>NC_041729.1:5026769-5756755 GCF_004115215.2 Ornithorhynchus anatinus
ACGGTAAGCGCTCGGCCAGTGCCGTCGTCATCGCTACCTCCTGTTAAGCGCCTACTAGTCATCCGGCGGCTCACCACGTGCCGAGCGCCGTTGTAAGCGCCGGGGGAGATAGAAGGTCATCGGGTCGCGGAAGCGGAGCGGCCCGTCGCCCGGCCCCGGGGCCCGTGCCGTGGGGGCCGCGCGGCGCCAGTGCTGTCTGTGGGGCGCTTGGCCGTGTGCCGAGCCCCGGGCCAAGCGCTCGGGAGGGGACGAGACGACCGAGGGCGGTAGACGCCATGACCGACGGCTCCGAAAAGCAAACTGGGCTGCACTTCCCTCCTCTGCTCCTCCCGAGCGGCTCGGCCTACTAGGGGTTACCCTCCCACCCCCCCCTTCGGCTGCGAGATGGGGCTTCCGAACCTGTTCTCCCTCGCATCCTCCTCCTCCTCCTCCTCCCCGGTGGTATCTACCGAGCGCTTGCCGGGCGCGGAGCGCCGTACCGGGCGCTTGGGAGAGCACGGGCGTCAACGGACGGTTTAACGGAGACGGACGTTAACGTAGCCGGTCTGTTAGGCGTCGGGGACCCTGTACTACGCCGTGGGGTCGGTGGAGGCCTCCCCCGACCGCGCCCTCCTCCCGCTCCCTTCTGCGTCGCCCCGACTCGCTCCCTTTCTTCATCCCCCGTCCCAGCCCCCCTCCGCTCACGTCCACGTCCGTTAACATTAACGTCCGTCTCCCCCGCGAGACTGTGATACCGATAACGATGGCATCCGTTAAGCGCCCGCGAGCGCCGCGCCGAGCGCCGCCCCGCGCGCCGGGGGAGACGCGGGGCCGTCGGGTCGTCCCACGGGGGGGCTCACGGCCTCCGTCCCCGTCCGACAGGTGAGGCGAGCGGGGCACGGAGAAGTGAAGCGGCCGGCCCGAGGTCACGCGGCAGACCCGCGGCGGAGCCGGGATTCGAAGCCGCGGCCCCGGACCCGCGAGCCCGGGCTCCGGCCGCTGAGCCGCCCCGCCCCTCCGCGAGGTCACGGGTTCCAACGCCGGCCCCGCCGCCCGGCCGCCTCGTGACCTCGGACGAGCCGTTTCCCTCGCCTGAGCCTCGGCTCCCTCATCTGGAAAACGGGGGTGGAGTCCGGGAGCCCCACGGGGGACGGGGACCGCGTCCGACCCGATTGCCTCCCGTCTCCCCCAGTTCTTAGAGCGGCGCCTAGCCCGTAGTAAGCGCTTAACGAACTCCCCGATCGTCGTCCCGATCCCGTCCCCTCTCGCCGCAGATTCGATGGAGGTGAAGCCCATCATGACGAGGAAATTGAGGAGACGACCCAACGACCCCGTCCCCATCCCGGACAAGAGGAGGAAACCCGCCCCCGATATCCTTTCCCAACGCCCCGCGGCGGCTCTCGGACGCGACGTCGTCCTCCCGGGCCGTGTCCGCCGAGCGCCCGCCGCGGAGTCTGGGGGTCCCGTCCCCGCCCGCGGCGGGCTTCCGGTCGGGACGGGGGAGGGCGACGCCGAGGCGAGCGACCCGGAGGGTCTCGAGACGCGCGCGTGAGAGACGGCGGTTGGGCCAGCGTCCCGCCCCCGAGGATCCCGGCTCTACGGGCGGACGACGCCCCGGACGGGGGAGGGAGCCGATTCCGGCCGCTCCCGGCCGGATCGGTCAGCCCGCGGTCGGTCCGGCGGCGGTCCGTCGTATTCGCCGAGCGCTCGCCGCGTGCCCCCGGCGCTGTACGGAGTGTGAATTCACTCGGTGGTAGTTATCGGGCGCCTACTGTGTGCGGGGCACTGGACTGAGCGCTCGGGATGGACAGATCGGTAACAGATAGAGACGGTCTGACGGACGTGCGCCGAATATGAGAGACGCCCTCCCCGCCCCCGACGGGCTCCCGGTCTAGAGGGGGAGACGGACGTTAATAATAACAGTGATAACGTTGGTGCCTGTTAAGCGCCTACTATGTGCAGAGCGCCGTTCCGAGCGCCGGGGGAGATACGGGGTCATCGGGTCGTCCCCGTTTTCCAGACGAGGGAACCGAGGCCCGGAGAAGCGACTCGGCCACGGTCACGCGGCTGCCGAGCGGCGGAGCCGGGATCCGGACCCACGCCCTCCGACTCCCGAGCCCGGGCTCTCTCCACCGGGATTCTCTACAGAATCACGGGGGTTATCCGGTGGGTGCCCGCTGCGGGCGGAAGGGGGTGCCGAGCGCCTGGGAGAGGACGGCACGGCGGCGTGACAGACGTGTTCCCTCCCGGGGACGAGCCGACGGGCCGGGGGAGGCGGCGGCGGCCAACAGAGGTCGCAGCCGGAGTGGTGGTGTTCGGTCGGGGCCGCCGGGGTGCGGAGCGCCGCACTGAGCGCTTGGGCGACGCCGCAGAAAGGCCCCCCTGCTTTCAGAGAGCGGCGAGAGGGCTCCGCTCTCCAGGAGGAGGTGCGGTTCGGGTCTCGGACCGGAGCCGCTGCCCAACGGTAACGCCACCGCTGCCGTTCGGGAAGCGCTCGCCGCGTGCCGGGCACCGTACTGAACGCCGGGGTGGGTCCGAGCCAGTCGAGTCGGCGTGGCTCCGTGGGAAGAGCCCGGGCCTGGGAGTCGGAGATCGTGGGTTCGAATCGCCGCCCGGCGGCCGGGTGACTTCGGCCGAGTCGCTTCGCTTCTCTGCGCCTCGGTGACCTCGTCCGGAAGACGGGGATGAGGACCGGGGGCCTCGCGCGGGACGGCCCGATGACCCTGTATCGACCCCGGCGCTTAACACGGTGCTCCGCCCGTAGTAAGGGAAGCAGCGTGGCTCCGTGGGAAGAGCCCGGGCCGGGGAGCCGGAGGTCGTGGGTTCGAATCTCGGCTCCGCCGCCCGTCGGCCGGGTGACCGTGGGCGAGTCGCTTCGCTTCTCCGGGCCTCGGTTCCCTCATCTGTAAAACGGGGATGAAGACCGTGAGCCTCACGGGGGGACGACCCGATCAGCCCGGATCTTCTCCCCCAGCGCTCACGACGGTGCTCTGCACGTAGTAAGCGCTTAACCGATACCGACGTCATTATTATTATTATTATTATTATTAGTAAGTGCTTACCGTATACCAACGTTAGTATTATTATGAAGTCGGACGCGATCCCCGTCCCACGCGGGGCTCCCAGTCTCGATCCCCGTTTTCCCGACGAGGTCAGCGAGGCCCGGAGAAGGAAAGCGACCGAGGTCGGACGGGTCGGGAGCCGGGATTGGAACCCAGGACCTTCCGACTCCCGGGCCTGGGCTCGATCCGGGAGGCCACGCCGCTTCCCGGGGAGGAGGAGCGGGGAGTCGCCGGCGGGGCGGGGGGGGCCCAGACGAGGCCGGCGGCTTCGGCTCCTCAACCTTCCCCGCCTCCTCGGCTCCCGAGGAAACCAGGTGGGAGAAAGCTTTCCCGGGGAGAAGTCGGAGCCGCTTTTGAAGATCTCCCCTCTAGGCCAGAAGCTCGTCGTAGGTGGGGAACGTGTCCGTTAATTATTACGGGAAGCAGCGTGGCTCGGCGGAGAGAGCCCGGGCTCGGGAGTCGGAGGTCGGGGGTTCGAATGCCGACTCGGCCGCCCGTCGGCCGCGTGACCGTGGGCGAGTCGCTTCCCTTCTCCGGGCCCCGGTCCCCTCATCTGGGAAACGGGCACGAAGACCGGGAGCCTCACGAGGGACGGCCCCGTATCTCCCCCGGCGCTTAGGACGGCGCCCTGCACGTAGGCAGCGCTTAACGGATACCGACGTTACCGTTACCGCTGTTACTCCGTCGTGCCTTCCCAAGTGCTCGGTACGGTCCTCTGCCCGCGCCGAGCGCTCGGCGGGTACTCCGCTGTGTGACCGCGGGCGAGTCACTTGGCTTCTCTGTGCCTCAGCGACCTCATCTGTAAAATGGGGGTGAGGACCGTGAGCCTCACGGGGGACGGCCCGATGACCCCCGCGTCTCCCGCGGCGCTTAGGACGGTGCTCCGCGCGCGGTAGGCCCCCGACGGATGCCGACGTTATTACGACTGGCCGACTGACTGACTTACACCCAGGCTCTCGGGCCAGCCGGGACGTTCCGTCTCGGAAGGATAGGCGGAAGATCGTATTTCGGACGACTCCCTCCGCGAGTCGGCGAGGACCTCTTTCCCTCCGATCCGCCTCCGTGTTCCGAGCGGGATCCGTCGGGCGCCTCCCGCGGGTCCGACGCCGTTCCGAACGCCGCCGTAGAGGCGGGTTAATCGGGTCGGGGCTCGGCAGGCCAAGTGGGAGGATGTGCTCGTCGTGGGCGGGGAACGGGTCCGGTGGCTCTTGTACCGTGCTGTCCCGAGCGCCCGGTGCAGTGCTCCGCGCCCGGTAAGCGCTCGGTCAGCACCATCCACTTGTCAGCTGTGGGACCGGGGGGCGGGTCGCTTCGCTTCTCCGCGCCTCGGCGACCTCATCCGGAAAACGGGGATGGAGACCGCGAGCCCCGCGTGGGACCCTCTGATCGCTTTATATAATAATAATGTTGGTATCTGTTAAGCGCTTACTATGTGCCGAGCACCGTCCTAAGCGCCGGGGTAGACACGGGGGAATCAGGTCGTCCCACGTGGGGCTCCCGGTCCTAATCCCCATTTTACAGATGAGGGAACTGAGGCACGGAGAAGCGAAGTGACTCGCCCACAGTCACACAGCCGACAAGTGGCAGAGCTGGGATCATATCTCCCCCAGCGCTTAGAACGGTGCTCTGCACGGAGCGAGCGCTTAACAGGTGCCGGCGTTGTTGTTATTACCATCGGGGAGGAGGAGGATGCGAGGGAGAACAAGGTTTGGAAGCCCCGTCTTGCGGCCGAGGATCCCGAGGGCCGGAGGAAAGGAGCGCCTCGCCCGAGTTCGGGTAGCCCAGCCGGGGTTAGAACCCGGGTCCCCCGGCCGCGTGGATCCCCCGTGGGCTAAGGGGGCCGGCCCCTTCCCTTCGGATCTCGGCGGGGGGGGGGGGATCCCTGTCGGACCCCGCTCTCGTTCCTTCGTCCCGTCAGCGCGGCTCAGCGGCGAGAGCCCGGGCTTGGGAGTCGGAGGTCGTGAGTTCTAATCCCGGCTCCGCCACCCGTCCGCCCTGTGACCTCGGGCGAGCCACCTCGCTCCTCCGGGGAAGGGGATTTAAGACCGTGAGCCCCTCGTGGGGTAGCCTGGTGACCCTGTCCCCACCCCGGCGCTTAGGACCGTGCTCGGCACACAGTAAGCGCCTAACAGATGCCGTCGTTATTAGTATCCGTCGGGCGCTCACCGTGCGCGGAGCCCTCCCCCAGCGGGAAGGTCTCCAAGAATCCGGAGGTCTCCGGGAGGCAGATAATAAGACTGTCGGTATCTGTTAAGCGCTCGCTATGTGCAGGGCACCGTTTTAAGCGCCGGGGGAGATACGGGGGTCATCGGGGTTGTCCCACGGGAGGCTCCCAGTCTTCAGCCCCGTTTGACAGATGAGGTCACCGAGGCCCAGAGAGGCGACGTGACTCGCCCGCGGTCACACAGCTGCCGAGTGGCGGAGCCGGGATTCGAACCCGTGACCTCTGACTCCCAGGCCCGGCCTCTCTCCGCTGAGCCCCGCCGGGAGATGACCCTCGGCTCTTCAGCCGGCCCTGAGGAACTTTCCAGAAGCGAGCCCTTCCGAAATGCTGTCGGGTCCTTCGGCCGTACTGGCGAAGCGGCGGGGCCTAGTGGCTAGAGCCGGGCCGGGGAGGCAGGAGGTCACGGGTTCTAATCCCGGCGCCGCCGCCTGACCTCGGGGCGAGTCACCTCACTCCTCCGGGCCTCGGCGCCCTCCGCCGCGTTCGCTCGCGTCTAGCCCCGGCGCTTGGAAGGGCACTCGAGCGCTCGGCGCGTACCGTCGAAGCGGCGTGGCTCGGTGGGAAGAGCCCGGGCTTTGGGGTCGGCGATCGTGGGTTCGAATCCCGGCTCGGCCGCTTGGCGGCCGGGTGACTTCGGGCGAGTCCCTTCGCTGCTCTGGGCCTCGGTGACCTCGTCCGGGAAATGGGGATGAAGACTGGGAGCCCCGCGTGGGACGGCCCGACTCCTCTGCGTCCGCCCCGGCGCTTGGAACGGTGCCCCGCACACAGTAAGCGCTTAACAAACGCCGACGTTATCATTACCGTCGGCGTCGCCTACTGAGCGCTCGCGGCCTGCGGAGCGTTGGGGGGCGGCGGGGGGGACAGTGCGGCGGTAAACGGGGACCCCCGCCCGCCCGTCCCCCCCCCCCCCCGCACCGCCTGTCCGCGTGCACACGCGCACGTACGTGTCGCGGCTCCGGGGGCTCCGCTCCGGAGACGACCCGTTCCTTAATTCCCGGGTACCCCAGCTGAACTACCTGCTCACCGACGAACAGATCATGGAGGATCTGCGGACGTTAAATAAGGTGAGACTCCCCCCCCGCCGCCCGGGGAACGGCGGCGGGGCCCGACCCCTCGGCCGATCGCCCGCGGGGGGCGAGCCGCGGCCCCGGGCGCTCATCGCTGTCGTTACCGTTGACGGTAATCTACCGAGCTCTCGCCGGGCGCGCAGCGCCGGACCGAACGCCCGGGAGGGGACGCTGCGGTAGAGTAGGTCGGAAGGGAAGCGGCGGGGCTCGGGGGAGGGAGCCCGGGCTTGGGGGTCGGAGGTCGCGGGTTCGAATCCCGGCTCCGCCGCGTGACCTCGAGCGGGCCGCTTCACCTCTCTGGGCTTCGGCGACCCCGTCTGGGAAACGGGGACGGAGACCGCGAGCCCCTCGAGGGACCGACCTCGTCGCCTTGCGTCTACCCCGGCGCTTAGAACGGTGCTTGGCCCCGTAGTAAGCGCTTCGCAGATCCCACGGTCGTTGTCATTCCCTGCCCGCGACGAGCTGTCGGCGTAGATGCGTTCATTCGGTAGTACTTATCGAGCGCTTCCTATGTGCAGAGCGCCGTGCCGAGCGCTCGCAGTGGACGGATCGGCCACAGAGAGAGACGGCCCCTGCCCTTCGACGGGCGCACGGTCTAAATCGGTCCGTGGCGTCGATGGTGCGCGGGCCGCCGCGCTAACCGCTCGGGGGAAGACGCCGGAAGGGATTGGACGGACGCGCCTCCCCGCCCGCGGCGAGCTCTCGGGCTAGGTCCGTCCGGCGGCGGTGTCGATCGAGCGCTCACTGGGTGCACGGCACCGTACCGAACGCTTAGGGGAGTCCGGCGCGACGGAGCCGGGAGGCGCCTTCCCCGCCCGCGGCGAGCCTCCGGTCTAGGTCGGTGTCGGTGCTGTCGAGCGGGCGCTTCCTGGGTGCGGAGCGCTGTGCTCGGCGCTTAGGAGAGTCCGGTTCCACGGGGCCGGTAGACCCGCGCCCCGCCCCCGACGAGCTCCCGGTTTAGACGAGGCGGTCGGCGGAATGCAGCGAGCACTGACTGTGCGCGGAGCGCCGTGCCAAGCGCTCGGGAGAGGCCGGCGGGGCGACAGCGACGCCCCCGCGGCGGGGTTGCGCGGCGGGGGCGGGGGGGGGGGAGCCCCTCGCTTGTCTGGTTTTCGGTACTCGGTGGGCGCTCACTAGGCGTCCGACCCCGTTGCGAGCGCCGGGGGTTCTAGGAGGCGGAAGCCGCCGAGGGCGAGGGCCCGCTCGGTAGGGGGACGGCACGGCGCTCGGCGCGGGCCGGCGCCCTGGACGCCGGCGACCCGGCTCCCCGGCGGCAGCGGGTTCGAAGCGCGGGCCGCGAACCGCTTCCCGAGACGGGGACCTGCGCGGCCTCTGGGACCGTCCCTCACGTTGCCCTTTTTATTTTATTTTTTTCTTGCCAGCTGAAGTCACCCAAGCGACCAGGTAAGCGCGCGGGGCCTCCGCCCATCGTCTCTTCCTCTCCTCCTCCTCAGGATCAGAATCCCCCCAAGTAGCCGCTCCCGGGGACCGCTCCCCGCCCCCGCTCGGGAGCCGGACCCCCTTTCGGTCTCTGCTGCTCTCCGGCGGGTTTTCTTTCCTTTTTCCATTCGGACCTCTCCCTTCGCGGTGCCCGGGAAACGGTCCCCGAGGAAGGGAGATCTGACCGGCGAAGGCTTCGAGCGCGGATCAGAAGTCTGACTTCCTCTCTCGTCGGTCGTTGGTATTTAGCGAGCGCTTACCGTGGGCGGAGCACCGCGCCGAGCGCTTCGGAGAGTCGGGGGGCCGTGGGTTCCGATCCCGGCTCCGCCGCGCCACCCCACCCCGGGCGGGTCGCTTCTCTTCTCTGGGCCTCGGTTCCCCCGTCTGGAGAACGGGCATTGAGACGGGGAGCCCCGGGTGGGACGGGGACCGTGTCCGACCCGATTTGCTCGTCCCCCGCCCCGGCGCGTGGCACGGCGTCTGGCACGCGCTAAGCGCGTAACAAAGACCGTGATCATTATTAACGGCGGATTATGGGAGACCCACGTGGGAGAGTAGAACGCGACAGCCCGACGCGTTCCCTAGTGGATAGGCCGGGGGCCTGGGAGTCTGAAAGTCACGGGTTCTGATCCCGGCTCCGTCACTTGTCAGCTGCGTGACCTCGGGCCAGTCACTTCGCTTTTCTGGGCCTCACCCCCCTCATCCGCAAAACGGGGACGAGGACCGTGAGCCCCACGCGGGACGGGGACCGTGTCCAGCCCGATTATGGGGAAGCAGCGCGGCTCAGTGGGGAGAGCCCGAGCTCGAATCCCGGCTCTGCCACTCGTCAGCTGTGCGACTGTGGGCCAGTCACTTCACCTCTCTGGGCCTCGGTCCCCTCATCTGGAAAACGGGGGTTAACCGCGAGCCTCACGGGGGACGGCCCGATCCCCCTGTGTCCCCCCCCCGGCGCTCGGAACGGTGCTCGGCACGTAGTGAGCGCTTAACGGATACCAACGTCATCCTCATCTCCTATCCGCCCCAGCGCTCGGAACGGTGCCCGGCGCCGAGCGAGCGCTCAAGGGATTTCCAGAATCGGAACCCGGGCTTGGGAGCCAGAGGTCATGGGTTCGAATCCCGACTCTGCCGCTTGTCAGCTGTGTGACTGTGGGCGAGTCACTTGACTTCTCCGGGCCTCGGCTCCCTCATCTGGAAAATGGGGATGAGGACCGTGAGCCCCACGGGGGACGGCCCGGTGACCCCGTATCTACCCCGGCCCTCGGCACGGTGCTCGGCACATAGCGAGCGCTTAACGGATACCAGCGTTATCGTCATTACGATCGTCACTCCCCGCCCGCAACGGGCGGACGGTCTCTTATACCGTAAGCCCCGTGAGCCGCTCCCGGGGTCCCGCTTCCGAGGGCGGGGGCCGCTCATCCGGCCCCGGCCGGGCCCCCCCCCCCCCCCCCGCCCATCCCGACGGTCGGTCGCCGCCGTCTCCGCTCCCCCCCGCCGCGGCCCCGGGACGGCTCGCCTCGTGCCCTCCGGCGACGGGAGAGAGCCCCGTTTCCCTCCGCTTCGGGGGGGGGGTCTCGTCTCCCCGCCGGGACCCCCCGCCCCCCGGCGGGTCGGTGGGTGGCCCGGCGACGGGGGAACGTGGCGCGCGCTGACCTCTCGTCCCGTCAGCCTCCCCGTCGTCTCCGGAGCACCTGCCCGCCCTGCCCGCCGAAGCCCCAGCCCAGCGCTTCGAGGCCCGGATAGAAGACGGCAAACTCTACTACGATAAGAGATGGTGGGTCCCGCCGGCGGGGGGAGGGGGCGGCGGGGGGAGGGGGAGAGGGCCCGCCCGCCGTTCGCGAAGGACCACCCCCCCCCCCGGCCCCGGGTGCGAGAGCCCGGGCTCGGGAGGCGGAGGACGTGGCCCCGATCCCGGCTCCGCCGCCGGTCCGCCGCGTGACCTCGGACCGGTCACTTCTCTGGGCCTCGGTGACCTCATCGGTCACGTGGGGACGGAGACCGTGAGCCCCACTGGGGACCACCCGGTCGCCCCGTATCTATCCCGGCGCTTAGAACGGCGCCGGGCGCCCAGTAAGCGCTTAACGAATACCGTCGTTATCGTTATCGTTGATAATCCCGGGTCCGCCGCTCGTCTGCCGCGTGACCTCGGGCCAGCCGCTTGCCTTCTCTGCGCCTCAGTTACCCCGCCTGTAAAACGGGGATGGAGACCGCGAGGCCCCGCGGGGGACGACCTGATTATCTCGTACCTCCCCGGCGCTCAGAACGGTGCCTGGCACGTAGTAAGCGCTTAACAAGTACCATCGTTGCCATTGTTATCATCGTTAATGATCCCGGTTCCGCCGCTCGTCCGCAGCGTGACCTCGGGCGAGCCGCTCCCCTCCTCCGGGCCTCGGTTCCCTCGTCTGGAAAACGGGGACGAAGGCTGGGGGCCCCACGGGGGCCGACCCGATGACCCTGTCTTCCTTCAGCCGTGTTTATCGAGCGCTTACGCCGTGCGGGGCACCGTACCGGGCGCTTGAAGTGGACGGTCGGGCAACAGATGGAGGGACGGCCCCCGCCCGACAACGGGCTCCCGGTCTGAACGGGTTCGTACCTACGCCCGGCGCCGAGAACGGTGCTTGACACGTGGCAAGCGCTTAACAGAGACCATCCTCGTGATTAAAATTATCCGTAGGTCAGCTGTGAAAGCCGACGGACCGTCGGCACTAGTTTTCTTCCTTTGCCCCGCCTAAACATTAGCCGGATTTAGAGATCGGGCGGCCCGGCGAACCGGAATCCGGCGGCGCGACGGACCGTCGGGCCCCCGGCCGGAGCCCGCGGGCGGGATCCCCCGTTGGGAGGAATTTTCGCTCGTTCAGTCGCGTCTGTTGAGCGCCGACCACGCGCACGGCACCGTACCGAGCGCTCGGAACGGGCGGTTCGGCAGCAGGTAGAGACCGGCCCTGCCCGACGGCCTGCCGCCACTGGGTGGCAGGGGACGATCGCGCTCTCCGGCTTGGGAGGAGCGGACGGGAAACGCGTCGGATACCGCGGGCCGAATAACCTTTCAAGACCGAGCCCGCACCCGCCGGGGGCTCGCGAAGAAACGACCGTCCGTCCGTTCGGTCGGTCGTGTTTAGTGAGCGCCTACCGTGCGCGGAGCACCGTACTGAGCGCTTGGAAAGGACAGTTGGGCCGCAGACGGAGACCGTCCCTGCCCGCCGACGGGCGCGCGGTCTAGGAGCGGGGGGAGGCGGACAGCCAGACGAGTACACGGGCATCGACGGCATCGATAGAAATGAATCGAATTAGAGACGTATATATGCACGTGAGAACAAGTAAACGGGCGCTACTGTAAATAAGCGGAATTATCGGTACGCGCTTGTATAGCAGTAATTGTGGCATTTGTCGAGCGCCTACTACGCTGCAGAGCGCTCTTCCAGCGCCGGGGGGAGATACGGGGTCGTCGGGTTGACCCACTTGAGGCTCACGGTCCTTATCCCCGTTTCGCGGAGGAGGGAACTGAGGCCCAGAGAAGTGAAGTGACTCGCCCGAAGTCACACGGCTGACAAGTGGCGGGGCCGGGATCCAGACCCAAGACCTCGGACTCCCGAGCCACGCCGCTCTCTCTCCCCTTTCCCTTCCGACAGTTCAGGCGGCGCGGCCTAACGGGTGGAACTCGGGCTGGAGAGTCAGAGGTCATGGGTTCTGATCCCGGCTCCGCCCCTCGTCTTCTGCACGACTCGGGGCAAGCAGCTTCGCTTCTCTGTGCCTCAGTTCCCTCATCTCTAAAGTGGGGAATGAAACCGTGAGCCCCACGTGGGACGGCCTGATGACCTTGTATCTCCCCCCCTCCCCCCCCACCCAGCGCCCAGAGCAGTGCTTGGCACACGGTAAGCGCTTAACAAATACCACCATTATTATTATTATTATTATTATCATTAGAGCCCGAGCTTGGGAGTCAGAAGGACCTGGGTTCTAATCCCACCTCTCTCTCTTCTGCTGTGGGACTGCGGGCCTCAGTTCCCTCATCTGGAAAATGGGGATTAAGACTGTGAGCCCCACGTGGGACAAGCACTGTGTCCAAGCCACTCATCCCGTACCTACCCCAGCGCTTAGAACAGTACCTGGCACATAGTAAGCGCTGAACAGGTACCATCACTGTTGTTATATTCCTTATTTAATAATGCCGGTATCTGTTGAGCGCCTACTACGTGCAGGGCACCGTTCTAAGCGCCGGGGGAGGTACAGGGGGATCGGGTCGTCCCACGGGAGGCTCGCGGTCGATCCCCATTTTACAGATGAGGGAACTGAGGCCCAGAGAAGCGAAGCGACTTACCCACGGTCACTCGGCTGGCAGGTAGCCTGGCTCAGCGGAAAGAGGTCATGGGTTCGAATGCCGGCTCGGTCACTCGTCGGCTGTGTGACCGTGGGCGAGTCGCTTCGCTTCTCGGTGCCTCGGTGACCTCATCTGGAAAACGGGGACTAAGACCGGGAGCCTCGCGTGGGACGACCCGATTCCCCCGTGTCCACCCCAGCGCTTAGGACGGTGCTCGGCACCTAGTACGCGCTTAACAGACACCAGCGTCGTCATTATGAAGTGGCGGAGCCGGGATGCGACCTCGTGACCTCTGACTCCCGAGCCCGTGCTCTTTCCGCTGAGCCACGCTGCTTCAGATAGCCACGCTGTTTGATACATGGTACCGCCTTCTGTTTTTCTTCGAACAGTTAGGGCACCTCTGTGGACAGAGCCGATCTTCCTCCGTGCTACCTCATAATTTTAAGGGTGTCATCGCGATTGGCTGGCGACACTACCAGCCGACGAAATATCATCCTCTCGCTGGATTTTTCTGGTCTGTTTCTTTTGACTAAATGTGTGATTTTTTTTCGATTTCCTTCCCGGATCAGTTTATGTTCTCGGGGAACCCCGTCGACCTGAAAGTTGAATCCCGCCGCGTAAGGGGCAGCGTGGTTTAGCGGGCGGAGCCCGGGATGGGAGTCGGGAGGACCCGGGTTCTAATCCCACCTCTGGCGCCTGTCCGCCGCGTGGCCGCGGACGGGTCGCGACGCTCCTCTGGGCCTCGGTTTCCTCACCCGGAAGACGGGGGTTGAGAGGGTGAGCCCCACGTGGCGCCGGGACTGCGCCCGACCCGATCGCCCCGTGGCGCCCCGGCGTTCAGTTCAGCGGCTGGCACGTAGCGAGCTCTTAACAGGTACCACGGTGACCGTTTTCACGGCCCCTGGCTTCCGGCGAGTGCTCTTCCAGATGCTTTTAACCGGTAAAATGGGTCCGAGATCCGAAAAGAGGGCCCCCAAAGTGCCCGGGCTTGACTCGGGCACGGGGACGCGTCGATCCGCACCTCTGGAGGACGGGGCCTGCCTCTCCTTCTCCTCTCTTCCTCTTGCGTGGTGCGACTCTTAAGGAATCCCGTGACTTCTTTAATAGCCTGGCTTCTATTTTGATGGTCAGCAAGAACTCCTCTGCGAAGAAGCCCCGATTTTAAAACAGCGGACCCAGAGCGGCGGGAAGCTGCTCCTCCCTTCCAACGCATTCAATCCGGAGCTTCCCGGGGAGCCCCCAAAGTGACGGAATCCGCTCGTTCTCGGGGAGCCCCAAGCCCTCGGGCCGGGTCCGGGCCCCGGGTCGTCGATAAGCATCATCTCAGAATGGTCACGCGAGAAGCAGCGTGGCGTAGTGGCTGGAGCCCGGGTCCGGGAGTCAGGAGGTCCCGGGTTCTAATCCCCCCTCGGCCACTTGGCTGCTGGGTGACCTTGGGGGAGTCACCGCTCCGGGCCTCAGTTCCCTCGCCTGCAAAACGGGGATTGAGACCGCGAGCCCCACGTGGGTCAGGGACCGGGCCCAACACGACTCGCTTAGAGAAGCAGCGCGGCTCAGTGGAAAGAGCCCGGGCTTGGGAGTCAGGGGTCATGGGTTCGAATCGCGGCTCTGCCACCCGTCAGCCGCGTGACCGTGGGCGAGTCGCTTCCCTTCTCCGGGCCTCGGTTCCCTCATCTGGAAAATGGGGATGAAGACCGGGAGCCTCACGAGGGACGACCCGACGACCCCGTATCTCCCCCGGCGCTTAGAACGGTGCTCGGCACGTAGTAGGCGCTTAACAGATGCCGACGTTACTATTATCCACCCCAGTGTCCAGCGCGGGGCCTGGCACTTAGGAAGTGCTTGACAGAAACCACAGTTATTACGATTTCACGGGCTTCCCTTTGGTTCTCCCGCCGCCGCCACCGTCCTTCCCGGAAGGAGGAGTTGGCGGGAGCCCCGGTTGCGTGTTACGTTATCCTCTCCCCGGCGCGTACCTACGGTGCCCCGCACGCGGTAAGCGCCCAACCGTTCCGATTTCTCTGCGCCTCAGTTCCCTCATCTGTAAAACGGGGATTGAGACCGCGAGCCTCACGGAGGGACAACCTGTGACCATATATCTAGCGCTTAGAACGGTGCTTGGCACGTAGTAAGTGTCCCGTCCCCCCCCCCGTCCCCCCCCGCTTCTAGACTGCGAGCCCGTCGTGGGGCGGGGATCGTCTCCCTCCGTTGCCGGGCTTAGTACGGCGCTCTGCACGCAGTAAGCGCTCGATAAATACGCTCGGTTGAATGAACGAACGACGGATCGATGGCGTCGCGAGCCGCGGTTTCCCTTAGCAGTGAGCTGCGTCGCGGACGGCGCGTTTCTGCCTCGTCCTCGACCACCCGGGGGGTTTTTCAGCCGAGCGGGGGAACCCCTCGAGCCGTCCGGCCTATTTATTGAGCACCGACTGCGGGCGGGGCCCTGCCAAGTTCAGGTCAGCGGAGTTGGCGGGCACGTTCCCCGCCCCCACCGAACCCGTCGTCTAGAGCGGGAGACGGACATCAATCTGATAAACAATTTAGAACGTGTAAGTTCTGAGAGACGTCGATAGGGCGGGGAGGTGCGTTTAGGAGCTTGGATGGGAGCGAGACGTAATTAATCCCTCTAACATTCGCCTCCTGGAAAGGAGTTTTTTTGGCTCTCTGTAGCTAATCGGTATGCCGATAAGGGAGACATTTCCACGAAGCGTCAGAACCTCTCGGCTCTGGGGTCGACGGGGCAGAACGGGGATCCGTCCCCCTCGGTCCTCCCGTGTTCCTTCTCCGAGGGTGACACCGGGGCCTCGGAGAAACCGGGTAACGGTCGCCCTCTTAGTCGTAATGATAACAGTGTCGGTATTTGTTATGCGCTTACTATGTGCAGAGCACCGTTCTGAGCGCTGGGGTAGACGCAGGGGAATCAGGTCGGCCCACGTGGGGCTCACAGTCTTAATCCCCGTTCTACAGGTGAGGAAACCGAGGCCCAGAGAAGGGAAGTGACTCGCCCAAAGTCACACAGCTGACAAGTGGCGGAGCCGGGATTCGAACCCCTGATCTCTGACTCCGAAGCCCCTGCTCTTTCCACTGAGCCACGCTGCCTCTCCAGGGTTCACCGAGAGTCATCCACCCTCACGCTTAGACGACAGCTGGGCGTTGGGGAGGCGCCCGCCAGGTGCCCGGCGCCGTACTAAACGCTGGGATCGATACGGGCAGGTGGGGTCGGACACGGTCCCCGTCCCACGTGGGGCTCACGGTCTCCGTCCCCATTTGACCGGTGAGGGAACCCAGGCCCGGAGAAGGGAAGTGACCCGTCCGAGGTCACGCAGCGGCCAGGGGGCGGAGCCGGGATTAGAACCCAGGTCCTTCCGACTCCCGAGCCCGCTCTCCGTCGGGCCGTGCTGCTTCTCTAGGGTTCTGGCGTAATGATGATGACATCCGTGGTGCTTGGTAAGTGCTTACTCCGTTCCAGGCACCCTGCTAAACGCTCAGTTCTGACAGGCCCTGTCCCGCTTAGGCCTCATAATCTTAAATATCCTCCTCGGTGGTATTTGTTGAGCGCTTACTAGGTACAGAGCACTGTCCTAAGCGACCGGGAGAGGACACTACAGCCGAGTAGGTAGACAGTAGGAGGGAGAACGGGTTTTGAATCTCCGTCCCGTCCGGTGAAGGAACTGCGGCCCAGAGAAGTGAGGTGACCTGCCCAAGGTCACGTAGCCAGCGATTGGTAAAGGCTGGATTAGAACCCAGGTCCCCCGACTCCCAGAGTTAACGGGATGGAGGGGGCGCGGTTTGATTCTGTTTATCTCGATTCTGTTTATCGCCGTCATTCTCGTCCGTCCGTCTCCCCCGATCAGACCGTGCGCCCGTCGGAGGGCGGGGACCGTCTCTATCTGTTACCGATCTGTCCATTCCAAGCGCTCAGTCCAGTGCCCTGCACATAGTAAGCGCTCAGTAAATACTATCGAATGCGGGAACGAATGAGCCGGGCGAGCCGAACCCCCAGCGGGCCCCCCCGGGAAACAGAGCCCGGACCCGGGAGTCAGAAGGTCGCGGGTTCTAATCCCGGCTCCGCCCCCCCCCCCCGTCTGCCTCGTGCCCCCGGGCGGGTCGCTTCGCTTCTCGGTGCCTCACTTCCCCCGTCTCTAAAGCGGGGCATGAAGCGGTGAGCCCCCCCGTGGGACACCCCGATGACCTCGGATCTCCCCCGGCGCTTGGAACGGCGCCGGCCACGCAGTAAAGCGCTCGACGACCACCACCGGCGCGATGAAGTGCGACCACTGACGCCTCAGAAGGAACCGTCCGTCGCCGCGGGCGGCTTGCGGGCGGCTCTGGGCGGGTGGGAGGAGGAGAAGCCCCCCGGAAGCCGCCGCTGCCTCCGAGGTGTCCGCCGTCCCTCCGCGTCCTTCGTTCGACCCCCTTCTTTTAAACGTCCCGGCCGTGTTTCGGCAGGTACCACAAGAGCCAGGCCATCTACCTGGAATCCAAAGACAACACGAAGATCAGCTGCGTCATCAGCTCCGTGGGAGCCAACGAGGTGAGAGGGTCCCGATCGACGGGGCGATTTTCAGCGCAAAATGCCGCCCGGGGGAAAAGCGGGGACGCGGGGGCGACGACGACGGGAAGCGGCGTGGCTCCGCGGGAAGAGCCCGGGCCCGGGAGTCGGAAGGGCAAGGGTTCTCGTCCCGGCTCCGCCACTCGTCCGCCGTGTGACCCGGGGCAAGCCGCTGCTCCTCTCTGCGCCTCGGCGCCCTCGTCTGGGAAATGGGGAAGGAGGCCGCCAGCCCCACGGGGGAGAGGGACTGGGTCCGACCCGATTGCCTTGTATGATGATGATGGTGGTTGTCGAGCGCTTAGTGTGTGCCAAGCGCTGTTCAGAGCGCTGGGGGAGATACAGGGTCATCAGGTCGCCCCACAGGGGGCTGACGGTCTTCACCCCCATTTTACAGATGAGATCACCGAGGCGCAGAGAAGTGACTCGCCCACAGTCACCCAGCTGCCAAGCGGCGGAGCCGGGATTAGAACCCCCGACCTCCGACTCCCGAGCCCGGGCTCTCGCCGCTGAGCCGCGCTGCTTCTCTGTCCCAGACCGCTCCACCGAGGAGCGACGGAAGGCGGGATTAGATAGAGCCCAGGTCCCCCCGACCTCCAGGCCTGTGTTCTGTCCACTGCCTCATTTCTCAGATCGGTGCTGGGCACCGTACTGAGTGCTTAACAAATGCCATTATCGTCATCGTTGCTATTAATTAAGCACGTGCCATGGGCCAGGCGCTCTGAGCTCATCGTGGGCCAGGACCGTGTCTGTGGTTGGAGAGGCGGCACGGCGTAGCGGTTTGAACCTGGAGGCCGGAGGACCTGGGTTCTAATCCCGGCCCCGTCGCCTGCCTGCGGAGTGACCTGGGGCAGTCGCCTCACTTCTCTGGGCCTCGGTGACCTCATCTGGAAAATGGGGCTCAAGACCGGGGGCCCCGTGTGAGGCGGGGCCTCTGTCCAACCTGATTAGCTTCTGTCTACCCGCGGTGCTTAATATTATTATCGCCGTTACTGGTAAGGGTAATAAATGATGAAATCGCATCCGTTAAGAGCTTTTCGCGTTCTAAGCGCTGGGGTAGATATTCGTTCATTCGGTTGTATTTGCAGAGCACTGTACTAAGCGCTTGGAATGGACAATTCGGCAACAGATGGAGACCGTCCCCGCCCGACGATGGGCTCGAGCCCGTCAGTGGGCGGGGACCGTCTCTATCTGTTGCCGATTTGTCCATTCCAAGCGCTTAGTACAGTGCTGTGCACATAGTAAGCGCTCAGTAGGTACTGTTGAATGAATGGGGGAGACGGACGACAAAACAAGTACAGACCAAACGGGTTGGACACAGAGCCTGTCCCACGTGGGCCTCGCACTCTCAAGCCCCATTTTACAGATGAGAGAACTGAGGCCCTGAGGAGTGAAGTGACCGGCCCAGGGTCACACAGCGGACAAGTGGCGGAGCTGGGATTAGAACCCACGACCTTCTGCCCCTCAGGCCCGGGCCGTAGCCGCTATGCCGGGCTGCTTTGTTATTCTCTCTGCCCCAGTTACCTCATCTGTAAAATGGGGGATAAGACCGGGAACCCCGTGTGGGACAGGGACCGTGTCCGACCTGATTAGCTTGTATCTCCCCGCGGTGATTATCGTTTTCGTTCTTCCGTGGGCCTCAGTTACCTCATCTGTAAAATGGGGAATAAGACCACGAACCCCACGTGGGCCGGGGACCGTGTCCGACCTGATTGGCTTGTGTCTCCCCACAGTGATTATTATTATTATTATTATTCTCTGGGCCTCAGTTACCTCATCCGTCAGATGGGGAATAGGACCGGGAGCCCCGTGTGCCCGGTAGAAGAGAATCTAACGACAGACAGACACGTTCCCCGCCCCCAGTGAGCGCACAGTCTAGAGGGGGTGATTCGGCTCAGCTCCCTCGTATCCCCTGGGCGCCGACCGTGTGCGGGGCACCGTAGCGAGCCACTCGGAAGCCCGCGGGGAGATGGGTCGTGGCGGCCAGCCCTGGTTCTCAGCGTCCTTTGCCCCGTGTCTCTCCCGCCCCCGTCCCCCTCCTCAGATCTGGGTGAGGAAGAGCAGCGACAGCACGAAGATGAGGATCTACCTGGGCCAGCTTCAGCGCGGGATCTTCGTCATCCGCCGACGCTCGGCGGCGTGACCTGAGGGCGCCGGGCCTCCCTCCACCCTTTTCTAATCGTTTCTGCTTTATTTTTGTCGGGGGGGGGGGCGGGGGGGATTTTTTTATGATCGTTATTTTCTTAAGGAACTGACCCTCCGAGAGTAGGTGTCCGTAAACGGTGTCACGGGGTTACCGGATTCGGCCGGGCCCGGTTTCCGGTTGCGGTCCCCCACGGCTCCCTCCGGGCCCATCCCTGGGCCGGGATCCACCTTGGGGAGTGGGTGCGCGGGGATTTTCCAGGGACCGGAAAACGTGGGCGGTTTGCCCGTCGTCAGAGAGCGGCCCGTCTTTTGTCGCCGCGAAGCGGGAGGGGCCCCCTCTAGGCTTTCTTCCGTCCTTTCATTTCTGGAAGACGCTCGGTCACGGGGCGACGCCTCCCCTCAGTGAGCCGGCCACGCTCTCTCCCCCGCAAGGGGTCGGGCCGGAGGTCCGAGGGGAAGGAGACTAACGCGACCGGGGGCGGGGGAGCGGACGAGCGGCCAGAGATCGGCTCGAGATTCCAGGGGAAGCTGGGGAGGAATCCCTCCCGTGCCAAAGTCGCCTTCCTCATTTCCCCACCAATAAGGACAGCCGACGGGTTCGGACCCTCCGGGTCAGGCTGCGGAAATCGGGGGGGGTTCCTTTCCGCGCGGACTTCGGTTCCGCCGGAGGTCCAGGGTTTGCGGTCCGTCCCCTAATCTGCCCGCGAGGCGATTTCCCCGGCTCTCCGAAAGGAGAAGAGGTATTTGCCAAAGGCTCGATTAACCGCTTCCCGACCTGGGTAATAAGACTCCGCTGGTTTTTCTATCTCGGCCATCACGTGGGCGCGCGGGTGGGTGTCTGCGGGGGTGATTGCGTGGACGTATCGTTCGTATTCGGGCGTACACCCAGACTGCGTTCGCACGTGCGTATACCTGTAATCAACGTGACGTTCCTTCCTGCGCCGACCGGGCGTCGAGGCTCTCCGGGGCCGCCTCCGGAAAGTTCCGGCGGAGGCCGGGCGGAAGCGAAACAAACGGTCAATTCTCGGCCTCCGGCAAAAGTGGATCTGGGCAGTTAATTCCCCCTCAACCCCCTCTCAGTTCTCCGCCCCTTTGGGGAACCGGAGAAAACTTGGGTGGTAGTCCCCCTCGACTCCGGCCCCTCCGCAGGAGTCCGTCCGGCCGTTCCTCCGACGAGCTCACGCTTGGTCCGCCCCCTCTCCGACCCGTTGTCACGAGGGGGTGGTTGACTTCGAGGCGCTCCCTCCTCTCTGGGTCTCGAGGGAAAACAAAATGGGAGCGGGTGGCCGGACCACCTCATTCTAGTCCCTGCTGGGGGATTCCCAAGCCGAGACCTGTCCCCGCCCACCCCAGAGAAGGAGCTTCGAGGGTCAGGTCGGGATTAAAAGCCACCTTTTCCGATCTTCTGTGCGTGGCGTTTGCTGGGCCCCCCCGCTCTTATTTTTTCCGGCTCCCGGAGAGGTTTTGACAAACAGAACCGCTTCTCTGCTCACCCTTTCCTCCTCCCTCTCCTCCTCTCCTTCCCCCCCATCCCCACACATTGCACGGCGGGGTGGTCAAGTGACGTTCCGGGGGCGTCCAGGCCACGCGGAGGGTTAACCGCCCATTTGGAGGATATCGGCCGTTGGGGCCGGAGCGGGAGGAGCCTTTGGGCCGGCAGAGAGCGTCCGGCTCCGGAACAGTCTTTTGGCCACGAAGGGGGACGGACCGTCTCGACCAGGCAGTCGGCAGGTTCGGGGGAGCGGCGGAAGGGGGCGGAGGGTGGAGAGAGTGGATTCCGTGGCGGGAAAGGACCCCGCAACGGGAGTTTGGCTCTACCTCACGCCCCCCGATCTAGCCGTCTCCCGGCCCATCCTTGGCTCGGAGCGGGGGCGGCGGGGGAAAAATAATCTCACCTCGCAATTCTTGGCACGGGGCGGAAATCTCCCACCACCAGCCGATAGCTCCGCCGCATTCGTATCCTTGAAGGCCGCTACGGCGGGAGGGGTGTCGGGGTGCCCTTTTAGACCCACGAACCACCACCAAGTTAATTTCTACCAGAGGTCTGTGGGTAGACTTGGCCTACGCACGACCCTCAGTCCCGCAGGAAGAAGCCCCTTCTCTCTACTAGCGGAAGATACCTTTGCGGTGGTGGTCTTTTAAGATAGGTTGAACACTCGTGTGTCTTCCTTGTTCCCGCTGAGCCGCCCCCAACTCCTCTTCATAACAAGTTGGGTATTTGACGAGCGCTTACTCTACGCCACCCGCCGTACTAAGCGCGGGGAAGATGTGGTGCAACCAGATCCGATACCGGTCCCTGTCCCGGTCTAACCTGTTTGCAGATGAGGAAACTGAGGCACAGAGATGGGGAGCGACCGGCCCTAGGTCATCCGGCGGGCAAGAGGCACAGCGGGATTAGAACCGGCTGTCCCAGCCGCCGAGCCCGGGCTCTTTCCGCTGGGCCGCGCCGCCTCTCCGCTGCCGTAACCTGGAAGAGGGTAGAATTTCGACCGTCGCACTCACCTGGGCGGTCCCTTGATGAAAATCCGAGGCTGGATCTCTGTCCCACGGACCCTGGCTGACGTTCCAGGAGGTTAAATTATTTTTAATCGAAAAGCCGGAACAGACCCATCCGGGCCCCAAAGGTGCCGTTTTTGGCCGGCCGGGCTAGGGATCGGATGTACGGACAACTCCCTCGGCGGAGAGAGACCGTTTCAGAGTTGCAGCAAGGGTTCAGAGGCGGAAAGAGTCGCTAGGCTTTGGAATTAGGAGAAGGACGGCACTTCCTTGTTTGGGAGAGGGGAGAGTTTTCCTCTTGAGGTCCAACCTGTTCCAAATGTGATTCCCGAGGTCTTTGCCGCACGCTTCCCGTGCGCAGAGCGCTCGGGAGAGGACGGTATAGTCGGGAGCCACGATCCCCGCCCTCAAGGAGCTTAACAGCATCGGGCCTCCAAAAATACCAAGATGTTTGATTACGGAGTCCAGCCGGGGTCTTTTCCCACCAGAAGCGTCCTCATGGTCCACGCTAGTGCCGACGGCCAGCAGGTTTCTTAGCACGTGGGACCACGACCTCCGGCCTTCTGTTGAATATTGAAAGTGCTCGACACACGGACATCCGGCTGTCGGCAGGGAGGGGTTCCTCAGAGACGGCTTGTCCGCGTGCTCCTTCTCGGTCCCGTTCCCCTGAAGTCCCAGTGCTTTTTTGGAGTTGCCTTCAGGCGGGCACGATACTTGCGGGAGGTGGGCCGCATTTCGAGCCCCACGGTTGGGGCCAAGTGCTGTTTCACTGGAGAGATTTGGTCTGTGGTGGTTTTTGATATACTGCCTGTTCTCGCGCAGTTGCTCTACTTTTCTGCATAACTCAGGCAACGTTAAAACAGTGGCGGGGCTATTATGCGAGTCGTATAGCGACTAGGTCTAGTAAGGGGAGGAGGTGAAGAGGAGAGAGCCCCCGCTTTCGGCGCAGGGACCGATCGTGACTGTCGACTGCCGTAGTCTCCCTAGTGTTTTGTAAGGTGCCCTGCCCGTACCGAGTGCTCGGTAAAGCCACTGGTTGAAAGGAGAACGAAAAGGAAGGCGTTTAAAACAGCGTCCCGTACTTTTATTGTACTCCCCCGAGTCCCATCTTCGATGCTGTGTGTTGCACCCCCTCCGTGTCGTCTCATCTTCACCGTTCCGTTCCTCTCCGCCATGGTTGGGTGGGTGTCTATCCCGGTTTACGACTATTTGGCATTTAAAAAAAAAATCTTTAATTTCCTTCTCAAATTGGGTTGGGGCGATGGTGCGAGTCGGCGTGGCCTGCGGAGCGTCGGGTTCGGTTGTGAAGGCGGCGGCCGATTCCCTATCCGAGAGGGAGGCCTGACAAGGTCGAGGAGGATTTGGGCAGCCTCCGCGACTGGAACGAAGTTGGAATTTAGCCAGGGAGAGAGAGAGATCCCATCCCCGGAGCTCGTTCTGTTCAATAACTTCTTCCAGCTTGGATTTTTCTGTTCATCACTCTCTCCCTACCCCGAGGCGTTCTCCTCGGACTTTCTTGTCGGCCGGGATTTTGGCGTCTCGGGAGAGGCGAGGCCCGTTGGTCTAGGACGGGCCGAGACTCGGGTCTCTCCGGATTGGCGGGGTTGTCGAAAGTCACCTCCGGGGCGCCTTGTGGGGTCGGGGTCGGAGACGTCTTCCTCGGGCCCGGAATCCGCCCGAGAAGACTCTGGACCGGCGGGGTCCAAGCGGACCGAGGACGGGCGGACAGCGTCGCCAACGAACGTGGAGTCCGCTGGCCAGACGAAGGAAGTGGGCAGGACAGAGGGATCGGGCTCCGATGGCTACGGTGCCGGACTTCCCCAAATTTCAAACCGCTGCGACCGGATGCCGCAGTCCTTTGCGACAGATGGTGACTGTGGACCGTTGAATGAACTCCGTGACATCGTGTGACGTCACTCTGCGAAGGCAGATGCCGATGTAAAAAGTGTAGATCTTTTATGGAAAAATAAACTTTTTTGAAACGCGGGGTTTTGGGTCTGAAACGGACGTGGAGATGCCTCCAAATTAGATTTTGTGTGTGCGCCCGCGAAGGCGGTGGAGCCCCGTGGAAGTCACTTCGCTGCTCTGGGCCTCGGTTCTCTCGTGACGATTTGATACCCGTTTTCCCTCCACCTTGGGATGCAGTGTCGCCTAGTGGGAAGAGCCCGGGCCTGGGAGTCAGAGGTCGTGGGTTCTAATCCCGGCTCCGCCACTTATCAGCTGTGTGACTTTGGGCGAGTCGCTTCACTTCTCTGGGCCTCAGTTCCCTCATAAATAATAACGTTGGTATTTGTGGAGCGCTTACTAGGTGCAAAGCACCGTTCTAGGCTCTGGGGGGATGCAAGGTGATCAGGTTGTCCCACGTGGGGCTCGGTTTTTAATCCCCATTTTACAGATGAGGGAACTGAGGCCCAGAGAAGTTAAGTGACTTGCCCCCCAGTCACCCAGCTGGCAAGCGGCAGAGCCGGGATTCGAACCCACGACCTCCGACTCCCAAGCCCAGGCTCTTGCCACCGAGGACGAAGACTGAGCCGCACGTGGGACAACCCGATGACCGTGTATCTACCCCGGCGCTTAGAACAGTGCTTGGCACAGAGCACTTAACAGATACCATCGTTGGCCTGTCTACTGCGTGACCTTGGGCAAGTCACTTCACTTTTCTGGGCCTCAGGTGCTATAGGATGGGGATAAAGATTGTGAGCCCCGTGTGGGACAGGGACTGTGTCCAGCCCGATGATCGTGTCTAGTACAGCGCCTGGCACATAGTAAGCACTTAACAAACACCGTCAAAAAACAAAAACCCCAAACTGGGTTGCAGGAAGGTTGGTGAACTCTCGATTTTCCTCCCCTCCCAGGTCAGGGCTTGGAGACGAAAGCCGACGGCTTGGAGACTGCAATTTCCCGGCCTCGGCGAGCCCTACCTAATAATAATCATCGTGGTGGTAGTTAAGCCCTCGCTACGCGTCAAGCACTGTCCTAAGCACTGGGGTCGATCCAAGCTCATCAGGTTAGACACAGTCCCCGTCGCACATGAGCCTCACAGTCTTAATCCCCATTTTACCGAGGCATATAGAGCGAAGGGATTGTCCAGAGTCACACGGCAGACAAGTGGCAGAGCCGGGACTAGAACCCGGATCCTTCCGTCTCCCAGGCCAGGACACCGTTCTTTCATTCAGTCGTATTTATTGAGGGCTTACGGTGCGCAGAGCACTGCGCCAAGCGCTTGGAACGGACAATTCGGCCACAGATAGAGACGATCCCCGCCCGACAACGGGCTCACGGTCCAAACGAGCCCCGCAGCCTCCTCCGCCTCCTCCCCGTGTCCTGCGTAGCAGCATCGTATAGGAATTCATTCCCCCCGAGATGCAGAGAAAACTGGGAAGAGGAGCTGAGTGAGTGGAACCGTCCCCCACCGAAATGCAAGGCCGCCTCTGAAAATACCATCGGGGACATTTGCACGGGGAACCAAAGCGACACACGACACGTAAGAAGCGCTCCGTCGTCCTTTTTTAGATTCTGTGGGCTGGAAAGCGGCATGAGGTGATTTGGGAGAAAGCGTGGGAATTCTGGCCTACCCCTGCTCTTTCGGGGGGGTCACGTTTTCTGGTGGGTAAAGAAAGAAGGGGCGGGGGGGGGGGGGAGGGAGGGCGGAGGAGTGTGGCCCAGTGGAAAGAGCGCAGACGTAGAGACCCGGATTCTAATTCCGCCTTGGCCACCTGCCCGCCGTGTGTCCTCGGGCAGCCCGTTTGACTCCTCTGTGCCACTTTCCTCCGTGGTAAAAATGGGATTTTACCACGGAACAGGGTGGCTTAGTGGATAGAGCCCGGGCCTGGGAGTCCGAGGCCGTGGGGCCTGATCCCGGCTCCGCCCCTTGTCTGCCGTGTGACCTTGGGCAAGTCACTTAACTTCTCTGTGCCTCAGTTACCTCATCTGTAAAAATGGGAATTCAAAAACGTGAGCCCCACATGGGACGATCTGATCGCCCTGTGGCTACTCCAGCGCTTGGAACAGTGCTCTGCGCATCGTGAGCACTTTACGAATACCGTAATTATTATAATTATTATTATTTCAAAACCCGTCCCTTTCCATTAGGCGGGGACAGGGACTGTGTCTGATCTGATTGTATTGAATCCATCCCAGTGCTCAGCACAGTGCTTGATACGCGGCAAGCACCTAACAGATATCACCACCGTTTTCATTCTGTTCAACCTCTTCTCCACAAATTATTGAGTGTACTTTTCCCCATATTTCTGGGGAGGGGGTGTTGGTCACCATCCTTAATTTTTATAATAATAATAATAATTACGGTATTCGTTAAGCGCTCAGTAGGTGCCAAGGACTGTACTAAGCGCTGGGCTGGATACAAACAGATCAGGTTGGACACAGTCCCTGTCCCACGCGGGGCTCCCGGTCTTCATCCCCATTTTCCAGATGAGGTTACTGAAACCCAGAGAAGTGAAGTGACTTGCCCAAGGCCACACAGCAGACAAGTGGTGGGGCCGGAATTAGAACCCGTGACCTGCTGACTCGCAATCCCGAGCTCGGGCCACTACGCCACGCTGTCCCTCCAAGCCTTCAATGTGGCCTTCAAGAGTCTTTTTATGTTGGCTTTTACTGGGACGTCTAATTTATTTATGGTATTTATAAGAAGAATGATGGTGCCGTGGTGTTTGTTAAGCCCTTCAACGTGCCAAGCACTGTCCTGAGCACTGCGATCGGGATAGGATCATCAGGTTGGACACGGTCCGAGAGTCTCCGTCCCCAAATAGGGCTCACAGTGGTAACCCCCCATTTTACAGATGAGGCGACAGAGGCCCAGGGAAGTGAATCGACTCGGCCGAGGTCACGCAGCAGGCGAATGGCGAGTCCGGGATCAGAGCCCAGTTCCTTCCGACCCCCCAGGCCTTTGCTCTATCCATTAGACCACGCAGCTCACCCGAGTAAGTGTCGAAGCAATCGGCGGTGTTCGTCGGGGGCTTGCCGTGCGCAGAGCGCCGTGAAGCCCATGGTCAGGAGAGGCAGCGTGGCTCAGTGGAAAGAGCCCAGGCTTGGGAGTCAGAGGTCGTGGGTTCTAATCCCGCCTCTGCCACTTGTCAGCTGGGTGACTTGGGGTAAGTCACTTCACTTTTCTGGGCCTCAGTTACCTCATCTGTAAAATGGGAAATAAAACCGTGAGCCCCACGTGGGACGACCCGATCACGTCGTATCTCCCCCAGCGATTAGAACGGTGCTTGGCACAGAGTGAGCGCTCAACGAATACCATCATCATCGTTGTTATTACGTGGAGGTTGGGCGAATCACTCATCTTCTCCGCGCCTCCCCATTTCCTCAGCTTCGCTCCCTCCTCTCCGTCCTACTTGGACCCCGAGCCCCAGGTGGGACGGGGACAGCGTCTGACCCGACGGCCGTCTCTCTACCACAGCGCTTGGGGCGGCGCTAGCTTGGCCTCGCGGGTGGAGCACGGACCCGGGGGTCGGAAAGACCTGGGTTCTAATCCCGCCACTTGTCTGCTGCGAGGCCTTGGGCGAGCCGCTCGTGGGCCTCGGTTCCCTCATCTGTCAAATGGGGATGAAGACTGTGAGCCCCACGTGGGACGACCTGATGACCCTGGATCTCCTCCAGCGCTTAGGACAGTGCTCGGCACAGAGTAAGCGCTTAACAAAGACCAACGTTATTATTACAGCGCCTGGCATATAGTAAACGCTTAACGAACGCCACGGTTATTATTACTTAGAAGCGCTTTAACAAACCCCACGACCGTCCTTCCTCTTCTTTTATTCTCACTGTAATAATCAAAGTTGCACGAAGAAAGCTAAGGTGGGCTTTTGTGGGCCAAAGAGAGAGAGCTCTGGATTTGAATAGCGCTCTTTCCGCCAAAGCGGTTGGTGCCATTTTACTACCTCTTGCCCCTCGAAGCCCAGATCCGAAATGCTTTTACCCCAACGCCGGGAATCGCCACATTTGGCATAATAACCAGGCGAAGGAATTAGTAGGCAAGACCGAAAATGTATTTTCGAAGGACTCCTAGAGACTCGAGCTAGATACGAAGCATCCGTAGTCCCGCGGGGCTACGGCAGCAGAGGGGGGCGCTTATTAAGTACCATTTCATTCCCTATCCCTAGGGGAGATGCGATCCGGTAATGCGAAAGGCCAGTTCCCGCAATTGTAAATATTCTTCCCTGTGAATCAGAAGTCGGGGGGCGGGGGGGTGGTTGGAACTGTGTGCTCTTATCCAATATTCAAAAATGCAAATTCCCCAGTTTTCCTGTCAGGAGGCTCATTAGTGAGAGGGAAAGAGGGGGGGGAGAGGGTTCTATTCTAGTCAGAGGAATAACGTGATTTTCAAGATCAAATAATTAGGTAGCTAGGTGGGTTCGGAGTCTGCATCTGGCGGGGGAGATGGTAACGAAGACTCCCCGAAGCCCATCTGGAATCTAATCCCGGCTCTGCCACGTGTCCGCTGGGTGACCTCGGGCAAGTCACTTCCCTTCTCTGGGCCTCCGTGACCTCATCTGGGAAATGGGGACGAAGACTGTGAGCCCCACGTGGGACCACCCGATGACCCCGTATCTCCCCCAGCGCTTAGAACGGTGCTCTGCACCTAGTAAGCGCTTAACCAATACCAACATCGTTATTATTAGTATGGTTATTTGCACGCTCCGCTTTGCTCCTGATCTGAAGTCCGATGCCAGCTGGCTTGTGCCCTCCCCGCTTCTGGGAAACCCGTAGGTTCTGGCTGTGCCAGCTTCTACTCCCGGCTCCGCCTCTTGTCTGCTGGGTGATCTTGGGCAAGTCCCTTCACTTCTCTGTACCTCAGTTCCCTCATCTGGAAAATGAGGATGGAGATTGTGAGCCCCACGTGGGGCAACCTGATTACTTTGGATCTCCCCCAGCGCTTAGAACAGTGCTTGGCACATAGTAAGCGCTTAACAAATACCAACTTTATTATTATTATTACCTCGTGTCTATCCCAGCGCTTAGAACAGTGCTCGGCACATAAGAGCTTAACAAATACTTCCATTTGTGGTATTTATTACCATATGTAATACCATTATAATACCGTATATAATACCATTACAATACCATATATATACACCATTATAATACCATATATATACCATTATATTGCCATATATACACCATTATAATACCATATATATTATATATTATATACCATATATAATCCCATTATAATCCCATTATTATTTACCCCCGAGCCCTCATTTCCTCTTTTCCCAGTCCCTTCTGCATCACCCTTACACTTAAATTGGCTCCCTTTTCTCACCCCTCCATCTCTCAGCCCCTCAGCACTTACGCACAGCTCCCTTATTTCTATTTCTGTCTCCCCCTCTAGACTGTAAGCTCGTTGTGGGCAGGGACCGAGTCTGTTCTGTTGTTCTATTGTCCTCTCCCAAGCGCTCAGTACAGTGCTCTGCACACAGTAAGCGCTCAATAAATACAACTGATTGATGGACCGGAGCCCGCGGAGCACCACGGCAGAGTGGAAAGAGCCCAGGCCTGGAAGTGTGACCTTGGGCAAATCACTTCAATTCTCCGGGCCTCAGCTCCTTCATCTGTACAATGGGGATGAAGACTGGGAGCCCCACGTGGGACAGGGACCGTGTCCAACCTGATTAGCTGGTATCTACCCCAGCGGGTACTAAGCACTTAAAAAATAACTCTTTTTTTAAAAACGGAGCTCGATATTCACCCCACCTATGTACGTATCTGTAATTTATTTTAACGTCTGTCTCTAATACTAATAATGATGATGGTATTTGTTAAGCGCTTACTATGTGCCAATCACTGCTCTAAGCACTGGGTAGATACCAGATAATGAGGTTGTCCCACGTGGGGCTCCCGGTCTTAATCCCCATTTTACAGATGAGGGAACTGGGACTCAGAGAAGTGAAGTGACTCGCCCACAGTCACGCAGCTGCCAAGTGGCGGAGCCGGGATTCGAACCCACGACCTCTGACTCCGAAGCCCAGGCTCTTGCCACTAAGTAGGGAGTGTCTGCCAACTCTCTTGTATTGTACTTTCCCAAGCGCTAAGTACGGTGAAGTACACAAGATAAGCACTCAGCAAATATCATTGATTGATTGATTCTATTTATCTCGATGATGTTGTCTTCTCTTTGTTTTGTTCGGTTTTGCTCTGCTCCGTCTCCCCTGTGAGCCCGTCACTGGGCAGGGGTGGTCTCCATCTGTTGCCGAATTGTACATTCCAAGCGCTTAGTACAGTGCTCTGCACATAGTAAACGCTCAATAAATACTACTGAATGAATGAATTGATTCAGGATGCCAGGCAGATCCATCCAGCCCCCAAGGAAACCTGCCACCAGTTTGGGGTTTTTTTAATGGAATTAGTTAAGCTCTTACTACGTGCCGGGTACTGTACTAAGCTGTACTGTACCTGGGACAGGTACAAGCTAATCAGGTTGGACACGGTCCCTGTCCCACACGGGGCTCACAATATTAATTCCCATTTACCAGATGAGGTAATTATAACAATTCCGGTATTTGTTAAGCTCTTTCTATGTGCCAGGCGCTAAACTAAACGCTGGGGTGGAGACGACCAAATGGGGTTGCCCACAGGCTCTTATCCCACGTGGGGCTCCCGGGCTCGATTCCCATTTTCCAGATGAGGGAACCGAGCCCCAGAGAAGCGCAGTGACTTCCCCAAGGTGACACAGCAGACAAGCGGCGGAGCCGGGACTAGAACCCGGGTCCTTTCGTATTCCCCGGCCCGGGCTCTAGCCACGGGGCCACGCTGCCTCCAGTTGATTTCCTTTTCAAATTGCAGTCGCCTGACACCCTTCCACCCTGACGGGGAAGGATGGAGCTCAATCGCTTAAAAAGTCAAGTTTGGCTACAAGATGGAGATGGAGCCCTTAAGCTTTTCTTCAACCCAGAATGCCTCCTTATTCCACACCCTTACGATCGCGAAACCGTTTCGCGTGTACACAGACATTTCCCCTCCCACCACCTGAAACCGTTCTCTGTCTCTCTTTTTGTGCGTGTTTTGTTTTTTTTGTTTTTTTTATTGCCGGCGCGGTGACGAGCAGCAATCTTGCCGGGATGCTTTCCAATTTCACACTTACATGCTCCTGAAAGTATTCGTCAACTAACTTATATGTAAAACCAATAAAGAGCAACAGAATCCGTTCCTGTTAGACAGTAATTTTGTTTTAACTCCCTTCCTCCCAACTTGATGGATGTTCTTCCCAAGCGCCCGAGGCCCCGGGAGCCACAGATGTCATTCTTTGCCCGGTGGGGGGTCTTGGTAGTCCCTTGTCGAGACCACAAAGAACTCCGGCGCTTAGTACAGTGCCCGGCACATGGTGAAGGCTTAAATACCCCCAGTATTATTGTTATTACAGGCAGAGGAGCGGCGTGGCCTAGTGGAAAGAGCCCGGGGCCTGGGAATAGAAGAACCTGGGTTCTAATCCCAGTGGCCAGAGCACGGACCTGGGAGTCAGAAGGTCATGGGTTCTAATCCCAGCTCCGTCACTTGTCTGCTGTGAGACTCTAGGCAAGTCACTTTACTTCTCTGGGCCTCGGTTATCTCATCTGGAAAATGGGGATTGAGATTGTGAGCTCCATGGGGGACAGGGATTGTGTCCACCCTGATTCGCTTGTATCCACACCAGCGCTTAGAACGGGACCTGGCACATAGAAAGTGCTTAATAAATACCATCATTATTATTATTATTATGATCCCGGCTCTGCCACTTGTCTGCCATTTGATCTCGGGCAAGTCACTTCACTTCTCTGGGCCTCAGTTCTCTCATCTGCAAAATGGGGATTCGGTACCTGCCCTCCCTCCTGTTTAGTCTGTGAGTCCCATGTGGGACCTGAGCATCTTAGTCGTATTTCCTGAGCACTAACTGCGTGCAGAGCACTGTACTAAGCACTTGGGGGAGTACGCTTTAACATTATAACAGACACATTCCCTGTCCACAGTGAATTTACAGTACAGAGGGGAAGACAGACATTAATATAAATAAATACTTTAGAGGTATTTATGTGAGATTACAGGTATATACATAAAGTTACAGATGATTACAGATTATGTCGACCCCAGGGTTTGCTACAGCGCTTGGCATATAGTATGTGCTGAACAAATGGGGCATTTATAATTATTATTGTTATTAAGAAATCACTTACTATGGGTCAGGCACTTTAATAAGCACTGGGGTGGATATGGGATGGAATCAATATGGGGTGAATGGGTTGGAGAAGCGGCGTGGCTTAGTGGAAAGAGCCCAGGCTTGGGAGTCAGAGGTCGTGGGTTCTAATCTAGGCTTCACCACTCATCAGCTGTGTGACTTTGAGCAAGTCATTTCACTTCTCTGGGCCTCAGTTACCTCATCTGTAAAATGGGGATTAACCGTGAGCCTCACGTAGGACAACTTGATTACCCTGATTACCCCAGCACTTAGAACAGTGCTCTGCGCATAGTAAGCGCTTAACAAATACCAACATTATTATTGTTATTATTATTATTATTAAGCCCTAGGATAGATACAAGGTAATCAGGTTGTCCCACCTGGGGCTCACAGTCTTCATCCCCATTTTCCAGATGAGGTCACTGAGGCCCAGGGAAGTGAAGCGACTCGCCCAAGGTCACACAGCAGACAAGCGGTGGAGCCGGGAGTAGAACCCACATCCTCTGACTCCCAAGCCCGAGCTCTTTCCACAAAGCCACGCCGCTTCTCATCTGTAAAATGGGGACTAAGACTGTGTGCCCCACGTGCTGTGTGACCTTGGGCAAGTCGCTTCACTTCTCCAGGCCTCAGTTCCCTCCTCTGTAAAATGGGGATTGAGACTGCGAGCCCTTACGCGGGACAGGGACCGTGACCAACCCGCTTCCCTCATATCTATCCTCGTGCTCAGTCCAAGGTCTGGCACGTACTAAGTGCTTAAATCCCAGACGGTAAATATATCCTCTAGACTATAAGCTCACTGTGGGCAGGGAATGTAAGTATTGTCGTACTGAACTCTCCCAAGTCCTAAGTACAGTGCTCTGCACACAGTAAGCGCTCCATAAACACGATCGAACGAATGAGATCCCCAATTATTATTACTGGGATTCCAAAGCGTGTCTCAAAGAATTTATCGAAACTCGAAGAAGCCCCTAAGTTCCTCCTGACTTCTCCCCACGAGACGGCCCGCTTTTGCTAGATTCCAGGGAGGTTGGGCCTTCTCCGGATATAATGCCAATTAGATCGGAGCCTTTCCTTTCCCAGAAGGGGTCCCTGCTTCCTCAGCCTTCCCACAGGCCGCCCAGAGATGTGTTTGCACTTCCCCGCTGGGCCTCAGCGGCTGGGTCTATATTTCCCTGTCTATCTCGTCCGTCCGCTCGGCGGGGAGGACGGGGGGATTATGGCATTCGATGATTTAATCTGTGTAATCTCCAGACAAAACATGCCTCCGAGGCGCTGCCGGGAAACGGTAATTTATTCCGCTTTGGATGTGCAGCGGCGGAGGAAACGCGGCCCGGGAATAGGGACGGGGGGAAACAGGCATCTCTAGGAGTCAGGCCCATCAATCAGTCCATCGGTGGTATTTATTGAGTGCTTGTCACATGCGGGGCGGTGTACTAAGCACTAGAGAGAGTACAGTACAACAGAATTGGCAGACACGTTCCCTGCCCGAAAAGATCTTAGGGTCAGCCTGACGTACCCAGTAGAGCCCGGGCCTTGGAGTCCGAAGGGCCTGGGTTCTAATCCCAGTTCTGCCCCACGTCTGCTGCGTGACCTTGGGCAAGTCACTCCATTTCTCTGGGCCTCAGTTACCTCATCTGGAAAATGGGGATTGAGACCGTGAGCACCGTGCGGGACATCTCCATCTCCCCCGCTCTTTTCTTCTCTCCTCCTCTTCCCCTTTCCTCTCTCCCCTTCTGCTCCTTTCTCTCTCCCTCTGCCTGTCCCCGCGTATTTGTTAATTTATATGCTGGCTATAATTATATACTATCTTTTGTAGTATAGAATTGTCATATATAGAATATATATCTATATTCATGTCAGTGTAGAATATAGAACAAGGATTGTCACTGTTTATTGTTGTATTGCACTTTCCCAGGAGCTTACTACAGTGCTCTGCACACAGTAAGCACTTACTAAATCTAACCGAATGAATGAATGAATGAATGACAGTTTGTGGAAGCTGCTTCAATTAACCATATAATTATACAACCATATAATTATAGCCAGCATATAAATTAACAGATACGCGGGGGCAGGGAGAGGGAGAGAGAAAGGAGCAGAAGGGGAGAGAGGAAAGGGGAAGAGGAGGAGAGAAAGAAAGAGAAGGAAACAGCAGGGGAGATGAAGATGTCCCACGTGGGGTTCACGGTCTCAATCCCCATTTTCCAGATGGGGAAATCTTACTATATCTAGTAAGACAGCATATATACTATCTATCTTACTATATGCCGACTTCTTATCTGTCTCTCTTTGTCTTCCTCTCCCTCTCTCACTCCAACTCTCCGACCCTCTCTCCTCCTCTTTCTTTCTTACCATTTGTCCACATCTCTCCCTATCTCTCTTTCTTTCTCCCCCTGTATCCGTCACTCTCCCTCTCTAGCCCCAATTTTCTGACTCTCCCTCCTCCTCTCTTTTTTTCTACTCCCTGATTTCTGGGATTTCCCTCTGGACTTGCAGGAAAACCCCTCAAGAAGCCCCTTTGCCCTCACCCGCTTCTCCCCTGGGGAAACCTCTCTTGAAATCTGGGGAGAAAAATTCTACCCAAGGGAGGTGGTGGCTGTCTCGCCCTTACCCTCTGTGCCCGCCCCCCGTTTAGACTGTGAGCCCGTTACTGGGCAGGGATCGTCTCTATCTCTTGCCGAATTGTACACTCCAAGCGCTGAATATAGTGTTCTGCACACAGTAAGCGCTCAGTAAATACTATTGAATGAATGAATGAATGAATGACATGTCGGTGGTGTGGACCTGTGATCCCTCCAGCCCAGGATTCCAGCTCAGACTGTGGCCCCGGGATAGGCTTGGGATGGCGGGGACGGGGCGGGGGGGAGCAGCCGGGGAGGAACAGACTGTCATTCAACCCGCACATTCAATCTGTCTCCAAATCCGGACGGTCCCACCTTCACGACATCGCTAACGTCCGCCCTTCCCTCTCCATCCAAACCGGGACCACGTTCATGCGGTCACGCATCCTCTCCAGCCTGAACTGACTGCATCGGCCTCCTTGCTGACCTCCCAACCTCCTGTCTCTTCCCACTCCCGTCCCTACTTCATTCTGCTGCCTGGATCATCTTTCTGCAAAAACATTTGGGACATGTCACTCCTCTCCTCAAAAATCTCCAGTGGACGCCAATCCACCTCCTCAGCAAACAAAAACTCCTCACTATTGGCTTTAAAGCGGTCCATCACCTCATCCCCTCCTACCTCACCACCTTTCTCTCCTTCTCCATCCCAGCCCCCACACTCCACTCCTCTGGGGCCGCTGACCTTCTCACTGGGCCTCCATCTCGCCCGTCTCACCGCCGACCCCGGCCCACGTCCCACCTCGGGCCAGGAACGCCCTCCCTCCTCAAATCCTCCAGACAGTGACGCTCCCCCCTTTAAAGCTTTATTGAAGACCCATCTCCTCCAAGAGGCCTTCCCTGACTAAGCCCCCCTTTTCCTCCTCTCCCACTCCCTTCTGCCTCACCCTGACTTCCTCCCTTCATTCATCCCCCCACACCACTCATGTCCAATCGGTCATTTTACTTATGTGTACCGAGGCCTCTCTCTCCCCCCTCTAAACCGTGGGCTCGCTGTGGGCAGGGATTGTCACTGTTTATTGTTGCATTGTACTTTCCCAGGAGCTTACTACGGTGCGCTGCACACAGTAAGCACTTAATAAATACAACTGAATGAATGAATGACAGATCGTGGAAGCTGTTTCAGTTAACCAGTGATAGTTATCGAGTGCTTGCAGAACAGTTTTATAGAATGGTGTTTGTTGAGCATTTGTTAAGGGCACAGGCCTGAGAGTCAGAAGGATCTGGGTTCTAATCCTAGCTTTGCCACTCGTCCGCTGTGTGTCCTCAGGCAAGTCGCTTCACTTCTCTGTCCCTCAGTTCCCTCAACTGTAAATCGGGGATTAAGTCCGTGAGCCCCATGTGGGACAAGGACTGAGTCCCACCCGATTAGCTTGTATCGGCCCCGGCGCTTAACAGATACCATAAAAAGAAGAAAATCTCCACCCCGGGAGTGGTACCTTACTGCAGTTTTGAGTCCAAAGGCGGAGGCGGGGAAGTTTATAGCTACACGGCCGATCTCCGCTGAGGCACAACGGATCTTGGCGTTCGATGGGGCACTAATGAGGATGTCGATTTAGCTTTCGAGGGCAGAGGGGACAGACAACTGAAGGTCTGAGCTTGGGAGACCCTCCCGCCTCACTGTGGGTCGAGATGATGAAAAGACCTCACAGCCAATCCCCCGGTGAGTTCAAAGAACTCAAAACAGTTGGCAGGAGGTGCAGGAAACAACCAGCGAGAAAGGCGAAGGGATGATGAGTTGTAAACCCCCTGACTTCCTCAATAAGGAAAAGCAGCTTCTTTTTTCCCCAGCCACCCTCTGAGTCTAGCTGTCCGAAACCGATAGTAGACTCCAGGAGTACCCAAGACATCGTAACAAGGTGGAAGGCTGTCGTATTGGGAAAGAAGCAGAAGGGCCTAGTGGATTGAGCCTGGGCCTGGAAGCCGGAAGGACCTGGGTTCTAATCCTGGCTGCGCCACTTGTCTGCTGTGTGACCTTGGGCAAGCCACTTCACTTCTCTGGGCCTCAGTGACCTCATCTGGAAAATGAGGATGAAGACTCTGTACTCCATGTGGGACAGGGACTATGTCCAGCCCGATTTGCTCGTATCCACCCTGGGGTTTAGTATAATTCATTCATTCATTCAATCAATCGTATCTGACACATAGTAAGGGCGTAACAAATACCAGAATTAATCAAGCGCATAGTACAGGGCTTAGTGCTGTAAGATCCCTCCCTACTACTACTACTAATAATTAATAATGATGGTATTTGTTAAGCGCTTTCTCTGTGCCAAACACTGTATTAAGCACTGGGATAGATATAAGCGAATGGGGTTGGACAAGCCCCGTCCCACGTGGGGCTCACCTTCCCAATCCCCATGTGGCAGATGAGGAAACTGAGGCGCAGAGAAGTGAAGTGATTCGCCCAAAACCACAGAGCAGTCAAATGGGGATTAGAACCCAGGACCTTCTGACTCCCAGACCCCGGCTCTAGCCACTTGCTATGCTGCTTCGCACGCTGCTTCTAGACCGTAAGCTTCCCCTCTAGACCGTAACCTCACTGTGGGGAGGAGATGTGTCCATTTATTGTTTCACTGTGCTCTGCCAAGTGCTTAATACCGTGCTCTACACCCAATCAGAGCTCGACAAATAAGATCGAATGAATGAACGAAAGTGGCGGAGCTGGGATTAGAACCCGGGTCCTTCTGAATCATTCGTCCATTTTTTCATTCACTGGTATTTATTGAGGGCTTACCGTGTGCAGGGCACTGTACTAAGCACTTGGTAGACTGAAATTCAGCAACAGATAGAGACAATCCCTGCCCACAGAGGGCTCACAGTCTAGAAGGGGGTAGACAGACATCGAAACAAATAGGCATCAGTAGCATCATTATAATTAAATAGAATTATAGATAGATGCACATCATTAATAAAAATGAATAGAATTCTAATTTAAAATACGTGCATATAATAATAATGTTGGTATCTGTTAAGCGCTTACTATGTGCAGAGCACTGTTCTAAGCGCTGGGGTAGATACAGGGTAATCGGGTTTTCCCACGTGACTCTCACAGTTAATCCCCATTTTACTGATGAGGTAACTGAGGCACAGAGAAGTTAAGTGACTTGCCCACAGTCACCCAGATGACAAGTGGCAGAGCCGGGTTTCGAACCCATGACCTCTGACTCCCAAGCCCAGGCTCTATCCACTGAGCCACGATAGGCCCCGGCTGTATACGTATACGTACGTATATGTGTATACGTGCATATCTAGACTGTGAGCTCACTGTTGGGTAGGGATCGTCTCTATCTGTTGCCCAGTTGAACTTTCCAAGCACTCGATAGAGTGCTCTGCACCTAGTAAGCGCTCAATAAATACGACTGAATGAATACACTCTCAGGTCCCGGGTCAATCCTCTATCCACTGCTTCTCTTGATTCGAACCCACCTCCGTCACTGGGAACAAACTGTGAAGATAAGAAAGAATGCCGTGGGGGAAGGCAGCGGGCTTCGAAAGTTTGTGTGAGGGGAGACGCGGCTCCTTTCTCCACCTCCAGGCAAACCCGGGCAATCTGACTTCATTCAGTGGTATTTATTAAGCGCTTACTGCGCGCAGAACACCGTACTAAGCGATTGGGAAAGTACAAGAGAACGATAAGCAATCTAACAGACCCAGGGAGGCCGGGGGTGGAGGCTAAGAGGCCAGAATCCACTGCCGAAGAGAGTTTCCTTTCCTCTTATGGGTCCGAGGGCTTGTGAGGCTAGCTTTCCGTCTCTGAAATGTTTGTGGACGCGCTCCTTCTTGTCACCTTGAGAAAACCCCAGGATCTCCTCAGGATGGGTATTCGCTAACGGAGGCTACTACTAACTTTCCTTCAAATTAACACTTTGCTGTTCATTCCCCTTTGGGCTCTCCCCTCACCAGCCCCCACCAATAGGGCCCCCCCAGATCCCTGAAAGCTGAAAAATGAGGTTTTTTTACACGCAGTCGGTTCTGCTACGACGTAGGGTGATGCTCCAAGAGAAACAGTGTGGCCTAGTGGGAAGCCTGGGAGTCAGAGGACCCAGGTTCTAATCTTGACTCCGCCACGTGTCTGCTGGGTGACCTTTAGCAAGTCACTCTGCTTCTCTGGGCCTCGGTTTCCTCGTCTGGAAAAGCCGGATTCAATCCTACTCCCTCCAACTTAGACTGTGAACCCTGGGACGGGGACTGTGTTCAACCTGACTGTCTTGTATCTATCCCAGTGCTTAGCACAGCTCTTGGAGGATAGTAAGCTCTTTGTAAATATAATAATACTAATAATGATGGTACTGTTGAACACGTAGTATGTGGCGAGCACTGTTTTAAGCGCTGGGGTGGAGACGAGGTGATCTGGTTGGACGCAGTCCTTGTACCACTAAGTGCTCTATCCACTAAGCTACGTCAGTAGGCATAGGGCGACTGCCAGTAGACTCGGACAGAACTGCCACAGTTCTATCAGAAGACGTGTTTGTGTTCCATTTTGGGGATAAAATGTGTTTACAGGATAATAATAATAATAATAATAATGGAATGTCCTATCCCATACAAGACTCACCCTCTGAGTGGGAGAGGGAACGGATCCTAAATCCCCATTTTATAGATGAGGCCCAGGGAAGTGACTTGCCCAAGGTCACGCAGCAGACGTACGGAAGAGCCGGGACTGAAACCAAGTCCTCTGACTGGTCTTCAGCAGCAGAAATCCTAAAGACGGACTGATGGTCTGGAGCTTTTGGAAGGTATAAAAAAGAGATCGTGATAGACGATCATCCAGCCGGTCACTCAGCCAACCATTTGGCCACTCGACCAGCCAATCGACCACCCAGCCAGCCAATCAGCCAGCCAGCCAGCCTGTCAGCAATCTGCCAGCTATTCTGCCACCCAGTCAATCAACCCTCCATCCATCCAGCCGCTCAGCCAGCCAATCGGCCGTAGTAATAATGACGTTGGTATTTGTTAAGCGCTTACTGTGTGCCGAGCACTGTTCTAAGCCCCGGGGGAGTTACGGGGTCATCAGGTTGTCCCACGTGAGGCTCACAGTCTGAATCCCCATTTTACAGATGAGGTCACTGAGGCACAGAGAAGTTAAGTGATTCGCCCACACTCACACGGCTGACAAGTGGCAGAGCTGGGATTCGAACCCATGACCTCTGACTCCCCAGCCCGGGCTCTTTCCGCTGAGCCACGCTGCCCAGCTAGTCAACCACCAATTAGCCAGCCAGCCAGTCAGCCCAGCAGCCGTCCGGCCAGCCAGACACTCGCCCATCCAGCCAACCGATTAGCAATCGGTCAGCCCTTCTGCCCTTCATCCAACCAGCCGGCCAGATAGCCGGCCCATCAGCCATCCGGCCATCCGTGCAGCCAGCCAGTTGGCCACTATTTCCTGAGCACACACAGACACTTAGATACATTGCAATGACCAAACACTGTCCCTGCTCTAAGGGCAAGATAAGATGAACAAACACATAATCGATAAGAGATTGATGTGTCTAGTCCCTCTCCCTCCTTATCGTGTTTCCGTCCCCTCTTCCTTCCTCTTTCGGGGTAATCCCTCTCCAGCCTGCTCTTCCCTCCGGCCCGCCGTCTTCTCCTCGGCTTCAAATAGAGAAGCAGCGTGGCCTAATGGATAGATCCCAAGACCGGGAGTCAGAAGGACCTGGATTCTAATCCCGGCTCCGCCACTCATCGGCTGCGTGACCTTGGGTGAGTCACTTCACTTCTCTGGGGCTCAGTTCCCTCCTCTGTAAAATGGGGATTAAGTCTGTGAGCCCCCCTAAATCCCTTAACGGAGGAAGGGAGGAAGGTTCTCCCGGAGACGAAACTGATTTTAAGTCAGAGGACACAGGTTCTAATCTTGACTCCGCCACGTGTCTGCTGGGTGACCTTTAGCAAGTCACTTTGCTTCTGGTGGGGGATGCTTCTAGGAGGACCGAGTTACGTCTAAATCAATCAATCAAACAATCGTATTTATTGAGTGCTCACTGCATACAGAGCACTGTACTGAGTGCTTAAACTGAATGAGAGTCCACCCGTTTGTCAGGTAGAGGGGGTGAGATTCCAGGGTCTCTGTGTCTTTGAGAAGCAGCTTGGCTTAGTGGATAGAGCATTGGCCCGAGAGTCAGAAGGATCTGGGTTCTAATTCCGGGTCTGCCACCTGCCTGCTGTGTGACCTGGGACACTTCTCTGGGCCTCAGTTCCCTCATCTTTAAAATGGGGATTAAGTCTGCAAGCCCTCTGTGGGACAGGAATTGGGTCCAACCTGCATCCTTATACCTATCCCGGCACTTAGAACATAGCTTGGCACATGGTAAACACTTAATAATGCCCACAGTTATTATTATTATTATTATAACAGTGTGGGTGAGGAGATGGAGGTGAGGGAGGTGAGAGGGAGGTATAGGGAGTGTGGTGAGCCCAGAGTAAGCTGCCTTACTAGTAACAATTTGTGATCCCACGAACCACAAGAAGGAAGAGGCTGGCGAAGACACCGATGGGCTCTACCCGAGACAGGTGATTGCGGGCCGTGGGGACGGAGCATGGAGGCAGGCGGGGCCTTCTCTCGCCGCTCTACGAGGTAACGGGCCTTGATTGCTACGTAGAGCCACAGCTGTGATGCTTGACAGATTAAAAGGCGCTCGCTTAAGCACGCAGAGAGAAGGAAGCAGGTTGAGAGCGGAAGCAGCAGGAGAGCAGCACTGGAAAGAAGAAACCTTGGCAGAATGGGCTTCCTTGACCAGCGGACTGATAGTGGACCCTTAGTGGAGTGAGTGTGTATATGTGTCACTCTCTTGCACGCTGGTAAAACTACGTAAAAAACTTTCCACAGTAACCTCGGCGATCGGAGGTGGGGTTTGATTTCTACTCCGTGTCACTGAGGCTCCCCAGGGCCAGCGAGGTCCTGGTTGGTATAAGCCGGGGGCTCGTGACAAGCGAGGAAGTTGGCATGGGAAGAATGAGTGCTTCGAGAGGTGAAGAGAGCAATCGGCAGAGTCAGGCTGAGTTGATGGGGAGTCTGGAAGCCAAGAGGGGCGTTTGACATAGAGTAAGCACTTAACCAATGCCGCAACTATTTTATCATGATGACGATGATTGTCTTTGTAATTTCCACCTGTGGATCCCTCTCCGTCCTCCCCGGTTCCCATGAGGCTCACCCACCGTCTGTTTCTAACGGCCCTTATGACAACGCACACTTAACTAGGTCACGTTTGGGAGATTAGATCCTGTGATTTCCGTCCGCAACTCAATTTAGCACGAGCCTAAAGGGTCACCTGCTGCTGAGGCTGACAAGGCAGGGTTGAGTTGTCCAGGAGATTAAGTCCAGCCCAAGGCTCCTGATTGATGGCATGATTGTGCCAGGCTCCTGATTGACAGCATGATTGTCCCAGACTCCTCTGATTGATGGCATGATTGTCCTGGGCTTGTGACTGACAGCAAGATTATCCGGAGCTCTTGACTGACAGCATTGTCCCAGGCTCATGATCGACCGCATCATTGTCCCGGGCATGAGATTGACAGCATGATTGACAGCATCGGCCTGGGAATCCCGATGACTCAGTGTTCTCCCTCTCGACCACGCCACCAGTCTACCTAGATTGCAGGTAGAGGGGGCGATTCTGGGGACTCCAAAAGGGGCCGGGGCCGGGGTGGAACTGTCCCATTGCTTAGTCCAGTGCTTGACTCATAGTAAGTGCTTACCAAATTCTATAATGATCAATATATTTTCCCCAAGCTTTTTCCCAGCAGTGATCCCACTTTACCTCATTAACATCCCAATCAGGTCAGTAAAGACAAGATTTATTCTCCCCATTTTACCAAGGAGAGAATAAGACTAACTGGTATTTCCAGCTTTCATTCAATCATATTTATTGAGTGCTTACTGTGTGCAGAGCACTGTACTAGAGAAGCGGAGTGGCTCAGTGGAAAGATCCTGGGCTCGGGAGTCAGAAGTCATGGGTTTGAATCCTGGTTCTGCCACTTGTCAGCTGTGTGACTATGGGCGAGTCACTTAACTTCTCTGTGCCTCAGTGACCTCATCTGTAAAATGGGGATGAAGACTGTGAGCCTCACGAGGGACAATCTGATTACCCTGTATCCACCCCAGCACTTAGAACAGTGCTCTGCACATAGTAAGCGCTTAACGAATACCAACATTATTATTATTCTCTGTGCCTCAGGTAACTCACCTGGAAAATAAGGATTAAAAGTGTGAGCCCCAAGTGTGACAACCTGATTACCTTGTATCTACCCAGCGCTTAGAACAGAGCTCTGCGTATAATAAGCACTTAAATACCAAAATTGTTACGGTTGTTATTATAATTACTAAGCGCTTGGGAGAGTACACTACAACAATAGACACATTCCCTGCCCACAATGAGCTTACCGTTTAATAATAATAATAATAATAATGTTGGTTTAGAGGACTCACGGTCTTAATCCCCATTTTACAGATAAGGGAACTGAGGGCCCGAGACTTGAAATGACTTGTCCAAGGTCACCCAGCGGACAGGTGGCGGAGCTGGGATTAGAACCCAGGTCCTTCTGACCGCCAGGCCCGGGCTCTATCCACTAGGCCTCGCTCCTTCGTCTCCTTCCGAAAGAACGTCTTGTCGGTTACCTGCTCCTAGGTATATTTGCTCAGCTCCGGCCCGGTGACATATGGCTAAGAGGACTTTCTGCTGAGTAAACAGAGGAGCGGCAAGGGGGAAGAAATCGCTTTTCTAAGTAGCGTCAGCACTTTGTCTCCTCGCTGGGAAACAGCTGGTCCGTTCCCTAGTTGGAGAACCTGGTTTCTGGATGAACGAGGGGTGTTCTGGGGGGAATGAAGCTGCCAACTCCCTTAATCCCTTAATGGAGGAGGGGAGGAAGCTTCTCCTGGAGATGAAACTGATTTAAAAATCTTGGCGAGGAATGCTTCTAGGAGGGCCGTGTTACGCCTCAATCAATTAATCGAGCAATCGTATGTTTTGAGCGCTTTCTGTGTGCAGAGCACTGTACCGAGCGCCTAAAGTGAATAGTAGAGTTCACCCATTTTGCCAGGGAGAGGGTGAGATTACAGGCTCTCCGCGTCTTTGAGAAGCAGCTCGGTTTAGTGGATAGAGCACGGGCCTGGGAGTCAGAAGGACCTGGGTTCTAATCCCGGCTCTGCCCCGTAACCGGTGTGTGACCATGGGCAAGTGACTTCACTTCTCTGGGCCTCAGTTACCTCATCTGGAAAATAAGGATTAAAACTGTGAGTCCCAAGTGGGACAACCTGATTGCCTTCTATCTACCCGGGGCTTAAAACAGTGCTTGGCACATAGTAAGCGCTTAATAAATACCAAAATTGTTATTATCATGATGGATGGTAGTTATCTTGGTAAATCACCAGTCTTTGGGAAGAGCAGTTAAGTTACATGATTTTGCCAGCTGTGCCCGGCTGAGTTGTTCAGAACCCCCGAATGGATGCCATCTGGACGCCATTTCAGTCTGGTCTAAAATAGCCAATTGGCTCACTGGAAAATCAAGCCAAGAAAGGTTCTATGTACACATTTTGCCATGAAAAGAATCTGTAGTGGAATAAGAAGCTTACGACTTCGAATCGCTCTATCGGTAACATTTAGGAAACTTTCGTTCCCACTATATGGAGGTGAACTGTGCTGGTCCCTGCCTTTCGACTGTAAGCTCCCCCAGGGCAGGGACTGTATCTTCTACTTTCATTGTTGGCTTCCAGGCGTCTACTTCAGTCTTCTGTCCCCGGGAGGTGCCCAGGAGTTACCTGTGGTGGTGATGATGATGCCACTGGGTGGTGAGGAACCCAAGCTGAGGCCTCAGAAGCACTGGGGGCGATGGTCCTGGAAGCCAAAAGAGTGAGGACTGGCCTATCCGGGAGACTCCGTCTGAGGGAACGATCCGGTCTCGTTCCGAGATAATGGATGGTTGCTGTCTTCCGATAAACCGGATTCCATCCGTCTGAAGAATGGGGGTAATAATGTGTACCTCGCGGGGTGTCGTGCGGCTTAATTAACTAATGTTTACAAAGCACCTCGAACTCTCAGATGAAACGTGCGGCAGAAATGTCACGTATTAGCGTTATAAATAATTCACCGTCCCTTTCCCCGCCTTCACCACAGACCGAAAGGAGCCTTTTAGACACGTGTAGTGAGACGGAAAGATGGCAGCACCTTGTGGGGAGGTCATTAAGCCTTGGATGATGATGGTCTTCCTTCTGATGGGTGCCAAAGCCAATCATTTTCCCCCTCTCGGCAGAAGATGTTCAGTCTTCCCAAGGCTCGGATGATTTTTCTTTAAGTAATTGGTGTGGCTGCTGTTGCTTATTTCTCTTTCCGTTCGCATCAACCCAGGCCGCCGTCTCCCTCTTTAGATTTTTCCAGAGGGCAATAGAAAGAGGAACGAATCAGGCAAGGAATTCCAGACGTGGGTTTGCTGAAGTTGTGTGTCATCAGCTTATCATTTACATGCACCTGGATTTCTAGTTGGCCCGCGATTTCCACAGCCCCTAAGGTTGGATCTTTGGCTTCCCTGTTTTCCAGTGGATTCCCCCCGACCGCTCACCTCCCCAGCCCCAGAACGGGCGGGAGGAAACAGGATCTGGCAGCCAGCCGTGGCTACCCCGTTTGGTTTCCAGCAAGCCACGGGCTGGCTTTCGGTCGGTTCTCAGGGTTGAACTTTATTGAGAAGCAGCGTGGCTCGGCGGAAAGAGCAGGGGCTTGGGAGTCAGAGGTCATGGGTTCGAATCCCAGCTCTGCCGCTCGTCAGCTGTGTGACTTCTGGGCAAGTCATTTAACTTCTCTGTGCTTCAGTGACCTCATCTGTAAAATGGGGATTCAGTCTGTGAGCCTCACGTGGGACAACCTGATTACCCTGTATCTCCCCCAGTGCTTAGAACAGTGCTCTGCACATAGTAAGCACTTAACAAATACCAACATTATTATTATTATTCTTATCATTTCTGCCGAGCTTCTCAGATTCTCGGGGCAGACTAGGGGCCAAGAAGACTAGAAATTAAGGGTTTCATAGACCCTTAGGGCTGGGGTCGAGAGGGTGGTGCTGTGTTAAAGCTGTCCAAGGGTCGTAATAATAATATTAGTAGTAATACTAATAATAATTCTTTTATTTAAGCGCTTATTATTGGCCAAACACTATCCTGAGCATTGAAGTAGATGCATATTCAGTCAGACGGAGTCTCTGTCCCTCATGAGCTTACAGTCCAAGAGGGGAGGGAGAACAAGTATTTTATCACCATTTTATAGTTGTGGTAACTGAGGCACAACCCTCTCAGGGTGGCACCTGGAGAGTTTCCAGTCCTCTACCAGTCTTGGCTACAGGAAGGAGAGTCAGACAGAGGCCCGTCCATTCCATTCCTAGCTCGAGCAGTGGCTAGCGAGTGACAGGCCATTGGCTACAAGTCAAAACTCCCCTCTTCTGTGCAGCGGCGGCAGGGGAGAGAGTCGAGAGCAGAGACTCGAGTTGACCGCTCAGAAGGCGGAAATGGTCAACCACTTCCAGATTTTTATGGAGAAGATTCTGTGGATCCACTACCGGAACGATCGCAGATGGAGAGCGGGGCGTACTGGGAGAGAAGTGTCCGTGGCGTCGCTGTGGGTCGGAAATGACTCGACGGCATAAGACAAGAACTGAGGCAGAAGTGAAGCGATTTGCCCAAAGTTCCAAGGCAGACAAATGACAGAGTGGGGATTAGAACCCAGGTCCTGTGAATCTCAGGCCCGTGTGCTCTTTCCACTAGGCCACGCTGCTTCCTCTGCTCTCCTTTGGCTGGGTTAAACTAGGGGCGGGAGGCAGGGCTGGACGGGTTCTGATATTCTTCTTGGGAAGTCCTGGAAGTGGGGGAGTTGTGTGTGTGTATTTAAGAGACAGAGCTATTGGGGTGGGGGAGTTGCTAAAGTTGCTTTATTTCCCTCCCCTTGGGAGCTTTAAAATGCTACTGATCCCTGTTTCCTTGTTTTGACATCTGTCTCCCCCCTTCTAGACTGTGAGCCCACTGTGGGCAGGGATCGTCTCTCTTTGTTGTACTTTCCAAGCACTTAGTGCAGAGCTCTGCACACAGTAAGCGCTCAATAAATACGAATAAATGAATAAAACCAGTCGAATGCCACCCCTTACTTGCTCGTGTCCCTCTGGGACCCAGTTTGGAAGACGACACGGCAGTGAGGCTTCCAGAAGCTGGATGGAGCCAAATATGGGGATTTCCAAGAATCTCCCATGGTGACTCTGGCCCTAAGGGGAAGAGGGCTTGGCCTTAACCCCATTATCTGGTGGCCTGTTCTCGATGCCCGTCCCCGACGACAAAGTCTCCCATGTGGAGACGCTCTACCCTATCAGAGACAGCTACCTTTTACCTTGTTTTCTCTCTGATCCCTGACCCTCAGGACCGGAAGCTCGTTGCGGCAGAGTACGTGTCTGCTAATTCTGTCATATCGTCCTCTTCTGAGCGATCAGTAGAGTGCTCTACATATAGCAAGCGCTCAATAGATACCACTTAATGATTGACCGATTGATTGATGTGTGCAAAAGTGCTGCGGGGTGGAGGTGGGGTGATTGACAAAGAGCTTAATCAATCAGTCATATTTATTGAGCGCTTAACATGTACAGAGCAATGCATGCATTAGGCACTTGGGAGAGTCCAATACAACAGAATTAGCCGATACGTTCCCTGCCCATAATGAGTTTACAGTCTAGGGGGAAGACAGATGTTGATACGAATAAATAAGTCATTTATACTATCTAAAGGTGTGGTCTTAAGTGCTGTGGGGATGGGATGAATACCAAATGTCCCAAGGTCACAGTTCCAAGGAATAATAATAATAATAATGGTATTTAAGTGCTTTCTATGTGCTGAACACTGTTCTAAGCACTGGGGTAGGTACAAGGTAATCAAATGTGTAAGCCACGGTGGGCTTACAGTTTTAATCCCCGTTTACAGATGAGCTCACTGAGGCCCAGAGAAGTTAAGTGGCTTGCCCAAGGTCACACAGCAGACGAGTGGCAGAGCTGGGATTAGAACCCACGACCTCTGACTCCCAAGCCTGTGCTCAAGTGCATAGGTGACGCAGAGGGGACTGGTGTCCTAGAGGCGCGGGAGATGAGAGATCAATCAGAGAAAGCTTCCTGAAGGAGATAGTATTTTAGTAAGGCTTTGAAGGTGGGAGAATGGTAGTCTGTTGGATATGGGGATGGAGAGAGTACTAGGCCAGAGAGAGGATGAGTTCATTGTGAACAGGGAATATATCTGTTTATTCTGTTGTCCTCTCCCAAGAGCTTAGTAGAGTGCTCTGCCCACAGTAAGCACTCAATAAATCAGATTAAATGAATGAATGAAGCGAGGGGTCAGCGTGAAGAGAGATAAGATGGAGGCACAGTGAGTAGGTTGGTTTTAGAGGAGCGAGGTGTGAGGGTTGGGCCGGCGTGGTCGATAAGCGAGGATAGGGGTGATGGGGAGAGAGCGAATGGGTAGGAAGGCCTGTTGGGTTTGGGCCACGACCAGGCGTGATTGGCCACCCCAAATCTAGCCTGGGTCTGGCCCCGGGCCCGGGTCGTGCTCTCGACCTGGCCGAACGGGTCCCGTCGGAAGACCACGTGAACGGAAGTGGGCACTGGTTCCGAAACGCCCGTGCCACCCAGTTTTCTCACAAGAAGCTCATGCCAACCTACGTGCCAGTTCCTCCCTCTGCTATTTGCTGGAAATATCGCCTGGCAAATGGGTTATTGATCTGACAGCTTATTTCCCCAGACGCATTAATTCAGAAACGATCTGATATGAAAGTTTTATCCTAAGGAAATTGGCCTGGAGAATTTCCATCCCATGGGAAGATCATGCCGTATTTATGCTTTTGCTAATATGATGGAAAAGTTGCTAATGCAATTAGAGGGCCCGGTTAGTGATTTTCAATAATGTTGTGCTAGGCATATTATTGGCTTAGCCATAATTGATCTTAAGATGATCTGAAAATGACTAAACTGGTGTGAAAGTCACCAGCCACCCTGGCTCCAGTGGTTGTTCGGGGAGGGGGGTGAATAAATGAGGGACAGATGAAACTGAGGCTAATGTTGGATTAGCAGTTAGACCTCCTCCCTTTATTCACCCCTCCCTCGATCCCAGGACCCAGGGCCTAGAAACCCGGGTTCTAGAGACCTTCTGACTCCCAGGCCCGGGCTCGATCCACTACGCTAAGTCTTTACAGCCCAGGTGCTCAAAATGGAGTACATGTATGTATGTGTAAACTCTTTGAGAGCAGGGATTATGTTGACTAACTAGTGTCATTCTGTCAGTCAGTTGATCGTATCTATTGAGCCCTCGCTGTGTGCAGGGCACTGTACTAAGCGTTTGGGAGAGTACAAGAGAACAATTATAGCAGACACATTCCCTGCCCACCGTGAGCTTGCAGTCTAGAAGGGGAAGAAGACATTACTGTTAATCAAAAAATAACAGATACGGACCTAAGTGATGAGGGCCTGGGAGGGAGAATGAATAAAGGGAGCGAGTCAGGGCGAGGCAGAAGGAAGTTGAAGAGTTGAAATCTCCCAAGTGCTCAGTACAGTGTTCTGCACCCTGAAGCGCTCAATAAATTCCACAGACTGGTCAACTGTTTGATCACATCTACTAACTTTATTGTCCTTTCCTATGTGCTTAGTACAATTCTCTGCTCGAAGCAAGTGCTCAATAGACACCACTGGATGATTGATTTATGAGGGCCGAAGGTGGATGTCAATACCTTTGGAAGTGCTGGAGTTCACTGAGGAAATGCTCTGGCCAGAGATGCAGGGAGATTGATCAGGGAAGGCTCTTTGGAGAAGGTGCAAAAGGAGGGAGGCAGTGTGGTCTAGTGGACAGAGCCCAGTCCTGGAAGTCAAAAGGACCCGGGTTTTAATCCTGCTGCTGTCACTTGTCTGCTGTGTGAACCTTTGGGCCAGTCACTTCACTTCTCTGGGCCTCTGTGCCTTCATCTGGAAAATGGGACTAAAGATTGTGAGCCCCACGTGGGACAACCTGATTACTGTGCACCTACCCCAGCACTTAGAACAGTGCTTGGCACATAATACTATCATTGTGGGGAAGAGTAGTGAGGCTTAATGGAGAGAGCAAGGGCCCGGGAGTCAGACTAATAATGATGGCATCTGTCATGGGTTCTAGTCCCGGCTCTGCCACCTGTCCGCTTTGTGACCGTAGGCATGTCACTTCACTTCTCTGGGCCTCAGTTCCCTCATCTGTAAAATGGGAATTGAGATGGTGAGCCCCACTTGGAACAGGGACTGTGTCCAACTCCGTTTACTTGTATCCACCCTGGCGTTTAGTACAGTGCCCGGCACATAGTAAGCGCTTAACAAATGCCATTATTATTTTATTATTCATATTTTATTAGGTTAATTAGATTGTCCCACATGGGACTCACAGTCTTCATTCAATTGTATTTATTGAGCGCTTACCATGTGCCGAGCACTGTACTAAGCAGTTGGGAGAGTATAATACAACGATGAACAGATACATTCCCAGCCCATAATGCATTTTCAGTCTAGAAGGGAAGACTAAGTTTTAACATCATCCTGCTGCTTGGATCGGGACTGGGGGGGGGAGAACGGGAAGTTGGTGGAGGAAAAGACAGATAATTGCTCTGCCCCCCTTCAAAACCTTAATGAAGGCCCATCTCCTCCAAGGAGCCTTCCTCGACTAAGCCCTCCTCTCCTCTTCCATTCTCTTCTGTGCTGCTCTTAGTTGCTCCTTCATTCATCCTCCCTCCCATCCCTACCGGATATAGATATATATCCGTAATTTATATTTTTATTTATCCATTTATTTATTACTATTAATGTCCTTCTCCCCTTCTAGATTGTGAGCTAGTCGTGGGCAGGAATGTGTCTGTTGTTATATTGTTCTCTCCCAAGTGCTTAGTACAGTGCTTTGCACACATTATTTGCTCAATAAATACGACTGAATGAATGAATGATTGAATCGAAGGAAAGTGGAGACGGTGACGTGGAAAGGCGAGGCGCCCTTTGATTCCTTTATCGCTCCCGGACTACGCTTCATTTGATAATAAATAAACTCGATTAAGGCATCGTGGAATTTCTAAGCCAGAGCGCTCCTTAGGTGGCTTTTATTGCTTTTATCAAAACTGCAATATCTGGAAATTGTCTCGGGCGCTGAAGAACTCCCATTTTACGACTCGCACATGCTTGGGATAAATTGCTTTCGCTGCCTCGTTATATAGAATTCAGATCATCCTTAAAGATGCTGGTAGGGTGGCATGGGCCCGGCTCGAATGATTTATTCATCGGGGAAGTAGAGGCTGCTCCTTCGCTATGCCCAGCCTCTATTGGAGGCTGCTTGCTGGGGAGAAGGAGGAAGAGGAGGAGGAGGAGGAAGAAGAGGAGGAGGGAGAAGGAGGAGGAGAAGAAGGAGGAGGAGAAAGTAGAAGGAAGAGTAGGAGGAGAAGGAGAATACCACCACAGGCAAGGCCCCTATGGGCTTCCATCGGTGGCCGTCGGGCTACCTCATGGGCCTCTCTGGAGTTGATGAGTGGCAGAGCAGCCAAGTCCAGCCCGTCAGTGCCATGGAAAGCAGCCTGGATCGGGCTGGCGGGAAGCAGTGAGGCCTAGTAGCTAGAACCCTGGCCTGGGAGTCAGAAGGACCGGGCTTCTAATCCCGGATCCTCCCCTTATCCACTGTGTGACCTTGGGCAAGGCACTTCACTACTCCACGCCTCAGTTCCCTCAGCTGAAATGAGGATTGAGACGGTAGGCCCCATGCGGGACAGGGACTCTGTCCAACTTGATCAGCCCGTATCTGCCCCGGTACTTAGTACAGTGCCTGGTACGTAAGAAGCGCTAAACAAATACCATAAAATTAAAAAAAAGCATTGAGGAAGGCCAGCGGCCTGGGTGTGTCCCGGAGACTGGAGTGGGCCTCCTCCCTGATCCCGAGACGTCCCGGATGTCTCCCCGCACAGCCCCGGGTGGGTGCCTGGAGATTGGGGGATTCCTTCCCGTGGCTCCTGGCTCCAGGATTTGGGGCCGTCCCCGGCGCAGCTCAGAGCGTCCCTGGGCTCCTCGCTGATGAATGAAGGCCGGGTAATTAGTTGATATAATGAACAATTAAATCCGACACTTTCCTCAGGCTCCGCCATCCATCAAGGCCCCCGAGCGCATGGTGCCGTCGGCCCCCTCTCCCCAAAACCAGCGGCTCTGGGAAGGGCAAGCCCGTTTGGCGGCCGGAGGTTTGACCGTTGGGGACAAGGACGGCGGCCAGGGCCCAGGTGTCACAGCGTGGGCGGCGGCCGACCCTCGGCCGTGAAAGAGATCGTTCGCTCGGTCCGTCTCGTATTTGAGGGCCCAGTCAGGGAAGGCATTCTTGGGGGAGATGTGCCTTCACTATAGCTTTGAATGAGAGGAGAGTTAGATATGAAGTGGGAGGGTATCGCGGAATTAATTATCAAGGTGTTTCATTCCCTTCCATTGCCTTCTAATCCTGCCTCTGCCACTTGCTTGCTGTGTGGCCTTGGATAAGTCACTTCGTTCCTCTGCCACCTGTCAGCTGTGTGACTTCGGGCAAGTCACTTCACTTCTGTGTGCCTCAGTTACCTCACCTGTAAAATGGGGATGAAGACTGCGAGCCCCACTTAGAACAGGGCTCAGCAAATACCAGTATTATTATTATAATGTCTACCACTTAGAACAGTGGTGGGCACATAGTAAACACTTAACAGAAACCACAGGGTTCCGGGGTCTAATCCAGGGTGTGGGGGCTTCTCGGCCCTGCCTGGGGCACCTGTATCCCCCCCAAAAACCAATAGGCCATGGGGTGGGATGGGGGGCAGCTAGGGAAGGGATCATAATACAGTACAAGTACTTAGTTCAAGCACTCAGAACAGCATTTCTCACATAGTAAGCGCTCAATAAATACAACTGATTGATCTCTGGGCATGGCCTTCCCTGAATGCGCCCTCCTTTCCTCTTCTCCCACTCCCTTCTGCGTTGCCCCGACTTGCTCCCTTTATTCATCTCCCCCACCAGCCCCATAGCACTTACGTCTATATCTGTCATTGATTTATTTCTATTTGCGTCTGCCTCTCAGTCAGTCAATCGTAATAATAATAATGTTGGTATTTGTTAAGTGCTTACTATGTGCCGAGCACTGTTCTAAGCGCTGGGGTAGACATAGGGGAATCAGGTTGTCCCACGTGGGGCTCACAGTCTTAATCCCCATTTTACAGATGAGGGAACTGAGGCACAGAGAAGTTAAGTGACTCGCCCACAGTCACACAGCCGACAAGTGGCAGAGCTGGGATTCGAACTCATGAGCCCTGACTCCAAAGCCCGTGCTCTTTCCACTGAGCCACGCTGCTTCTCTATCGTATTTGAGCACTTATTGTGTGCAGAGCACTGTACTAAGCCCTTGGGAGCAGGATGGTGTAGTGAATAGAGCACGGGCCTAGGAGTCAGAAGATCATGGGTTCTAATCCTGGCTCTGCCACTTGTCTGCTGCGTGAGCTTGGACAAGTCACTTCTCTGGGCCTCTGTTGCCTCCTCCGTAAAATGAGAATCGAGACTGTGAACCCCATGTGGGACAGGGGCTGTGTTCAACCCGATTTGCTTGTGTCCACCCCAGAGCTCACTACAGTGCCTGGCACATAGTAAGCGCTTAACAAATACTGTTATTATCATTTTTATTGGGAGAGGACAATAGAAATAATAGACAGATGCATTCCCTGCCCACAACGAGCTTACAGCTTAGAGTTTCTAGAGTCTCCAGGATCGATGAGCAAATGTTGTCGAGTCCCGGGTCCCGGAAGGCCGGGAGAGGCATTTGGTGGTCATCCTTTTCTGCCCGGTCTGCTTTTTGGCCAGTGTCCTTGTGCCGCTGACCCCTTGGTTAGCTGCGGTTTCCCAAAGAAACTGTAAAGAGTGATGAAACGAGGGCTGTCAGATTTTGTCCATTATTTCTTTTGCTCTAAAACAGCCCTTTTCAAGGTAACATCCATCAGCGGAGCCCTGAAGGGCTTCACACCTGGGCCAGTTCATATTTTCCAGAGCAGTCGGAGGCAGATCCTCTGGGAATGAAGAGCCCATCCTTCACCCTGCTCTGATCTGGTTTCCGGCTCTCTCCGGGTTCTCCGCACATCTGCCTCTTCCCCCTCCCTTGTGAATCACCCTCGCCCTCGGAGAAGCAGCGTGGCAGAGTGGATGGAGCCCGGGCCTGGATGTCCTGGGTTCTAGTCCCAGCTCGGCCACTTGTCTGCTGTGTGACCTTGGGCAAATCGCTTCACTTCTCTGTGCCTCAGCTACTTCATCTGTAAAATGGGGATTGAGCCCCACGTGGGACAGGGACTGTATCCAACCCGATTTTCTTATATCCATTCCAGCACTTAGTACAGTGACTGGCACATAGTAAGCGCTTAAATACCATCATCATCATCATTATTATTATCTGCAGTCAGTCAATCATATTAATTGAGCGCTTATTGTGTGCAGAGCACTATACTAAGCACTTGGGAGAGTAGAATATAATAGACACATTCCTCTCCACAACGAGCTTATAGACTAGAGGGGGAGACGGACAGTAACATAAGTAAATGGTATGTCATTTATGTATTAATATAAATAATAGAAGTAAATGTTAACATAGATAAATGTTTTCTTATACTATTATACATAATTTAATAATCCAGGCGTAATTTAAAAATACCGCAATATAATATTTATATTATTAATATTAATAAATGACAGATCTGGACATTAGAGCTGTGGGGATGGGAGGGGGGGATGAAGAAAGGGAGCGAGTTGGGGCGACGCAGAAAGGAGTGGGAGATGAGGAAAGGAGGGTTTAATCAGGGAAGGCCTCTTGGAGGAGATGGGCCTTCAGAAAGGCACATCTGCACCCTTTGAACACTTGATATTCACCTCACATTCAAGAGCCACTGAACTTATGTCCATATCCATGATGATGTCTGCCTCCCCCTGTAGACTCTAAGCTCCTGGTGGCCTTCTAGACTGTGAGCCCCTTGTTGGGCAGGGATCGTCTCTATTTGTTGCCGAATTGTACCTTCCAAACGCCTGGAACGGTTCTCCGCGCACAGTAAGCGCTCGATAAATACGATTGAATGAATGTGTCTACCAACTCTCTTGTATTGGAGTCTCCAGGGAATGTGCCTGTTTGTTGTTCTGTTGTGTTCTCCCAAGCGCTTACTACGGAGCTCTGCACACAGTAGGGGTTCAACAAATATGATGGAATGGATGAAATCCATTCATTCAATGGTATTTATTGAGCGCTTACTATGTGCAGAGCACTGTACTAAGCACTTGGAATGTACAATTCGGCAATGCTTAGTACAGCGCTCTGCACACGGTAAGCATAATAAATACCATCGACTGCTGGATTTCAGCTCTCTCTGAGTCCACCGCACATCTCCCCGCTCCCTCTCTCATCGACCTTTCATTTGGATCTTCTCCCTTCAAACACCCGATATTCACCCCACCTTCAAGCCCCACGCGCTTACGTCCATAGCTGTAATTTGTTTTTGTTTCTAGCTCTCCTTCTAGACTACAATCCCATTGTGGGCAGGGGACATGTCTCCCAGCTCTGTTGTTTTGTACTCTCGCAAGCATTTAGTACAGTGTTCTACCCCCAGTAAGCGTTCAGCAAATACCATTGATGGATCATTTTGGGGGTCTCTCTGAATCCCCGGTGCCTCTCCCTGGCTTTCAGTTTTCTGAAAGGTTGGCAGGAGATTTTTCCTTGCATTTCTCAAGGTTTCTTTTCCTTTAGAGTAGATGGGGATTTGGGAAAATCCATCACAGGAAGACCTCTAAGACCAGAGAAGGTAAAGTGTTCAATCCTGCCCTGTCTACTTCCCCATCCTATCCTTCCTTAATATCCACTGCAGAAGGATGGTGATGGACCCTCTTCCTCCAGGAGGTCTTCCCTGAATCATCCTTCCACCTTCTGAAAGCCCTCACTCTTCATGTCCAACAGAAAATGACTCTCCCCCGCTTTAAAGTCTTATTGAAGGCCCATCTTCTCCAAGAGGCCTTCCCTGACTAAACTCTCAACTCCTCTTCTTCCACTCCCTTCTGCGTCATTCTAACTTGCTCCCTTTATTCATCCCCCTCCCGGCCCCGCACCACTTATGCCCATAGTTTGGGCAAGTCACTTAACTTCTCTGTGCCTCAGTTACCTCATCTGTCAAATGGGGATTAAAACTGTAGCCCCACGTGGGACAGCCTGATCACCTTGTATCCCCCAGCACTTAGAACAGTGCTTTGCACATAGTAAGCGCTTAACAAATACCACAATTTATAGCTGTCATTTATTAATTTATATTAATGTCTGTCTCCCTCCAAGACTGTAAACACGTTGTGGGTAGGGATTGTGTCTATTCTATTGTTCTATCGTCCTCTCCCAATCGCTTAGTGCAGTGCTCAGCACACAGTAAACACTCTATAAATATGATTGACTGGGTTCAAATCCTGGCTCCGCCACTTGCCTGCTGAGTGAAATTGGGCAAGCCACTCAATTTTTCTGGGTCTCAGTTTCCTCATCTTTAAAATGAGGATTCAATCCCTGGTCTCCCTCCTCCTTGGACTTTGAGCCCCATGTGGGACAGGGACTGTGTCCCACCTGATGATCTTGCATCTACCCCAGGGCTTAGAACCGTATTTGAGAACATAGTGAGTATTTAACAAGTCAATCAATCCATGGTATTTATTGAACGCTTGTCATGTGCCTACGAACTGCTGCGGAAGGTAAATAGCATATTTATTCCACTAATAAGACCTGGGGGGAAGCCTTGATCCTTCTGGTTTCATGGGGAGGGGAAGATGGGGGAGTCTGAGGAGGAAGACGTCTTCTCTTTCTTTCTGAAATTTTGGGGGCTCCTTGTCCTGATATCGGCCCATGGGGGGAAGGGTGAGGTGGGAGGGGGCGGGGGGGATGGTCCACCTTCTTGTTTGATTAATGGGTCCTGGCTGAGAAAGTAGGGGAGACCAAAAACCCCACAGGAAGCAAGAAGAAATGGGAAAAAAACCCCGAGACGACTGATTTTTTTTCAGCCATTATTTTGGAGGCCAAAAACTCCTTCCCCACATCAATTTGGCTATTATTTTCAAAACTAATTCATCTTTGCTAAGGCAGCTCCAAGGGCCCCGGGTTTAGATAATTAACGGCCCGTGGATTATGAAAAGTCTTACTTTCCCATTCTGCTGCAGCGCTTGCTTGTGGGAACGCTTTCAGTATCATTCTGCTTGAAACCTTTTTTCATCAATCTATCATTTTGTGACAATTAAGAGCAAATAATTAGCCATGATGGATTTTGCTTGCTTTCTTGCAGCTCAAATAATTCCACCCCCAGCTCACTTCTCCACTAGCTTTTAAAACTGTCTCCATCTGGGCATTTTTGACTAGCTTTGTAGCTAATTACACTGAAACAGGTAACTCTAGGTTTCTGCTGCAATTATCTGAAGAAAGAAGATTTTCGTTTAGGTGGATGTGTGGTTCGGTCAGGGGAAAACCCAGAAGCTAAATGTTTAGAGGTAGACAGATGCCATATCTTTTCTTTAAAGTCAATGACCTCTAGCCTTCATCTCAATTTTTGTTCTAAGATTGGGCTGATGACTTTGATAGTAATAATAATAATGATTTGGATTTTGCTAAGGATTTATTGAATGCCAAGCTCAGTACAAGGCACTGGTCTAGATACAATATAAACATTGGACACAATCATAGTGTAAAAAGGAGGGGGAATAGGCATCTTATCCCTGTTTTTACAGAGTAAGAAACTGAGGCACAGAGAAGTGAAGTGACTTGTCCCAGGTCACGGGGAAGGTAAGGAAAACGGGGGGGGATTAGAACCCAGGTTCCCTGACTCCCAGGCCCATGACATTTCCACCAGGTAACGCTACTTCCGAGGTTTTCTTCCACGCTGTCTAGAATAGGGAGGATTTAAGGTCGACTTTAGGATAAATTTCTCTGTAAGAAGACTTCAGGGGCCCCAGAATTAGAAGTGAATGTCCCTCTGGGGGTCTTGAAGAAGAAAGAAAAACAGATAACCATCTTCTTGGGGCTTGTTAGCTGCAGTCATGTCTAGAGACAGGGGACTGGACAATCAACTAATCAATCAATCGTATTGACTGAGCGCTTGCAGTGTGCAGAGCACTGTACTAAAGTACAATATAACAGAGTTGCTTGAGCTTACAGTCTCGAGGGGGAGACAGATATTAATAAAAATAAACTACGGAGAGGGACATAAGTGCTGTGGGGCTGAGGGAGGGGACAATAAAAGATGCTAATCCAAGTGCGACACAGAAGGGAGTGGGAGAATTTATTTATTCACACAAATGTCTGTCTTCCCCTCTAGACTGGAAGCTTGTTGTGGGCAGGGAATGTGTCTGTTTATTATTCTATTGTACTCTCCCAAGCGATTAGTACAGTGCTTTGCACACAGTAAGCACTCAATAAATACGATTGAATGAATGAAGAGGAAACGTAATCTCATTGTGGTCGGGATGTGTCTGCTAATTGTTCTATTGTACTCTTTCAAACGCTTAGTACAGTGCTTTTGCACGCAGTAAGTGCTAAATAAATATGATTAACTGAGAGCCTAGTTGGAGTAGACCTCTTGGAGAAGAAGTGTTTTTAGTAAGCTTTGAAGGTGGAGAGAGTCATCAATACTATTATTAATATTACAATCCATCCATGTGAGAGAGATATTTTGGTTATAGGCACATATGAACAGGGAGAGCATTTCAGACCAGAGAAAGGATGAGAGTGAGGGGTGTGGTGGCGAGTTAGACGAGACTGATTTATCTCCCGCCGCCCTCCATCCGAGGACGGTGGGACAGAAGCCTCAGCTCCAGAGCAATCTAAGATCGCTCTGTTTAGCCTGTTCCATTCTCCCCATTACCCTCTAGGCATTTCCCTCAGAAAGCTAAGAAAGTAAATTTCTGGCTCCTTGTAATGCTAAAAAAAAAAAAAAAAAAAAAAAAAAAGAAAAGGCACCATTAATATAACTTGGTTTATGGAGGGAGAGAGATTTGTGAAGGGGCAGTCGGGATAGTAAAGAGACTGAACATTTAATGAATTTGAACTTTGGAAGAAGATTAAGGCACTCTGGCAGATAAGTCCTCTTAGCTAGAAGATTATGTTTATTAAGGAGCCAATAATTCACTCTGGTTTCTCCTGCTCTCCTCAGCCGGTTCTGGTAAACTGCAGTCCCATTGTCACAGACTCTGGGAGCCGATGACTGGGAGACCTCCGGCCGGAGAAGGAGTAGGGATGGTCCTAAGCAAATAATAATTTTGTTAAGAACTTACTATGTGCCAGGCTGCTTCTAACTATTATGACCCCTCCCCCGACTCCATTGCTCCTTAATAATAATAATAATAATAATAGTAATAATGCGGTATTTTATAAATGCATATTATGTGCCATGCACTGTTTTAAGCACTAGGATAGATATAACTTAATCAGGTTGTCCCCCGGGGGACCTCACAGTCTTAATCCCAACTTTACAGATGAGGTAACTGAGTCACCAAGAAGTGAAGTGGCTTGCCCAAGGTCACCCAGCAGACCAGCAGCAAAACTGGGATTAGAACCCCCGTCCTCTGACTCCCAAGACCGGGCTCTTTCCAATAAGCCACGTTGCTTCTCCTTCACTCTGCTCCTCCCATGGAAAGACCACCACTTTCTCCACCTTCAAAGCGTGACCTCCTTGAGAAGCAGGGTGGTTTAGTGGATAGAGCCCGGACCTCGGGGTCACAAGGACCTGGGTTCTAATCCCAGCTCTGTCACTTGCCTGCTATGTGACCTTGGGTAAGTCACTTCACTTCTCTTGGCTTCAGTTACTCATCCGTACCTCATCCCCTTGAGGAAGTGAGAGGCAGAAGCTCTTCTACCCCTTTTTCAGAAGAGGAAACAGGCTCAGAGAGGTTAAATAGCGATGTGAGTATACTGAGGGGCCAGCAACGGAGCTGGGAATGATCACCGCTCTGCAGCAGCATGGCCCAGGGGCCTAGGAGTCAGAAGGGCATGGGTTCTAATCCCAGCTCCACCACTTGTCTGCTGCGTGACCTTGGGGAAGTCACTTCACTTCTCTGGGCCTCAGTTCCCTCATCTGTAAAATGGGGATTAAGACTGCGAACCCCACGTGGGACAGGGACTGTCCCACACCTGATCAGCTTGTATCTACCCCAGTGCTTAATACAGTGCCTGGCATATAGTAAGTGCTGAACGAATGCCACAGTTGTCATTATTTAGAGAAGCAGCGTGGCTCAGTGGAAAGAACCTGGGCTTCGGAGTCAGAGGTCATGGGTTCGACTCCCGGCTCTGCCACTCGTCAGCTGGGTGACTGTGGGCGAGTCACTTCACTTCTCTGTGCCTCAGTTACCTCATCTGTAAAATGGGGATTAACTGTGAGCCTCACGTGGGACAACCTGATGACCCTGTATCTACCCCAGCGCTTAGAACAGTGCTCTGCACATAGTAAGCGCTTAACAAATACCAACATTAATATTATTATTATTAGGTTCATCTAGCAGCTACCTTTCTAAATGGTACAAGATTTTAATTTTATTTTATGGCACTTCATAAGCACTTACTGTGTGTCAGTCACTCTTCTAATGCTGGGGTCGATATAGGCTAATCAGGTTAGACGCAGTCCCTGTCCCACATGGAGTTCACAGTCTTAATCCCCATTTTATAGATGAGGCAATTGAAGCCCAGAGAAGTGAAGTACCTCGCCCAAGGTCACACAGCAATCAGTGGCGGAACCGGAATTAGAACCCAGGTCCTTCCGACTCACAGGCCCAGGCTCTATCCACTAGTCCATGCTGCTTCTGTGCCCAGACCAGATAAATTTGGCGACGTGTTTGGGGGTGAAAATGAGCGCCGAGAGGATGGGCGAGATTTCCCATAGTGGGTCAGCCTTTCTGAGATCCTGCCGTGATTTCTCATTCTGTAACCGGAGGGGCATTTGGAGACACGTGGTCTCTTTGGTGATAGATGATAGATTGTTCATAGTCAATGACTTTCATTGCCCTGCTTTTGAAAAATGAGCCGAAATATTCATCGGCTTCACCGACCGCTAGGTGGTTTGTAGAGATGAAAATGCACAGAAAAACTTTGTCACAGAATGATCAAGAAATAGGAAGGAAAGAATACAATCTTCCTAGAGACAAGGCCAACAAAATCAACCCAGTGATAATGCCTTGAGCTTGCCTGGCACTTTCATTTTTCTAAAGCACTTCACGTCACTTATTCTATTTCGTCCTCTCAGCGTCCCTGTGAGTTGGGTATCCTCCCCATTTTAAAGAGGAGGAAGCTGAGACCTAGAGGTTAAATTATCAACCTAGTGATAAGGCCTGGAGCTTGCCTGGCACTTTGATTTTTCTAAAGCACTTCTGCCTCACTTTTTCTATTTTGTCCTCTCAGCGTCCCTGTGAGTTAGGTATTCTCCATTTTAAAGAGGAGGAAACTGAGACCTATAAAGACGCTAAATTACTTACCCAAAGTCTTGAGACTTGGAAAACGTTTTGCTTGACAAACTAGTCAGTCAGTAGTCTTTATTGAGCACTCACTGTGTGCACAACACTGTATTAAGCACTTGGGAGAGTACAATAAAACAATATAAACACAGATTCCCTGTCCACAACCAGCTTACAGGCTAGAGGTTAGGGCTCTGCTGTCCTGGATAAACCCCAGGCGTTTAGCATTCTGTGGCCCAGTGGCTGATTTTGAATTTTCTCTTGTCCGAGACGGCTCTCGACCCAGACTGATGAAATATCCTCCTCTGATGCGCGTGGGGTTTGCTCCTACTCCCCGACACAATGGCACGCACTCTGCCCACCACGGTTTAAAAAGTCATTTGCTCAGACATTTCGTTGGCAAAAATCAATGGAAAGAAAGGCATTTTTTTCACCTTTATTTCTCCACCCCCCCCGCAATTCAGAACGAGGAAAGTTTGGTTATTCATTCAATAGTATTTATTGAGCGCTTACTATGTGCAGAGCACTGTACTAAGCGCTTGGAATGAACAAGTCGGCAACAGATAGAGACAGTCCCTGCCGTTTGGGCTTACGGTCTAATCGGGGGAGACGGACAGACGAGAACAATGGCAATTATCGCTCGCTGACATGCTTCGTTGGAAACTTGTCTGGGCAGAAGGTGAGGAGCCCGGCCTGGTTGGTGGCTGGGGGAGAGAGGGGAGACAGGAGCCACTATCTGAGCAGAGGATGGGAGCATCTTGGAGCAGAGCCCAAGCCAGGATTTGTCTAATTGAGTGACCATGGGCAAGTTGTTTCATTTCTCTGGGACTCAATTAGCTCCAATTAACTCCTCTATAAAAGTGGAGATTAAGACTATGACCCCCACGTGAGATGGGGACCGTGTTCACCCTGATTATCTCGTACCTTCCCCAGCGCTTAGTACCACGTCTGGTACATAGTAAGAGCTAAACAAAAAGCACAGTTATTATTATTGTTAGTCTTATTCTCTGTCGATCCGGGATACTCCCCCGGGGATCCAGCCAAGTCAGACCCCCTCTTATTATAATGTTGGTATTTGTTAAGCGCTTGCTATGTGCAGAGCACTGTTCTAAGCGCTGAGGGAGATACAGGGTCATCAGGTTGTCCCACGTGAGGCTCACAGTCTTAATCCCCATTTTACAGATCAGGGAACTGAGGCCCAGAGAAGTTAAGTGACTTGCCCACAGTCACACAGCTGACAAGTGACAGGTCCGGAATTCGAACCCATGACCTCTGCCTCTCAAGCCCGGGCTCTTTCCACTGCGCCATGCTCTTATGTGGATCTCCAGCTGAGTTCTGACTGGGGGTGACACTTCTCACGTTCACTGTGTCCCTGGGGAGAGAACAGGTGGGTGACGTTGAAACCTCAGAGGCTTCTGGGAGTTGTAGCTCTGTACTTGTCTGTAATTAATTAATTTATTTATATCAATGGCTGTCTCTTCCTCTAGATTCTAAATTCGTTGTGGACAGGGAATGTTTCTACCAACTGTGTTGTCATGTGCTCTCCCAAGCACTTACTACAGTGCTCTGCACCCAGTAAGAGCTCAATAAATACTTGATTGATGGATTGGGATATAGGGTATGGATTTCCAGGGGTCAGGGTGCCATTTCAGGCAGAGCTGGGAATATGGGCCTCCATGAAAGAGTCCCTAAAACCACCAGGACCTGGAACTGCTGCCTCAGCTAGATCGAGCCTGGGCTGGGAGTCAGAAGGTCATGGGTTCTAATTCCGGCTCTGGCGCGCTTGTCTGCTGGGTGACCTTGGACACTTCACTTCGTTTCTCTGGGCCTCAGTTACCTCATATGTAAAATGGGGATTGAAACAATGAGCCCCACATGGGGCAGGGACTGTGTCCACCCGATTTGCTTATATCCCACCCCTTGCTTAGTACGATGCCTGGCATGTAGTCAATGCTTAACAAATACCACCATTATTATTATTATTATTATTATTATTCTCATTAAGTCCCAGACTAAGCCTCACTTTTCCTCAGCTCCCACTCCCTTTCCACGTCACCCTGACTTGCTCCCTTTTCTCTTCCCCCAACTCCCCACCCCATAGCACTTATATATATGTTTATATCTATAATTCTATGTACTTATATTGATGTCCGTTTACTTGTATTAATGTTTGTCTCCCCCCATCAAGACCGTGAGCCTATTGTGAGCAGGGATTGTCTCTCTTGCTGTTTTGTACTTTCCAAGAGCCTAGAACAGTGCTCTACACACAGTAAGCGCTCAATAAATACGATTGAATGGATGAATGAATTCTCTGTGCCTTAATTACCTCATCTGTGAAATGGGGACTTAATACCTGTTCTCCCACTCCTTTAGTCTGTGAACCCCATGTTGGGCAGAGGCTGTGTCTTTTATGCTAATCTGCCATCTACCCCAACATTTAGTAAAGTGTTTGGCACATACACCTTGCAAATACCACAGTTCTTTATTATAATGTCTAGAATAATATAGGAATAATTAGAGATGTAATGATCTATAATTTTAGAATAAAAATAGATCTTTAGAGGCTCATTCCAGCCCCATGATTTTATGCTTAGTACAGTGCCCTGCACATGGTAAGGGCTCAATAAATAAGATTGATCGATCGATTGATTGGTGAAGGGAGTCTACTTGCACAGGGTGAGCTCACAGGCCAGAGGATCGCCGAGTGATTCTAAGAAAGAGGAAGAAGAAGGAAGTAGGGTGAGACAGATAGGTTCAGGACTTGCCAAGGTGGACTAGAAATTAGCTCGGTCGATCCTTCGCTTCTAATAACGGAGTAGAAATGTATAGAGTGAAAGAGAGGGAGAGTACAATAGATTGAAATATAGTATAATTCATTTATCTTCTCCAAGTAGAGACTCTTCCTGTAATTTATCAGTAGGAAAGGTCTAAGTGAGTTTTGTAGGTCCTTTTCTGTGGTCTTTATGAGGCTGGTTAAATTATGCCGGTTGGTTCTTTTGCTTCATCTGAGGATATCGAGGAGAAAGGAGCATGTTTCAGAATGATAGGTGGGATTCTGAAGAGACAAAAATCAAATAAAATCCATAATGTGTACTCTAAAACCTGCCCTGATTTATTTAAAGCCCTGTTTGGGTTTTTCGAGGCTGGGTCTTGTTGTCCTAGAGTTTAATCCCCGGTTCTCGCATCAGCCACTCGGGGTTTTTGGTCGAATACAGTTTATTGAACTCTCCCAAGCGCTTAGTACAGTGATCTACAGGCAGTAAGCCCTCGATAAATACCACTGATTGATGGATTGGAATGAAAGAGTTATCAAGATGGTTTGTTTGCTGTCTGGGCTATTGTTATGATGATTATTATTAGTGGAAGTAGCATGACGTAGTGGATAGAGCACTTTTCTGTCGAGTCAGAAGGTCATGGGTTCTAATCCTGATGTCATCACTTGTCTGGTGTGTGACCTTGGGCAAGTCGCTTCACTTCTCTGTGCCTCAGTTACCTCGTCTGGAAAATGGGGATTAAGACTGTGAGCCTCACGCGGGGCAGGAACTGTGTCTGACCTGATTTGCTTGTCTCCCCCCCAGCACTTAGTACAGTGGCTGACACAAAGTAAGTGCTTAACCAATGCCATTATTATTAAAGGAGCATGACGTAGGGGATAGAGCATGGGTCTGGGAGTCAGAAATTCTTGGGTTCTATTCCTGACTCCACAACTTGTCTGCTGTATGACCTCGGGCAAGTCACTTCACTTCTCTGGACCTCTGTTACCTCATCTGCAAAATAGGGATTGAGACTGTGAGCCTCATGGGGGACAGGGACTGTATTCAACCTGATTAGCTCGTATCCAGCCCAGCGCTTAGAACAGTGCTAGACACATAGTAAGCGCTTACCATTATTATTATATTTGTTAAGCCCTTACTATGTTTCAAGCACTGTTCTAATCGCTGGGGTGGATACGAGTTAATCAGGTCACACACAGTCCCTGCCCTTCCTGAGGCTCACGATCTAAATAGGAGGGATAATCGAGATTGAACCCCCATTTTACAGACAAGGAAACTGAGGCACAGAGAAGTGAAGCGACTTGCTGGAGGTCACCCAACAGGCAAATGGCAGAGCCTGGATTAGAATCCAGCTCCTCTGGCTTCGAGGCCCGGGCTCTTTCCCCTAGGCTGTGCTGCTCCCTCACTAGGGAATGCTGTTTCCTCCTTGGTTATTGGGAAATAAAGTAGACTTTTATGATGCTGAGGGCTCCTGGGATGGAGCTGGCTTCTCCCGTGACCTTTTTCTCCTGCCTCTCCTGGAGTCCCGACTATGCCCTGCCAGAGGCCGGGGCTGCCTGGCAGATGAATATTCATAGGTGTCCTCGGAGATGGTAGAACCACTTTTGATCTGTCATTTATAATGAAATAAACACTTCAGAAGCTTATTTTTCCTTGTCGGAGCAGGCAGGACCATGAGTCCCATGTGGGACAGGGACTGCGTCCAGCCTGATCAACTTCTAATTGCCCTAGCGTTTACCAAAGTGCTTGACACATAGTCAGCGCTATATAAATACCATACTCCCCTCCCACCCGGGACTTCTGGCAATGTCAGGACAGACCCAGGATCCGATCCAACTCAACGTAGACGAGGGCTGTGGGTCACACTCTTCCCCCCTTTCCTAGCCCCACAGCACTTATGTCCATATCTGTCATTTTATTTATTTGTATCTGTCTCCCCTCCTCTAGACTGTAGGCTCATGGGCAGGGAATGCGACTGTTTGTTGTATTGTGCTTTCCCAAGCACTTAGGACAGTGCTCTGCACACAGTAAGCGCTCGATAAATACGACTGAATGAATGAATGAGATTGTCTGAGTTTCCTTGGATTTCAAAATCTCAGGTCATCTAAGGCCTTCCCCTCTCCCCGGCTAGGCTTTCCCCTCACCCATCCATCCAATTGTCCATCCATCCAACAGTCGGTCAGTTAATCGTATTTATTGTGCGCTTACTGTGTGCAGAACACTGTACTGAGCACTTGGGAGAGGACAATACAACAATAGAACAGACAAATTCCCTGCCCACAATGAGCTTACAGTCTAGAGGGGGAAACAGACATCAATATAAATGCGCTAAATGACAGATACGGACATAAGTGGTGTGGCGCTGAGAAGGGGAAAGAGCAAAGGGAGCGAGTCAGGGCGACACAGAAGGGAGTGGGAGAAGAAGAAGGAGGGCTTGGTCAGGGGAGGCCTCTTGGAGGAGATTGCCTTCAGTAAGGTTTTGAAGAGGAGGGTGAATAATAGCCTGTCGGATATGGAGAGGGAGGATATTCCAGGACGTGGGTGAGAGGTCGGTGGTGCGATAGAGGAGCTGGAGGCCCACTGAGAAGGTAGGCATTAGAGGAGCGAAGTGTGCGGGATGGGTTGGAGTAGGAGAGTAGCGAGGTGAGGTAGGAGGGGACGAGGGGCTTGAGGGATGATAATTCTATAATTCTATTCATTTCTATTGATGCTATTGATGCCTGTTTACTTGTTTTGATGTCTGTCTCCCCCCTTCTAGACTGTAAGCCCGTTGAGGGCAGGGATTGTCTCTCTTTGTTGCTGAGTTGTAATAATAATAATGTTGGTACTTAAGCACTTACTATGTGCAGAGCACCGTTCTAAGCGCTGGGGTAGATACAGGGGAATCAGATTGTCCCATGTGAGGCTCACAGTCTTCATCCCCATTTTACAGATGAGGGAACTGAGGCACAGAGAAGTGAAGTGACTTGCCCACAGTCAAACAGCTGACAAGTTGTACTTTCCAAGCGCTTAGTTCAGTGCTCTGCACACAACGCTCAATAAATACGATTGAATGAATTTGAATGAAGGAAATCTTTAAATCAAACTATCCATGCCTCCGTGCATTCATCCATGCAGGCATCTGTCCACCCGTATATCCACACATCCATCCATCCATCTCTAGTCTACTTCTCATCTTTAAGCAGGAAGAGTCCAGGTCCCCTCTTAATCACAGAGTATGAAGTTGGTCACCATTTGCTCTCAGGAAATTTCTTCTTCTACCTAACCTGAGTCCCACTTGCTGCATTTTGATCCAATATCCCCTCCCTCATCTGAGCTAGATTAGCTAGATATGATTTTTTTTAAGGGTACTGGTTAATTGCTTACAATGTTCCAGGCACTATAATAAACCCCAGAGTAGATCCAAGCTATTCAGGTTCATTCACTCATTTGCTTAACAAATACTATTATTATTATTCTAATCCCACCTCTGCCACTTGTCAGCTGGGTGATTTTGGGCAAGTCACTTCACTTCTCTGTCATTCAACTGTATATTTTGAGCACTTATTATGTGCAGAGCACTGTACTGTCCCTCAGTTGCCTCATCTGTAAAATGGGGATGAAACCCGTGAGCCCCATGTGGGACAACTTGATGACCTTGTATCTACCCCAGTGCTTAGAACAGTGCTTGGCACATAGTAAGTGCTTAACAAATACCCTTATCATTATTCTAATCTCTCCTCTGCCACTTGTCGGCTGGGTGATTTAGGGCAAGTCATTTCACTTCTCTGCGCCTCAGTTATCTCATCTGTAAAGAAATGGGGATGGAGCCTGTGAGCCCCACGTGGGGCAACCTGATGATCTCGTATCTACCCCAGCGCCTGGAACAGAGCTTGGCACGTACTAAGCGCTTAACAAATACCATAATCATCATCATCACTAGGCCGCACTGCTTTCTCCTGACAGATTGACAGTAGTATGAAATCTCTCTGCTTCCCTTCCTCTGGTCTAACAGGCTCCAGTACACTTAACCTTTCCTTGTAGTCCCTCATTTCCAATTCATCAATATTAATCACTCCTACCCTTGTCCGCCTTCTCTATTCCCAGCTTCCCAATTCTTCCCGAGCCTTTCCGTTGTCAGGTCCCCCAATCTGGGTTCGCTTTCTTCCCTCCTCTCCTGGTACTAGCGGCTACCCTCCCCCTGGACCACTGGCCTCGAGGCTATCGGCAGAATGTGTCCGCGGCATTTCGTTTCGCCTTTCAGGGGCCGGAAGGCGGGAGGGAGGAAAATACCGATGGAGGGGTGGAGGGAGGTAAATTAGAGCATGAGGGGGTCTTGAGGGAGGTGACCTTTTCCCGGCCCCTTCCGTTAAGAAGCTTGAGCTCTGATGAAAACTAATTACTTTCTCTGGTGGGTTGAGATTGAGGGTTGCGAGGGAATGATGAGCCAGGAAGTTCTACCAGTCTGGGATTTCCCCTCCTCCGCCTCACCTCTAGCCTTGCAATTCCTCATTCAGCAGATGTGCTAATCTTGGTTCCAGACACTTCTCTGCCCTGCACCTTGGGTCTGGAAAAATCACTGCCTTTGACTGACTGCAGGTGGGTGGTGATCCATCTTCAGGATTTAAAAAAAATGGTATTTGTTAATAATGGTATTTAAAGGCTTCCTACGTGCCAAGCACTGTTCTAAGCGCTGGGGTAGATGCAAGGTAGTCAGGTTGTCTCACGTGGGGCTCACAATCTTAATCGTCATTTTACAGATGAGGTCGCTGAGGCCCAGAGAGGTTAAGTGGTTTACCCAGGGTCACAGCAAAGCGGTGGAGCTGGAATTAGAACCCATGTCCTCTGACTTCCAAGCGTGTACCACACATTATTATTATTAATATCATTATTTCATGTCTTGTCTTATGCTGTCGAGTCTTCTCTGACCCACAGCGATGCCATAGACACGTCTCTCCCAGAACACTCCACCTCCATCAGCAATCGTTCTGGTAGTGGATCCAGAGAGTTTTCTTGGGAAAAATCCAGAAGTGGTTGACCAATTGCCGCCTTCCACCAGTAAACTTGAGTCTCCGCCCTCGACTCTCTCCCGGGCCGCCGCTGCCCGGCACGGGGGAGTTTTGACTCGTAGCCGACGGCCTGCTCCTCGCTAGCCACTGCCCGAGCTAGGAATGGAATGGACGGGCCTCTGCTCGACTCTCCCTCCCGAAGTCGAGACTAGTAGAGGACTGGAAACTCTCCAGTTGCCACGCTGAGAAGGGTTGTTGTTATTAGAGAAGCAATGTGGCTTAGTGGAAAGAGCCCGGGCTTGCGAGTCAGCGGTCGTGGGTTCTAATCTCAGCTCTGCCATTTATCAGTTGTGTGACTTATCAGTTAACTTCTCTGTGCCTCAGCGACCTCATCTGTAAAATGGGGATTAAGACTGTAAGCCCCACGTGGGGCAACCTGATTATCTTGTCTCTACCCCAGTGCTTAGAACAGTGCTTGGCACATAGGGCTTAACCAATCCCATTATTATTTCTTATGTCTCACTAGATCACTTGCTGTATTTAGCAGAGGAAGTCAGGAGCCGAAACAAGAAGAGTCCTCAGACCCCCGTAGGGCATCCTTCAGATTGTAAGCTTGTTGTGCACAGGGAATGTGTCCGCTTATTGTTGTATTGTCCTCTCCCAAGTGCTTAGTACACTGCTCTGCACACAGTAAGCACTCAATAAATATGATTGAAGGAATAAATCTTCAGCTCACATTCCACAAGCCCGACCATCTCCCCACAACCTCCCTGCATCCTAGCGGGGATCCCCCACCCCATCTACTCAGCTCTTCACCACAGTTGCTTGCAACTCTCCACCTCTAGACTGCAAACTCACTCTGGGGAGGGAATGTGTCTGTTATATTGTACTCTTCCAAGCGCTTAGTACAGCTCTCTATACACGGTGTAGTGAATAGAACCCGGACCTGGGAGTCAGAAGGTCATAGGCTCTAATCTCGGCTCTGCACTTGCCTGCCGTATGGCCTTGGACAAGTCACTTCACTTCTCTGAACCTCAGTTCACTCCTCTGGAAAATGAGGATGGAGACGGTTAGCCCCACAGGGGGCGGGGACTGTGTCCAACCTGATTTGCTTATCATTATTATTATTATTATGCTTTTGCTAAGTGCTTACTGTGTGCCAAGCCCTGTTCTAAGCACTGGTGTAGATACAAGGTAATCAGGTCGTCCATGTGGGGTTCCCAGTCTCAATCCCCATTTTCCAGATGAGGTAACTGAGGCCCAGAAAAGTTAAGTGAGTTGCCCAAGGTCACATAGCAGGCAAGCAGTGGAGCTGAGATTAGAACCCACAACCTCTGACTCCCAAGCCCGGGCTCTTACCACTAGGCCATGCTGCTCGTATCCACCCCAGCGCTTAGTACAGTGGCTGGCACAAAGTAAGCGCTTTACCACTTCCATATTAAAAATAATGATAATAATTATTATAATAAATATGTTTGACTGACCGATATAATAAATAAAATTGAGTGATTGACTGACTGACTGAACTCTGTTGCCAACAGCTGGGTCTGTTGCCCCACGAGGAGAAAGACATAAAATATTAAACCTGGTAAATATTAATGAAACTATCACTGTCTCATTAATTCTGGCCAGGTAGGGCCCAGGAAGCTGGCTAAATACCCTTGGGTATCCACCAAAAAACCCCCGAAAAAAAACCCAAAGCACAACTTGAAATCATTCTAGAAGTGTTCTGACAGAATGAAACACTGTAAGGTCAGACTCTCCAATCAATCAATCAATCATCGGTATTTATCAAACACTAGCAATCAATCGATCCAGCAATCAGTGGTATTTATCAAGCGCTTACTATCAATCGATCAAGCAAGGAACCAGTGGTATTTATCAAGCGCTTACTATAAGTCAATCCATCGATCGTTTTATCGAGCGCTTTTGGTGTGTGCAGAGCACTATAATAATAATAATAATAATTGTGGTATTTGTTAAGCACTTACTACGTTCCAAGCACCGTTCTCAGCACTGGGGAAGATACAAAGAAGCAGCGTGGCTCAGTGGAAAGAGCCCAGGCTTGGGAGTCAGAGGTCATGGGTTCAAATCTTGGCTCTGCCACTTGTCAGTTGTGGGCAAGTTGCTTAACTTCTCTGTGCCTCAGTTACCTCATCTGTAAAATGGGGATTCAGACTGTGAGCCTCAGGTGGGACAACCTGATGACCCTATATCTACCCCGACACTTAGAACAGTGCTCTGCACATAGTAAGCACTCAACAAATACCAACACTATTATTATTATTACAAGGTCATCAGGTTGTCCCACGTGGGGCTCAGTCTTAATTCCCATTTTACAGATGAGGGAACCGAGGTATCGAGAAGTCAAGTGACTTGCCCAGATGCAGCAGACAAGAGGCGGAGCCAGGATTAGAACCCAGGACTTTCTGACTCCCAGGCCGGGCTCTAGCCACTAGGCCGTACTGCTTCCCGTTAGAACAATAAACGGACACATTCCCTGCCCGCAAGGAGCTGGCAGTCTAGAGGGAGAGACAGACATGGATGGAAAAAAATAAATGACAGATAATAATAATGTTGGTATTTGTTAAGCACTATGTGCAGAGCACTGTTCTAAGCGCTGGGGGAGATACAGGGTCATCAGCTTGTCCCACGTGAGGCTCACAGTTAATCCCCATTTTCCAGATGAGGTAACTGAGGCACAGAGAAGTTAAGTGACTCGCCCACAGTCAGCTGACGAGTGGCAGAGCCGGGAGTCGAACTCATGACCTCTGACTCCGAAGCCCGGGCTCTTTCCACTGAGCCACGCTGCTTCCCCGATAGGGACAGAAGTTCTGTGGGGCTGGAAGGGGTGAACTAGACTCACAGGATTTGGGGATCGGGGACCACATAGACCTGTGACTACTTGAACTGGGACTTGAACTCATTGTGGGCAGGGATTGTCACTCCTTATTGCTGTATTGTACTTTCCCAAGTGCTTAGTACAGCACTCTGCACCTAGTAAGGGCTTAATGAGAAACAGCGTGGCTCAGTGGAACCAGCACGGGCTTGAGAGTCAGAGGACGTGGGTTCTAATCCTGGCCCCTCCATTTGTCTGCTTGTGACCTTCTCTGTGCCTCAGTGACCTCATCTGTAAAATGGGGATTAAGACCGTGAGCCTCACGTGGGACAACTTATCTTGTATCTCCCCCAGCGCTTAGAATAGTGCTCGGCACATAGTAAGCGCTTAGTGTGGCATAGTGGAAAGAGCCCCGGCATGGGAGTCAGAGGTCGTGGGTTCCAATTCCGGCTCTGCCACTGGTCAGCTGTGTGACTGTGGGCGAGTCACTTTGCTTCTCTGGGCCTCAGTTACCTCATCTGTAAAATGGGGATGAAGACCGTGAGCCCCATGTGGGACAACCTGATGACCTTGTATCTACCTCAGCACTTAGAACGGTGCTTGGCACATAGTAAGCACTTAACAAATACCGTGATCATCCTCAACAAACACCACAATTATTATTATTATTCTTAATGAATATGACTGAAGGAATAAATGGACTCTTGGCTGCCTTGTGGGTCTTCTATTTCTCTTAGTTCCTTTCTGGGCTCATGCAGAACAGGGCTTTCTTGACTGGTAGATTGAAGTCTTATAATAATAAAATATACCATAATCATTATTGTTATGATTATTTGTTCATTCATTCAATAGTATTTATTAAGCGCTTACTGTGTGCAGAGCACTTTACTAAGTGCTTGAGCCCTGTATTATGAGCTTGATTTGTTGAGTGCTTACTATGTGCCAGTCACTGGACTAAGTGCTGGGATAGATACAAGGTCATCAGATTGTCTCACGTGGGGCTCTCAGTCTTCATCCCCATTTTTCAGATGAGGTCACTGAGGCACAGAGAAGTGAAGCGGCTTGCCCAAGGCCATGCAGCGGCCAAGTGGTGGAGCCGGGATTAGAAACCATGACCTTCTGACGCCCGGGCCTGTGCTCCATCCACTAGGTGATGCTTATCCAGTTGTGGTATTTGTCAAGCGCTTACTATGTTCCAGGCACTATACTAAACTTAGGGGGAGGTATAAAAGCAAATTGGTTTGGATCAGTCCCTTTTCCACATGGTGTTCCCAATCTTCATTCCTGTTTTTCAGATGAGGGAACTGAGGCCCAGAGAAGTGAAGCAACTAGCCCCAGGTCACACAGAAGGCAAATGGTTTAGACTGTGAGCCCGTTGTAGAGCAGGAATGGTCTCTATTTGTTGCCGAAATGTACATTCCAAGCGCTCAGTACGGTGCTCTGCACACAGTAAGCACTCAATAAATACGATCGAACGAATGAATGAAATGGTGGAGCCAGAATTAGAACCCAGATCCTTCTAATCCCCGGGCCTGGATCTAGCCGCTGAGCTACACTGCTTCTCTGTTTCCTGAGTCTCAGGTGACCGGTAATGAAATCCCGCAAGGAATGGCTCATCCCACCCTCGAGCCGCTGCAATTCCCGGTTCATGGGAGACCTCTTCCAAACGTTCCCTAAAATCTATGTCATTCACCTGGGGCCAGAGCCTTCCTAAGGGATTTTCATCTGAATCCGAACCAAACAAGCGAGAGAGTCACAAAATGTGTGTTTGCGTGTGTGTAGGCGGAGTGAGGGAGTGGAGACGTGAGGAGGCTGAGAGGGCAAGCGATAAAAAGCCGCTCAGCTGAAGATTTCCAAATGAAGCCGTAATATTTCCGCCGTCCTGCTGGGTTCTATTCAGCCTCATTTATTATATTTTGGAGAATATAATTTAGCGCTAAGATTCCAGCCACACAAGCTGCCAAACAGCCAACCTCGCACTCGGCGGCCTCTCTCCAGACCTGGCAGCGAACTGGGATGTTTAATTTTTAAAACGGTACATGTGGGACATGGATCGTGTCCAACTTGATTATCTTGTATCTACCCCAGTGCTCGGTCCAGCGCCTGGCCCATAATAAACTTTTAACTTATTCCATTAAAAAAACCCCAAAATAATAATAATTATGGCATTTGTTAAGCGCTTCCTATGTGCCAAGCACTATTCTGAGCGCTGGGGGAGATACAAGGTAATCAGGTTTTCCCACATGGGGCTTACAGTCTTTTAATCCTCATTTTACAGATGAGGGAACTGAGGCACAGAGAAGTTTCGTGGCTTGCCCAAGGTCACCCAGCAGACAAGTGGCAGAGCCGGGATTAGAACCCGTGACCTTCTGACTCCCAGGCCCGGGCTCTTTCCACTGTGCCGTGCTGCTTCTCAAACTGAGCAAAAAGATGAACTCTGTTGTGAATGTGATCATCATGGACAGCACGGTACTGTTTCTCGCATGCAGAGCATTGTGCTAAGCGTTTGATGAGTGCAGTAGCATTAATCAACACAATCCCCGCTTATATTTATGTATTAATCTGTTAGAGTTTAACACTCCCTGTGCACTAGGAATATTATTATTTCTACTTTATTATTATACTACTTTATTATTACTGTTAAGTATTTACCATGTATCAAGCACTGTTCTAAGTTTCTAAGTGCTGGGGTAGATACAAATGAATCAAATCAGATGTAATCCCTGTCCCACAGGGGGCTCACAATCTAAATATATACAGTAAAAGTGAAATAAATCCAATCCCTGTCTTTCAGGAGCTGACTGTCAAATCATCCTATTTTTCATGAAGAACAAGTAATTTTGAAGATTCCAAGATATGGCCCTAGGGTTAAAGTTTTGGGTTAGAATTAGCGTTCGGATTTAGGGTTAGGTAAAAGCAGCATGGCCTAGTGGGTAGAGCAAGGGCTTGGGAGTCAGAAGGACCTGGGTTCTAATTCTGGTTCTGCCACTTGCCTGCTTGGGCAAGTCACTTCACTTTTCGGCGCCTCAGTCACCTCATCTGGAAAATGAGGATTGACTGTGAATCCCATGTGGGACACTGACTGCGTCCTTACCTGATTCACTTATACAATAATAGCGATAATGGTATTCGTTAAGCGCCTTCTATATGCCAAGCCCTGTTCTACACACTGGGGTAGATACCAGATAATCGGGTTGGACTCAGTCCCGGTCCCACACGGGGCTCACAGTCTTAATCCCCATTTTCCAGATGAGGTAACTGAGGCCCAGAGAAGTGAAGTGCCTTGCCCAAGATCCTACAGCAGACTTGTGGGGGAACCTGGATTAGAACCCACGTCCTCTGACTCCCAGGCCTTCTCTCTCTACCCCAGCCCTTAATACAGTGCCTGGCACATACTAAGCGCTTAACAAATGCCATTAAAACACATACTCACACACACCACCCCCCAGATTTGACCCTCCTGCCACTTACCTACCCGAGCCTGATCTCTAAATGAGAATTCCCGCTCCAAGAATCCAGCGTCACGGGACCCAGCCATCGTCTGTAAGATAATTAATCCGGAAGCATGGCGGGGACGATCGGGTTGTGCCGACTGACAGAGCCTGCTCTCCTCTTTCTGAGCGGGTCACAATCACAATCTGTTGCTCCGGGCGTCTGAACTCTCTTTGAGATTGTTATTGATTCTGGGGCCGTGGAGCTTCGCTCTTGTTTTAGTTAATAAACCCGGAGATGAGTCGCGGATGATGACATGAAATGTCCCCAGCCTTCTGCTCTGGAGGCTGCGGTGTGCCAAATGATGAATTCATTGCTTTCCCTCCTCTCCAAGGGTTTGAACTCGGAGGCATCAAGCTCTGAGGGTTCTGCTCTTTTTTCTTTTTGGGGGGGCATTTTTTAAGCGCTTACTACGTACCAGGCACTGTACTAAGCGCTGAGGTGGAAACAAGCTGATCGGGATGGACACAGCCCCTGTCCCACATAATAATAATTATGGTGTTTGTTAAGCACTGACTATGTGCCGGGCCCTGTTCTAAGATCTGGGGTGGATACAAGCAAAAATTGAGTTGGACACAATCCCTGTTCCACATAATAATAATAATTATGGTGTTTGTGAAGCACTTACTATGTGCCAAGCACTGTTTTTAAATCTGGGGTGGATACAAGCAAATTGGGTTGGACACAGTCCCTGTCCCACGTGGGGCTCACAGTCTCGATCCTCATTTTACAGATCAGGCTCAGAGAAGCGAAGTGACTTGCCCAAGGTCACCCAGCAGACAAGTGGCGGAGCCGGGATTAGAACCCGTGACCTTCTGACACCCAGGCTCTATCCACTATGCCGTGCTGTTTCTGGGGCTCACGGTCAGAATCCCCATTTTACAGATGAGGAAACTGAAGTCTGGAGAAGTGAAGCGACTTGCCCAAGGTCACACAGCAGACGTGGCAGAGCTGGAATTAGAACTCAGATCCTTCTGCTTCCCAGGCTCGGGCTGTAGCCACTGGGCCACGTAGCTGATATCTCATCTCTTCCGATTATCTTCTCCCAAATTCTGCTTCACCAGTTTGGTATCACTGAAGCCCTTCTCCAATTACAATCTTCTACAGCATATAATAACATTAATGATCATAATGGTATTTATTGAGTGCTTACTCTGTGATCAGCACTCTGCCCTACTCTGAGGGCAGGAAACTAAATCAAGCAATGTTAAGTCACTGGGCCTAGATCGCACAGCAGACAAGTGGCAGAGCCCAGACTAGACCTTCTGTCTCTTGACTTCCAAGCCCGTGCTCTCCCCCATCTCTTCCAAGCCTTATAATAATAATAATAATAATGATAATAATAACGTTGGTATTTGTTAAGCGCTTACTATGTGCTGAGCACTGTCCTAAGCGCTGGAATAGTACAGGTAATCAGGTTGCCCCATGTGAGGCTCACGGTCTGAATCCCCATTTTACAAATGAGATCACTGAGGCCCAGAGAAGTGAAGTGACTTGCCCACAGTCACACAGCTGATGGGTGGCGGAGCTGGGATTACTAATAATAAATAATGATGGTATTTGTTAAGCGCTTACTATGTGCAAAGCACTGTTCTAAGCACTGGGGGGTTAGAAGGTGATCACGTTGTCCCACGTGGGGCTCACAGTCTTCATCCCCATTTTACAGATGAGGGAACTGAGGCACAGAGAAGTTAAGTGGCTTGCCCAAGGTCACCCAGCAGACAAGTGGCTGCTTGTCCCCCGTTCTCGCCCATCCCGCCGTCGACCCCGGGCCACGTCCTCCCGCTGTCCCGGAACGCCCTCCCTCCTCACCTCCACCAAACTAATTCTCTTCCCCTCTTCAAAGCCCTACTGAGAGCTCACCTCCTCCGAGAGGCTTTCGCAGACTGAGCTTCCCCTTTTCCCTCTGCTCCCTCTGCTGCCTCTCTGCCCCCTCCTTCCCCTCCCCTCAGCCAAGCCCCCTTTTCCCCCCCTTTCCCTCTACTTCTCCCCCTCTCCCTTCCCCTCCCCTCAGCACTCTGCTCGTCCACTCAATTGTGTATATTTTTATTACCCTATTTATTTTGTTAATGAGATGTCCATCCCCTTGATTCTATTTATTGCTATTGTTTTAATGAGATGTACATCCCCTCGATTCTATTTATTGCTATTGTCTTTGTCTGTCTCCCCCGATTAGAGTGTAAGCCCGTCAATGGGCAGGGACTGTCTCTATCTGTTGCCGAGTTGTACATTCCAAGCGCTTAGTACAGTGCCCTGCACACAGTAAGTGCTCAATACATACTATTGAATGAATGAATAACAGACCCGTTCCCTGCCCACAAGGAGCTTACAGTCTAGAGGGGGAGGCAGACATGAATAGAAATCAGTAAATTACAGATCCGTAGGGGAAGCCCAGCCCTCGTCCTTCGGGAGCAAACATCCGATCGGCCTTCCTTCCCGAAAGCCCGTTGGCCTTGGGAACGCCCTGAGAGAGAGAGAGAGAGAGAGACAGAGATGGACAGAGAGACTCAGACAGAGAGACAGAGACAGCCTCTGCCTAACTGCTGCACTCTGTCTTACATCAATTTTCATCTGTTTATTACATGAACATAAGGGGAAAATGCAATTTTTTTATGTTGCTGTAACTGATTTATTAATAGCCCATAATGCTAGTAATAGCCAATCTATAAATCTGTTTTTAAGAATTTATAGGACAAATATCCCAGCACCATATTAAAGACACAACTCATAAATGCCTGGAAGCTCCAATCTATTAAGTTAGGAGGAAGGAGAATATCATTATCTCCGGGAAAAGAAAAATACAAACCTCGGCACTGATTTGCTTAGATGCTTAAAAGGCACGCCGTAAGCAAGGACTTGTGTGGTTAAAGAGGCAGGAGAGTGCCTTGTTGGAAATGACCCTTGGGTGTGGCTTTGCGTGTGCTGGGGTATATGTGTATTTGTGGGGGAGGAACGTTTATTGTTCATAAAAATAATAATAATTATTATATTAAGTGTTTAGTGTGCGCCGACCACTGTACAAGCACTGGGGTAGTTAGGAGCTAAACACATCCTGAAGTCTAAATGAGAGAACATCTAATGATTATGCAGATGAGAGAACTGAGGCACAGAGAAGGTAAGTAACTTGCCCAAGGTCACACAGCAGGTCGGTGGCAGAGATTAGAACCCAGGCCCTCTGACTACCGGCCTTCTGCTCTTTCCAGTATGCCCTTATAAAGGTGCATCCGGTGAACAGGGTGTGTTTGTGTTTGCATATGTATGGGTGTGTTTGGGTGTAAGGGGTTTGTCTGTGTGTATATATCTGTGTATGTGTGTGTTTGTAATAATCGATCCATCGATCATCTTTATCGAGGGCTTATTGTGCGCAGAGCATTGTATTATGTGCTTGGGAGAGTTACAGTATAACAACCCAACTGAATGGATAGACACATTCTTTGCCCACAAGGAGATTACAGTCTAGTGGGGGAGACAGACATGAATATAGATAAATGAATTATGAATATGGATGTAAGTGCTGTGGGGCTAGGTGGGGTGAAGGTGAATAAAGAGTGAAAATCAGGGCGACGCGGAAGGGAGTGGGAAAGCGGAAAAGAGGGCTTATTCAGGAAAGGTTTCTTGGAGGAGATGGGCCTTCAGTGAGGTTTTGAAGGTGGGGAGAGTCATTGTCTGTGGGATATGAGGAAGGAGGGCGTTCCAGGCCAGAGGCGGGATGGGGGCGAGAGGTCGGCGGCGAGATAGAGGAGATGGAGGGACAGTGAGTAGGTTGACATTAGAAGAGCGAAGTGTGGGGGTTGGGTTGGAGTAGGAGAGGAGCGAGGTAAAGTAGGAGGGGGCGAGGGGATTGACGTCTTTAAAACCAATGGTGAGGAGTTTTTCTTGGATGTGGAGGTGGATGGACGACCACTGGAGGTTCTTGAGGAGAGGGGACATATGGACTGAAAGTTTTCGTAGAGAAATGATTTGGGCAGCAGAGTGAACTATGAACTGGAGAAGGGAGAGACAAGAGGCAGGGAGGTCAGCAAGGAGGCTTTTAGAGGAATCAAGGAGGGATAGGGTGAGTGCCTGGATTATCACGGTCACAGTTAGGATGGAGATGAAAGGGCGGATTTTAGCGATGTCGTGAAGGTTGAACTGACAGGATTTAGTGATGGATTGAATATGTGGGTTGAATGAGAGAGAGGATTCAAGGAGAACGCCAAGATGAAGGGGTTGTGAGACAGGAAGAATGGTGATGCCGTCTACAGTGACGGGAAAGTCAGGGGAAGACGGGGTTTGGGTGGGAAGATAAGGAGCTCTGCTTTCTATATGGTAAGTCTGTGATGATGATGATGATGATGATGGCATTTGTTAAGCACTTACTATGTGCAAAGCACTGTTCTAAGCGCTGGGGGGATACAAGGTCATCAGGTTGTCCCACGTGGGCCTCACGGTCTTAATCCCCATTTTCCAGATGAGGTCACTGAGGCACAGAGAAGTGAAGTGACTTACTCAAGGTCACACAGTTGACAAGTGGCAAAGCGGGGATTAGAACCCATGACCTCTGACTCCCAAGCCCGGGCTCTTTCCACTGAGCCACGCTGATCCCAGTAGAGATGTCTTGAAGGCAGGAGGAAATGTGAGACTGAAGAGAGGGAGAGAGATGGGGGCTGAAGATGGAGATTTGGGAATCAGCAGCTTTGAGATGGCATTTGAAGCCATGGGACCGAATGAATCCTCCAAGGGAGTGGGTGTAGATGGAGAACGGAAGGGGATCCAGAACTGAACCTTGAGGGACCCTCACAGTTAGGGGGTGGGAGGCAGAGGAGGAGCCCTCCAAGGAGACTGAGAATAAGCGGCCAGAGATAGGCGGAGAAGGAGAGGAGGACAGTGCCGGTGAAGCTGAGATTGGATAATGTTTCCAGGACCAGGGAGTGGTCCACAATGTCGAAGGCGGCTGAGAGGTCCAGGAGGATTAGGATGGAGTAGAGGCCGTTGGATTTGGCAAAAAGGAGACCGTCGGTCACCTCGGAGAGGGCGGTTTCTGTGGAGCGGAGGCGACGGGAGCCAGATTGGAGGGGGGCCAGGAGGGAATTGGAGGAGAGGAAATTGAGACAATGGATGGAGACAACTCGCTCAAGGAGTTTGGAAAGGAATGGTAGGAATAATAGAAGTAGAAGGAGAGGAACTAGTAGAGATGATAGCAGCGGGGCTCAGTGGAAAGAGCTCGGACCTGGGAGTCAGAAGACGGGGGGGGGTTCAATTTCCGGCTCCACCGTTTTGCTGTGTGACCTTGGGCAACTTTTATGTGCCTCAGTGACCTCGTCTGTCAAATGGGGATTAAGACTGCGAGCCCCGCGTGGGACAACCTGACTACCCTGTATCTATCCCAGAGCTTAGAACAGTGCTTGCCGCATAGTAAGTGCTTAACAAAAACCGTAATTATTATTATTAGTAGTAGTAGTCGTACTCCTCATCAAACGGAAATTCCCAACTATCAGCACTCAATCAGCTCGGCCCCCTCCTACCTTACCTCACCGACGTCCTACTCCAACCCAGCCGGCACACTCTGCTCCTCTAGAGCCAGCTTGCTCACTCTACCTTGAGCTTGTTGATTTTGCTACCAACTCCTTTCCCACATCCTCCCTCTGGCCTGGAATTCCCTCCCCCTCCATATACACCAGACCACCACTCTCCCCACCTTCAAAGCCTTATTAAGGTCACATCTCCTCCAAGAGGCCTTCCCCACTTAAGCCCTTTTCCCCCATTTAGTCATCATTCATATTCATTCCGCGCTTACTGCGTGTAGAACACTGTCTTAAGGGATGAGGAGAGGACAATATAACAATATAACAGACACGTTTCCTGTCTTTTCGGTGTGACCTATTCCCTTAGATCTCAAGTGAGTCTCACCCCACTCTCAACCCCACAGCACTTACGTCCGTATCCATAATTTATTTATTCGTATCAATTTCCGTCTCCTCCTCTAGGCTGTAAGTTCACTGTGGGCAGGGAACATGCCTACCAAGTCTGTCTTCCCAAATACTTGGTTCAGTGATCTGCACACAGTGTGTCAATAAATACCATCTATTGATTAATAGTATGTACCGAGCGCTTATCATGTTTAGAACTCTGTACTGAGCGCTTGGGAGAGTACACTACAATGGAGTTGGTAGCTGGGTTCCCTGGGAGAGACTACACAAATGGGAATTACACATAATAATGTTGGTATTTGTTAAGTGCTTACTATGTGCAGAGCCCTGTTCTAAGCGCTGGGGTAAATACAGGGTCATCAGGTTGTCCCACGTGAGGCTCACAGTTAATCCCCATTTTACAGATGAGGTAACTGAGTGAAGTGAAGTGATTTGCCCACAGTCACACAGCTGACAAGTGGCAGAGCCGGGAGTCGAACCCATGACCTCCCACTCTCAAGCCCGGGCTCTTTCCACTGAGCAACGCTGCATCATCTCTGTCCTCAGGGGAGCTCACAGGATATTTGGCTATTTACCCTGCAGTCTGCCTCTTGTTCCACCATTTTGGGGGGCGGAAGGAGTCATTTTCATTGACCTGGTTCTGAGCCTGCCTCCTTGTGACATCACACGTGATTCACCCGAAGCAACATGGTACACCGGGTAGAGCCCGGGCCTGGGAGTTAGAAGGTCGTGGGTTCTAATCCCGGCTCCGCAACTTGTCTGCTATGTGTGACCTTGGGCAAGTCGCTTCACTTCTCTGGGCCTCAGTTCCCTCATCTGTAAAATAGAGATTGAAACGGTGAGCCCCACGTGGGACGGGGACTGTGTCCAACCCGATTTGCTTGTACCCCCTCCAGCGCTTAGTGAATCCATTCATTTGATCATGTTTATTGAGCGCTTACTGTGTGCAGAGAACTGTCCTAAGCACTTGGAAAGTAATAATAATAATAATGTTGGTATTTGTTAAGCACTTACTATGTGCAGAGCCCTGTTCTAAGCGCTGGGGTAGATACAGGGTCATCAGGTCGTCCCACATGAGGCTCACAGTTAATCCCCATTTTACAGATGAGGTAACTGAGGCACAGAGAAGTTAAGTGACTTGCCCACAGTCACACAGCACAATTCGGCAATAGAGACAATCTCTACCCAATGAGCTCACAGTCTTAGAGACTAGTCTAGTAGTGTAGTAGACTAGTAGTAGAAGTCTAGTACAGTGCCTGGCACAGAGTAAGTGCTTAACAAATACAACAGTTATTCATTCCTTCGGCAGTTATTGTTATTATGGTGATGACGATTCCTCTAATCACCAGGAGGCCTGCTTGTAGAGCCTCTTCCATGGGGCTTGGTCTTCTGGAAAATTTACTGGGCACTCTTCAATTTGAAAGGGGGATCCCCAAGGTGACGAGGGAGAAGAGAACGAATTCAAACCGCTGCCTCCCTCCTCCCCATCAGCAGAGGAGCTCACCGTGGCAGCGACAAGGCAACAGAAGGAGCCGAAGAAAGGCCAGCTGGAAGCAAAGCTGTAATTAAGTGTCATGTGAAATCACTGCAGTGCGAATGTCAACAAGTTCCCCACTTCCCTTTTTCCGTTTCTGGCTCCAAACACGCCATAAGCAAGTATTCATTCATGCAGTCATATTTATTGAGCGCTTACTGGGTGAGGAGCTCCATACTAAGTGCTTGGAAGAGGAATAGGATTGATTGGAGAAGCAGCGTGGCTTAGTGGAAAGAGGCCGGGCTTGGGAGTCCGAGGTCATGGGTTCTAATCCCGGCTCCACCACTTAGCAGCTGTGTGACTTTGGGCAAGTCACTTCACTTCTCTGGGCCTCCATTCCCTCATCTGTAAAATGAGAATGAAGACTGTGAGACCCAAGTGGAACAACCTGATTCTTTGCATCTACCCCAGTGCTTAGAATAGTGCTTGGCACATAATAAGGACTTAACAAATACCATTATCCCCCAATTAGACTGTAAGCCCATCAAAGGGCAGAGATTGTCTCTATCTATTGCCGAACTGTACATTCCAAGCGCTTAGTACAGTGCTCTGCACATAGTAAGCGCTCAATAAATACGATTGAATGAATGACAATAGAACAATAAACAGACAGGCTCCCTGCCCACAGTGAGCTTCTGGTCTAAAGGAGGAGATGGCCATTAATAGAAATAAACAAATGACAGATACGGACTTAAAATGGTGGTATTTGTTAAAAGCTTACCCTGTGCAAAGCACAGCACATAAGTGGTGTGGGGCTGGGAGCAGGAGTGAATATTCATTCAATTGTATTTATTGAGCGCTTACTGTGTGCAGAGCACTGTACTAAGTGCTCGGGAAAGTACAGTACAGCGATAAAGAGAGACAGTCCCTGCCCACAAGGTGCTCTCGGTCTACGGGGGGGAGACAGACTTAAGTACAAGTAAACGGACATCAATATAAATAAATTAAATGACAGATATATACATAAGTGCTGTGGAGTGGAGAGGCGGGAGCAAAGGGAGCGAGTCAGGGTGACACGAGAGGGAGTGGGAGACGAGGAGAAGGAGGAGATGGGCCTGCAGTAAGGTTTTGAAGAGCAGGGGAGTAATTGTCTATGGGATTTGAGGAGGGAGGATGTTCCGGGCCAGAGGTAGGATGTGGGCCGAAGGTCGGCGGGGAGGCAGGCGAGATGGAGGCCCAGTGAGAAGGTTAGCGGCACCAGAGGAACGAAGTGTGAGGCCTGGGTTGGAGAAGGAGAGAAGCAAGGTGAGGTAGGAAGGGGCAAGGGGATGGACTCCTTTAAAACCAATGGTGAGGGGTTTTTGTTTGATACGGAGGTGAATAGGCAACTACCGGAGATTTTTGAGGAGAAGAGTTGACGTGCCCGGAGCGTTTCTGTAGAAAGATAATCCGGGCAGCAGAGTGAAGTATAGACTGAAGTGGGGAGAGGCAGGAGGTTGGGCGGTCAGAACGGAGGCTGATGCAGTAATCTAGGTGGGCCAGGATGAGGGATTGTACGAACGGGGTAGCGGTTTGGATGGCGAGGAAAGGGAGGATTTTAGCGACGATGTGAAGGTGGAACCGACGGGATTTGGTGACGGATTGGCTAGGTGGGTTGAATTGAGAGAGCGGAGTCGAGGATAACGCCAAGGTTACAGGCTTATGAGGCGGGAAGGACGGTGGGGCCGTCTACAGTGAAGAGAAAGTTCGGGAGAGGACAGGATTTGGGCGGGAAGATAAGGAGCTCGGTTTTGGACATGGCAGGAATAAAAGCAGCAAGTCAGGGTGACACAGAAGGGAGTGGGAGGGAAGAGGAAAGGGAGGGTTAGTCAGGGAAGGCCTCTTGGAGGAGATGGGCTCTCATAAGGCTTTGAAGGAGGGGAGAGTAACCGTCTGTCGGATAGACAAATCACACCGTGGCCGCTGAAGAACCCACGAGCAAAACGTGAAAAGTGCCACAGGAAAGACTGTGAGAATACGGTGCCTGCCCGGAACGCCCAGATCCGTGGGTAGTCTCCCTGCCCGAGGGCGGGGGGATGGACGACGTGATCTCGGGAGGAGGGGTCGGCTCTGGGGAACTCACTTCTTCCATGTTTCTGACCTCTAAATCCTCTTCCTCATCAAGGAGGGACGGGGCTGGTATGCGGAGTTGGCATCACTTAATTACTAATCAGATGCAGGCAATCAAGGCTCAGCTTCGTCTCCTTTCCTTCTTCTCTGCTGGGCCACCTTTCTGAGGAGAAGGTGATTCCTTCAGGACTTTGAATAAACAACCACGACAGAACAAAAAAGAGAGATAATAAAGGATCAGCTCATTTGCAAATTGGGAATGGCTGCTATTTTTAAGGCCCCTTTCGATCCAAATCTGTACAGCGTGGCCTGGGTTCTAATGCCCGAGCTGCCAATTGCTCGCTGTGTGACCTTGGGCAAGTCACTTCATTTCTAGTGGCCCAGTTTCCTAGAATGTAAAATGGGGATCTAGTCTCTGTTCTCTCCCCTTCTTATTCGTTCGCTCATTCAATTGTATTTTTTTTGGGGGGGGGTGGGTATTTGTTAAGGTCTTATTATGTGCCAAACACTGTTCTAAGCACCGGGGTAGATACAAGGTAAACAGGATGTCCTAAGTGGGTCTCCCAGACTTAATCCCCATTTTACAGATGAGGTAACTGAGACACAGAGAAGCTAAGTGACTTGTCCCAAGTCACCCAGCTGACAGGTGGCAGAGCGGGGATTAGAACCCATCATCTCGGCCTCCCAAGCCCATGCTCTTTCCACAAAGCCACACTGCTTCTATTTATTGAGCGCTCACTGTGTGTAGAGCACTGTACTAAGTACTTGAAAGAGTACGTTACAACAATAAACAGACACATTTCCTGCCCACAGTGAGCTTACAGTCTAAGTCTACTTAGTCTTGGGAGCCCCATGTAGGACAGAGACTGTGTCTGACTCATTAATTTGTATCGTCCCCAGTGAATAGAACTGTTCATGGCACATAGTGCTAAACAAATATTATTATTTTTTAATACGGTATTATGGTATTTTTAAAGTGCTTGTTATGCACCAGCCACTGTTCTAAGCCCTGAGGTGGTTACAAGCAAATTGAGTTGGACCCAATCCCTGTCCCACATGGGGCTCCCAGTCTTAATCCCCATTTTGCAGCTGAGGGAACTGAGGCCCAGAAGACTGAAGTGACTCGTCCAAGGTCCCACAGCAGACAAGTGGCGGAGCCGGAATCAGAACCCGGGTCCTTCTGACTCCTAGGCCCGGCTCTATCCACTAGGCCATGCCGCTTCTTGTCAGTATTATTGGGAGCAGAGGACTGTGTGCCTAATCTGATTCTCCGCTCTCCCTGCCGTGGCTTGGCTTCCTTCCCTGAACCCTGCTAGCCCAAGGAGGGAGAGCACTGCTCCCGGGCTTCAAAGTTCACCCCCGCCTCAAAGCCTCTTTGAAGACACATCTCCTTCGAGAGGCCTTCCCTGACTAGATGGGGAGGGGGCGGGTAGGTGAGGGAAAAGGGGCAGATTTTTCCAGAGCTGATCTCCTGGTCTCCAGCTCCTGGTCCACTGTGCTCCCTGAAGGTGGTGGGGATTGGGGAGGTAAGTCTTTTTTTTAAAATAGTATTTGTTAAGCGCTTAGTATGTGTTCAGCCAATTAGTTCCCTTCAGTGACTGACCCACGTGAGGCTCACAGCCTAAGAAGAAGGGAGAACAGGGATTGAATCCCCATTTTACAATCACTCATTCATTGAGTTGTATTTATTGAGCGCTTTCTGTGTGCAGGGCTCTGTACTAAGTGCTTGGAAAGTACAGTACAGAATAAAGAGAGACAATCCCTGCCCATAAGAGGCTTTCAGTCCAGAGGCCGGGAGACAGACATCGATACAAGAAAACAGGTATCAACATAAATAAACTGACAGTTATCCACATAAGTGCTGTGGGGAGGGGAGAGGGGGAAGAACAAAATGAGTCAGGGTGACACAGAAGGGAGTTGGAGATGAGGAAAAGTGGGGCTTAGTCTGGGAAGGCCTCTTGGAGGAGGTGCTTAATCAGTGGGTATTTATTGAGCGCTTACTACGTGCAGAGCACTGTAAAGAGTGCTTAGAACAGTATAATTCAACAGCATTAGCAGACCTATTTGCTGCCCGTAAAGAGCTTACAAAGCATTTGAGAAGACGGAAGCACAGAGAAATGAAGTAAGCCCTTCAAAGGGCAGGGACTGTCTCTATCTGTTACCGATTTGTCCATTCCAAGCGCTTAGTACAGTGCTCTGCACATAGTAAGTGCTCAATAAATACTATTGAATGAATGAAGTGACTTGCCCAAGGTCACACAGCAGAGGAGAGGTGGAGAGGGAACTAGAACTCAGGTCCTCTGATTCTCAGGCCCAGGTTCCTTCCTCTAGGCCATGCTGCTTCTCATGAAATCTTTCCTTGGGGGTCATTAGACCTGGGGGGAACAAAACGAGAGAAGCAGCCCAGAAAACTGTGGGGGCCATTGCATCTATGGTGATAAATTAATCAATCAATCATTGGTATTTCATTCATTCATTCAATAGTATTTATTGAGTGCTTACTATGTGCAGAGCACTGTACTAAGCGCTTGGAATGTACAATATGGCAACTGATAGAGACAATCCCTGCTCAATGAAGGGCTCGCATTAATTATGGTGTCTGTTAAGCTCTTATTTTATTATTAATAATAATAATGTTGGTATTTGTTTAGTGCTTACTATGTGCAGAACACTGTTCTAAGTGCTGGGGTAGATACAGGGCAATCAGGTTGTCCCATGTGAGGTTCCCAGTCTTCATCCCCATTTTCCAGAGAAGTAAAGTGACTTGCCCACAGTCACCCAGCTGACAAGAGGCAGAGTCTGGATTCGAACCCATGACCTTTGCCTCCCAAGCCCAGGCTTTTTCCACTGAGCTACGCTGCTTCTCTAATTTTATGTCAAGCACTAATCCAAGCCCTGGAGTAGATACAAATTTATCAGGTTGGACAGAGTCCCTGTCCCACATGGGGCTCACAGTCTTCATCCCCATTTTACAGATGAGGGAACTGAGGTCCAGAGAAGCAGAATGACTTACCCAGGGAAACACAGCAAGCAACTGGCCAAATCGAAATCAGAAATTGAGAAGCACCGTGGCTCAGTGAAAAGAGCACGGGCTTGGGAGTCAGAGGTCACGGATTCTAATTCTGGCTCTGCCACTTATCAGCTGTGTGACTTTGGGCAAGTCACTTCACTTCTCTATGCCTCAGTTACCTCATCTGTTAAAATGGGGATTAAGTCTGTGAGCCCCACATGGGACAACCTACTTACCTTGTATCTACCCAGCGCTTAGAACAGTGCTCAGCACATAGTAAGTGCCTAACAAATACCAAAATTATTATTATTAGAACACAGGTCCTCTGACTCCCAAGTCCACACTCTTCCTGGTAGGCCATGTTGGCTGTTCATTTATTCAATCGTATTTATTGAGTGCTTACTATGTGCAGAGCACTGTGCTAAGTGCTTGGAAAGTACAATTTAGCAGTAAGGAGAGGCAGACCCTGCCTACACCAGGCTTACGGTCTAGAAGATGGGCTCACAGTCTAGACTTCGTGGGCAGGGAGCAACTCTTTTTACAGTGCTCTCTATAGATAAGTGCTCAAATACAATTGATTGATTGATTGATACTAAGTGCTTGGAAGAGTTAAATGGTCCCTCCCCTCAAGGAGTTTCTAGTCTACTACGTGCAGAGCACTTTACTGAGCACTTGGGGAGATTGAAATAGTTGACAATTTTTCTCTCCTGGGATCGATAATCAATAATAAAGGAAATAGCAGCCAAGAAATACGCCGAAGATTAACGTTAGGAAGACTCGCTGTGAAGAGCCTGGAAAAAGCCATGAAACGTGCGGATATAACGATTGCCCCCAAAACACAAATTGTCAACTCTCTGGTGTTTCCAGTGACAACGTATGGATCTGAAAGCTGAACAGTGAAAAAACAGGCTAGAAAGAACATCGATTCTTTTGCAATGTGGTGTCGGAGAAGACTTTTGCGAATACCATGGACGGCCCCCAAAACAAACAAATGGATTTTAGAGTAAGTTAAAGCAAAAAGATCTTTGGAAGGCCAAATGACTCGATTTAGATGAGCATATTCTGGACCCATGAGCAGGAGGACGGATTCTCTGGAGAAGATACTAATGCTAGGAAAAGTCCTGGGAAAACATGGAAGAGGCCGACCGGCAGCCAGGTGTATAGAGACCCTAACAACGATAACGGAAGAACCGTTAGAAAGGTCGCGGATTATGGCGGAGGACAGGACGTTCTGAAGAAAGTATATCCACGGAGTCGCTGTGAATAGAAAACGGATCGACGGAGCTTAATAATAATAATGGGAGAATTCGATGTAATTCATAGAAACGATTCCTGCTTCCAATAGTTCTGGTGGCTCCATTGGGTCCGAGGGGTAATTTTGAGCCCCCAAATCCTCCGTTTAGCCTTCCTTCTTCCAAATCCATATTGACCCTCCTCACCCTCCCAACACTGATGTCCTTATTTTTATGCTCTGTTGCTTCCCCTACATGTAATTTATTTTAATATCTGTCTCCCGTGCTAGACTAGAAGCTCCTTGAAAACCGGGATCGGGCTACTTTGTGGTGTTCTCCCAAGCGCTTAGAACAGTGCTCCGCACACAGTAAGCGACTCAGTAAATACCATCGATGGATGTATGGATGGATGTCTTTATTGTTCTATTCTAATAATGATGATGGTATTTGTTGAGCGCTTACTATGTACCAAGCTCTGTTCTAACGTGACTGGACGTGAGGCGGTGCAGGTTGGAGAAGCTTTTTGTGGTCTGGGAATGCGTCTGTTATATTGTGATGTTGGACTTTCCCAAGCGCTTAGTACAGTGCTATGCACACAGTAAGCGCTCGAATGGAACCCAAGTTTCCTCCTCTGCTGGAAAAGCAGCAGGGCCTAGTGGATAGAACACGATACCCGGGAGTCAGAAGGTCATGGGTTCTAATCTCGGTTCTGTCCCTTGTCTGCTGTGTGGCCTTGGGTAAGTCACTTCTCTGGGATTCCGTGAGATGGGGCTAAAGACTGTGAGCCCCATGCGGGACAGGGATTGTGTCCCATTTGATTTGCTTGCATCCACCCCTGTGTTTAGGACAGTGCCCGGCACATAGTAAGCGCTTAACAAATACCACCACGCTCCCAAGCATTTAGTCCGGTGCTCTGTACACAGTAAACGCTCAATAAATATGTCTGATTGAGCGAGAGCGAATGGAACTTCCCCAAGTTCCCTCCCCAACGAAGAAATTCCTCTACACGAATTCGGAACCGACAGTGGCTTCTCTCCCTTCTGATTTACTTGTCTTTCCCGGGGCTACTGCAGTAATGAGTCAACAGTGGAGTATATTTAAATGTGAAATACCATTATCCTTCATTAAAAGGCCTGTCATCGCCGGCCTCTGCGGAAAGAGTTATTAGGCCATTACGCTCCCCCGGGACAAGTGGCTTTTCCTATTCCTTGGAGCCTTGCCGGGGTCCCAGTGGTGAGGAATTCCTCCCCAGTAGGATAATAATAATAATAGTAACCGGTGTATCTCTTAAGGACTTACTGTGTTCCAGGCACTGTACTAATCGCTGGGGTGGATACCAGCAAATCAGGTTGGACACAGGTCCTGTCCCCCATGGGGCTCCCAGCTTCGATCCCCATTTTCCAGTCGAGGTACCTGAGGCCTAAAGAAGGGAAGTGACTTGCCCAGGGTCACTCAGCTGACAAGCGGCGGAGACGGGGTTAGAACCCGCGACCTCCTGAGTCCGAGGCCCGGCTCTATCCACTACACCAGGCTGGGATAATGACAATAATGATGGTATTTGTTAAGCGCTTACTCTGTGCGCCGGGCAGTGTACTAAGCGCTGGGGTGGATACAAGCAAATTGAGTGGGACACGGTCCAACTCCTGCTCGACCCAGGGGGGAAGATGGAGAGGAGGTGGCGGGGAGGGGCCGGGAGCCGGGGGGCCTGGAGGGGGTGGGCCAGAGAGGCGATGGTCAGGACCCCCCTCGGGGTCCCCGTTACAGCCGGAGCCTCCTTTGCCCACGTCCCGCCTCTGGCCTGGACTGCTCTCCCTCCTCAAATCCCACAGACGATTCCTCTCCCCGCCATTCAGAGCCTTATCGAGGGCCCATCTCCTCCAGGAGGCCTTCCCTGACTAAGCCCCCCTTTCCTCTTCTCCGGCTCCCTTCTGCGTCACCCTGACTCGCTCCCTTTCTTCGCCTCCACTTCCAGCCCTGCACCACTTATTTCCATATCCGTCATTTATTTATTTCTAGTCATGTCTTTCTGCCGTCTTCTAGACTGTGAGCTCACCGTGAGCAGGGAATGTGTCTCTTTATTGTTCTATACTAATAAGGATGATGGTATTTGTTAAGCACTTACTATGTACCAAGCACTGTTCTAAGCGCTGGGGTAGATACAAGGTGATCAGGTTGTCCTACGTGGGGCTCACAGGCTTCATCTCCATTTTTTTTTACAGATGAGGTAACTGAGGCCCAGAGAAGTTAAGTGACTTGCCCAAAATCACACAGCTGATAGGGGGCGGAACCGGGATTAGAACCCTGGACCTCTGACTTCCAAGCCCATGCTCTTTCCACTAAGCCATGCTGCTTCTCTATAGTACCTCCCCAAGCACTTAGTACAGTGCTCAGCACATAGTAAGCACTCAATAAATATGACTGAATGAATCCTTCAAGACAAGTTGGCCAATTTCTCCTTTTGGTGGCCAATCTGAGAACATCCAGAGGGAGAGAGAAGCTCCCGGTCGGGGTCTTTCCAGCAGCATCAGACTTCTTCATGTCCCAGGAGCCTTGTACGGAGAAGTAGCGTGGCTTAGTGGCTAGAACCCGGGCCTGGGAGTCAGAAGGACCTGGGTTCTAATTCCAGCTCTGCCACGTATCTGCTGTGTGACCTAGGGTGAGTCACTTCACTTCTCTGGGCCTCAGTTCCCTCACCTGTAAAATGGTGATTTAGAGTGTGAGCCCCATGTGGGACAGGGACCGTGTCCAACCTGATTAACTTGTGTCTCCCCCAGGGCTAAGAACAGTGCTTGGCACATAATAAGTGCTTAACAAATACCGTAATTATTATTATTATTATTATCCTAGCACAGCAATCCCCCCGGTCTCTGAGGCCCCTCACCCCCGTTCCCAGGAGCATCAGAGCCGCATCTCCAAAGCTGCCCATCTCCTTCTGCTCTCCCGGTCTTCTTTGGATCCTCCCAAGTGATGCCAGGAGGGCTGGGAAGAGCCGGCAAGCGAGAGAACCAACGTGACGGCTCAGATTGTCCTTGAGGAAAAGGGGCCGCTTCCAGAGAGCCGCCCAAGGACGCCTCGCGAGCAGCTCGGGGAAGAAAGACGGAGGGGAATCAGGCGGCCAAGGGCTCCTGAGAGGCGGACGGATCCTCTCCGATTGGAGCGGGCGCGCGTTGGGCTACCGGCGCCGGACCCGACCGACCCATGGAGGTGGAACAAAAGGAATATTACAACCAGCGGGGGGGCGGGAAGGGCAAGGTGAGAGGGCAGTAACTAGGCAACGGCGAGGGGATGGATAAAGGAGAAGCAGGGGCCGGAGGGAATGGCCTCGGCGGTGGGCATGAGCAGGCCCGTGGGGGGCTGGAGGGTGAAGCGAAGACCTCACAAGATGAAGGCTTCGCTCAAGGTGGAGGGCCGGAGATCCGCGTGCTGGGAGATTGGTTGGCCTTCCTTCGTAGGCAGGTGGTGATGTCGGAAAGCCGGGCCCTCCCCCCGGGGACTGGAACGATGGGGGCCGAGGCAGGCGGAGGCGGGATCTGGCTTGGAGGAAGTTGGGATCAGGAAGGGATGGATGGGTGGGGAATCGGGAATCGCTGATCACCGAATCCCTCGGGGCCAGGATTGATAGGCCCGTGGAGAAGGTTGGAGGTCACGGGCTCAGAGTCAGTGAGAAGCAAACCCTGTGTGGGCAGGGATTGTCTCTCTTTATTGCCGAGTTGTACTTTCCAAACGCTTAGTACAGTGCTCTGCACACAGTAAGCGCTCGGTAAATACGACTGAATGAACAAATGAAAGCAGAGTGGCTTAGTAGGTAGAGTCCGGGCCCGGGAGTCAGAAGGACTTGGGTTCTAATCCCGGCTCCTCCACATGTCTGCCATGTGACCTTAGGCAAGTCGCTTCCCTTTTCTGGGCCTCAGTTATCTGTAAAATGGGGATTAAGGGTGTGAGCCCCACTTGGGACCGGGACTGTGTCTGACCTGATTAGCTTGTATCCACCCCAGTGCTGAGAACAGTGCTTGATACAGAGTAAGCACTTACCAAGTACCATAATAATAATAATAATAATACTTATTATTATTAATGAGGTGGCCAGGGCCGAGTCAATGAAAAGACCCCACTACTCCACATCCCGGGGCGCTGGGAGAAGTGGGGTTCTTTCCTCCAGGGAGTGGTGAGGGTCTGGAAGAACCAGGGACCATTCTGGGTTGTTGGAAGGACAACTGAAGAGGAGCAGTGTGGCCCAGTGGATAGAGCCCAGGTCTGGGAGTCAGAAGGTCATGGGTTCTAATTCCGGTTCCTCCACATGTCCGCTGTGTGACCTTGAAGGACCTGGGTTCTAATTCTGGCTCCACCCCCGTCTGCTGCGTGATCTCGAAGGACCTGGGTTCTAATCGCAGATCCGCCACTTGTCTGCTGTAGGAACCTGAAGGACCCGCGTTCTAATTCCAGCCCCTGTCTGCTGCGTGATATCGGGTGAGTCATTTAACTCCCCTGTGCCTCAGTTGTCTCCTCTTTAAAATGGGGCTTGAGACTGTGAACCCCATGGGGGACGGAGAGTGTGTCCGAGCTTCTATCTACCCCAGGGCTCAGTACAGTGTCCGGCACATAGTAAGCGCTTAACAAATACAATAAGAAAAAAGAGAGAGGGGAGGGTCAGGACATTGGATGATCCAATCTTAGCCATGAGGGCAGGCGTCTAGGAGGGTAATAAGCACCTTGGTTCCTCCTTAACATCTTGATACCTTCTGTCAGGGACAGAGAACTAGGCCGGGTGGAGTGGGGCCTGACCCAGCCCGAAATGTTTTATTTCTTTTATGTTATGTGTTAAGCGCTTACTTTGTGCCAGACACTAAGAGCTGGGGTAGATGCAAGCTCCCCAGGTTGGACGCAGTCCCTGTCCCACGTGGGGCTCACAGTCCTCATCCCCACTTGACAGATGAGGGAACCGAGGCGCAGAAAAGTTAAGTGACTTGCCCAAGGTCACCCAGCAGATGAGAAGCAGCATGGTGGAGTGGCTAGACCACAGGCGTAGGAGTCAGAAGGTCCCGGGTTCTAATTCCCGGCTCTGCCACTTGTCTGCTGTGTGACCTCGGGCCAATCACCTCCCTTCTCTGGGCCTGAGACTGTGAGTCCCACGTGGGTCAAGGACTGAGTCCAACCTGATTAGCTTGTATCCACCCCAGCGCTTAGTACAGCGCCCGGTACACAGTAAGCGCTTAACAAATACCATCATCATCATGGTCTACCCCAGTCCTCGGTATAGTGCCTGGCACGTTCATTCCGTTTCTGGACTGTGAGCCCATCGTTGGGTAGGGGTTGTCTCTATTTGTTGCTGAATTGTACTTTCCAAGCGCTTAGTACAGTGCTCTGCACACAGTAAGCGCTCAATAAATACGATTGAATGAATGATTGAATTCAATCGTATTTATTGAATGTTTTCTTTTGCAGAGAAACGGAACCATTCCCTGCCCATATCGAGCTTACAGTCTAGGGAAGCAGCATGGCACAGTTGATAGAGCCTGGGAGTCGGAAAGTAATAATAATGTTGGTATTTGTTAAGCGCTTACTACGTGCCGAGCGCTGTTCTAAGCGCTAGGGTAGATACAGGGTAATCAGGTTGTCCCACGTGAGGCTCAACAGTCTTCATTCCCATTTTACAGATGAGGTAACAGAGGCACAGAGAGGTTAAGTGACTTGCCCACAGTCACACAACTGAGTGGCAGAGCCGGGATTCGAACCCATGACCTCGGACTCCCAAGCCCAGGCTCTTTCCACTGAGCCATGCTGCTTCTCGGTACTGGGTTCTAAAATCGGCTCTACCACCCGGCTGCTGTGTGGCCTTAGGCAATTCACGTCACTTCTCTGTGCCTCAGTTACTTCATCTGTAAAATGGGGATGAAGACTGTGAGCCCCATGTGGGTCAGGGACTGTGCCCAACCCCATCTGCTTGTATTCATCCCACTGCTTAGTTCAGTGCCTGGCACATAGTAAACACTTAACAAACACTATAATTATCATTAGCATTATTATTAGAGGGAGCTTACAGTCTAGAGGGAGTTTACGGTCTAGTAAATGCTTAACAAATCTTAGTGGAAAGAGCCCGGGCTTGGGAGTCAGAGGATGTGGGTTCAAATCCTGCTTGTCTGCTGTGTGACCTCACGCAAGCCACTTAACTTCTCTGCGCCTCAGTTACCTCATTTGTAAGAGGGGGGTTAAAACTGTGAGCGCCAGGACGTGGGACAACGTGATTACCCTGCGTCTATACCAGCTCTTAGATCACCTCCCTTCTCTCCTTCTCCAGCCCAGCCCGCACACTCCGCTCCTCTGCCGCTGCTCACCTCCTCACGGGGCCTCGTTCCCACCCGTCCCGCCATCGACCCCCGGCCCCCATCCTACCTCTGGAACGCCCTCCCTCCTCACAGCCGCCGAACTCACTCTCTTCCCCCCTTCCAAGCCCTACCGAGCGCTCACCTCCTCCGGGAGGCCTTCCCAGGCTGAGCCCCCCTTTTCCTCTGCTCCTCCTCCCCTCCCCATCGCCCCGACTCCCTCCCTCTGCTCTTCACCTTCCCCTCCCTACACCACTTGTGTATATTTGTATATATTATTTATTACTCTATTTTATTAATGATGTGTATATATCTACGATTCTATTTATCTTTTTTGATGGTACCGATGCCTGACTACTTGTTTCGTTTTGCTGTCTGTCTCCCCCTTCTAGACGGTGAGTCCGTTGTTGGGCAGGGATCGTCTCTATCTGTTGCCGAATTGTACGTTCCAAGTGCTCAGTTCAGTGCTCTGCACACAGTAAGAGCTCAATAAATACGCTTGAACGAATGAACAGTGCGTAGCACATAGTAAGCGCTTACCAAATACTATTAAAAAAAAAGCATCATTACTAGAAACGTGGCGTAACAGGCTATGGGAGTGGTCTTCTGCTGGCTGGATGGTCCCCCATCCTCTAAACAGCCCCCCGCCGTCCTTGACCGACTGTTTCTGAAGGTCACAGGGGGACGGAGCCATGGCCTCAGGTCTCTGCTTGCAAGAGAACCTGAGACGATTTGGCTTTGTCACAAACACGCAAACCAGACCCCGGGCCCGGCTGGTAATTTACTGCTCAGTCAACTTGATCAATCACCTGGGTCAGGGAAACAGCCGGCTTCCCCCGCTTCTCCGGCTGGGAGAGGGGACCGGGGGAGGGGGGGACCCTCCTGGAAGTGGGGGAGCGGGGTGGAGGAAAAGAAGCGGTGATGAGTGTCCCGTCTCTGGCCTGGAACTCCCTCCCTCTTCCAAACCGACGGACAGTGATTCTCCCCCTCTTCAAAGCTTTATTGCAGGCCCGTCTCCTCCAAGAGGCCTTCCCTGACTACGCCCTCCTTTCCTCTTCTCCCCCTCCCTTCTGCATCGCCCGGACCTGCTCCATTTATTCATCCCCCCCCGTTCCAGCCCCATACTACTTACCTCTATATCCGTCATTAATTTATTTCCATTCGTATCTGTCTCCCCCTCTAGACTGTATTCATTCATGCATTCAATGGTATTTATTGAGCGCTTACCATGTGCAGAGCACTGTACTAAGCGCTTGGAATGGACAAATCGGTAACAGATAGAGGCGGTCCCTGCCCTTTGAAGGGCTTACAGTCTAATCGGGGCAGACGGACGGACGAGAACAATAGCAAAATTATGTCTGAAAAGCTAAAAGAGTCATAGGCTAAAATAGGCACAACTGGGCCGGCAGTTGGAAGTGTTTACTAGCCTGTTCCCTGAGCTAGGGGTTGAGTGAGTCCAGTGGTAAAAGGGAAAGGTGTTTAACTTCCCTTAGACTGTTTCCACTTCATTCAGGGTGTAGTCCAAGATTGACATCGTGCCCTTGAAACTTAAAGTATCCCCGGAACTTCTTCTTTCGGAGCAGCAGTGGAAACCAGTAGATGTCATCTGGCCACATTTCATTGAAAGGCACCTGATCCAGTTTGAACCATTGAGGACGCATTTCGTCACTCTCACTTGGACTGTAAGCTCATTGTGGACTAGGAATGTGCCTGTTTATTGTTATATTGTCCTCTCCCAAGTGCTTAGTACAGTGTTCGGCACACAGTAAGTGCTCAATCAGTACGACTGAACGAATGAATGAGTCCAGGTAGGATCCCTCTTCTTCAGCATCAACAGCTCTATTCTAATAGTAATAATGATTATGGTATTTGTTAAGCACTTAGAGAAGCAGCATGGCTCAGTGGAAAGAGCACGGGCTTTGGAGTCAGAGGTCATGGGTTCGAATCCCGGCTCGACCACTTGTCAGCTGTGTGACTTTGGGCAAGTCACAACTTCTCGGTACCTCAGTTACCTCATCTGTAAAATGGGGATTAAGACCGTGAGCCCCACGTGGGACAACCTGATTCCCCTGTGTCTACCCCAGTGCTTAGAACAGTGCTCGGCACATAGTAAGCGCTTAACAAATACCAACATTATTATTATTCTTATTACTGTTATGTGCCAGGCATCGGACTAAGCTCTGGGTTGGATACAAGCAAATCGGATTGGATACGGTTCATGTCCCACAGGGGCTCATAATCGTCATCACCATTTTACGGATGAGGTAACTGAAGTGCAGGAAAGTAAAGTGACTTGCCCAAGGCCTCATTGTAGACATGTGGCAGAGCCGGGATTAGAACTCATGACCCGAGCTCTATCCACTAGGTGCTTCCTGCTCCTTCTTCCTGCCGGTGAGACGGCTTGAGGGATTCGTTCATTCATTCCGTCGTATTTATTGTGCACTTACTCCGTGCAGAGCACTGTACACAGCGCTTGAAAAGTACAATACAGGAATAAAGAGAGGCAATCCCTGCCCACAGTGGGCTCACGGTCTAGGGGGGCGAGATAGACATCACTGCAAGTAAACAGGCATCAATGTAAATAAATAGAATTATAGATATATACATATAAGTGCCGTGGAGCGGGGAGAGGCGGGAAGAGCAAAGGGAGCGAGTCGAGGTGACGCGGAAGAGAGGGGGAGCTGAGGAAAAGGGGGGGGTTCGATTGGGAAGGTCTCCTGGAGGAGGCGGGCCTTCAGTAGGGCTTTGAAGGGGGGAGAGTGATTTTTTGGAGGATTTGAGGAGGGAGGGCGTTCAGGCCAGAGGGAGGATCAGGCCACGGTGGCAGTTTCCTCCAGGGGAACCCCCATCTCTGACTCTCTTTGCCGGGTGGGGTTGGGATGGGGTAAGTTCCGGGTGCCGGGGGGGTGGGTGTCCTCCCAAAGCCCCCCCCCCCAACTCATGGTAGAGCCAAGAGTGAATTCAGGGCAGGGCAGGGCCTATTGGGTAGATCCCGGCCCTGGGAGTCGGAAGGACCTGGATTCTAATCTTGCCTCTGCTACTTGTCTGCTGTGGGACCTGGAGCAAGTCACTTCACTTCTCTGGGCCTCAGTTACCGCATCTAAAATGGGGATGAAGACCTGGAGCCCCGTGTGGGACGGGGACAGTCGTCCTATCCGATTACCGTGTATCTACCCACTTGGCAGCTGTGTGACTGTGGGCAAGTCACTTCACTTCTCTGTGCCCCAGTGACCTCATCTGTAAAATGGGGATGAAGGCTGTGAGCCCCAAGTGGGACCACCTGATTATCTTGTATCTCCCCCAGCGATTAGAACAGTGCTCTGCACATAGTAAGCGCTTCACAAATGCCAACAATATTACCCCAGAGGATGTGGATTTGCCCCCAACCTCTTGGGCCCCACTGGGACACCGCCCCCGCATCTTGGCCCTCCCGGCGGCGGAGCGGCTACCCAAGTGGCTACCCAAAGCAGATAGCGAGCACTAATCATAATAATAATAATGTTGGTATTTGTTAAGCGCTTACTAGGTGCAGAGCACCGTTCTAAGCACTGGGGGAGATCCAGGGTCATCAGGTTGTCCCTCGTGAGGCTCCCAGTCTTCATCCCCATTTTCCAGATGAGGTCACTGAGGCCCAGAGAAGTGAAGTGACTTGCCCACAGTCACCCAGCTGACAAGTGGTAGAGTCGGCATTCGAACTCGTGCCCTCTGACTCCTAATCCCGGGCTCTTTCCACTGAGCCATGCAAACAAACACTTGGGGCTCCCGGCCTGGACATAATAAACGTCTCAATTAGCATGGAGGACTTTTTCTTTCTTCCTTTTTCTTTTTCTGCCAGGCCTGCGGGCCACTTCGTCTTCTGGATCAATTAAACTGTTGACAGTCGGAGCGTTGGCGACATACAAATTAAACGGGCAAGGAGCCTTTTGGGTGTCTTTGAAATCTGTGTTCTTGCTTGGGCCTGTTGTAGCGTACTCTCCTGAGCGTTTAGTACAGGGCTCCGCACTCCCTTAGTGCTCGCTACATACGACTGATGGACTGAAGAAAATCATTGGCGGGGGATAGGGTTGGTGCAGCGTGGCTCAGTGGAAAGAGTCGGGCTTGGGGGTCAGAGGTCATGGGTTCGAATCCCGGTTGTGCCACCTGTCAGCTGGGTGACTGTGGGCGAGTCACTTCACTTCTCTGTGTCTCAGTTCCCTCTTCTGGAAAATGAGGATTAAGACTGTGAGCCTCAGGTGGGTCAACCTGATGACCCTGTATCTCCCCCAGCGCTTAGAACAGTGCTCTGCACATAGTAAGCACTTAATAAATACCAACATTATTATGATTATTATTATCGGTGGTCTGTACTTAGCTTCATCCCCAAGAGATTTCTTAGAACGGGGGCATCATCACCGTCTCCATCAGTTAACCCTCACCCAAACCCTAACGCTAAGCCTGATAATAATAATCATGGTTTTGGTTAAGCGCTTACTATGTGCCAAGCCCTGTTCTAAGCGCTGGGGGAGAGACAAGCTAATCAGGTTGGACACATTCCCTGTCCCACATAGGGCGCCCACTCTTCATCTCCATTTTACAGATGAGGTAATTCATTCATTCACTCGTATCTATTGAGCGCTTACTGTGTGCAGAGCACTGTATTAAGTGCTTGGAATATAATAATAATAATACTGATGGTATTTGTTAAGCACTTACTATGTGCAAGCTCTGTTCTAAGCGCTGGTAACTGTGGCACAGAGAAGTGAAGTGACTTCACTTCTATTAGGTGGCCAATCGAGTCACTTAATAAGCTCTTAACAAATACCACAATTATTATTATTACCATTTGGGACCTGATTATTTTGTATCTACCCAGCACTTAATACAGTGTTTGGCACATGATAAGCACTTAACAAATATTAGAGGAGCAGCAGCATGGCCTAGTGGCAAGAGCATGGGGTTGGGAGTCCGAGGTCGTGGGTTCTAATCCCAGCTCCACCACTTGTCTGCTGTGTGACCCTGTGCAAGTCACGTCACTTCTCTGTGCCTCAGTGACCTCATCTGTAAAATGGGGATTGAGGCTGTGAGTCCCACGGGGGACAGGGACTGTGTTTGACCTGATTGCCTTCTATCTACCCCAGCGCATAGAACAGTGTTTGGCACATAGATTACCAAATACCATAATAATAATAATAATAACAGTAAACTATATTATTAGTAAGCACTAAGAGTCATTCCAGGGGTCTGGATTGGCTCCTTTTGTTCTTTCCTGCTTCCACAGGAAGGATGCAATCACTTTTATTATTTCTGCCATCTTTCTGGGCTTTGTTTCTCCCTTAAAATAAACCTAATGGTCTCCTATTAATTTTCTGTGGAAATATTTACATATATATTAAGGCCTTTTTCAGGTAGAAGGCACTTCTCACCCTTGCCTTTTAATGAGTAATTTTCTCCTCCCCCTGGGGGCATGAACATATTTGAAAAATAATTGGGGAAGCAGTGTGGCCTAGTGGAGTGAGAACTGGCCTGGGAGTCAGAAGACCTGGGTTCTAATCCAGACCCCGCCACTTGTGTGCTGTGAGACCTTGGGCAAATCACCTTTCTGTGGTTTTTTTTACCTCATCTGTAAAATGGGGATTAAATCCTCCTCCCTCTGATATAGACTGTGAGCCTCATGTGGGGCAGGGACTGGGTCCAGCCTCTACTTTGTATCTAACCCAGCGCTTAGTACAGTGTCTGGCCCAGGGGAAGTGCTTATCAAATACCAGTTCTTGTCCTTGCTTCTTTTCCTTAAATGACCCTCTGGGCCCCAGCTCTCCCTTCCCAGTTCCAGGAAGCCTTTCTGAGCTCAACAAGAAAGTAATTATTATTATTATGTGCTTATCTTTAAATTACATACTATAAATTACTTATTTATTCATATATACCCCAGAATACGCAGCCAATTGTGTGAGATGTTGGGCTGGAAATTTCCTCTTCCCTGAAGACTGGACAGAAATTTCACCTCGGCAAAGCAGAGAGTCAAGGCACCGGGAAAGCAGGTTCGAAAGAGGCCAGACTGTCTCCCTCTCTAGACTGTAAGCTCGTTGTAGGCAGGGAACGTCTCTGCTAATTCTGTTGTATTTTGCTCTCCCTAGCGCTTAGTACAGTGCTCTGCACATTGTAAGCGCTCGATAAATACAATAATTGTAACTATTATTATCACTGTTGTGTTTGTTAAGCATTCACTAAGTGTCGAAGACTGTTCTAAGCACTGGGGTAGATGTGAGTTAATCAGTTCGGACAAAGTCCCCGTCCCCCATGGGGCTCACAGTCTAAGTAGGAAGGAGAACAGGTATTTAATCCCATTTTTGAGATGAGGAAACTAAGGCACAGAGAAATTAAATGAGTTGCTCAAGGTCACGTAGCGAGCAAATGGCAGAGATGGGATTCAAGCCCAGGCCCTCTGACTCCCAGGCCTGGTCTCTTTCCATTAGAAAAGAAGTATTCGAGTGGGCATTTCTTTATTATTATTATTACGCTTGTTAAGCTTTTACAATGTGTTAAGCACTGTTCTAAGCGCTGGGAAAGAATACACAGCCAATTGTGTGAGATGTGGGGCTGGAAATTTCCTCTTGCCTGAAGACTGGACGGCAATTGCGCCCCGGCGAAGCAGAGAGTCAAGGCACCAGGAAAGCAGGTCCAGAAGAGGCCAGACTGGAAAGCCGGAATGACCGCTCAATTGGATAGAAACAGTGTGGCTCAGTGGGTAGACCCCGGCCCTGGGAGTCAGAAGAACCTGGGTTCTAGTTCTGGCTCTCCCACGTGTCTGCTGTGTGACCTTGGGCAAGTCACTTCACTTTTCTGGGCCTCAGTGCTCTCATCAGAAAAGTGGGCATTAGGAGTGTGAGCCCCATGTGGGACAGGGACTGTACCCAATCCGATTAGCTTGGATCTAGCCCAGTGCTTAGAACAGTGCTTGGCACATAGTAAGCGCTTAACAAGTAGCGATAATAATAATTATAGTGTTTGTTAAGTGTTTACTATATGTCATACACTGTACTAAGCGCTGGGGTGGATACAAGCAAATCAGGTTGGACACAGTCCCTGTCCCCCGTGGGGCTCACAGCCTTAATTCCCATTTTACAGATGAGGTAACTGAGGCCCAAAAAGTGAAACAACTTTCCCAAGGTCACACAGTTGACAAGTGGCGGAGCTGGGAATAGAACCCACATCCTTCTGACTCCAGGTCTTGTGCTCTAGTCACCTCACCATGTTCATGAGAAACAGGGTGGCTTAGTGGAAAGAGCCCGGGCTTGGGAGTCAGAGGTCATGGGTTCTAATCCTTGCTCTGCCGCTTGTCAGCTGTGTGACCTTGGGCAAGTCACTTCACTTCTCTGTGCTTCAGTTATCTCATCTGTAAAATGGGGATGAAGACCGTGAGCCCCACATAGGACAACCTGATTACCTTGTATCTACCCTAGCTTTTAGAAGTAATAATAATAATCTGGTGTTTGTTAAGCGCTTACTATGTGCCGAACACTGTGCTAAGCGCTGGGTAGATACAAGGTAATCGGGTTGCACCACCTGGGGCTCACAGTTCTAATCCCCATTTTCCAGATGAGGTAACTGAGGCCCAGAGAAGTGAAGTGACTTGGCCACAGTCACACAGCTGACAAGTGGCAGAGCCGGGATTAGAACCCTTGACCTCTGACTCCCAAACCCGGGCTCTTTCCACTGAGCCAAGCTGCTTCTCAGTAGCTAGTAGTAAGCGCTAAACAAATACTAATATTATTATGAATATTATTATTATCATTATAGCATTTATTGAGTGCCTATTGTGTGCAGAGTACTGTACTAGACACTTGGAAAGGTAGCATAGGAGTAAAAGGCAGACTCTGCGATGGAGGAGTATTCAGTCCACAAGGGGAGATAGGCAGACAGACCTCATTTCCTCACATAATTTCCTCCTCTGCAGGATTTTTTGTCCACCGATTTTTGAAGAGGAAATCCAAATAATTCTTTTGCAACACAAAACTGAGAGGCAGCGTGGCTTGGTGGATCGAGCACGGGCCTGGGAGTCAGAAAGACCTGGGTTCTAATTCTGACTCCACCACGTCTGCGATGTGTGGCCTTGGGCAAGTAGCTTCACTCCTCTGCACCTCAGTGACCTCATCTGTAAAATGGAGATTAAGACTGTGAGCCCCACGTGGGACAGGGACCGTGTCCAATCTGATTAACTCGTGTCTGCCCCAGTGCATGGGACAGTGCTTGGCACATAGCAAGCGTTTAACAAGTATTATTATTATTTTTACTACCCATAAGCAGTCAGCCGCACGTCGGGGGAGGAGGAGGAGGAAAAGGGTCGGATAGGGGTGGGCTTCCCGAAAGACAGTTAAGGCATCTACCCAGAAGCCTGCTGGGCAACGGGCACTTTTCTGGGGTGACTGTAATAATAATAATAATTAATAATAACTGCGGTATTTGTTAAACACTTATCATGTACCGTACTAAGCTCTGGGGTGGATACAAGCAAATCGGGTTGGACAAAGTCCCCGTCCCATGTGGGAGTCACAGTCTCAATCCCCACGTTACAGAGGAGGTCACTGAGGCCTAGAGAAGTGAAGCGACTTATCCAAGGCCACGCAGCAGGCAAGTGGCAGAGCAGGATTAGAACCTAGGACCTCCTGACTGCCAGGCCAGTGCTCTATCCACTATGTCACGCTGCTTCTTGGCAGTGAGGGATTGTGAACCACCACGTTCTGGCAGCCTCTTCTGCTTCTCCCCAGCCCCACACCCCCACGGTACCAAGCTGACCCTCCGACCCCTCGGGAAATCCACCAGTGACCCCGTACCACGGGACGTTTCACCAACCCGGGCACCGGCGTTGGCGAGGTTTGACATCACATCGACCCCCCGCTGACCTCTACATCCACCCCTTCTTATCTCAAGTTTTTCCCGCCGTTGAGCAGCTAAACTTAGGTCCAGAGCAGGCCGGCCACGTATGGACGCATTATCTCTCCGGAACACCCGGGACTGAGAGCTGGAGATTAGAACGGAGTGGGATGCCGATTTCTGATCTTTATTTCCGATTAAAACTGCGCCCTGTGAGAAGCCCCCTCAAGAGCCAGGAAGATAATCTTCCCCTCAGACGCCCGGTGTGATTTAACGTGTCGAAGGTCGGGGGTTGGCTTTTTTCGGATGAGTTTTTCCTTCGGGTACGGAAGCCCGTCTCCATCTCTCTCCGAAGGATGAGGGCTTCTCCTATCCTCGACTTCTTTCCCACGTCCTTCCCTTAGCCTGGAACTCCCTCCCCCTCTAGATCCGCCAGAACATCACTCTCTCCACCTTCAAAACATTATTAAGGTCACGTCTCCTCCAAGAGGCCTTCCCGGATGAAGCCCCCTTTTCCCCGTCTCTTTCTCCTTCCTGCGTCGTCTCTGCGACCTTTGGACGTTGGTTCGTCTCCCCACCCCCAACCCCACAGCACATATCTTTAAATTATACGTCAGAAATTATTTATTTATATTCAAACCTGTCTCCTCTTCTAGACTCTAATTTCTTTATAGGCAGGGAATGATAATTCTGCTAATTCTGTTGTACCGTATTCTCCCAAGCTTTTAGTGTAATTATGTTATCTACCCAGTGCTTAGAACAGTGTTCGGCACATAGTAAGCGCTTAACAAATATCATTATTATTATTTTTGGGAATAAAACACGTATTCTCCCTCCTTCTTCAACTGCTAGACAGGAACTGGATCTGATTATCGGACACCTCCCCACAGTGCTTAGCTCAGTGCTTGCCACCTAGTAAGGGCTGAGTCAATACCTCCATTTTTACTGGAGGGCCGCGTTCTTGAACCGTCGGACGTGGAAAAATCCAGGGCCTGCCTGGTCCCTGAGCCACGGGTGACACGAAACGGACAGAGAAGCAGTGTGGCCTAGTGGCTAGAGCCCGGGCCTGGGAGTCAGAAAGACCTGGGTTCTAATCCCGGCTCTGCCACTTGTCTGCCGTGTGACCTTGGGTGTGTCCCTTCACTTCCCTGGGCCTCGGTGACCTCATCTGGAAAATGGGGGTTAAGACTGGGAGCCCCACGTGGGACAGGGACTGTGTCCCATCCGATTAGCTTGTGTCCACCCCCGTGCCCGGCACATAGTTAGCGCTTTACAGAGGAGACGATTATTAGATGGAGATGTCCTGGAAGACGGGCTCTGTCACCCGATCGATGGCCAAAGATCTGTGGGGCAGGAATTAAGGATGGAGATTGATGGACGAGAAAATAATTAACCGGGTCTCCATTCAGTTCATCCACCCGGGAGGTTTAGAAATAACGTCCAGTGCTGCTGAAGAGAAACACGAAGCGGAATCTTCCCTCCGTTAACGAGCTTTCGCACGTTCGGTATCGTGGATGTGTAACAGAGTTGGCTAAAAGTGATAAATTACAACGAATGCTTCACGTTGGCAAGGAACCCTGTCGAGTGGCGCAAAAAAGCCCAAGGTAAATTGACAAATAGGTGGTTGTTATATCCATGGATGGAATGATTATGATCGATATTGACAGCGGTGGTCAAAAATGATCAGAACAGAGGACGTGTAAGCAACCCCGTTGGACCTTTGATGTTTAATGGTCCTTGATGAGTCAAAGGCAATTCTCGGTTCACGTTTTATTTTTAATTAGGGATTTTAATTATGGCATTTCTAGCCATTCATCAGCTTTTAATCATATTAATGTCTTTTATTATTCATATTAATGCCTTTTATTCAGATGGTTCTGCTTACTTATTGGTTCACTGGTGTCATTTTTTCATATGTCTTTTATTCATATTAATGTCTTTTATTCATTTCATCCTGTTTACTTATTGAGAAACAGAGTGGCTCAGTGGAAAGAGCCCGGGCTTGGGAGTCAGAGGTCGTGGGTTCTGATCCCGGCTCTGCCGCTTATCAGCTGTGTGACTCTGGGCAAGTCACTTCACTTCTCTGGGCCTCAGTTCCCTCCTCTGGAAAATGGGGATTAAGACTGTGAGCCCCAGGCGGGACAACCTGATTAGCTTGTATCTCCGCCAGTGCTTAGAACAGTGCTTGGCACATAATAAGCGCTTAACAAATGCCATCATCATCATTATTGGTTCACACTGGGGTCATTTTTTTCATATGTCTTTTATTCATATTAATGTCTGCCTCCCCCTTTAGACCGTAAACCCATTATGGGCGGAGAATGTGTCTGTTTATGGTTATATTGTACTCTCCCAAGCGCTTAGTACAGTGCTCTGCACACAGTAAGTGCTCAATAAATACACTTGAATGAATTGAATGGATGAATGAATGAATGAAGTGGGTGGTCCATGTTTATATGTGTTTAAAAGAGAGATGTGAAAGAGAAAAATCTCAGGGAGAAGCTTTAGCAGCGGACTCGGAGAAGCTTCAGACCTGGAGCTTTATTCATTCATTCAGTCATATTGATTGAGCGCTTACTGTGTGCAGAGCACCGTACTGAGCGCTTACGCGCAGAGCACCGTACTAAGCACTTGGGAAGTACAGATAGAGACAATCCCTCGATATTGATTGCCAAATGTGTGCAATGACTGTCCTGGCATTTGGGAGACGATCAATCGGTGGTTGTTACTGAGCGCTTCCTATGTGCGGCACGTTGTACTAAGCGCTTGAGAGAGGACAATACAGCAGAATTAGCAGACCCGTTTCCTGCCGGATCAAAAAGGAGACCAAAGCTATCTCTTCCCTTAGGGAACTCACAATTGCCGACGTAAATGGATGGGTATAAAAGTTGTTCTGAGGGAGAGAATGGGCATAAAAAAATGACACCGGCGAACCAATAAGGAAGCGAAAAAATCCACGCTGGCCCCTAATCAAGGAAGACCTCCTGGAGAAGGAGGCTTTTTAAGGAGGCATTTTGAAACTGGTGATGGGTGGCCCTGGGGTCAAAGAGACACTGTCGATAGCGAGACTGTGTGAAGGTCTCTGAGATTCTTTTGCCTATTTTGTCCATGTTTCCATGGAAATACGGCCGAGCTCCTTTTCTGGCCTCCTGCCATTCAGGTGAACACTGATTAGATGGTGGAGTCGATTTTGCCAAAGCGTGGATGGTTTCCACGTTCTTTGAAATCGGGTGAGGGTTAATGAGAGGTAGCGTGGCCTCGTGGACAGAGCCCGGGTCTGGGAGTCAAAGAACCTGAATCCCAATCCCGGCTCTACCACGTGTCTGACGTGTGACCGTGGGTGAGTCACTTTACTTCTCTGTGTCTCAGTTACCTCCTCTGGAAAACGGGGATTTAGACTGTGAGGCCCACGAGAGACGGGGACCGTGTCCAGTCTGATCACCTTGTATCTACCCCAGGGCTTAGTAGGGTGCCTGGCACATAGTAAGCACTTAAATACGATTTTTAAAAAAGACACTGCATCCCTTCCTGATCTCTCCCTATCACACCCGGTATTGTCCTTTATTGCCAATATTCATTCATTCAGTGGTATTTATTGAGCGCTTACCGCGTGCAGAGCACTGCACTAAGCGCTTGGAATGTCCAGTTGGGCAACAGACAGAGACCGTCCCTACCCGAGGACCGGCTCACGGTCTAGAACTCCAGACAAGCAAATGGCGAGGCAAGGCGAAAGGCAGGCAAGTGGCGGAATTAGAACCCACGACCTCTGACTCCCCAGCCCGGGCTCTTTCCACTAATGGTATTTGTCAAGCACTGTTCTAAGCGCCGCGGGCGATCCGAGGTCATCAGGTCATCCCCCGTGGGGCTCCCAGTCTTCATCCCCGTTTTCAATAGTTTCCTCTCCCTGCAGTTTGGAGATTGTGAGCACCTTGTGGGCAGGGGTTGTCTCTCTTTAATTTATAAATAAATTATTATTTTTTGTACTTTCCCAAGATCTTAGTAGAGTGCTCTGCACACAGTAAGCACTTAATAAACACGAGTGAATGAATGAATAAGGATTCTTCTCTCTCTCCCTTTCTACTACATGCAAAAATGCTCACAAACTTTTTATTTTCCAGATCTCAGTTTGATGTCGGTCTCCCCTCCTCTAGACTGTCAACTCGTTGTGAGGAGGGAATGTGACCGCTTACTGTTGTATTGCCCTCTCCCAAGTGCTTAGTACAGAGCTCTGTACAAAGTAAGTGCTCAGTAAATACAAATGAATGAATACAACCCTGCCCATTCTTATCCTTTTCTATTCTGACCATGTCTTCATTCATTCAGTCATATTTATTGAGCGCTTACTGTGTGCAGAGCTCTGTACTAAGCGCTTGGAAAGTACAACTGGGCAACAGATAGAGACAATCCCTGTCCAACAACGGGCTCACAGACTAGAAGGGGGGAGACGGATGACAAAAACAAAAGTAAACAAGTAGACAGGCATCAGTAGCATCAATATAGATAAATAGAATTATAGATATATCCACATCATTAATAAAATAAATGAAATAATGAATATGTACATATATGCACAAGTGCTGTGGGGTGGGGAGGGAGGTAGAGCAGAGGGAGGGAGTCGGGGCGATGGGGAGGGGAAGAGGAGTGGATGAAAAGGGGGGCTCAGTCTGGGAAGGCCTCCTGGAGGAGGTGAGCTCTCAGTAGGGAGTGTGTCAAAAGCGTCTTAACCGCTTCCTGCTGTAGTTTGGTTTTCCTTCTCTTCTTTCCCTCGGAAGTGTTTGGAACCCCGGGTAGTAACAGAAGATGACGTGCAAAACGGAAAGTGATTTGTTCCACACTGAATCTTCTTGAGAGGGGGACTTGTGCGTGATTTCAGTCTGGAATGAGGCACTTTATATTTACCAAAATTGCTGGAGTGTAACTCCCGCTGTCAAGCGGAGTACTGACCACGGATTTCCGAAGGATAGATCGTTCAGCCTCTTCCGTCTGGGCTGGTGGAGGGTCTTCTGGAGCGGTGGCGAAAAGAACGGGTGCCCTTACCTGCTAATCGATCAATCAATCATTCATTCGTTCATACTTATCGAGTGCTTACTGTGTGCAGAGCACTGTTCTAAGCACTTGGGAGAGTACAATACAAGCACTGTGGCTCAGTGGAAAGAGCCCGGGCTTGGGAGTCAGAGGACGTGGGTTCTAATCCCCTCTCTGCCCCTGGTCTGCTGTGTGACCTTGGACAAGTCACTTCACTTCTCTGTGCCTCAATGACCTCATCTGCCAAATGGGGATTAAAAGTGTGAGGCCCATGTGGGGCAACCTGATTACCCTGTGTCTACCCCAGGGCTTAGAACAGTGGTTGGCACAGAGTAAGCACTTAAAAATACCATCATCATCATTATTATTATTAATACAACAATAAACAGACACCTTCCCTGCTCAGCTCCTCCAAGAGGCCTTCCCAGACTGAGCTCCCCCCCTTTTTCCCTCTGCTTCCTCTACCCTCCCTTCACCTCTCTGCAGCTAAACCCTCTTCTTCCCCCTCTCCCTCTCCTCCTCCCCCTCTCCCGTCCCACCCCCTCAGCACCGTACTCGTCCGCTCGACCGTCTATATCGTCATCACCCTATTATTCTGTTTAATGAGATGTACATCACCCTGATTCTATTTATTTGCCATTGTTTTTATGAGATGTTTTCTTCCCCTCGACTCTATTTATTGCCATTGTTCTTGTCAGCCTGTCTCCCCCGATTAGACCGTAAGCCCATCAAAGGGCAGGGACCGTCTCTATCTGTTGCCGACTTGTACATTCCAAGCGCTTAGTACAGAGCTCTGCACATAGTAAGCACTCAATAAATACTGTTGAATGAATGAATGAATGAACGATGAGCTTACAGACTAGAAGGGGGAGACAGACATTAATATAAATCAATGATGACAGATGTGGACGTAAGCGGTGTCGGGCTGGGGGGGTGATGAACAAAGGGAGCGAGTCGGGGCGACGCAGAAGGTCGCGGGTGAAGAGGAAAGGGGGGCTTAGTCAGGGAAGGCCTCTTGGAGGAGACGAGCTTCGATGAGGATTTGAAGTGGGGGGAGAGTCATCGTCTATCAGATTTAAGGAGGGAGGGCGTCCCAGGCAACCGGTACTTCGAGGCGATCGGACGATAGTTTTCATCTGAGCACTTAAGACCACTCTACTGGGCGCCTGGGAGAGGTCAGTGGAATTAGTAGGCACGATCCTAACCCTCAGGGAGCTTCCAGTCTACTGCGTGCAGAGAACTTTACTGAGCACTCAGGAGAGAAGAGTAGAGATGTGTAGACACTGATCCCTGCCTTTGAGGAGCTTGCAGTCTTCCGTGTGTGGAGCACTGTGCTAATGGCTTGGGAGAGTACCGTAGAGTTGGTCAACAATGAGTCTACAATCTAGTCATCAAATACCTCTCCTCTGGCCTCATCTGTATATATTTTTATTACCCTATTTATTTTGTTAATGAGATGTACATCCCCTTGATTCTCTTTATTGCTATTGTTTTTGTCTGTCCGACTCCCCCGATTAGACTGTAAGCCCATCAGTGGGCGGGGATTGTCTCTTTCTGTTGCCGAATTGTACATTCCAAGCGCTTGGTACAGTATAGTGAGCGCTCAGTAAATGCTATTGAATGAGCGAATTGAATGAATGGCCACTCCAAGGGTTCTTTGTTGAAAACTAGGCAGAAATTTGATAAGGATGGGCAGAGGACTCGTCTACGGGCTCTGTTCTATCGTCCTCTCTCAAGTGCATAGTAGAGTGCTCTGCACACAGTAAGCGCTCAATAAATACCACTGACTGATCGATTGATTGAGAAGCAGCATGGCTCAGTGGAAAGAGCACGGGCTTGGGGGTCAGAGGTCGTGGGTTCTAATCCCAGCTCTGCCACTTGTCAGCTGTGTGACTCTGGGCAAGTCACTTAACTTCTCTGGGCCTCAGTTACCTCATCTGTAAAATGGGGATTAAGACTGTGAGCCCCACGTGGGACAACCTGATCACCTTGTATCCCCCAGCACTTAGAACAGTGCTTTGCACATAGTAAGCGCTTAACAAATACCACCATTATTAATCCCAGCTCCACCACTTGTCTGCTGTGTGACCTTGGGCTAGTCACTTTACTTCTCTGGGGCTCAGTTACCTCATCTGTCAAAATGGGGATTAAAAATGAACCCCGCGTGGGACAATCTGATTACCCTGTATCTACCCCAGCGCTTAGGACAGTGCCCTGCACCTAGGAAGCGCTTAACAAATACCATAATTATTTTTATTATTCATTCATTCATTCAATAGTATTTATTGAGCGCTTACTATGTGCAGAGCACTGTACTAAGTGCTTGGAATACCCTAGAGGGTCAACTCCTTGTGAGCAGGGAACATTCCTTGTGTCGTACTTCCCCAACCGCTTAGTCCAGGGCACTTCACTCAGAAATTGCTCACACAAAATAAATCCTTATTTCCCAAAGAAGAGGAGAACAGAACGAGGGGAGAAAATCGTGGCGACTTTTGATCTGAAGTCCCTGCTAGACCCGATCAAACCTTTTTTTAGTCTTATATAATATCTGCAATCCAGTCTGACCGCTGCCCCATAATCCACAACAGATTCATGAAGATGGAGAGGCAAGTGAGTCAATTGTACATTTTATCGTTTAGCATTTCCTTCTGAAAGAGACATTGTATCAGTAGACCGTGACTTCATCTGGGCGGATTTATGAAATCGGTACCTGTCGGCGTCACCTCTTTTGTTCTACCTTCTCTCTCCTCCTTCAGAAAGGACCTTGGGATGCATTTCTGAAACGGCGCTTGGCTTTCATTCCCAGTCGAACGGCGAGATAAAGCACGAGATCCTAAATGTTTTCACCCAAATGGAAATGCCTAATTGATTTTTCAAAAGTGACCTCTTGTTCGCTTTAAAGCGCAATTGGCGGGGATTAGCGTCATCTTTTAGAGTCATTCAGTCAGGTAAGAACTCGAGCGGCCTGGAAATTTCATCTCGGTAGGTAAAACAAATCCTTCCTGTCCTCAGACTTCCACCGAAACCGTTTTCTTATCAGAAGGACATTCTCTGTAAAATCAATTATTGCTTTTCTTTTTACCATCCAGTGAGGTTCTGTAATGGGTGCTTGTTTCACATACAGCTGTACTCTGTTCTCCTTTTCTTTAATGGTATTTGTTAAGTGCCTACTATGTGCCAGGTACTGTTTTAAGCTCTGGGGTACATACAAGGTAATCTGTGTGGACCCAATCCCAGTTCCACATAATAATGTTGGTATTTGTTAAGCGCTTACTATGTGCAGATCACTGTTCTAAGCGCTGGGGCAGATACAGGGTCATCAGGTTGTCCCACGTGAAGCTCCCAGTTCATCCCCATTTTACAAATGAGGTAAATGAGGCACGGAGAAGTGAAGTGACTTGCCCACAGTCACCCAGCTGACAAGTGGCAGACTCGAACCCACGACCTCTGACTCCGAAGCCCAGGCTCTTTCCACTGAGCCACGCTGCTTCCCCTCCTCACAGTCTTAATCCCCTTTTTACAGATGAGGTAACTGAGGGACAGAGAAGTGAAATGACTTGCCCAAGGTCACATAGCAGATACGTGGCGGGACCTTCTGACTCGTAGGCCCGTGCTTTAACCACTTGGCCACTCTGCTTCCCCTGAGATTCTCCTTCCCCCCATTTGTGATTATTTTCATGTCCATCTCACCCACTAGAGGGTAAACTCGTTGAGGTCAGGGTTTGGATCTACCAATTCTATTATATTGTGCCCCCCAAAGCGCTTAATAAACTGCTCTGCGCATGGTAAATGCTCAATAAATAGCATTGATTAGTGGACTGCACCAGAGCCTTCTTCTTTCTGAGTCCCAGAGGAGAGAAGGAGATTCACCTCAGTCATCTGGGTAGAGGATTTAAATAAGGTTGACTCATCATCATTCTTGTAGTATTTATTAAACACTTCTTATGTGCCAAGCACTATGCTAACCACCGGGAAGATACAGCTAATCAGGTCGGACACAGTCCCGGTCCCATGTAGAGCTCACGGTCTTAGAGGGAGGGAGGTCAGGTATTTCATTCCCATTTTACAGATGAGGAAGCCGAGGCAGAGAGAAAGGAAGTGACCTGTCCAAGGTCACACCGAGAGCAAGTGGCAGAGTAGGATTTAGAACCCCGATCCCCCGATTTCCAGTCCTGTGTTCTACCCACTAGGCTGGGATGCTTCCCTTGAAGGGAGAGAAGTGATTCTTCTTTTTCACATTCATTGGCCGTGGAACTAGACCATAAGGTGACCGTGGGTGGGACATGTAACTATTTATTGTTGTATCATACTCTCCCGAGCGCTTAGTACAGTGTTCTGCATACAGTAAGCGCTCAATTAATACGACTGACTGGCTGACTTTGGAGCTGTGGAGCAGTGTTCGATTTGATTCCATAACAGGGTGGCACATTTTTTTGCCACGGCATGTTATTCAAGAGAAATCCTTCCTTTCTTCCTTCATTCGATTGTATTTATTGAGCACTTACTGTGTGCAAAGCACTGTACTAGACGCTTGGGAGAGTACAATACAACAACAAACAGATGCAGTCCCTGTCCATAACGAGCAAGATGGTAGATCAGAAAATCACCCCAAATATGTCTTTGGGGCAATCTGTTTCTCATAATTATTAGGAAATTACTAGGTCACCTCATCTGGCGAGTCTTATAGGTAAGGAACGTGTCTATCAGCTGTGCTATATTATACTCTTCCAAGCACTTAGTAAGTGCTCTGCACACAGTAAGTGCTCAGTAAATACCAGCAGAAAGCAGAATCTGCGAGAGGAGAGGAATGCCTCGGTTTTAGGTATCCAAGAGCCAAAGTTCAATGTATCTGAAGTCTTGTCGTGCTCCGATAGCTAATTCAGGGAGCGGCTAAGCTCTCTGATTAATAATAATAACGTTAATGGTATCTGTTTAGCGCTTTCTATGTGCCAGGCACTTAGTAAGCGCTGGGGTGGATCCAAACAAATTGAGTTGGACATAGTCCTTGTCCCACGTGGGGCTCACGTCCAATCTCCATTTTACAGACGAGGGAACTCAGGCACAGAGAAGGGAAGTGACTTGCCCAAGGTCACGCAGCAGGCAAGTGGTGGAGCCAGAATTAGAACCCATGGCCTTCTGACTCCTCCTGACTCCATGGCCCTCCTCCCTTCCTTAACTTCTATTTTTAACCACTCGATCTCCGACGGCTCCTTCCCCGCCGCCTTCGGACACACCCACGTCTCCCCCGTCCTAAAAAGACCCGCTCTCGACCCCACCTCCCACTCCGGTCGTCGCCCCGTCTCCCTGCCGCCCTTCCTCGCCAAGATCCTAGAACGGGTCGTCTACGGTCGCCGCTTAGTAATTCCTCAACTCCCATCCTCTCCCGGACCCCGTCCGACCCGGCTTCCGTCCCCTCCGCTCTGCCGAGACCGCCCTCTCGGAGGTCGCCCGCGACCTCCTCCTCGCCGGGGCCGACGGCTCCCACTCCATTCCGATCCTCCTCGACCTCTCGGCCGCCTCTGACGCCGTCGACCGTCCCCCCCCGCCTCCACGCCTCATCTCGCCTCGGCTTCGCGGACTCCGTCCTCTCCCGGTCCTCCTCTCGCCTCTCCGGCCGGTCCTCCTCGGTCTCCTTCGCCGGCGCCTCCTCCCCCTCCCGTCCTTTAACCGTCGGAGTCCCTCGAGGGTCGGTTCTCGGCCCTCTTCCGTTCTCCGTCTACACTCACTCCCTCGGCGAACTCATCCGCTCTCACGGCTTCGACCGCCGTCTCTACGCGGACGACACGCGGATCTCCATCTCCGCCCCGGTCCTCCCCCCCTCCCTCCGGGCTCGCGTCTCCTCCCGCCTCCGGGACGTCTCCGCCCGGACGTCGGCCCGGCCCGCCGCCTGAAACCCGACGCGGGCGAGACCGAGCTCCCCGTCTTCCCCCCCCGAGCCCGGTCCTCTCCCGGACTTCCCTATCGCCGCGGACGGCGCGACCGTCCCTCCCGCCTCTCGGGCCCGCGACCTCGGCGTCGTCCTCGACTCGGCTCTCTCGTCCGCCCCACGCGTCCCATCCGTCGCCGAGACCCGCCGGTCTCGCCTCCGCGATGTCGCCGAGATCCGCCCTCTCCTCTCCACCCGGACGGCTACCTTACCGCCACGGGCTCTCGGTGTATCCCGGCTAGACTGCCGTGTCGGCCTTCTCTCTGGCCTCCCTTCCTCCTCTCTCGCCCCGCTCCGGTCTATCCTTTGCTCCGCCGCCCGGCTCGTCTTCCCGCAGAAACGATCTGGGCATTTCACTCCCCTTCTTAAACGACTCCGGCGGTCGCCCGTCGGCCTCTGCTCCAAACGAGAACTCCTCACTCTAGGCTTCGAGGCTCTCCGTCCCCTCGCCCCTTCCTACCTCTCCTCCCTCCTCTCTCTCTACCGCCCACCCCGCCCGCTCCGCTCCTCCACCGCCCGCCTCCTCGCCGTTCCTCGGTCTCGCCCATCCCGCCGTCGACCCCCAGGCCGCGTCCTCCCGCGGTCCCGGAACGCCCTCCCTCCTCGCCTCTGCCGAACTGATTCTCTTCCCCTCTTCAAAACCCTACTTAAAACTCACCTCCTCCGAGAGGCCTTCCCGTACTGAGCTCCTCTTCCCCCTCTACTCCCTCTGCCATCCCCCCTTCGCCTCTCCGCAGCTAAAGCCTCATTTTCCCCTTTTCCCTCTGCTCCTCCCCCTCTCCCTTCCCATCCCCTCAGCACCGTACTCGTCCGCTCAACTGTATATATTTCCATTACCCTATTTATTTTGTTAATGAATCGTACATCGCCTCGATTCTACTTAGTCGCCATCGTTTTTACGAGATGTTCTTCCCCTCGACTCTATCTATCGCCATCGTTCTCGTCCGTCCGTCTCCCCCGATCAGACCGTAAGCCCGTCAGACGGCAGGGACCGTCTCTATCTGTTGCTGACTTGTTCATTCCAAGCGCTTAGTACAGTGCTCTGCACATAGTAAGCGCTCGATAAATACTATAGAATGAATGAATGAATGACTCCCAGGTTCGTGCAAATCCGTCGTACTCATTGAGCACTTACTCTGTGTAGATCACTGTACTAAGCACTTGGGATAGCCCTCTAGACTGTAAGCTCGTTATAGACAGGGAACGTGCCTGTTTTATTGTCTTCTCCCAAGCCCTTAATAATTATCATGGTATTTGTTAAGCGCTTACTATGTGCCAAGAACTGTTCTAAGCGCTGGGGTAGATATAAGGTCATCAGGTTGTCCCACGTGGGGCTAACGGTCTTAATCCCCATTTTCCAGATGAGGTAACTGAGGCCCAGAGAAGTGAAGTGGCTTGCCCAAGGTCACCCAGCAGACAAGTGGAGGAGCCGGGATTAGAACCCATGTCCTCTGGCTCCCAAGCCCGGGCTCTTGCCACTAAGCCACGTTGCTTCTCTTAATACAGTGCTCTGCACACAGTAAGCGTTCAATAAATATGCTTGGTTTATACAACCGATACAATAGAGACGCAGCGTGGCTCAGTGGAAAGAGCACAGGCTTGGGAGTCAGGGGTCATGGGTTCTAATTCCTGCTCGCCACTTGTCAGCTGGGTGACTTTGGGCGAGTCACTTCACATCTCTGGACCTCTGTAAAATGGGGATGAAGACTGTGAGCCCCACGTGGGACAACCTGATCACCTTGTATCCTCCCCAGCATTTAGAACAGTGCTTTGCCGGCATTCGAACCCACGACCTCTGACTCCCAAGCCCGGGTTCTTGCCACTAAGCCACGCTGCTTCTCCAAGATGATGCCTCTGAAAATATCATGAAGGAAGGTGCTCTTCCACCACGGGAAAAGTTTTCCAGACTGTAAGCTCCATGTGGGCAAGGAATGTGTCACCCTACTATGTTCTACTGTGCTCGCCCAACCGCTTAGTACAGTACACTCTGCACAGAGTGAGTGTTCAATAAATACCACCGATGAGAATAATGGCAGCTTTCTTTGAGCTGTCCTTCAGTGGCAGCCCTTCGATTCCCAAAGGAGGCCAGGAAAGGGGTAAGGAGAGGCTTGTCTGATGCTGTCGAGTCGTCTCCGACCCATAGCGACGCCATGGACCCATCTCTCTCAGATGGTCCCGCTCTCCATCGGCCATCGCGCTGGGAGTGGATCCGGAGAATTTTCTTGGGAAAAACTATGGAAGCGGTTTACCATCGCCTTTTTCCGCGCAGTAAACCCGAGTCTCCACCCTCGACTCTCTCCCCTGCCGCTGCTGCCCGGCACGGGACAGTTTTGACTTGTAGCCGACGGCCTGCCTGCTAGCCACTGGCCGAGCTAGGACTGGAATGGACGGGCCTCTTCCTGACCCGCCCGTAGTCGAGACTGGTAGAGGACTGGAAAACTCTCCTAAGTCGATAAGGAGAGGCAGCCATTTGGAAATATCAGGGCAAAGAGGACAAAATGGAGGCTGGATTGGGCAAATCCAACACAAAAAACTGAGCCAGGTGGGAGCCTTCATCCTTGGGACGCGATGGCTTAGGATAAGAGTCAAGAAAGGTGTTAGGAAAGGCAGACATTTTGAAATGTCAGGCCAAGGAGGACAAAATGGGGGCTGGATGGGGCAAAATCAAATACGTACGGCTGGGGCAGGTGGGAGACTTCATGCTTGGGACTCGACGGCTTAGGATGTGGGTTCTAATCCCGGCTCCGCCACTTGCCGGCCAATAAACTCTATCTGTTACCGATTTGTCCATTCCAAGCACTTAGTACAGTGTTCTGCACGTAGTAAGGCTCAATAAATACTACTGAATATTGAATGAATAAAAGAGTGAGGAGAGTGAGAAGAGGCGGCCGATTAGAAACGTCAGGCCGAGGAGGACAAAATGGAGTAGGAATTGGGCAAAACCAAACACAGAGGACCGGGGCAGGTGGGAACGTTCGTGCTGGGGGCTTGATGATTTAGGATGGTTGCATCACCCGGGGGGGACCTCGTGTTGGGATGAAACGAACTTCCACGTCGCAAGGCGGTGTCCGGTGGGATGGTTGTGGCGGTCCTGTCGGCCCAGGATATTGGTTCATTTGCCGGAAGTCACTCCTTTAAATTTCACATCATTCCCGCTGCCCGTTGTAAGGCTTTTCCTTTTAAGAGAATTAAAGTTTGCGGAGCGCCGTAAGCTCCCCACTCCCCCAAGGAGAGCAGAAACTCACATAAATGTTATTATTTCCTCCAGCTGCTCTTCACCAGCCGAAAGCATCCTTTCGACAAAAGCATTCCGTGGAGGAGAATAAGCAGAGGCAGCACATAAGAGCCCAGCTTGGGGGTAACGTTAGTCCACCTGCTGGGATCCCCCTCTTCCCCCTCCCCCCGCCGCGGCCCCTCGCTCCCTCGGATGGGAGCTGATTGTGCCAGAGGAGAGCATTCTGAGTAAAGATAGTTAACAATGCCCCACTGAGCGTCAAACCCGAGGGAATTGCCCAGAGACAACCTCCCAAATCTGGTCCCCAGGGAAAACTGCTTGGGGACCTCCCAGAACAAATTAAAAAAATATATTTTAATATCCTAAGGGCACTGAAAATTCCCTTTAGAGGCAGGCTGATAAGAGGTGTGTGGGTGTTTGAGAGAAAAAGAGACATTCTAAGCGTGGTATGAAGTGGCCGAGGTTGGAATTATTGGTTATTATCTCTGGATTTCAACTCTCCAAAATGTCCCGTCCTCTGTGACCACGAATTGTTGAGAGTTGGCTTGTGAGCATTCCTTTCTTCCAAAGTTCCCGGGACTCCATGCCTCTTCTTACCTCTTGGTGACCGTGAAGGTGGAGGGAGGCAGAGGACCTAGGAGAGTTCGGCCTTCGCCGTCCTCTACGTTTCATTCAGTCGTATTTATTGAGCGCTTACTATGTGCAGAGCACTGTACTAAGCGCTTGGAATGGACAATTCGGCAACGGATAGAGACAGTCCCCGCTTACAGTCTAATCGACGGGCTGACAGTCGATGTCTCTTTGGTTCCCAGGTCCCAGAACGCCTCGGGACCTCAATTAGGTACGGACGGAGGATGTTTCGGCCTGGACGTGAGAGCTCGAGGATTAAGCAGTGTGGGAAGCAGCGAGGATTAATGGATAGAGCCCGGGCTGGGGAGTCGGACGACCTGGGTTCTAATCCTGACTCCGCTACACGTCTGCTGTGTGACCTCGGGCAAGTCGCGTGGCTCAGTGGAAAGAGCACGGGCTCGGGAGTCAGAGGGCATGGGTTCGAATCCCGTATCCGCCGCTTGTCAGCTGTGTGACTGTGGGCAAGTCACTTCACTTCTCTGTGCCTCAGTGACCTCATCTGGAAAATGGCCATTAAGACTGTGAGCCTCATGTGGGACGACCTGATGACCCTGTGTCTATCCCAGCGCTTAGAACAGTGCTCTGCACACAGTAAGCGCTTAACAAATACCATCATTATTAAGTCACTTTACTTCTCTGGGCCTCAGTGGCCTCATCTGTAAAACGCAGATTGAGACTGTGGGACAGGGACTGTGTCCAACCTGATTGGCTTGGATCTACTCCAGCGCTTAGAACAATGCTTGGCACATAGGAAGCATTTAGTAGGGGCTTATTCTCTAGCTTCAATTGCCTCATCTGTAAAATGGGGATTAATAGTAATAATAATAATGATGATGATGATGATATTGGTTAAATGCTTACTATGTGCCAAGCACTATTTTAAGTGCTAGGGTAGATACCAGGTAATCAGGTTGTCCTACTTGGGGCTCCCAGTCTTAATCCCCATTTCCCAGATGAGGTGACTGAGGCCCAGAGAAGTGAAGTGACTTGACCAGAGTCACCCAGCTGACGAGTGGCGGAGCTGGGATGTACTTCTGACTCCCAGGCCCAGGCCCTAACCACTGAGCCAGGCTGCTCATCCGTTCAGAGTTCTGTTCTCAGTGCTTGAGAAAGCGCTAAAGAGCAACATGGCCTAGTGGCAAGAGCCCGGGTTTGGGAGTCAGAGGTCTTGGGTTCTAATCCCGGCCCCGCCTTTTGTCCGCTGGGTGACCTTGGGCAAGTCACTTCACTTCTCTGTGCCTCAGTCACCTCATCAGTAAAATGGGGCTTAAGACTGTGAGCCCCATGTGGGACAACCCGATTACCTCGTAACTACCGCAGCGCTTAGAACAGTGTTTGGCAGATTCATTCATTCACTCATTCAATCGTTTATGGAGCGCTCACTGTGTGCAGAGCACTGTACTAAGCGCTTGGAAAGTACAATTCGGCAAGAGAGAGAGACCATCCCTACCCAACAACTGGCTCAGAGTCTAGAATAGTAAGCGCTTAACACACACCATGGTTATTATTATTATTATCATTATTATTATTTACTAGACATAGTCTCCACCATCAAGGAGCTCACAATCTAGTGGAGGGAAGGGAGAAACTAAGAGAAATTAGAAGAAGGGGAGGTAACAGAGTATAAAGATGTGCATAAATGTGGAGGTGGAGTAAGGACCTCCCAAGTGCCTAGAGTAGGATCACGGCGTAAAGGATAGAGATGAGCCTGAGAGTCAGAAGGTCATGAGTTCTAATCCCAGCTCCGCCACGTGTCTGCTGTGTGACCTTGGGCGGGTCACTTCACTTCCCTGGCCCTCATTTACCTCATCTTTAAAATGGAGCCTGTGAGCCCCTCCTGGGGCAGGGACTGTGCCCAACTTGATTTGCTTGTCTCCGCCCCAGCACTTAGTACAGTGCCTGGCACGTAGTGAGCGCTTAACAAATACCATCATTATCATTATTATTATTAGCTGGGGGAGGACCCAGGGCATAAGAGAAGCAGTAGCGAAGGAAATAGGCTGGGGAGATGAGAGGCCCAGCTCCTCCTAGAAGCCTTCCCTGGCTAAGCCCCACTTTTCCTCATCACCCACTCCCTTCTACGTCGCCTGGCTTCCTCCCTTTGCTCTTCCCCCTCCCAGCCCCACACCTCTTATAAATAACAAATAAATAAATAAATACATGGTGGTATTTGTTAAGTGCTTACTATGTGCAGAGCACTGTTCTAAGCTCTGGGGGAGATACCGGGTAATCAGATTGTTCCACAGGAGGCTCACAGTCTTAATCCCCATTTTACAGATGAGGTAACTGAGGCTCAGAGAAGTTAAGTGACTCGCCCACAGTCACACAGCTGACAAGTGGCAGAGCGGGGATTCGAGCCCATGACTCTGACTCCCAAGCCCGTGGTCTTTCCACTGACCCACGCTGCTTCCCTATCTGTCCTTTATTTATCTCTCTTCATGTCTGTCTCCCCCGCTCTAGACTCTAAGCTCGTTGTGGACAGGGATGCGTCAGCTTATTGCTATAGCATCCTCTCCCAAGCGCTCAGTACAGTGCTCTGCCCATGGTAAGCACTTGATAAATGCGATCGAACGTATGAAGGAATGAGAGATTTCTCCAAAGCTCCCTCCGGCTGCCCAGGGGGGCTGTCGTGGCACGTTATGGCGAGAAGACTCGTTCGTACGACCAGACATCCCGGCAGCCTAAGGCTTCGCTCCCCAGAAACTCTCCTTCCCCCAGGATTCCTTTTCCCTCTCGCTTCCAAGCCCCAAACACTGGCAGCCTTGCAGGAGCTGAACCTCCGGCTTCCTCCGCCTCTCCTTTCTCCTCCCAGGCCCCCTCTGCCCCCATCTGACCTCATCGGTCCAGAGTCCGGCCTAATCGCTCTCTTCCCCCGACCTGATAAACCCTGTCACATCTGACTAGGTCAGACAGCAGCTGGGGACCCTGGGGGTGGGTGCGAGGGGGGCTTTTTTATTTTTCCGCGGTCTGGGATCCTGAGAAGATGATTTGCCCCGACAGGACGTGACCCCCTGGGATGGGGAGGGCATCGATTCCTCCCGACGTCGGCGAGGATCGAGCCACGCCAAGCTGGGCTCTTTTCTAAAAATAGTAATTCTGGTATTGGTTAAGCGCTTACTCTATGCCGAGCACGGTTCGAAGCACTGGAGTCGATACGAGTTAATCGGGTTGGACACAGTCCCTGTCCCCCTTGGGGTTCGTACTCTTCATCCTCATTTTTTACAATCGAGGCACAGGGAAATGGAGCCCAAGGTCACACAGCAGACGAATGGTGGAGCGGGGATTAGAACCCGTGACCGCCTGACTCCCGGGCCCGGGCTCTATCCACCGTGCGTGCTTCTCCCTTTTCACCTCCAAGAAATGACCTCAGACGGGGCTGGAGGAGGTAACCAAAAGTTGGCCCAGAGGTGGGGTGGCCTAGTGGAAAGAGTCCGGGCCTAGGAGTAAGAGGATCTGGATTCTAAACACAGCTCGGCACCTTTTTTTAAAAAATTACATTTGTTAAACACTTACTGTGTGTCCAGCACTGTTCTAAGCGCTGGGGTAGATACAAGTTAATCACGATGTTCAGAGTCCCTGTCCCGGTTAGGGTTCACAGTCTAAGGAGGAGGGAGAACATGGATTAACTCTCCATTTTTCAGTTGGAGAAACTGAGGCACAAAGCCGTTAAGGGACTCACCCAAGGTAACCCACCAAGCGAGAAGGTGTGTGGTCTAATAGATAGAGCCTGGGCCTGGGAGTCAGAAGGACCTGCGTTCTAATCCCAGTTCTGCTACTCGTCTGCTGTGTGACCTTGGGCAAGTCACTTCACTCCTCCGGGCCTCAGTTTTCTCATCTGGAAAGTGGGGATTAAGACCGAGTCCCATGTGGGACATGGTCCCGTATCCAACCTGATTAGCTTGGATCTACTGAAGCGCTTAGAACAGTGCTTGACACATAGTAAGCGCTTCTCGACTCCCAGCTCTGCCACTTGTCAGCCGTGTGACTGTGGGCAAGTCACTGAACTTCTCTGTGCCTCAGTTACCTCATCTATAAAATGGGGATTAACTGTGAGCCCCACGTGGGACCTGATTATCCTGTATCTACCCCGGCGCTTAGAACAGTCCTCTGCACATAGTAAGCGCTTAACAAACGCCAACATTATTATTCACAAATACTAGCGTTATTATTCTCTGGGTCTCAGTTACCTCATCTATAAAATGGGGACTAAGACAGCTCCCGGTGGGACAGGGACCGGGTCCAACCCCATTATCTCGATCTCTCCCGGCTCTTGAGTTCCGTGCCTGACACAGAGAAAGCATTTCGATTTTTTGGGGGGTCTTAAGCTGTCGAATCATCTCCTACCGATAGCAACTCCATGGACGCATCTCTCCCAGAAGGCCCCACCTCCATCCGCCATCGTTCCGGTAGTGGATCCGGGGAATCTTCTCGGTAAAAATCCAGAAGCGGTTTACCACTGCCTCCTTCCGCGCAGTCAACTTGAGTCTCCGCCCTCGACTCTCTCCCGGGCCGCCGCTGCCCGGCACGGGGGAGTTTTGACTCGTAGCCGACGGCCTGCCCCTCGCTAGCCACTGCCCGAGCTAGGATTGGAACGGACGGGCCTCCGCTCGACTCTCCTTCCCGTAGTCGAGACTGGTAGAGGATTGGAAACTCTCCAGGTGTGACCCTGAGAGGGGACTTAATAATGTTGGTATTTGTTAAGCGCTTACTATGTGCAGAGCACTGTTCTAAGCGCTGGGGGAGATACAGGGTCATCAGGTTGTCCCACGTGAGGCTCACCGTTAATCCCCATTTTCCAGATGAGGTCACTGAAGTGACTCGCCCACAGTCACACAGCTGACAAGTGGCAGAGCCGGGAGTCGAACCCATGACCTCTGACTCCTAAGCCCGGGCTCTTTCCACTGAGCCACGCTGCTTCCCGAAGACCATTTTAAAAAATGGAATTTTTGTAGCCCGATGATTTCAGGAGGCCTTTGGGTGGCTGGACCGACCGAGAGCTTGCCCCCCGCCAAGATGGGAACCCTCAGTTGGGAGGACTTGTAGACCACAGATTCGAGCCCCTTTCTCCAGGAGGTCAGTCAGCCAGTCAATCATATTTATTGAGCGCTTACTGGGTGCCGAGCACTGTACTAAGCACTCGGAAGAGGACAGTACAACAATACAACAGACACATTCCCTGTCCACAAAGAGCTTACAGTCTTAAGGGGACCCCTTGCTGGTAATGGGTAGGGATTGATTCTATCTGTTGCCGACTTGTTCATTCCAAGCGCTTAGTACAGTGCTCTGCACACAGTAAGTGCTCCACAAATACGATTGAATGAATCGAATGAATGAATAATCAAACCAAAGCTCCTCACCACTGGTTTTAAAGCAGTGGCTTTAAAGCAGGGGATTAAGACCGAGGCCCATGTGGGACATGGACCGTGCCCAGCCTGATTAGCTCAGATCTACCGAAGCGCTTAGAACAGTGCTTGACACATAGTAAGCGCTTAACACATGGGACAACCTGATCACCTTGTATCCCCCAGGGTTTAGAACAGTGCTTTGCACATAGTAAGTGCTTAACAAATACCGCCATCTATTTATTTTAACAGATACTATCATTCTTCTTCTTCTTATTATTATTAGAGAAGCAGCGTGGCTCGGTGGAAAGAGCCCGGGCTTGGAAGTCAGAGGTCATGGGTTCATATCCCGGCACAGCCGCTTGTCAGCTGTGTGACTTTGGGCAAGTCACTTCACTTCTCTGTGCCTCAGTTCCCTCATCTGTAAAATGGGGATTAAGACTGTGAGCCCCACGTGGGACAACCTGATCCCCTTGTATCCTCTCCAGCGCTTAGAACAGTGCTTTGTACATAATAAGCGCTCACCAAATGCCATCATTTTTTAAATTTATTCTCTGGGTCTCGGTTACCTCATCTATAAAACGGGGACCAAGATTGGCTTTAAAGCCGTCCGTGCCCTCACGCCCTCCTACCTCACCTCGCTCGTCTCCTACGTCAACCCAGCCCCCGCACTTTGCTCCTCTAACGCCCTCCTCCTCACCGTCCCTTCACCTCGTCCATCTCCCTGCCGACCTCTCGCCCACGATCTACCTCCTGCCCGGAACGTCCTCCCTCCTCATATCAGACAGATCATCGCTCTCCCCCACTTCAGAGTCTAATCGAAGGCCCATCCCCTCCAAGAAGCCTTCCCTGACTAAGCCCTCCTCTCCCTCCTCTCCCACTCCCTTCTTCGCCGCTCTTACTTGCTCCTTCGTTCACCCTCCCATCAATCCCCGCAGCACAGATGGATAGATCTGTAATTTCTTTATTTCTAATAATAATGATAATGTTGGTTTTTGTTAAGCGCTTACTATGTGCAGAGCACTGTTCTAAGCGCTGAGGGAGATACAGGGTCATCAGATTGTCCCACGTGAGCCTCACGGTCTTCATCCCCATTTTCCAGATGAGGGAACTGAGGCCCAGAGAAGTGAAGTGACTCGCCCACGGTCATGCAGCGGACAAGTGGCAGAGCCGGGGTTCGAACCCACGACCTCTGACTCCCAAGCCCGGCCTCTTGCCACTGAGCCACGCTGCTTCTCAATTATTTCTATTAATGTCATTCCCCCCCTCTAGACTGTGAGCTCGTTGTGGGCATGGAATGCGTCTATTTGTTGTTATATCGCACCCTCCCAAGTGTCAAGTACAGTGCTTTGCACACAGTAAGTGCTTAATAAATATAATTGAATAAATAAAAATAATACTATGGTGGTATTAGTTAAGTGCTTTCTATGTGCCAGGCACTGTACTAAGCACTGGGTTGAATACAACTAAGTCAGGGTTGACACAGTTCCTGTCCCTCGTGGGACTCCATGTCTTAATCCCCATTTTCCAGATGCGGGACTTGAGGCCCAGAGAAGTGAAGTGACTTGCCCAGGGCCACACAGCAGACAAACAGCAGAACCAGGATTAGAATCCGTGACCGTCTGACTCTTAGGCCCGGGGTCTAGCCACTACGTCACGCTGCTTCCCCGCGCACTGGCCGTTCCTCCATCCATTTGTTCATTCGGTTGTATTTATTAATTAGTTACAGTGTGCAGAGTAACTAATTACACTAATTAATACTAATACTAATAACACTGCTATTAATACAATATACTAAACGCTTGGGAAAGGACAACAGGAACGATATTCCCTGCCCACAACGAGCTTACAGTCTCGAGGCGGGGCGACAGTCATCAATACAAAGAAATAAATAATAGCTATAATAATAATAATGATATCTGTTAAGCACTTTCTCCGTTGCCATTGTTTTTACGAGACGTTCCTCCCCTCGACTCTATCGATCGCCATCGTTCTCGTCCGTCCGTCTCCCCCGATCAGACCGTGAGCCCGTCAGACGGCGGGGACCGTCTCTATCTGTTGCCGACTCGTTCGTTCCAAGCGCTTAGTCCAGTGCTCTGCACATAGTAAGCGCTCGATCAATACTATTGAATGAATATGTACCAGGCACTGTACTAATCGCTGGCAAATGACAGATATATAGGTAAGCGCTGTGGGTCTGCAGCAGGGGAGGAGACAGAGGGAGCAATTCAGGGCGACAACAACCAACACCCCGTTCATCTCCACGAAAATAAAGAATTAAAAAAGAATGAGGGTGAGCCAAGGGAAAAAAAAAATAACGCATTTCTCAAACCCCGCTATCGGTGTGGAATTATTCATAGGGAAACCTTATCAAGTAGCCCTCCAGAGCTGCATCATTCATCTTCTAAATGTAATGCGGTAGCCCTTGGTGGCTGGTGATTTATTAGCCAGGTGGCTGGCGGAGGCTGGTATTTATAACGCAGCTCGTTTTTATCAATGACCCACTCAGCACCAACCAAACAAATGGGGGGATTCTTTTTATGTTCTTGGATTTTTTTAAATCCTTTCAACCTGCTTTCTTCCTGGCCTCGGCCCGCGCTTCACCTCTGACCCCCTCCGCTTACTTGGAAATATTAGTTCCTTCGATTTCCCCTACTAATCTATCGGTGGTATCTTTTGAGCGCCTACTGTGTGCAGAAGTGCTTGGGAGAGTTCAAACCAGCAGAATGAACATCAGTGATCTATTTTCATGCCCGTTCCCACTTGGAGGAGTGATAATAATAATAATAATACTAGGGCTATTTGTTAATAATAATCATAATAATGTTGGTATTTGTTAAGCACTTACTACATAGTAATACATAGTAATACATAGTAAGCGCTTAACAAATACCAACATTATTATGTGCAGAGCACTGTTCTAAGCGCTGAGGTAGATGCAAGGTAATCAGGTTGTCCCAAGAGAGGCTCACAGTCTTCATCCCCATTTGACAGATGAGGTAACTGAGGCACAGAGAAGTGAAGTGACTTGCCCATAGTCACACAGCTGACAAGTGACAGGGCCGGCATTCGAACCCATGACCTCTGACTCCCAAGCCCGGGCTCTTTCCACTGAGCCACGCTGCTTCTTTGTTGAGCACTTACTATGTGCCAAGCGCTGAACTAAGCGCTGGAGACTGGAGGTTACTCGTGGGCAAGATGGCATCTGCCATCTTGGTCGAATGGCGCTTTCCCAAGTGCTCGGTACAGTGCTCTGCACTCAGAAAGTGCTCAGTCAATCATCGAGCGTTTACTGTGTGAAGAGCAATGAACTTGGAAGCGCACACTAGAGCATATTGATATATTATCTATCTCTCTCTACATATATATAATGATATATAAATATCCCTGATTGATTGATTGATTCATTCAATCAATCGTATTTACTGAGCGCTTACTGTGTGCAAAGCACTAACGCAATTCCAAGCAGAAAGATACCATTTTCTGGGTAGGGACAGTGGGAAGGAAAGAGGTTCGTGGTCCTTATGAATTAGTAGACATGATCCCTGTCTTAAGGAGCTGATTGCATACAGAGGACCATACTAAGATCGGAGAACCCGAGTTCTAATCCTGACTCCGCCACTTGACTGCTTTGTAACCTTGGGCTAATCATTTCACTTCTCTGTGCCACGGTTACCTCATCTGTAAAATGGAGATTAAATCCATTTAAGAAGCAGCGTGGCTCAGTGGAAAGAGCCCGGGCCTGGGAGTCGGCGGTCTTGGGTTCTAATCCCTGCTCCACCACTTGTTAGCTTGAGGACTTTGGGCAATCACTTAACCTCTCTGTGCCTCAGTGGCCTCATCTGTAAAATGGGGATTAAGACCGTGAGTCCCACTTGGGTCAACCTGATCGCCTTGTATCACCTCCCAGCACTCAGAACAGTGCTTCGCACATAGTAAGCGCTTAATAAATGTCATTGTTATTATTATTATCCTCCTCCTTCTGACTTAGACTGTGAATCTATGTGGGGCAGGGACTGTGTCCAACTCGATAATCTTGTATCCTGGTGCTTAGAACATAGTAAGCGCTTAACAAACCCCATTTTTTTTTCAGTCGGTCATATTTATTGAGTGCTTACTATGTGCAGAGCACTGTGCTAAGTACTTGGGAGAGGACAAAAGAACAATTAACAAACACATTTCCTTGCCCACCCTGAGCTTACCAGTCTAGAGGGGGAGACAGGCATTTTTTTTTAGAGTTCTTCAGAGAGTACGTTATGAATGAATTGGTAGCTCGCATTTGCAGAATATTGAACCGAATGGTTGGGAGAGCTTAGTACAGCGCTTTGCACAGAGTAGGCGCTAGATAAATACGATTGAATGAATGAAGCTTGTCAGCTGTGTGACTTTGGGCAAGTCACTTCACTTCTCTGTGCCTCAGTTACCTCACCTGTAAAATGGGGATTAAGTCTGTGAGCCCCTCGTGGGACAACCTGATTCCCTTGTGTCTACCCCAGCGCTCTGCACATAGTAAGCGCTTACCAAATACCAACATTATTATTATTATTCTGAATGAGAGTACTAGAGTTAGTAAATACGATCCCTGCCCTTATGGATTTTAGCATCCAAGGATTACTGCCTTTGAACGTTTCTTCTAGCGCTTTTATGCGTCTAAACCTCTTTCCTGTAAACGATCTCACTTTATCCTCCCAAAAGCGCCAAAAACCCAGCGAGGTAAGGACAGGCAAGGGAGCACTTTCCCCATTTTCTGATGAGGAAACAGAGAGGTTAAGTGATTTACCTGAGGTACTCAGCAGAGCGGGATCAGAGCTCCGATTTGAATTTAGCAATCCTGGCTCCCGGGCCTTGCTCTGTCGAGAAAAGGCACTTTTGGTTGTCTGTGGAGAGAAGCAGTGTGGCCTAGTTGAAAGAGCCCAGGCCTGGGATAAAAGGGTCCTGGGTTCTAGACTCTAAGCTCACTGTGGGCAGGGAATGTGTCTGTTTACTGTTCATTCACTCATTCAATTGTATTTATTGAGCGCTTCCCGTGCGCAGAGCACTTTGTACTAAGAGCTTGTTGTATTGTCCTCTCTCAAGTGCTCGGTACAGTGCTCGGCACACGGTAAGCGCTCAACAAGTACTCTCCAAGCGCTTAGTACAGTGGTCTGAACACAGTATGCGCTCAAGAGATACGACTGAATGAATGACTGACGTACGGATCGATTGATGAATCCAGGCTCGGCCACTTGCTTACTGGGTGACCTTGGGGAAGTCACTTCCCTTCTCCGGGTCTCAGTTTCCTCATCGGTAAAATGGGGATTCAATAACTCTTTTCCTGCCTACGTAGCCTATGAGCCCAGTGAGGGACAGGGACTGTGTCCAACCTGATTTTCTCATGGCTATCCCAGGACTTAGAACAGTGCTTGGCAAGTAGTAAGCGCTTAACAAATACGGCAGTTATTATTCTTAGGGAAGCAGCGTGGCTCAGGGGAAAGAGCCCGGGCTTGGGAGTCAGAGGTCATGGGTTCTAATCCCGGCTCCACTGCTTGTCAGCTGTGTGTCTTCGGGCAAGTCCCTTAACTTCTCTGTGCCTCAGTTATCTCATCTGTAAAATGGGGATTCAGACTGTGAGCCCCATGTGGGACAACCTGATCACCTTGTATCCCCCCCAGCGCTTAGAACAGTGCTTCGCTCATAGTAAGCACTTAAAAATGCCATTATTATTATTATTATTGTTATTCTTGTTATGTTCCACATGAGCCCTTGCCCATTGTCCTTTTTCTTTTGACTCAGGGCAGGGTGGCCCATCCTGCTTCTTTGATTAAGCACTTAGTACAGAGCTCTGCACATAGTAAGCGCTCAGTAAATACGGTCGAATGAATCGAAATCTAAGGTTTGACAAAACTGAGAACGGAACAATCCTAGGAGGCTCCCAAATCGGTCTCTTGAGATCCGGAATCCAGATATAAAGCCCAAAGCACCTGTGTTAGAACAGCGGCGTGATGTAGTGGCCGGAGCCCGGGCCCGGGAGTCAAAAGGTCGTGGGTTCTAATCCTGGCTCCCCCCATTTGTCTACTATGTGACTTCGGGCAAGTCACTTCTCTTCTTTGGTCCTCAGTGACCTCATCTGGAAAAAGGAGATGGAGACTATTGTTCTATTACTGCTATTGTTCTTGTCCGTCCGTCTCCCCGGATTAGACCGCGAGCCCGTCAAAGGGCAGGGACCGTCTCTATCTGTTACCGATCTGTCCATTCCAAGCGCTTAGTACAGTGCTCTGCACATAGTAAGCGCTCAATGAATACTATTGAATGAATGAATGAATGAATGAGACTGTGAGCCCATAAGGGACAGGGACTGTGTCCACCTCGATTTACCTCTATCTGTCCCAGCGCTGAGTCCAGTGCCTGGCACAAAGTAAATGCTTAACAAATACCCATCATTATTATTCTTCTTATTACTGCTCCGACTCCAGTCCCCTCCTACCTCACCTCGCTACTCTCCTCCTTCAACCCAACCCGCACGCTTTGCTCCTCTAATGCCAATCTGCTCACTGTGCTTGTATCTCGCCTCTCTCGCCCCTGACCCTAGGCCTCGTCCTGCTCTGGCCTGGACGGCCCTCTTTCCTCAAATCTGACAGACGATGACTCTCTCTCCCCCTTCGAAACCTTACTGAGGGCCCATCTCCTCCCAGAGGCCTTCCCTGACTAACCCCTCCTCTCCTCTTCTCCCACCCCCTTCTGCATCGCCCCGACTTGCCCCCTTTATTCATTCCCCCCCCCCAGCCCCACACCACTTAGTTCCATATCTGTCATGAATTTATTTATATTAATGTCTGTTGCCCCCTCTGGACTGTAAGCTCGTTGTGGGCAGGGAATATGTCTGATTATTGCTGTATCGTACTCCCCCAAGTGCTCTGCACGCAGTAAGGGCTCACTAAGCAGCGTGGCTCAGTGGAAAGAGTCCGGGCTTGGGAGTCAGAGTTGATGGGTTCGACTCCCGGCTCTGCCACTCGTCAGCTGTGTGACTGTGGGCGAGTCACTTCGCTTCTCTGGGCCTCGGTTCCCTCATCTGGAAAATGGGGATCAACTGTGAGCCTCAAGTGGGACGACCTGATGACCCTGTATCTACCCCAGCGCTTAGAACGGTGCTCTGCACATAATAAGCGTTTAACAAATACCAACATTATTACTAAATACGACTGAACGAATGAATGAACGAATGAATGAATGAAGCGCAGGCCTCCTCTTCCTCCTGGAAAAGGAACAGCTCACCCTAAACCCCCGGGTGCCCCGGGGGAGGGACCCAAGCAGCCGAAAACCCAGCCTTCGCTGGAGGAACGATTAATTCTCCCCGGATCGTCCGCGGTGGAAATCAGGGTTAATCAGGCGTAGGAAACGCATCCTTTCTTGGTGTTAATGAGAGTTGAGTCGTGGCCAGCTTCTGTTTACTCCTGGCACTTCCAAATCCCCGACAGGTTGAACAATTAATCGTGTCCAATAATTGCTGCTGGGATTTTTTTTTTTTAGTGTCCAAAAATCAAGCATTTCTCCACGTGACTCTGATTTTTTTTCCTACTAGGAAATGAATTTCTTTTCCATTGCTTGTGTGTGTGTGTGTTTGAGTGTATGCAGGCGCACATGCGTGTCTTGGGTGGGTCTGAAATCGGGGGTCTCTTCAGACCGGCTTGGTCATTTGTCCAGTTTGGAGCTGGAAGGGCCCCCCGCTATGGACAGGGAAGTAATAATAATAATGTTGGTATTTGTTAAGCGCTTACTATGTGCCGAGCAATTAGCGTGGCCCAGTAGAGGACGGACACGAGAGTTCTTTTTTTATACTATTTGATAAGCATTCATTCATTCAATAGTATTTATTGAGCGCTTCCTATGCGCAGAGCACTGTACTAAGCGCTTGGAACGTCCAAGTCGGCAACACAGAGAGACAGTACCTGCCCTTTGACGGGCTTACAGTACTTACCGTGTGCCGGGCACTGTACTGAGCAACGGGGTGGAGACAAGCGAATCAGTTTGGATAGAGTCCGGGTCCCACATGGGGCTCACGGTCTTCAACCCCAAGCAGCGTGGCTCAGTGGAAAAGAGCCTGGGCTTTGGAGTCAGAGGTCATGAGTTCGACTCCCGGATCTGCCACTTGTCAGCTGTGTGACTGTGGGCGAGTCACTTCGCTTCTCTGGGCCTCAGTGACCTCATCTGGAAAATGGGGATTAACTGTGAGCCTCACGTGGGACGACCTGATGACCCTGTATCTCCCCCAGCGCTTAGAACACTGCTCTGCACATAGTAAGCGCTTAGTAAATACCAACATTATTATTTTACAGATGAGGGAACTGAGGCCCGGAGGAAGTGAAGCGACTAGCCCGAGGTCACACGCCAGACAAGTGGCGGCGTGGAATTAGAACCCAGGTCCTTCTGACTCCCGGGCCCGTGCTCTATCCACCAGGCCACGCCGCTTTTCTGGGTTCTAATCCGGGCTCCACCTCTTGCCTGCCGGGTGACCTTGGACAAGTCACTGCACTTCTCCGTGCTCAGGTTCCTCATCTGTAAAATGGGGATTCGCTGCCTGTTCTCTCTCCTACTTTCACCCTCAAGATTGTGTGCTCGGTGTGGGCAGGGAACGTGTCTGCCAACTCTTTCGCACTCTATCCTCCCAGTTGCTTAGTTCAGTGCTCGGCACACGGTAAGCGCTCAATAATACGATCGGTCGATCCATCGATCGGTTGTCGGATTCCCTATGGGACAGGGAATGTGTTCAATCTGCTTATATTGCATCTACCCTCGCGTTTAGTACAGCGTTGGGCGCCCAGTAAGGAGGTAATGAGAAGAAGGATATCATTAGATTTCCTGGTGTGAACCCGAAGCCTGCTCCAAACAGTCCAGCCCTCTGTCTCTATCGTTCATTCATTCGATCGTATTCATCGTATCGTATTAGAGAAGCAGCGGGGCTTAGTGGAAAGAACCCGGGCTTGGGGGTCAGAGGTCGTGGGTTCTAATCCCGGCTCCGCCACTGGTCTGCTGGGTGTCCTTGGACAAGCCTCTTCACTTCTCCGGGCCTCAGTTCCCTCCTCTGTAAAATGGGGACGAAGCCTGTGAGCCCCACGTGGGACAACCTGCTTAGCTTGTATCTATTCCAGCGCTTAGAACAGGGCTCGGCCCAAAGCACTTAACAAATACCGTAATCATTATTATTATTATTTATTGAGCGCTTATCGTCTGCAGAGCACTGTACTAAGCGCTGGGGAGAGGACAATATAGCGAAACGGATACATTCCCTGCCCACCATGAGTTTACGGTCTACGCTTAGTACAGAGTTCTGCACGCAGTAAGCGCTCAATAAATGGGATTGAACGAATGAACGAATGGGAACAGTACAGTCTGTAGCGAGAGCCCGAGTGGAGTTCCAGAAACCCACACGTAAGCACAACCCCACACAGCAGAATCCTGCAACGGTCCAAATGAGCCGGTCGCGGGAAGAAAGAATAGCAGGGTCTCCCTAGGGAGGAATGCTTATTTAAGCCACAGAATGTCTGGAGAGAGAAATCGCGGCGAGGCGTTAGATTCCGCGTTGGAGCAATATGGATCTATTTCCTACGCGTATCGATACGTCTCCTCACATCGAAATGGAATCGAGTCCGCCCCGATGTGGAGGACATCTGTTTTGGGGGCGGGAGGGGGCTGTCAGAGGGGAGGGAATTTCATTCCCTGAGGAATGGTGAGCTTTCCCCCTGCCGCGCCACCAAAGCCCGTCTCTTCTTGGAGGTTGGGGAGGGAGCCGCCCGGCCTTGTTTGGGATGTCGGGGTGGAGGGAAATCAATCAGTCAGCCAGTCAGTCGTATTTATTGAGCATTTATTGCGGGCAGACCACTGGACGAAGGGCTTGGGAGAGTACATCTCAACAATAAACGGACACATTCCCTGCCCACAACGAACTTACAGTCTAATAATAATAATAATGTTGGTATTTGTTAAGCGCTTACTACGTGCAGAGCACCGTTCTAAGCCCTGGGGGAGATACAGTGTGAGGTGTGAGGTGTGAAGATACGGTGGGATACAGGGGGAGAACCAGTGTGGCACAGTGGAAAGAGCACAGGCTTTGGAGTCAGAGGTCATGAATTCAAATCCCAGCTCTGCCACTTGTCAGCTGTGTGACTGTGGGCAAGTCACTTAACTTCTCTGTGCCCCAGATACCTCATCTGTAAAATGGGGATTAAGACTGTGAGCCCCACGTGGGACAACCTGATTCCCCTGTGTCTACCCCAGCGCTTAGAACAGTGCTCTGCACATAGTAAGCGCTTAACAAATACCAACATTATTATTATTATTATTATACAGGGTAATCCGGTTGTCCCATATGAGGCTCACAGTCTTAATCCCCATTTTACCGATGAGGTAACTGAGGCACAGAGAAGTGAAGTGACTTGCCTACAGTCAGCTGCCAAGTGACGGAGCTGGGATTCGAACCCATAACCTCTGACTCCCGAGCCCGGGCTCTTTCCACTGAGCCACGCAGTCTAGCAAGAAGCAACACGGTGGAGTGGAGAGAGCAGGGGCCCGGGAATCAGAAGGTCATGGGTTCTAATCCTGGCTCTGCCACTTGGCTGCCGTGTGACCTTGGGGAAGTCCTTTCATTTCTCTGGGCCTCAGTGACCTCATGTGTAAAATGGGGATTGAGACTGTGAGCCCCGCGTGGGACAGGGACTGTATCCAACCTGATCTATCCAAGCCTTCTACGGATATCCAGACCAGAAAGACTTTAAGGCAGAAGACGGGACATTCTGGATAGGGGGTGTCCTCGGAGTCGCCATGGGTCAGAAATGACTCGACGACATTCAACGAACAAGGAGACCCCGGCGTTTAGTCTTCACCCCCATTTTACAGATGAAGTAACTGAGGCACAGAGAAGTGAAGTGACCTGCCCAAAGTCACCCAGCCGACGAGTGGTGGAGCCTGGATTAGAACCCACGCCCTCTGACTCCCAAGCCCGGGCTCTTCTCATTAAGCTTGCACAGCAGATGAGAGGCGGAGCCGGAATTAGAACCCATGACCTTCTGACTCCCAGCCTGTGCTCCATCCGCTACGCCGTGCTGTTTCTCACATAAGAAATACCGCTACTGTTATCATCATTATTATCATTTTCCTTCGGCCCATCTCCGCCCCGGGACCCCCGGCCTTCTCTGTTAACTCCTTCCCCGCCCCCGGTAAGCGACGGGAGGCCAGGGAGCCAGAGACCCTCCATCCTGTGTTTGAAGAGACTGTTTACCTGCAGCAAACCGTGATTAATCTAAGAGTTCCGCAGCCAGCGCGGGGTCGTAATTGGATTAGTTAAACAGGAGATGATAACCAACGACATATGTTCCTCTCCCTCTGAGGGATAACGGGGATCGTGGGCGACTTAGCCTCGAACCCCCTCAGAGGGCAACCGTCTTTGCCGTGTTTAAGGGCACGGGGAACGCCGGAGGCCTCGGGGTTGAGCCGGGTGAGGGGCCGGAAAGGGTCTCACCCCGCGGGCAGCTGCGGAGGGAAGGGGGCTCCTCCCTCTCTCGGAAGGGAAGAGCCCCGTGGCTTTGCAGCTGTGACTGCCAAAGCCGGTTTTGAACCCGCAGTGGGAAGGATCGTGGCCTGACGGGAAGAGCCCAGGCCTGGAAGCCACGGGACCGGGGTTCTAGTCCGGCCTCTGCCGATTATCGGCGGCGTGACCGTGGGCGAGTCATTTACCTACTCTGAGCCTGAAGAGAAGCAGCGTGGCTCAGTGGAAAAAGCACGGGCTTTGGAGTCAGGGCTCATGAGTTTGAATCCCAGCTCTGCCACTTGTCGGCTGTGTGACTGTGGGCGAGTCACTTAACTTCTCCGTGCCTCAGTTCCCTCATCTGTAAAATGGGGATTAAGACTGTGAGCCCCATGTGGGACAACCTGATTCCCCTATGTCTACCCCAGCGCTTAGAACAGTGCTCGGCACATAGTAAGCGCTTAACAAATACCAACATTATTAACATTATTATTAGCTCATGGGTTCGAATGCCGGCTCCGCCACCTGTCAGCTGGGTGACTTTGGGCAAGTCACTTCACTTCTCGGTGCCTCAGTGACCTCGTCTGTAAGATGGGGATGAAGACTGTGAGCCTCACGTGGGACGATCCGATTATCCTGTATCTATCCCAGAGTTTAGAACAGTGTTCTGCACATAGTGGGCGCTTAACAAATACCAGCATTATTATTATAATTATTAAGAAACAAGATTCAAGATCTGTTCTCCTTCCTTCTTAGACTGTGAGCCCCCTGTGGGACAGGGACCATTGTCCAAACTGATTATCTTGTACCTACCCCTGCTTTTAGCACAGTGCTTGGGCAAAGTTCAGCGGTAAAATGGGGTTTCAAGACCCGTTCTCTGTCTTCCTTAGACGGTGAGCCCCTTGTGGGATGGGGATTGTGTCCAAACTGATAATCGGTACCTTACCACAAGGGTTAGAACGGTTAGATCAGCAGCGTGGTCCAGTGGAAAGAGCACGGGCCTGGAAGTCAGAGGATGTGGGTTCTGATCTTGCTGTGTGCCCTTGAGCAAGTCACTTACCTTCTCTGGGCCTTAGTTCCCTCCTCTGTAAATTGGGGATTAAGACTGGGAATCCCGTGTAGGGCAGGGATTGTGTCCAACCTGATTACCTTGCATCTACCCCACTGCCTAGAACAGGGCTTGGCACATAGTAAGCACTTAAGAAATTCCACGGTTATTATTATTCCTTCATTATTATTGGAATAAAATAAGTGCTGAAAAAATATCCCAATTATTACTATTAGAGACTTAGGCCGGCCTGAACAAGGAGTAGGTCACGGAGAGGGCAGGGGGATGAATTCCATGATCCCTTGAGGGCATATTCTGCTGGCGGGACTCAGATTTCATGGAATCCACCCACCACCTAGCAACCAACCATCCCAACCATCCTCAAGACATCACTATCCCTCCTTTCCGCGTCTCCCAATCCCTTCGGCATCACCTGACTTGCTCCTTTTATTCATCCCCCCTCCCAGCCCCCACAACATTTGTGTCCTTACCTGTCATTTATGGATTTCTATTCCTGTCTTTCTTCTTTCTAGACTGTAAGCTCACTGTGGGCAAGGAATGTGTCTCTTCATTGTTCTATTGTCCTCACCCAAGTGCTTAGTCTAGTGCTCTGCACACGGTAAGTGCTCAATAAGTACGACTGACCGACTCACTGACCCTTCCCCGAACATCTCCCTCCTCCTGCCACGTCCGCCCGGCTCCCTCTCTCCATTTCCAAAGCCCCTCAGATCAGCAAAACCTCTTATCTACTTAGTTTGCTTTTTTAATGGTATTTGTTGAGCGTTTACTATGCGCCAGGCACTGTACTAAGCGCTGGGGTAGATATAAGGTTGGACACAGTCCATCCCCCTCGGAGGGCTCATATTGTTAATCCTCATTTTACAAACGAGGAAGCTGCAACCCAGAGAAGTGGAGTGACCAGCCCACCTCAGACAAGGGACGGAGCCGGAATTAGAACCCAGGTCCTTCTGACTCCCAGGCCCGTGCTCTATCCATTAGGCCACAAGTGCTTCTCCTTTTATATCTCTAAATGATTTAATTTTAAATATATCCCCTTATCAGATAAAAGCAGCCTGTAGTGCGGCTGCATTGATTTCAGATAGCAACTCGATGCGGGGGCTGAGTAAGCAGAGCTCGCCGACCTTCCGGGCCGGCTCCGATGATCCTTACCTGGTTCCCGGGAGCCTCCAGCGTCCTGACCCTCCGTGGGCTTGGAATTCTCCGGGAGAGGAATTTTTTCTTGTTGTTGTCACTGTCAAAAGCTTCCTGTGCCAATCGGGCAGCCAGAGTGAAACCTCAATTCATTTCCAATGCTCTTTTTTCCCTCTCACTAGGGCCTCAGCAGCTTCTTATCGTGCGCCACAACTCAGGGAAGGGGGAATTAAGGATGGCGGTCCCCCGCCGCGACTCCCCCACCATGAGCTTGAGGGGATGATAATTATTATTATTATCGAGTGCCATCGAGTCGTCTGCGATTCATGGCGACTCTATGGATATGTTTTCCCCAGAACGTCCCCGTCTTCCGCCATAATCTGTAATCTTGCTAACGGTTCTTCCGTTATCATTGTTGTGGTTTCTATCCATCTAGCGGCCGGTCTAACTCTTCCACGATTTCTCTGGACTTTTCCTAGCGTTAGTGTCTTTTCCAGAGAATTAGTCCTCTTGATGATGTGTCCAAAATATGCTAATCTAAGTTGAGTCATTTGGCCTTCCAAAGACCATTTTGACTTAATTTGCTCCAATATCCGTTTGTTTGGTTTTGGGGCAGTCCATGTTATTCACAAAAGCCTTCTCCAACACCACTTTTCAAGAGAAACGATGCTTTCTCTGTCCTGTTTATTATAATAATAATCATAATAATGATAATCGTGTGTACTCCAGTGATTAGCACAGTGCTTGGCAAAAAGAATCGTGGCTTAGTGGAAAGAGCTTGGGCTTGGGAGTCAGAGGTTGTGGGTTCTAATCCCAGCTCCACCACTTGTCTGCTGTGTGACCCTGGCCAAGGCACTTCATTTCTCTGTGCCTCAATTCTCTCATCTGCAAAATGGGAATGAAGACTGCGAACCCCACGGGGGACAACCTGACCTTGTATCTACCTCAGTGCTTAGAACAGTGCTTGGCACATAGTCCAACATTAATATTATTATTAGTATTTATTGAGCACTTGCTCAAAACCCTACCGTATACTACACACAGTACCGGATGTGTGTACTGTACTGCGTACTAAGTGTTTGGGAGAGTGGAATACAAGGGTTGGTTGGTAGACACGTTCCCTGTCCACGAGGAGCTTCCAGTCTAGAGAGGGAGTCAGACATTGGGATAAATGACAGATCAAGACAGAATTAGATTGTAAGCTCTTTGTGGGCAGGGAACGTGTCAGCTTATTGTTACAAATCAGGTTGGACACAGTCCCTGTCCACATGGGGCTCACGATCTCAATCCTCGTTTGACAGATGAGCCGAGACATAGAGAAGTGAAGTGACTTACCCAAGGTCACCCAACAGACAGGGGGTGGAGCTGGGATTGGAACCCAAGTCCTTCTGACTGCCTGGTCCGGCTCTAGCCATCAGGCCGCAACCAGTTGGCGGACACGTTTGCAGCCCACCACGAGCTTACAGTCTAGAGGGGGAGACAGGCATTGATATAAATAAATCGATTACGGGGATGGACCTCCATGCTGTGGGGCTCAAGGAGGAGTGAATACATCACCCTGATTCTGTTTATTTGCTATTGTTTTAATGAGACGTTCTTCCCCTCGATTCTATTTATTGCCATTGTTCTTGTCTGTCCGTCTCCCCCTATTAGACCGTAAGCCCATCAAAGGGCGGGGACTGTCTCTGTTACCGATTTGTACATTCCAAGCGCTTAGTACAGTGCTCTGCACATAGTAAGCGCTCAATAAATACTATTGAATGAATGAATGAATAAAAGGAACAAATCCAAACGCAGGGGTGACGTGGAAGGGAGTGGGAGCAAATGAAATGAGGTTTGGGCCAGGGAAGGCCTCTTGGAGGAGAGGTGATTTTAAACGTTTATTATTCTATTTATTTTATTAATGTTATGTTTATATGTATAATTTATTTATTTTGCGGCTATTGATGCCTGTCTACAAGGTTTGTTGTCCCTCTCCCCACTTCTAGACAGCGAGCCCATCGTCGGGTAGGGATTGTCTCTATCTGTTGCCGAATTGTACTTTCCAAGCCCTTAGTACAGTGCTCTGCACACAGTCAGCGCTCAATAAATATGAATGAATGAATGAATGAATGAATGAATGAATAAGGCCTTGAAGGAGGGGAGAATGGTGGTCTAGCGTATATGGAGGGGAGGGAGTTCCAGGCTAGGGGGAGGACGTGGGAAAGGGGTCGGCGGCGAGACAGACGAGACCGGGGCCCGGTGAGGAAGCTGGCACCGGAGGAGTGTCGTGTGCGGGATGGACCGGAGGAGGAGAGCAGGGAGGTGACATAGGAGGGGGATTCTGAGAAGCAATCAATTAATCGATCCTCTTTATTGGCCGCTCACTGGATGCAGAGGACTGTGCTAAGCACTTGGGAGAGCACAGTACAGCAGAGTGGGTAGATGCATTCCCTCCCCACAACAAGCTAGAGGGAATACTCCAAAGAGGTGCTTTGGGAGGGAGCCAGGGGGCAAGTAGATCTCTCATCAATCAATCAATCATCTGTACTGAGAGCTTACTCTGTGCGGAGCACTGTTCTAAGCGCTTGGGAGAGGACAGGACAACAGAATTAGCAGACACGCTCTCTGCCCCATAACGAGATTACAGTCTAGAGCGGGGAGACAGATGCTAGAAGCAACGTGGCTCAGTGGAAAGAGCCCGGGCTTGGGAGTCAGAGGTCATGGGTTTGAATCCCGGCTCTCCACTTGTCAGCTGGGTGACTGTGGGCAAGTCACTTCACTTCTCTGAGCCTCAGTTACCTCATCTGGAAAGTAGGGATTAACTGTGAGCCTCACGTGGGACAACCTGATGACCCTGTATCTACCCCAGTGCTTAGAATAGTGCTCTGCACATAGTAAGCGCTTAACAAATATCAATATTATTATTATTAAAATGAAAAATGTCCTGTCTCTGGCCAGGGGTGCCTTCCCTCCTCAGATCTGACTGACAATGACTCTCTCCCGCTTCAAATCCTTATCGAAGGCCCATCTCCTCCAAGAAGCCTTCCCTGATTAAGCCCCCCTTTCCTCTTCTCCCACTCCCTTCTGCGTCACCCTGACTTGCTCCCTTTGTTCTCCCCCCTGGCAGCCCCACACCACTTATGTCCATATCTGTCATTTATTTGTTTATATTCATTTCTGTCTCCCCCACTCTAAACTGTAAATTCACTGTGGGGAGCGAATATGTCTGTTTATTATTGTATTATACTCTCCCAAGTGCTTAGTAAAGTGCTCTGCACACAGGAAATCCTCAATCAGTGAGATTGAATGAATGAATGAAATGAGTAATTTAGAATATATAATTTAAAGACATGTAGATAAAGGCTGTAGGGTTGGGGGTGGGACGAATATCAAATGTCCTTAGGTCACAGATCTACGTAAGGATCTCTCCTGCACGGATAAGCACAGCATTTGATCTTTATACAGGGTGGGGACATGAAAAATAGACATTTATTCACAGGGCTCAGTTCTGACGATACTCCATCCATCACTTATAGTTAAAACTATCCTCTCTCTGCCCATCGCCTCGTACATAACCCTCCTGAAAGGAGAGATAGGGAGAGAGGACGAGGAGGAAGAGAGAGAGAGTGGGAGATGGAGGGAGGGGGGGAGAAAGAGAATGGGAGAAACAAAGAGAGGAATGGGAGAGAGAGGAGGGTTGGATTAGGGGGAAGGAGGAGGGAGAAAGATGGAAAGAGGGAGGAGAGGGGAAGGAGAGAAAAAGAGGGGGAAGGGACAAAAATGAGGAGGAAGAAGAGGGGAAAAGGAAGAGAAAGAAAGAGTGCAAAGAGAAGGAAGGGGGAAGGAAGAGAGAGACTGGGGAAGGGATAAGGGGAGAGAGGAAGAGGAGGAGGAGGAGAAGAGTGAGAGAGATAGGGGAAAAAGAAGGGGGAAGAGGAAGGGAGAGAAAGAAAGGGAGGAGAATGGAAGGCAAAGAAGAGGGAGAAAATGGCAGAGGGGAGAGAGAAGAAGGGAGAGGGAGCCAGGGGAGAGAAAGGAGAGACAAAAGGGGGGGAGAAAGAGAGAAGGGAGAGAAAAAAGGGGAGGAGAGGGGAAAGAAGAGGGAGAAAGAGGCTGAGAGGAGAAAGAAGGAGGAAGAGAGAGAGAAAGGATGGAGGAGGGAGAGCGAGAGCACCCAGCTCATACTCAGCCCCTAATTCCTCTCTTCCCAGTGGGGCCCAGGAGAAGTCAAGGCCTAAGCGGGACTGTGCTGGGACTCTAACTTGCCTTCCGGGCAGTCGACTCTTGCCTATCAGCATCCGTCAGGTTGTGCCTGGCGGTGCCAATCAGGAGAACAGAAAAGCCCTTTAGAGATTTGGCATTTCCCCCTCCTCCCTTTCTCCCCTCTCTGCCCTCCTCCCCTCCCGCCTCTCCACCCCCGCATCGTTTCATAATAATCTGACCGCTGTGGGGAATGCGAGAGGAGATTTATTGCTTATCTAAGAACGACGGGGGGTGAAATTGGCCTGGCTATACCTAAAGACGTTAGCCGGCCCAGCGGGGACGGTACCCAGTTAAGTTCGCATCGGCCCCACTCTATCTCGGCCTCACACCCTTGACCCGACACCAGGGAGAAAAAGCAGATTTGCTGGGAGCCCAGGGAATTGAATTCAGTCTGGCAGGATTTTTCTGCACTAATCCCAGCTTTCCACAGAGAGCCTGAGCTCGGACCCTGGAGGCTTATAGGTAACCCGGAACCAGAAGGGCAGACCCTGCTTGTTTCCGTCCTCCTACCCGATGGAGGGATAGTAATAGTTGTAGAGTAATAATGATAATGATAATAATAATATGTGGTATTTCTTGAGCATTTACTAATAATTGGGGTATTTATTCAGTGCTTACTATGCGAACTAAGAACTGGGATAGAACTATTTGGTTTTGGACACAATCCCTGTCCCACGTGGTGCTCACGGTCTCAATCCCCATTTCCTGGATGAGGTAACTGAGGCCCAGAGAAGTGAAACGATTCGGCCAAGGTCACCCAGCAAACAAGTGGCGGATGCGGGATTAGAACCCAGGACCTTCTGACTCCCAGGCCCGGGCTCTACCCACTAGGCCATGCTGCTTCTCAGGGACTCCTTGACAGGGAAAATCTTCAGTCTGTGGGGCAGAGAGGCGGAAGTCACCCTGGGAAAGATGAGGTATTCTGCCACAATGATAATAATGATGGCATCTGTTTAGCGCTTACTATGTGTCCAGTGCTGTTCTAAGCGCCGGGATAGACACAAGCTCATCGGGTGGGCGCAGTCCCTGTCCCACATGGGGTTCCCAGTCTTAATCCTCATTTTACGGAGGAGGGAACTGAGGTAGAGAGAAGCAACACAGTAAGAGCTTAATAAATATACTTGACTGATTGATCAGTAAGCGCTCAATAAATATGATCGACTGATTGATTGAGATGGACTGTAATCTAGAGCTCAGATTCTCCCCCTGCTTCGCCTGCCCCTCTCTCTCTCCCATCTCCTCTCAGCCTCTCCGAACGGACTCCTTTTAAAACTGTATTTATGGAGTGACGGGAGAGAAGATAAAAGCCATCAATTCATCCCATGGCCCTCCTCCTCCCCCTCCCCTTTCAATTCTCCAGGTCCCAGAAATCAATCTCTGCGCTCTCGGGAAGCCGGTTTAACAAGAAGCAATCACCGGAGCCTCTCTAGGCTGTCCCGCTTGGACCGCCCAGCCCCGCTGCGGTTTAAAAGCGGAAGGCAGTCAGTCGGTCGGTCGATCGCGTTTCCTGAGCCCTTACCGTGCTCGGCCGCACTGTCCTGAGCGTTTGGGAGAGTCCAATAGAACGACATGATGGGCACGGTGCCGGGCCACAGCAGGCTTCCGGTTTAAAGGTAGTGGGGAAGGGTGGAGAAAAGCAGCCCTCTGTCTGGGGTAATAATAATAATAATGATAATTGGGTTTTTTTTAAGTGCTTATTATATATCAAGCACTGTACTAAGCGCTGGAGTGGATTCAAGGAAATCCGGCTGGATGCAGTCCCATGTGGGACTCACAGTCTCCATCCCCATTTTACAGATGAGGTAACTGAGGCACAGAGAAATGAAGTGACTTGCCCGAGGTCACAGAGCAGACAAACAGGCAGAGCCGGCTTTAGAAACCATGACCTTCTGAATCCCAGGCCCGGGCTCTATCCATTCTGTCATAGGTGTTAGAGAGGGAAACTGCGATGGGAGATGGATGACTGGGAAGACAACTAATTTATTTTTAAATGGTGTTTGTTAAGTGCTTACTATGTGCCAAGCACTGTATTAAGCCCTGGGGCAGATACAAGTGATGCAGGTTGGACACAATCGCTGTCCCACATGGGGCTCGTGATCTTAATCCCGTTTTCCAGATGAGGGAACTGAGGCCCGGAGAAGTGAAGTGACTGGCCCAAGGTCACACAGCAGCAGCCAAGTGGCGGCACCGGGATTAGAACCTACGATCTTCTGACTCCCAAGCCCGGGCTCCACCCGCTAGGCCACGGTGTGCCCGGCTGGTCTGTGCCGTCGTCTCTCTGGGCTCCAGGATCCTGGGTCTTCCTCCCTCCCGGCTTGTTTGGGCATCTGGGAATGCAGAGATGGAGGCTGGGGCCCAGGCGTCTCCCGGAACAGTCTGAACAGTCCGGACCCTCCCCCCCTCCACCGGGAGTCTGGATGATAACCTCTGCCTTATAATAATTAATATAATTTGATCATGATATTTGTTAAGCACTTACTATGTAATAAGCACCCTACTATGCCCTCAAATAGATGCAAGATCATCAGGTCATCAGGTCTTTGCATCTCTTTTGCTCATCTCCCACTCCCTTCTGAGTCTCCCTGACTTGCTCCCTTTGTTCCTCCCCCCTTCCAGCCCCACACCACTTATGTACATATCTGTCATTTTATTTATTTGTATCGATGTCTGTCTCCCCCCTTCTAGACTGTGAGCTCATTGTGTGCAGAGAATGTCACTGTTTTTTAAATTGTCTTCGTTCAATTGTATTTATTAAGAGCTTACTGTGTGCAGAGCACTGTAGTACTAATTTTAGTATTTGTTAAGCGCTTACTACATGCAGAGCACTGTTCTAAGTGCCGGGGTAGATACAGGGTAATTAGATTGTCCCACGTGGGGCTCACAGTCTTCATCCCCATTTTCCAGATGAGGGAACTGAGGCCCAGAGAAGTGAAGTGACTTGCCCAAAGTCACATAGCTAATGAGTGGCAGAGCTGGGATTCGAACCCATGACCTCTGACTCCCAAGCCCGGGCTCTTTCCACTGAGTCACGCTGCTTCTCATACTAAGCTCTTGGGAAACTACACTACAGCAATCAAGAGAGCCAATCCCTGCCCACGGTGAGCTCACGGTCTAGAAGCGGGGGAGACAGATATCAATACAAAAAGAGGCATCAATATAAATAAATAAAATTACAGATATATGAGAGGTGTGGGGAGGGGAGAGGGGAGAAGAGCAAAGGGAGCGAGTCAGGATGACGCAGAAGGGAGTGGGAGATGAGGAAAAGCGGGGCTTAGTCTTGGGAAGGCTTCTTGGAGGAGATGGACCTTCAGTAAGACTTTGAAGAAGGGGAGAGTCATTGTCTTTCTGATTTGCGGAGGGAGGACGTTTCAGGCGCGGGACAGGACTTGGGCCACCGGTTGGCATCGAGACAGGTGAGATCACTTAGAACAGTGTTCTGCACACTGTAAGCGCTTAATAGGAATGACCGAATGAATGAATAATAAATACAGCTAAATGAACGAATGAGGTCCCACACCAGGATCCCAGTCAAAGTAGGAGAGAGAATTGAATTGAATTGAATCCCCATTTTGCTCATGAGGGAAGTGAAGCACAGAGGAGTGATATAATAATAATAATGATGGCATTTGTTAAACTCTTACTATGTGCCAAGCACCGCTCTAAGTGATGGGGGAGATACAAGGTGATCACGTTGTCCCACGTGGGTCTCACAGTCTTCATCCCCATTTTACAGATGAGGGAACTGAGGCCCAGAGAAGTGAAGTGACTGGCCCAAAGTCACACAGCTGACGAGTGGCAGAGCCGGGATTAGAACCCACGACCTCTGACTCCCAAGCCCGGGCTCTTGCCACTGAGCCACGCTGCCCAAGGTCACGCAGCAGGCGGGTGGAGGAGGCGGGATTAGAATCCGGGGCCTCTGACTCCCAGGGCGAGGGTGCTTCCCGCTAGGCCACACTGCTTTCCAACGCTTCCTTTCTGGGAAGAACGGGATAGGAGGTGAGGAAGGAGGGAGGTCAGGTCCAGCTCAGAGCACCATTCAATCAATCAATCAATCAATCAATCAATCAATCAATCAAAGCCATCACCACTGTCCTCAGCCACCCCCTGTCTGCCCCAACACCACCTCTCAGCTGACCCCGTGGGGGAAGGGAGAGCCGGCATTTATTCTTGTCTTGCTTCCGCCGTCGAGTCGTCTCCGACCCATAGCGACTCCGTGGACGCATCTCTCCCAGAACGCCCCACCTCCATCTGCAATCCTTCTGGGAGTGGATCCGTAGGGTTTTCTTGGGAAAACTCCGGACGTGGTTAACCGTGGCCTCCTTCCACGGGTATTTATTCAGCCAACTGATAATTGCCTCTAATCCAGAGTATCGTTTTATCGACCTCTCCGTCGAGCTGGTCACCGAAGAGGAGGGGAGGGGAAGAGGAAGGAGGGAGATAGGGAGGGAAGGGAAGAGAGTGGAATGGGAAGGGAAAAGAGGAAAGGGGGGGATGAGGAGGTGGAAGGAGACGGGGCGGGGGCAGAGCAAGAACCAGCTTCCTCCATCTGTGACCTCTGTGAGCCTCTGCCATGCAGGCCTGATTTGTTTTTTATTGTTTTTATATTTTTTCCTTCTCTGAAAGACAGCTATTTCATCACCAGCTCCCCGAGCCTCCGCTCTGTCCCGGAAAGCCGGCCCCCACCCTGATGCTTCTCCCTCCTCCAGCTCCATTTGACCTTTCATAAGCGCCGCTTTGGTGGAGAAATTGCCACGGAGTTACAGCGGAGCTGGCCCCGGGAGCCAGAGACTCCAACCGGCCCGCGCTCTCTGGCTTGTAAGGGAAAATTACATTTTGATGTACATTTCCCATTTCTATTCCCCACGCCTTGCCCTCGGAAGCAAAAGGAAGGGACAGAGAAGAGCTTTTCTTCTCTGGCTTCTAGTCCTTTCCCTTCCTAGCCCTCTGCGCACTTCACCTCCTGAACCAGCCACCTTGTCTTGTCACGTTGGTGACCTTTAGCCCTTCTGCGTGTCTCGGTTTATTCAGGTGGGATGGTCCTAAACAAAAATTGCTCTCTGCAACGTAGATAGCTCAGCGTGCCGGCGATTTTTTTTTTTTAATGGCATTTTAATCGTATTTATTGAGCGCTTCCTGTGAGCACTGTACTAAGCCCTTAGGAGAGTACATTATAAGAATAAACAGACACATTCCCTGCCCACAACAAGATTACAATCTAGAGGGGAAGACAGACATTAATATAAATACATAATTGACAGATATGGACATATGTGCTGAGGGGCTGGGAGAGGGGGATGAATAAAGGGAGCAAGTCAGAGCACAGCAGAAGCACGTACTCCACGCCAGGCACTGTACTAAACGCTGGGGTAGATCCAAGGAAATCGGGTTGGACACAGTCTCTGTCCCACATGGGGGTCCCAGTCTTAATCCCCATTTTCCAGATGAGGTCACTGAGGCCCAGAGAATAATAATGATTTTGGTATTTGTTAAGCGCTTACTTTGTGCAGAGCACTGTTCTAAGCGCTGGGGGATACAAGGTGATCAGGTTGTCCCACGTGGGGCTCACAATCAATCCCCATTTTACAGATGAGGTAACTGAGGCACAGAGAAGTGAAGTGACTTGCCCAAAGTCACACAGCTGGCAAGTGGCAGAGCCGGGATTCGAACCTATGACCTCTGAATCCCAAGCCCGGGCTCTTTCCACCGAGCCACGCTGCTTCTCCTAAGTAAAGTGGCTTTCCCAAGGTCACACAGCAGACAGGTAGCAGAACCGAGACTAGGACCCGGGTCCTTCTGGCTCCCAGGCCCGGGTTCTAACCACTTCACCACGTTGCTTCTCTTAAGATGACAATCTAATAGGGGAGATTGACAGACGCACAGCACACCTGCAAACAGTTGGAGGTGGAGAAAGAAAAAACAGGATACTGCGAATAGAGGTAGGGAAAAATAACTGATCAACGGATACGCGAAAGGAAATATATGGGTAAAGTATATGGAAGGTAAGCCTTAATCAGGGAAGCTGGAGGAGATGAGTTTTCCGAAGGGCCCGGAGATGGGGAGAACAGTGGAATTAAAATGGAGTTTAAGACTGTGAGCCCCATGTGGAACAGGGATCGTGTCCTAGCACATTAGCTTGTATCTTCTCCAGCGCTTAGTACAGTGCCTGGCACATAGTGCTATATAAAATACTATAAAAATACTATTCTATAAATATATATAAATACTATAAAAAAACCCAAGCTGGGCGAAGCCTGAGAAATGAATGAAAGCAATAGAATGGGAGAATAATAATAGTAATAAAAAATGTGATTTTTGCCAAATGTGAGGCACTGAAATAAGGGCCGGAGTAGGTATGATCATAATAATAACAATAATAATAATGATTTTAGTATTTGTTAAGTGCTTACTATGTACCAGGCACTGACCTAAGCTATGGGATGGAAATAAACAAATAGGGTTGGACACAGTCCCCTCCCCACGTGGGGCTCAATCCCTATTTTCCAGGTGAAGTCACTGAGGCCCAGAGAAGTGAAGTCACTTGCCCAAGGTCACCCAGCAGACAAGTGATGGACCCGGGATTAGAACCCATGACCTTCTTGCAGCGAACGCTAATATTAATAATGATGGCATTTGTTAAGTGCTTACTATGCATCAAGCACTGTTCTAAGCACTGGGGGCGATACAGGCTAATCCGTTTGGACACGGTCCCTGTCCCTCAAAGGGCGCATCCTCTTAAATCCCATTTTACAGGTGAGGTAACTGAGGCCCAGAGAAGTGAAGTGACTTGCCCGAGGTCCCACAGCAGACACGGGTGCTCAGGTCCGTCTGACCACCAGGCCTGGGCTTTAGCCACTAGGCCACCCCACTTCAGCTCCCAATATATGACCTCATAACAACAATAACAATGATATTTGTTAAGCGCTTACAGTGTGCCGAGCACCGTTCTAAGCACTGGGGGAGATACGAGATAATCGGGTCGTCCCACGTGGGGCTCACAATCTTAATCTCCATTTTTCAAATGAGACGGACGCACAGCACATTTTCAAATTTTCCATTTTTCAAGCAAAGTGACTTGCCCAAAGTCACGCAGCTGACGAGTGGCGGAGCCGGGATTAGAACCCACGACTCCCAACCCGTGCTCTTTCCACTAAACCACGCTGCTTCTCACTCAGCCACGCCGCTCGATGGTTGCTCTCAGATCCAGGGAAAAAAAGAACAGGAAAGGAATCGTCCCGCTTTTCCTCCGCCTTTAATAATCCCGTTTCCCTCTGCCTAGGACGAGTGCCGAGCAGACTGTCGGGGAAAAATTCTAACACGGCCGCGGGGGCCTGGGAGAGCAGGCTCTGTCCCCAAAGCCAAACTCCAGGCAAACGCGGAGCCGACGGGAGCCTCCTGATGATATTTTGGCTTCCTTCGGCTTGGCTCGGCCTCCCGGAACGTGCTAGTCTCATCGCCAACCGTCGGTCGGGGCCTCCTCCCTTCTACTCTGACAGGGTTCGACGGCCGGGGACGGTCACTCTGGCATCTCTCACTCAGGATTTCCACGGGAGGGAAGAGGCTTCAGGAGGCCGGACCCTGCGGCTGCCCATCTGCCCCTGGGGGCAGAGAGGGAGGAGAAGTGGCTAGAGCCAGGGCCCGGGCGCCGTGTGCCTCAGTTCCCTCATCTGGAAAATCATAATAATAATGATGATGGTATTTGTTAAACACTTACTTAATAATAATGTTGGTATTTGTTAAGCGCTTATTGTGTGCCGAGCACCGTTGTAAGCGCTGGGGTAGACACAGGGGGATCAGGTCGTCCCACGTGGGGCTCACAGTCTTAATCCCCATTTTACAGATGAGGGAACTGAGGCCCAGAGAAGTGAAGTGACTTGCCCACAGTCACACAGCTGACAAGTGGCAGAGCCGGGATTCGAACTCATGATCTCTGACTCCAGAGCCCATGCTCTTTCCACTGAGCCACACTGCTTCTCTGGCACTTACTGGGTGCCAAGCAACGTTCTAAGTGCTGGGGTAAATTTAAGGTCATCGGGTTGTCCCACGTGGGGCTCACAGACTCAATCTCCATTTTACAGATGAGGAAACTGAGGCACAGGGAAATGAAGTGACTTGCCCGAGGTCACACAGCAGACAAGTGGCAGAAAAGGGATTAGAACCCACGACCTCTGACTCCTAAGCCCGGCCTCTTGTCACTAGGTCATGATGCTCCTCTTATAATGGTAGGAATTATGGCAATAATAATAGTCTTGGTATTAATAACAATAATTATGGTATGTGTTAAGCGCTTACTATGTCCCAGGCATCGTACTAAGTGCTGGGGTGGATACAAGCAAATGGGGTTGGACACAGTCCCTGTCCCACGTGGGGCTCCCACTCTCCATCCCCATTTTCCAGATGAGGTAATTGAGCACTGCTGAAGTGAAGTGACTCGCCCAAGGTCACACAGCAAGCTAGTGGCGGAGCTGAGATTAGAACCCATGACCTTTTGGCTCCCAGGCCCGGGCTCTGGCCACTAAGCCTTGATGCTTCTCAGTAAATGGGGATTAAGAGTGTGAGCCCAGTGTGGGACAGGGACTGTGCCCAGTCTGATTAATTTGTTCCTACCCCAGCGCTTAGAACGGTGTTTGGCACAGAGTAAGCCCTTAAGTGCCATAATAATAATGATTATTATCATTATTAGCACAGAGTTAGGCACAAAGTAAGCACTCTAGACTCTAAGCCTGTTACGGGCAGGGAATGCGTCCACTGATCCGGTTGTGCCCTACTCTCCCAAGCGCTTAGTACAGTGTTCTGCCCGTAGTAAATGCCCAATAAATACCCATGATTGACTGATGGAGTAAAAAGCCATTATTATGATCATTATCATTATCATTATTATTATTATTAGAGCACAATCACTTGCTATTATCGAGCAGGGCTTTAACTGTCCAAAATGGGGGTCTTTCATCCGTCAGTTGCCCTATACCTTGAAAGCTAATATGACTTTATCGGAGCCAAGTCATTAATTCTCATTACTTTCCTGTCTAAACATTTTCACACTAATATCGGACAGCCGACTTGGCGCCGAGTTCCTTTAAAGAGCAGATCCATTTAGGCCTTGATATATGAGTTTAATTCATTTTTCCTTTTCTGGGGGCCCGCTTTTTTTTCCCTCCCTTTCCCACCGTTCCACACGTTAAAGCTAATGTAGTTACAATAGCGAAATTAGCTCATCGCTTACTAGCTGTTAATTTAATTTTTAATTGTCCATTAAATCAGACACCGGGATGTTTATATGTTAATTTTTAATGTCAGGAAGTTAAACGACTTTCCAGAGGAAGGTTAACAAGGCAGGTTCGATTCCTGACGGGAACATCTGGACCTGCTCTGTTGTCCCAGCCGTGAAGCGGTGGGTGGGACGGGGAGGGAAGGGAAGGGGGTCCCCGGGGGGTCGTGGGGGCGGGCTGGAGTTGAGCAGCGGCAGGAATTTGGGAGTGTTTTCTTTGAAATCTGGTGATCGAACCCGTGCGGCTTATTGGAAGGACCCCGGGCCTGAGAGTCAGGAAGACCTGGGTTCTAATCCCCCCTCTGCCGACTGCTTAGTAATAATTAATATTTCTGGTATTTGTTAAGAGCTTATTCTGTTGCAGGCACCGTATTAGGTGCTGGGGTGGATACAAGGAAATGGCGCTGGATACGGTCCCTTGTCCCACGTGGGGCTCTCGGTCTCCATCCCCATTTTACGGACGAGGTAACTGAGGCCAGAAAAGTCAAGCAACTTGCCCAAGGTCACACAGCCGGTCCTTGGCGGAGCCGGGTTTAGAACCCATGACCTTCTGACGCCCAGGCTCTATCCACAGCCACATGCTGCTTCTCACTATGCTTGCTGGGTGACTTTGGGCAACTCTCTTCACTTCTCCGTGCCTTAGTCGCGGTCCCGGAACGCCCTCCCTCCTCACCTCCGCCAAACCCATTCTCTTCCCCTCTTCAAAACCCTACTTAAAACTCACCTCCTCCGAGAGGCCTTCCCAGACTGAGCTCCCCTTTTCCCTCCACTCCCTCTACCACCCACCCCCTTCGCCTCTCCGCAGTTTAACCCTCTTCTCCCCCCATCTCCCTCCGCTCCTCCCCCTCTCCCTTCCCATCCCCTCGGCACCGTACTCGTCCGCTCGACTGTACATAGTTTCATCGCCCTATTTATTTTGTTAATGAAATGTACACCGCCTCGATTCTATTTAGTCGCCATCGGTTTTTACGAGACGTTCTTCCCCTCGACTCTACGTATCGCCATCCTTCTCGTCCGTCCGTCTCCCCCGATCGGACCGTGAGCCCGTCAGACGGCGGGGACCGTCTCTATCTGTTGCCGACTTGTTCATTCCAAGCGCTTAGTGCAGTGCTCTGCACCTAGTAAGCGCTCGATAAATACTATTGAATGAACTGTAAAATGGGGATACCTGTTCTCCCTCCAACTTAGACTGCGAGCCCCGGGCAGGCCAGGGACGGTGTCTGACCTAATTCACTACCCCAGTGCTTAGAACAGTCCTCTGGACTGTAAACTCACTGTGGACAGGGACCGCACCTGTCCTATTGTTCTATTGTCCTCTCCCAAGCGTTTAATTCAGCGCTCTGCACGCAGTAAGTGCTCAGGAAATACGATTGACTCACGGTGTTTGACATATAGTAAGGGCTTAACTTAAAAAATCAAATTAAAGAAGGGTGACCACCCTTAGTTTTGCTGTGGCGGAGCCGCGATTGGAACCCACGTCCTCTGACTCCCAAGCCGGGGCCGGTAGACACGTTCTCTGCCCTCGGCGAGCCGAAGAGGCCGAAACTGGTGGGGATTTGACATGAATGAGTATATTAAGCGCTTACTGTGGGCAGAGCACTGTACCGGACGCTTTGGGAGAGTCCAACCTGCCAGAGTCATTCATTCGTTCATTCATTAGTATTTATTGAGCGCTTACTATGTTCAGAGCGCTGTACTAAGCGCTTGGAATGGACAATCCAGCAACAGATAGAGACGATCCCTGCCCATTGACGGGCTTACGGTCTAATCGGGGGCGTCGGGAGACACGGCTCAGAAAGAGCCCCTCCCCGAGCGGCATGAGTTCGGAACGTGCCAGGATCGCTTGGCAACGCCCCGCGGATGGCAAGGGTCCAGTTGCCGAGTCCCCCCAGCCAGCGGACAACAGCAGTGTCCGCCTGAAGGAGCTCAGGCGGGGAATGTTTCCTCGGCCGCGCTTCGATAGCCCCGAGCACCTTCCTACCAATAATAATGATAATAATGTTGGTATTTATTAAGCGCTTACTATGTGCCGAGCACTGCTCTAAGCGCTGGGGTAGTCACAGGGGAATCAGGTCGTCCCACGTGGGGCTCACAGTCTTAATCCCCATTTTATAGATGAGGTAACTGAGGCACAGAGAAGTGAAGTGACTTGCCCAAAGTCACACAGCTGACAAGTGGCCGAGCCGGGATTCGAACCCATGAACTCTGACTCCAAAGCCCGTGTTCTTTCCACTGAGCCACGCTGCTTGCGCTCAGTACGCTTTCTCCCTCCCTGCTCATTCGTTCGCTCGGTCGTATTTATCCACCACTCGTCAGCTGTGTGACTTTGGGTGAGTCACTTCACTTCTCTGGGCCTCAGTTCCCTCATCTGTTAAATGGGGATAAAGACTGTGAGCCCCATGTGGGACAACCTGATCACCTTGTATCCTTCCCAGCTCTTAGGCAGTGCTTTGCTCATAGGAAGCGCTTAACAACTGCCATCATTATTATTATTATCAAGCAGTTATTGAATGCAGAGCACTGTACCGAGTGCTTGGGAGAGTCTAGTACAACAATAAACAATAAACACAACGAGCTTACAACCCTGAGTTGAAGTGGTGCCAATCAGCAGCGGACACTGCTCTCTCTCTCTCTCCATCTTTTTCATGTTATTTGTTAAGCGCTTACTATGTGCCAGGCACTGTTCTGAGCCCCGGGGGTGGCTACAAGCTAATCGGGGTGGACACAGTCCCCGTCCCGCGTGGGGCTCGTAGTCTTCATCCTCATTTTCCAGATGAGGGAAATGAGGCCCAGAGAAGTGAAGTGACTCGTCCAAGGTCACACAGCGTGCAAGCGGCGGAGGCGGGATTATAACCCACGTGGGACAACCTGATTACCTCGTAACTACCCCGGCACTTAGAACAGTGCTTGGCACATAGTAGGCGCTGAATAAATTATTATTACCATAATTGAGAAGTGCCACTGAGTCGTTTCCGATTCATAGCGACTCCACGGATCTACTTTCTCCAGAACGTCCCGTCCTCTGCCATAATCCATAACCTTTCTAACGGTTCTTCCGGTATCACTGTTATGGTCTCTATCTAGCTCCGGTCTGTCTCTTCCACCTTTCCCTGGACTTTTCCTCGCCTTAGTGTCTTGATTAACAAATACCACGATTCTTATTATTACTAAGGGCTGGGGAGAGGACAATTCAACAATAAATGGACACATCCCCTGCCCACAACGAGTTTACGGCCTAGAGGTTTGAAGCCCCCGAAGGAACCATGTTGTTACTATAGAAAGAGAGAGGAAGGGGAACAGGGAGGGAGGAACTCAGATGGAAGAAAGGCATGAAGACAGTGTGGCTCAGGGGAAAGAACCCGGGCTTAGGAGTCAGAGGTCATGGGTTCGAATGCCGGCTCCGCCACTTGTCAGCTGGGTGACTGTGGGCCAGTCACGTCACTTCTCGGTGCCTCAGTTACCTCATCTGGAAAATGGGGATGAAGCCTGTGAGCCTCACGTGGGACAACCCGATGACCCTGTATCTCCCCCAGCGCTTAGAACAGTGCTCTGCACGTAGTAAGCGCTTAACAAATACCAACATTATTATTATTGTTACGATGAAGACGCAAGAGGGGGCTGACTTGGGATGGGACGGGGTTGGGGCCCCTCCTGAAAATCATTCAATTTCCCCATCACTTCAACCCCAGCGTCGGCCCATCCGAAACCTTGAAAAAGTGACGCGGTCTTAAGCAGACAGACGCCCTTCTCATTCCCACGGCCCGTTCTTTTATCAACTTCAGGCACCTGAGGAAAAGGCACTTCCAGTTAATAGGCTGCGTGGTTCACCGGCTCGAGACAAGGAAACAAAGAGGGAAATCAAGAGTTCAATTTGTTTGCATGCTCCGCGTTCTTTCTCCCCTTTAAGACGGAAAATCAGATGAAATGTCCGGCTTTATCCTGCCTGCAGCCTGGGCTTTCTTGGATTGCTGAGACTGCGTGCATTGTGTTGGGCTTTTTTTTTCAAGCCACTGGAGCGTGCTCTGTTGTGACTGAGGCTTTTCATGTATCTGCCCGACGAATGGAAAACAAGCCCACTGGAGGAAAAAAAAAAAGACTTGCTCACATTAGAAGAGGGTGAACAATCAATATTCTGGAAACTCTAAACGGCTGTGACAGGCAGACAAGATTGTCGAGCGAGAACTAGGTTAAAGTGGCAGAGATTCCCTCCTTTCCTCCACCACCGGCGTTCCGGACTCCCTTTTCCCTTTAATGCTCCAGTCGGAGGGGCGGGGGAATGATATTAAAAAAAAATACAGTGGTATTTGTTAAGCACTTACTATGTGCCGAGCACTGTTCTAAGCACTGGGGTAGATAGAAAGTAATCAGGTTGTCCCACATGGGGCTCACAGTCTTAATCCCCATTTGACAGATGAGGTAACGGAGGCCCAGAGAAGTTAAGTGACTTGCCCAAAGTCACACAGCTGACAAGTGGCGGAGCTGGGATTCGAACCCATGACCTCTGACTCCCAAGCCCGGGCTCTTTCCGCTGAGCCACAGGGCAGACTTCAGATCTACTGATTCTGTTGTTCTCCATCAAGCACCGGGTACGTTATCCTGAACTCCTGTCTTTTTGGCCGTCGTTTTTTCATTTTGAAGATTTGCGCTTCCCCGTTTAGACCGTGAGCCCGTTATCGAGCAGGGACGGTCTCTATCTGTTGCCGAATTGTCCATTCCAAGTGCTTAGTACCGTGCTCCGCACATATAGTAAGCGCTCGATAAATACTATTGAATGAATGGAATGAATGAACTCAGGAGGTGCTCAGTAAATACCATTGATCGATAGAGCCCTGCCTTATTAAGCAGAGGCCTTAGGCGGGGAAGGCCTCTCGGAGGAGATGTGCTTTTAATAAGGTTTTGAAGGTGGGGAGAGCGATCGTCTGTTGGGTGTGAAGGGGGGGCGGCTTTCCAGGCCACAGGATAGGCATCCCCAAGATGGGCATGCGTTCTCGCATTTTCTCACAAGAACTCAACAAGGCCAGCTCCTCCATCTAGAGTGAAAACACTTGTCGTAGGACCACTTCAAAAAATCTAGACCGTGAGCCCGTCAATGGGCAGGGACTGTCTCTATCTGTTGCCGAATTGTCCGTTCCAAGAGCTTAGTCCAGTGCTCTGCACATAGTAAGCGCTCAATAAATACTCTTGAATGAATGAATGAATGGCCTTCTGGCTTCCGGGCCCGGGCTCTAGCCACCGCTCCAGGCTGCTTTCTCAGCCAGGACCTGAGGCAGGGAAGATGTTGAGCCTGGCGTAGCTGGGCCTTGGGTTGGCTTGGACCATTTAGGCTGGGGCGGGAACTGGGGGAAGGGAAAAGATTCCTCACGAGGATGTCGGGAAGGAGAGATCCAGACTGAGGGGAGACAGGTCCGAAGGGAATAGAATCAAGACAGGATCAATCAAACAATCAATCAATAACTTTCTTCTTGTCTGTCCGTCTCCCCCGATCAGACCGTGAGCCCGTCAAAGGGCAGGGACCGTCTCTATCTGTTACCGATTTGTCCATTCCAAGCGCTTAGTACAGTGCTCTGCACATAGTAAGCGCTCAATAAATACTATTGAGTGAATGAACGAACTTAACAAATACCATTAAGCAAATACCGAGGGATGGCAGTGGCCGCCGCCTGATCAGCTGAAGTTGTTCTGTGGCAAGCTGGCGACCGTTAAATGTGACTGCCCGCCGATGGACAGGGATGGACTCTATCTGTTGCCGAATTGTCCATTCCAAGCGCTTAGTACAGTGCTCTGCACATAGTAAGCGCTCAGTAAATACTATCGAATGAATGAGTGAATGATAGTTCTCACTGGAGAAGGGTGTTTCAATATATTTGGCCCCCTAAGCCCCAGACAAGGTTTTCTGGAAGGGTCCCGACTCCACTGTTTCTTTGTTCTGCTTTGTGTTTTTTTTAATGGTATTTGTTAAGTGCTTACTATGTGCCAAACACTGTCCCAAGGGCCAGGGTAGATGCACAAAATCAGCTGAGTTTTAAACGGGGCTTATAGTCTTAATCCCCGTTTTGCAGATGAAGGAACCGGGGCCTGGAGAAGTGAAATCAGTCGCTTAGTTCAGTGCTCTGCACACAGTAAGCGCTCAATAAATACGATTGAATGAACGAATGAAGTGACTTGCCCGAGGTCACACAGCAGACGGAGCCGGGATTAGAACCCACGTCCTCTGACTCCTAGGCCCGGGCTCTTTCCGCTAGGCCATGATGCTTCTCGTGTCTATTTGTAAGGAAGAAAGTGATCAACTGTATTTATGGAATGCTCTTTCTGTGTAAATACACTGGGTAAAGCACTTCTCGAAATGCTTACTCCGAGAAGCAACGTGGCCTAGTAGGTAGAGCCCGGGCCTGGGAGTCAGAAGGCCTGGGTCCAACCCGATTTGCTTGTCTCCGCCCCATCGCTTAGTAAGGTGCCCGTCACATAGTAAGCGCTTAAACAAATGCCATCATGATTAGTAATCAGAGAAACAGCGTGGCTCGGTGGAAAGAGCCCGGGCTTGGGAGTCAGAGGTCACGGGTTCGAATCCCAGCTCTGCCCCTTGTCAGCTGTGTGACTGTGGGCGAGTCACTTCACTTCTCTGGGCCTCAGTTCCCTCATCTGGAAAATGGGGATGAAGACTGGGAGCCTCACGAGGGACAACCTAATTACCCTTTATCCACCCCAGCGCTTAGAACAGGGCTCTGCACATAGTAAGCCCTTAACAAATACCAACGTTACTATGATCTCCCCAGCATTTAGAATGGTGCTTTGCACATAGTGAGCGCTTAACAAATACCATCATTAACAAATTATTATTATTAGGAGGGAACGACGAAGGCGAAAGTCAGCTACCTCCCCCCATCCCCGCCCCAAACCTTGCCCAGTTGAACACCACGAATCTTCTTCGGCCTACTTCGTTTCCTATCGCTCCCGGGAAACCACTTAAGATCCGAGATGGAGTGGGGAAAAAGCCATAAGTCCACCGCCAGATATTTTATGTCGTTTCTTCCGTCGATCTTCCTCCCCCTCCGGGCCCTGCCCACGGCCTGGCCCGAGGGTCTCGTGGACGCGAGCGAGGGAGAGCAGCCCGCCACTCCGGAGACGCTCCTTGGTTAAGTCCGGGAACCCACAGGTTCAGTGAAAACATTTTGTTCGGGGGGGGGGGGGGGGGTGGCTATTTTTTTTTTCTTAATTAAACACGGGCCAACTGGAGAGATTACCCACATCTCTTCCCGGAGACCAGCCCGGAGCTCACCAGCGCTGTAGCCATGGAGACCACGTTCGACTCCGGGCTCCCGAGGGGTACTTGTGGGAATGCTTACGGATTTGACCGCCGTCTTCAAGTACGGGAACGGTGGCTGAAAGCCGTTATTTCCCCGCTCCCGATGAACGGTCGTCGGGTCGGTGCCAGCTCCGTTCTCGGCAGGAGAGATGAGGGTTGGTGGGGGAGGAGGCGGCGGTTGGAGAGGAAGGGGCCGCAGGCTACCTCGAGTGGAGCCGGGCTCCGGCCTTCACCCCGTTTCCTAGCTGGCCTTGGAGATTCCAAGCGAGAGGAAGAACCCAGCTTTCTCAGACTCTTCTGAAGTACGGCCTAGTCGGTCGGTCAGTCAGTCGTATTTACTGAGCGCTCACCGTGTGCACAGCACCGGACTGAGTGTTCTGGAGAGTACGGGATAACCATAAACAGACACATTCATCCATTCATTCAATAGTATTTATCGAGCGCTTACTACGTGCGGAGCACTGGAGTAAGCGCTTGGAATGAACGAGTCGGCAACAGATAGAGACGGTCCCTGCCGTTTGACGGGCTTACGGTCTGATCGGGGGAGACGGGCGGACGAGGACGATGACGATAAAGACACATCCCCTGCCCACAACGAGCTTACAGTCTAGAGGGGGAGACAGATATCAGTAAAAATCTTGATTCTATTTATCTTGATTCTATTTATTGCCATTGCCTGTCCGTCTCCCCCCGATTAGACCGGAAGCCCGTCAAAGGGCAGGGACTGTCCCTTTCTGTTACCGATTTGTATATTCCAAGCACTTAGTACAGTGCTCTGCACATAGTAAGCGCTCAATAAATACTACTGAATGAATAAATACTAGTGAATGAATAAAAATAAATACATGACCCATGAGGACGTAAGTGCTGTGGGACTGGGACCGGGAGGATGAAGAAAGGGAGCAAGTCAGGGTGACGCAGAAAGAGCCCGGGCCTGACAGTCAGAGGGTCTGGGTTTTCACAGCGTGGCTTAGTGGAAAGAGCACAGGCTTGGGAGTAGGAGGTCATGGGTTCTAATTCCGCTCTGCCGCTTGTCAGCTGTGTGACTCTGGGCAAGTCACTTCACTTCTCTGTGCCTCAGGGACCTCATCTGTCAAATGGGGATTAAGACTGTGAGCCCCACGTGGGATGACCTAAATACTTTGTATCCACCCCAGCGCTTAGAACAGTGCTTGGCACATAGTAAGTGCTTAACAAACACCATTATTAGAGAAGCAGCGTGGCTCAGTGGAAAGAGCACGGGCTTGGGAGTCACAGGTCATGGGTTCAAATCCCGGATCACCCGCTTGTCAGGTGTGTGATTTTGGGCAAGTCACTTCACTTCTCTGGGCCTCAGTGACCTCATCTGTAAAATGGGGGTGAAGACTGTGAGCCCCATGTGGGACAAGCTGATCACCTTGTATCCTCTCCAGCGTTTAGAACAGTGCTTTGCACATAGTAAGCGCTTAACAAATGCCATCATGTATTTTTATTTATTTTTTAAATCCGGCTCCACCGCTAATCTGCCATGTGACCTTGGATGAGTCACTTCCCTTCCTCTGTGCCTCAGTTCCCTCATTGGCAAAATGGGGATTTAATACCTGTTCTACCTCCTACTTAGGCTGTCAGCCCCATGTAGGACTTGATTATTTTGTATCTATCCCTGCGCTCTGTGCAGAGTAAGAACTTACCAAATATCACAATTATATTTACTGTAATCATTATTGTTCTGAGTAGCCTCTCACCATCATGCTCAGAGAATTAGGCCCAGGAGAAAGAGCTGGGACCTAGTGGCTAAAGCCTGGAATGGGGAATCAGGAGACCTGGGTTCTAATCCCAGTCCCGCCACTAGCCTGCTGTGTGACTTTGGGCAAGTCACTTAACTTCTCTAGGCCTCAGTGTCCTTCTCTGTAAGCAGATTTAGAGAAGCAGCATGGCTTAGTGGAATCAGCATCGCTTGGGAGTCACAGGTCGTGGGTTCCAATCCCAACTCCACCACTTGTCATCTGTGTGACTTTGGGTGAGGCACTGAATTTCTCTGTGCCTCAGTTACCCCATCTTTAAAATGGGGATTAAGACTGTGGGCCCCACGTGGGGCAACCTGATTACCTTGTTTCTACCCCAGTGCTTAGAACAGTGCTTGGCACATAGTAAGCACTAAACAAATACCATTATTACTATTAATAAACGAGGGACAAGATAGATTATGATCACTGCGGGAGCCAGGGACTATGTCTATGCTCACAGCCTTGCATCCGCCTCACCCCAGCACATAATAATAATAATGATAATTATGGTATTTGTTAAGCACTTACTATGTGACAGACACTGTATGAAGCCCTGGGCTGGATATAAGTAAATCAAGCCCACGGTCCCTGCTCACATAGGGCTCACAGTGGAGATCCCCCTTTTACAGATGAGGTAACTGAGGCACAGAGAAGTGAAGTGACTTGCCCAAGATCATACAGCAGACGAGTGGTGGAGCCGGGATTAGAATCCATGACCTTCTGACTCCCAGGTCCGTGCTCTATCCACTAAGCCACGCATATATACCATAATCATTATCCTAATTTTACTAGGTCGGGGGGTATGTTTTATGGTATTTGTTAAGTGCTTCGTATGTGCCAGCTACTGTACTAAGCACTGGGTAGATACACGCTAAACAAGTTGGACCCAGTCCCTGTCCCACATGGGGCTCACAGACTTAATCCCCATTTTACAGATGAAGGAACTGAGGCCCAGATAAGTGACTTGCTCAAGGCTACACAACATATAAGTGGCAGAGCCGGGATTATTATTATTATTACGGCATTTGTTAAGCACTTGCTATGTGCCAAGCACTGTTCTGAGCGCTGGGGTAGATGCAAGGTCATCAGGTTGTCCCACTTAGGTCTTAATCCCTGTTTTTACAGATGAGGTAACTGAAGCACAGAGAAGTTGAGTGGTTTGCCCAAAGACACAAGTGGGACAGGGACTGTATCCGACCTGAATAGCTTGTATCTACCTCAGCGCTTAGACTAGTGCCTGGCACATAGTAAGCACTTAGAAAATACCACGATTATTATTATTATATAATAATTTAACTCGTATTCTCCCCAGCACTCAGTGCCACTTAGCTGTGTGACTGTGGGCAAGTCACTTCACTTCTCTGTGCCTCAGTGACCTCATCTGTAAAATGGGGATTAAGACCGTGAGCCTCACGTGGGACAACCCGATGACCCTGTATCTACCCAGCGCTTAACGAATACCAACATCATTAGTAGTAGTAGTAGTAGGTGCTTAACAAATAATGATGATAATAACAATAATAGCAAATACCATTTAAAAAAAAGTCACCAAGGGCATCAAACTGAGTGGCACAGTTGTTGACCAAGTCGACTGGGTTTGGCTACTCCTTGTCGTGTCTGGGCTCAGGACGTGAGAAGTGGGGGTCCGGGTGGGGGGTGAGGTGGGTCGAGGAGGGGGCGACCTAGTCATCATCTCACAGCGTTGCGGCGGAGGAAAAGATTCAGGAAGCGATCGATGACTGGGAATCCTTGACTTCGATCCTTAAATAATTATGGTATTTACTCAGCGCTTTCTGGGTTTGCTATTTACCGAGATCTTGTTTTAGGGGTTACGATTCGCTATTATCAATAACGCCAGTGATATAGAAATCTAATCCATTGGACGGAGAGAGATGAGGTGGGCACCGGCAGTGATGGAATCATCAGAATAATAATACTAACTTGTCTTGTTTTGTGCCGTCGAGTCGTCTTCGACCTGTAGCGACGCCACGGACGCATCTCTCCCCGATCGCCCCGCCTCCGTCTGCGATCGTTCCGTTAGTGGATCCAGAGAGTTTTCTCAGTAAAAATCCAGAAGTGGTTGACTGCCTTCCGTGCCGTCATCTTGAGTCTCCGCCCTGGACTCTCTCCCGGGCCGCCGGTGCCCAGCACGGGTGAGTTTTGACTCGTAGCCGACGGCCTGCCCCTCGCTAGCCACCGCCCGAGCTAGGAATGGAACGGACGGGCCTCCGCTCGACTCTCCCTCCCGTAGCCGAGAATGGTAGAGGACTGGAAACTCTCCAGATGTAACCCTGAGAGAGGAATAATAATAATAATAATAATAATAACGATAACAATCCGTCTGTCTCCCCTGATTAGACTGTAAGCCCGTCGCTGGGCAGGGATCGTCTCTATCTGTTGCCGAATTGTACATTCGAAGCGCTTAGTTCAGTGCTGTGCACATAGTAAGCGCTCAATAAATCCTATTGAATGAATGAATTCAGGCCCCAAACTAATAATAATAATGACATTGGGGCTCTGCACATAGTAAGTGCTCAATAAATTTGATTGATTGATTAATTAAGTGCATTCTCTAGACTAAGCGCTACGATAGATACAAGATAATCCAATTGTTCACAGTCCCTGCCCCACACAGAGCTCAGTCTTAGAGCTCGTCCGATAATTGTATTTGTTAAGCCCTTACTATAATAATGTTGGTATTTGTTAAGCGCTTACTATGTGCCAAGCACTGTTCTAAGCGCTGGGGTAGACATAGGGGAATCAGGTCGTCCCACGTGGGGCTCACAGTCTTAATCCCCATTTTACAGAGGAGGGAACTGAGGCACAGAGAAGTGAAGTGACTTGCCCACAGTCACACGGCCGACAAGTGGCAGAGCTGGGATTCGAACTCATGAGCCCTGACTCCAAAGCCCGTGCTCTTTCCACTGAGCCACGCTGCTTCCCCATGTGCCAGGCACTGTACTAAGCGCTGGGGGAAGAATAGGCATTTTAACCCCATTTTACAGATGACAAACTGAGGCACTTATAATGATAGGATTTGTTAAGCGCCTACCAGGTGCCAGGCACTGTTATGAGCGCCGGGGTAGGTAGAAGATAATCAGGTTGGACCCTGTCCCTGTCCAACAGAGGGCTCACAGCCTTAATCCGCATTGCGGAGTGGAGGGAACTGAGTCCCAGAGAAGTGAAGTGACTTGCCCGAGGTCACACAGCAGACAAGTGGCAGAGCCGGAATTAGAACCCAAGTCCTTCTGACTCCTAGGCCTGTGCTTTTATAATGATAATAATGTTGGTATTTGTTAAGCGCTTCCTACGTGCAGAGCACTGTTCTAAGCGCTGGGGGAGATACAGGGGAATGAGGTTGTCCCACGTGAGGCTCACAGTCTTCATCCCCATTTTACAGATGAGGGAACTGAGGCGCAGAGAAGTGAAGTGTGACTTGCCCACAGTCACCCAGCTGACAAGGGACAGAGTCAGGATTCGAACCCATGACCTCTGACTCCCCAGCCCGGGCTCTTTCCACTGAGCCACGCTGCTTCTCTGGGCCAGGTTACTTCTTAAGTCGGTCAGTTAGGCGATCAGTTGTATTTATTGAACACTTAATGTGTGCAGAGCACCGTACTAAACGCTTGAGAGAGTACATTATGACAATAACAATGATAATAATAATGTTGGTATTTGTTAAGCGCTTACTATGTGCAGAGCACCGGTCTAAGCGCTGGGGGAGACACAGGGGAATCAGGTTGTCCCACGTGGGGCTCACAGTCTTCATCCCCATTTTACGGCTGAGGTCACTGAGGCCCAGAGAAGTGAAGTGACTCGCCCACAGTCACACAGCTGACACGTGGCAGAGCCGGGATTCGAACTCATGACCTCTGACTCCAAAGCCCGGGCTCTTTCCACAGACGTATTCCTTGCCCACAGTGAGCTTACAGTCAGCCGGGACTACAACTCAACTCTCTTCATTCCCGGTCTTGTGCTCTTTCCACTAAGTCCACCGATTCTGTAGTACTGTACTCTCCCGAGCACTCAATACAGTGCTCTGCTCACGATAAGTGCTCAGTAAATACCAGCGATTGATCGATAGGCCACGGCGCCTGCCCCCAAATCTTGAATTTTTATAGTGCTTTTATTTTTCCGAGGCGCTTCTTCCGGTACGTGCCTCATTCTGTTCTCCCAGCAGCCCTGTGAAAGAGGGAAAGGCTGGGAATATCATTATTCCCATTTTACAGGTGAGAAAACTGATACTAAGAGGAGCGGTATAGCCTAGTGGAAAGAGCACGGGCCTGGGGGGAAGAGGACCCGGGTTCGAATCCTGTCTCTGCCAACTGCTTGCTGCGTGACCTTGGACAAGTCACCGCAGGGCTTAGAACAGTGAACAATAATAATGACGGTGGTATTGGTTGAGTGTTTACTAAGTGCCAAGCATTGTACTAACCGCTGGAGTGGGTGCAAGTAAATCGGGTTGAACACAGTCCCTGTCCGATGCGGGGCTCACCCTCTTAATCCCCATTTTCCAGATGAGGGAACTGAGGCCCAGAGAAGTGAAGTGACTTGCCCAAGGTCACCCAGCAGACATAGTAAGGGCTTAATAAATACCATCATGACTCTATTTCTCGCCATCGTTCTCGTCCGTCCGTCTCCCCCGATCAGACCGTGAGCCCGTCAGACGGCTGGGGGGACCGTCTCTAACTGGTGCCGACTTGTTCGTTCCAAGCGCTTAGTACAGTGCTCTGCACATAGTAAGCGCTCGATAAATACTATTGAATTGAATGAACGGTCAACCGGTCGACGGTATTTACTGAGCGCTCTGTGGTATTTACGAAGGGCTTACTACGTGCCAGCCACTGTACTAAGCACTGGGGTGGATACAAGCAAATGGGGTTGGACGCGGTCCCTGTCCCACGCGGGGCTCTGCGCGCAGAGCTCTGTACTAAGCGCCCGGGAGGATCCCGTGTAACGGAGTTGGACGGCAAGTTCTCTTGCCGTTACCCGGGCACCGGCGGGCCGCCCGACCCATCGCGCCCATCCGCATCCGAGAAACCCATCCGAGAAGCAGCGTGGCTCAGTGGAACGGGCCCGGGCTTGGGAGTCGGAGGTCACCGGTTCGAATCCCGGCTCTGCCACTCGTCAGCCGGGTGACCGTGGGCGAGTCGCTTCGCTTCTCCGGGCGTCGGTTCCCTCGTCTGGAAAGTGGGGATGAAGACCGGGAGCCTCACGGGGGACAACTTGACGACCCTGTCTCTCCCCCGGCGCTTAGAACAGTGCTCCGCACGTAGTAAGCGCTTAACAGATCCCAACACGACGCGCGGTTCTCCACGGCAGCCGAGGCCCCGCGAGACGGTACCCAGACGGAGCCCTCCGACCCCGCTCTGTCCCAGCGATGACTTTCAGCGGCAGAGTGAGGGTTTCTGCGAGGTTTTCGACGCTTAATTGGCTGAGCCCGTCGGGACCCGTGAGTGACAGATGCTCTGGAAATGTAAGCCATTATCACTGATGGATATTATTCATTTGTTTCGGTACTTCGGAGTCGATGGTTCGGTTCAGTGATTCCCAGCCTGGAGCCCCAGGGAGCCTTAGAACAGCTGTGGGGGGTAATAAATCGGGGGGGGGGGGAATCCTGCATTCCATTTGCAGGGTTATGAGGGGTGGTTTTTTTTTTTTTTTACGGTACTATGTGATTACTATGTGGATACAAAGCAAATCGGGTTGGGCGTAGCACCTGTCCCCCATGGGGCTCACAGTCTCGATCCCCCTTTTGCAGATGAGGAAACTGAGGCCCGGAGGAGTGAAGCGACTTGCCCAAGGTGACACAGCAGACGAGTGGCGGAGGCCCGGGCTCTAGCCACTGGGCCGCGTACCCCGGCAAGCACTCGGCTAGGTCAGCGGCACGCTGTAACTGCCAGCTTCCGGAGGGTAGGGACCACGCGTGGCTCAGCGGAAAGAGGCCGGGCTTGGGTTCAAATCCCGGCTCCGCCACTTGTCGGCTGTGTGACTTCGGGCAAGTCACTTCACTTCTCTGGGCCTCAGTTACCCCGTCTGTAAAATGGGGCCTAAGACTCTGAGCCCCACGTGGGACGACCTGATCACCGTGTTATCCTCCCAGCGCTTACAGCAGTGCTTTGCACAGAGTAAGTGCTTAACAAATGCCGCTATTATTATTATTAGCAGTATGTCTATCAAGTCCATTATGTTATACTCTCACAGGCACTTAGTAAAGTGCTCTGTCCAACTCCTTGAGGACAGGGAGTGTTTCTCCTACCTCCCTAACTTAGTTCAGTGCTCCGCACACAGTAAGCACTCAATAAATACCCCCGATTAATTGATTTATTGATTAACTGCCTACAGACCTAGACTGGCCAAGAAATTTGATCAGGCCTAAAAGTAAGGAAACCTTGTCCTCCTCTATAATAGGGCGGATTTCTGGTGAGAAATCCGGTGCCTCATGAAACAGGGTAGACGGGCACATAAAATAATAACGATTATGGTACTCGTTAAGCATTTACGCTGTGCCCAGCACTGTTCCAAGCACTGAGGTAGACACAAACTGATGAGGTTGGACACAGTGCCAGGCCCGCAAGGGGCTCAGACCCTTAATCCCCATTTTCCAGACGAGGGAACTGACGCCCAGAGAAGTGAAGTGACTTGTCTTCTCTGTGCCTCAGTTCCCTCGTCTGTCAAATGGGGATGAAGACTGTGAGCCCCACGTGGGACGACCTGATTCCCCTGTGTCTACCCCAGCGCTTAGAACGGTGCTCTGCACATAGTGAGCGCTTCACAAATACCAACATTATTATTATTATTCATTCATTCATTCAATAGTATTTATTGAGCGCTTACTATGTGCAGAGCACTGTACTAAGCGCTTGGGATGAACAAGTCGGCAACAGATAGAGACGGTCCCTGCCATTTGACGGGCTTACGGTCTAATAGGGGGAGACGGACAGACGAGAACAATGGCACTAAACAGCGTCAAGGGGAAGAACATCTCGTAAAAACCGATGGCGACTAAATAGAATCGAGGCGATGTACAATTCATTAACAAAATAAATAGGGTAACGAAAATATATACAGTCGAGCGGACGGGTACGGTGCTGTGGGGATGGGAAGGGAGAGGTGGAGGAGCGGAGGGAAAAGGGGAAAATGAGGCTTTAGCTGCGGAGAGGTAAAGGGGGGATGGCAGAGGGAGTAGAGGGGGAAGAGGAGCTCAGTCTGGGAAGGCCTCTCGGAGGAGGTGATTTTTAAGTAAGGTTTTGAAGAGGGAAAGAGAATCAGTTTGGCGGAGGTGAGGAGGGAGGGCGTTCCGGGACCGCGGGAGGACGCGACCCGGGGGTCGACGGCGGGACGGGCGAGACCGAGGGACGGCGAGGAGGTGGGCGGCGGAGGAGCGGAGCGTGCGGGGTGGGCGGTAGAAAGAGAGAAGGGAGGAGAGGTAGGAAGGGGCGAGGTGACGGAGAGCCTCGAAGCCTAGAGTGAGGAGTTTTTGTTTGGAGCGGAGGTCCACGGGCAACCACTGGAGTTGTTGAAGAAGGGGAGTGACATGCCCAGATCGTTTCTGCGGGAAGATGAGCCGGGCAGCGGAGTGAAGAATAGACCGGAGCGGGGCGAGAGAGGAGGAAGGGAGGTCGGAGAGAAGGCTGACACGGTAGTCTAGCCGGGATATAACGAGAGCCCGCAATAGTAAGGTAGCCGTTTGGGTGGAGAGGAAAGGGCGGATCTTGGCGATATCGTAGAGGTGAAACCGGCAGGTCTCGGTAACGGATAGGATGTTTGGGGTGAACGAGAGGGACGAGTCAAGGATGACACCGAGATCGCGGGCCTGCGGGACGGGAAGGATGGTCGCGCCATCCACGGTGACGGAGAAGTCTGGGAGCAGACCGGGCTTGGGAGGGAAGATGAGGAGCTCAGTCTCGCTCATGTTGAGTTTTAGGTGGCGGGCCGACATCCAGGTGGAGACGTCCCGGAGGCGGGAGGAGATGCGAGCCCGAAGGGAGGGGGAGAGGACAGGGGCGGAGATGTAGATCCGCGTGTCATCTGCGTAGAGATGGTAGTCAAAGCCGTGAGAGCGGATGAGTTCGCCGAGGGAGTGAGTGTAAATGGAGAACAGAAGAGGGCCGAGAACTGACCCTTGAGGAACTCCGACAGTTAAAGGATGGGAGGGGGAGGAGGCTCCGGCGTAGGAGACCGAGAATGATCGGTCTAAGGCCCCGCGGTGGACAAGTGGCGGAGTGGGGATTAGAACCCAGGTCCTCCTGACGCCCAGGCCCGGGCTCTAACCACTAAGCCACGCCGCTCCTCTACTTGGCTTACGGAGCATTGACCTCTGGACTCTCAATCCGCTCGTCGGAGGCAAATCATCCCGGCCATCTCCGGGGAACGGAGGGGAGATGGAAGAAGAGTCCGGGGGATTGTGGATTTGTCAACCGTCACTCCGCTTCCGCCAACGCTTCAACATTAAGTCAGAGGAGAAGGTGGTTGAGAGAGTTCCCCGTTTTCCCCACCTCATCAGAGAAAGATCTCCAAGAGAAAGTAGGCCAGTTAATAAAAGGAGACAAGCTAGAAATTAAGGATGATTCTAAAATGGCCGAGAGACCAGACTCACCTTTAAAATCCGTCTTCGGCGAGGAAGATGAAGTGGAGAAACTGGAAGAGTTGAGAAGGATGGAGGTCCGGGCCCACAGAGTCATTGGGTGGGAGATAAAGAGGGAAGCGTTGGGGAGATGATCAGGACTGGCTCCCACATCACCCTGAAGGGGCAAAGAACTGGCCGACTCGCCGGCTGAATCGCAACGGGTTATCTTAGGGGAAATGGTGGAAAACTGAAAATTAGGGGCGAGCGAATGGACGAGCGAATTTCCAACGGGGCCTCGCCTGAGGCGGCCACTCAGAAATCCGGGACGACTTCCGCGACACCACGGCAGCGACGGAGGGGGAGATGGATAGAAAACCGTCTGAAAAAGTCCTCCCAAATCTCCCACTCCGCCTTCTGCCCTGGGATGTGATCCTTCAGTTCTTTCTTCCCGGGAAGCGGAGAGTCAGGGCTCTGTCTCTGCACCCCCCACCTAAATCAATCAGAGATATTTATTGCGCGCTAACTGTGTGCAGGACATTGTACTAAGCACTTGGGAGAGTACAATAGAGTCAGTAGACAAAGAAGCAGCGTGGGCTAGTTCATTGCGGGCAGGGAACGTGTCTGTTTATTGTCATATTCTCCCAAGCGCTTAGTACTCTGCACACGGTAAGCACTGAATAAATGCGATTGAATGAACGAATGAATGGATAGTGGATGGAGCACAGGACTGAGGACCTGGGACCTCAGGGCCAGGACCTGGGTTCTAATCCCGGTCCACCAATCGTCCGCAGCGTGACCCGGGGCAAGTCAGGGAACTTCTCTGTGCCTCAGTTCCTCATCTGTGAAATGGGGATTGAGACCGTGAGCGCCGTGTGGGACAGGGACTGTCTCCAACCTGGTTTGCTTGTATCTCCCCCCAGCGCTTAGAACGGTGCCTGGCACAGAGTAAGCGCTTAACAAATACCACAACTATTATTACGTTAAGACATGTTCCCTGCCCACAGTGAGCTTATGCTCTAGCGGGACTGTTATCCCTCCTGTTTCTACTCCGGAGATCATGGAAGATTCCTGGAATTGGGGAATATGCACAAAAGGAAGCCCCCCAACCACCAAATTCCTTCTCTCTTGGCTTCCAGAGACTCTCTTGCTAGCAATAACAATAATATTACTCTTTGCTAAGCACTGTACTAAGCCCCGGGGGAGATAGAAGATCACCAGATTGGACCCAGTCCCTATCCAAAAAAGGGTTCACAGCCTAATTGGGAGGAAGAACCGGTATTGAATGCCCATTTTACAGATGGGGAAACTGACGCACACCTAAGTTAAGTGACTCGGCCAAGGTCACAGAGCAGGCAAGTGGTGGAGACAGGATTAGAACTCAGGTCTTCTGGCTCCCTGGCCTGTGCTTTTCTCTCTGGGCCACGCTGCTTCTCATCATCATAGACTGTGAGCCCGTTGTGGGCAGGGATTGGCTCTATTTTATTCCTGAATTGTACTTCCCAAGCGCTTAGTACAGTGCTCTGCACACAGTAAGCGCTCGATAAATACGATTGAATGAATGAATGAATCATCATCATCATCTATTGAATGATTACTGGATGCAGAACACTGCCCAGGGTGGTAATAATAATAAGGGTATCTGTTAAGCGCTTAGTATGTGCCAAGCACTGTTCTAAGCGCTGGGTGCTTGGGAGAGTACAATAAAAGTAAAAACCCCGGTCCTCGCACCAGCAGAGCTTGTAATCCCATCATGGGGTGGGGCGGGGAGACACGAATCGCCCGAAGTACCTTAGGCCGGTGAGCAAATGGTGAAAACTACGCAAACAAATAACTGGTGGAAGAGATAACGTCCCGGCTGCGCAGAGATGCTCAAAGTGGTTGAGAAGAACTGAACAGGACAGTGCAGTTTAGGCGGGGAAGGCCTCCAGGAGGAGGTGGCTTCCTAGGAGGGTTTGCAGATAATAATGACGATGTATTTATTAAGCGCTTACTATGTGCCAAGCACTCTTCTAAGCGCTGGGGTAGATACAAGGTCATCAGGGTGTCCCACGTGGGGCTCACACACATAATCCCCATTTTTACAGCTGAAGCAACCGAGGCCCAGAGAAGTTTCGTGACCTGCCCACGGTCACACAGCTGATAAGTGGTGGAGCCGGGATTGGAACTCGTGACCTCTGACTCCCAGGCCCGGGCTCTTTCCACTGAGCCACGCGGATGGGGAGGAAGATGGCCTGGTGGATTTGAGGTGCGGGGAGGCCGGGAGGATGGTGGTAAGGCGGGAACAATGGGACAGGGATGGGACGGAGTGGCCCTAGGGGCAAGAACAGGGGTCTGGCCTGCTGTGTGACCTGGTGCCAATCGCTTAACCTCTCTGTGCTTCAGTTCCCTCATCTGTAAAATGGGGATGAGGCATCTACTCCTTCTTAGACTGTAAACCCTGGGCGGGACAGAGGCTTTGTCTGATCGTATGATAATGATAATAATAATTATATATAATGATAATATTTGTAAAGAACCTACTATGTGCCAGGCATTGTAGTAAGCGCTAGGGTGGATATGAGTAATAATAATAATGATGTTGGTATTTGTTAAGCGCTTACTATGTGCCGAGCACTGTTCTAAGCGCTGGGGGAGATACAGGGTCATCGGGTCGTCCCACGTGAGGCTCAGAGTTAATCCCCATTTTACAGATGAGGGAACTGAGGCACAGAGAAGTTAAGTGACTTGCCCACAGTCGCACAGCTGCCAAGTGGCAGAGCCGGGATTCGAACTCATGACCTTTGACTCCCAAGCCCGTGCACTTTCCACTGAGCCACGCAGCTCCTTGTGAGCAGGGAATGTGTCTGTTTGATTGTTGTGTTGTACTCTCCCAAGTGCTTAGTTCAGTGCTCTGCACACTGGAAACTCTCAATAGATATGATTGATTGTTTGATACAAGGAAATCGGGTTGGACGTGATCCCAGTCCCACATGGGGCTCACAGTCTTAATCCCCATTTTACAGATGAGATAACAGAGGCACTGAGCTGGGAAGTGACTGGCCCAAGGTCACTTCTTCTATGTACCCCATCTTGTATCTTCTATCTACCCCAAAGTTTAGCACATAGTAATGTGTAACAAATATTATGATGATGAAGATGCTGCTGCTGCTGCTGCTGCTGCTGCTGCTGATTAGCAGTGTGGTCTAGTGGATAGAGCACGGGCCTGGGAGTCAGAAGGACCTGGGTTCTAATCCTGGCTCCACCAGAGTCTGCTGTGTGACCCTGGGCAAATCGCTTCACTTCTCTGCGCCTCAGTTCCCTCATCCGTCAAATGGAGATGAAGACTGTGAGCCCCAGGTGGGATGGGGACTGCGACCTACCTGATTAATAATAACAATAATAATAATGTTGGTATTTGTTAAGTGCTTACTATGTGCAGAGCCCTGTTCTAAGCGCTGGGATTACAGAGTAATCAGGTTGTCCCGCATGAGGCTCAAAGTCTTAATCCCCATTTTACAGATGAGGGAACTGAGGCCCAGAGAAGTGAAGTGACTTGCCCACAGTCACACAGCTGACAAGTGGCAGAGCCGGGATTAGCGCTTAGGGCAGTGCTTGACACAGAGTAAGTACTTAATGAATACCACTCTCATCACCATCATTATCAGGTCAGCATGGGAGGAGCAATAAGTTTGGAGGGAGAGTCTGGGGAGAAAGAGCCCGGCTGACGGACCCCCCCCGGGAGTCAGCTGCCCATCTTGGCCGATCGGGAATCGCTGCCAATCGTGTAAACTCTTGGCCGATCGGGAATCTCTGCCAATCGTGTGAACTTCTGGCCAATCCGGAATCGCTGCCAATAAAATATAGCCCTGCTGCCATGTCTCTTCAAGGTCAGCCGCAGTCACAAAGGTGACCTGAACTCATTTATGCCTCCAAACTCGAAGCCGCCACTCTCCGCTTCTGGTGGATGAAAACAAGGCTGAGTTCGCACTCATCCCGGCATTAGTCAGCGGGGCCCGTCTTCGCCGATTCCTTTTTGTTCAGTTTCGTTTTTTCGTCTTCCGAACCGCCAAGCCGATCGCCTGCCGTAGACCTGATAAGAGAGGATCGGGAGACCCCCTGAGCGGGGAGACGTCGCTGAGGCGAGTTCGGCTGGGTTTCCATGGCAGCGGGCCCGCCATCCCCCCATCCCCGACTTCCTCCCAGTCTTCAAAGTCAGTCGGGCCATCGTATTTTTTGAGCACTTAGTTACGTGCAGAGCACTGTACTGAGCGCTTGGGAGAATACACTACAGAGGTAGAACGGACGTAATCCCTGCCCACGGTGAGCTTAAAATCTCGACGGGGAGAATGGTAACGGTGCTTGTTAAGTGCGTACTATACTCCAGGCACTGTACCAAGTTCTGGGATGGAGATGAGGTAATTGGGTCGGACACTCCCTGTTCCACATAGGGCTCACAGACATAATATCCACTTTAATAATAATAATGATAATGATGATGATGATGATGGCATTTGTTAAGCCCTTTTCATTCATTCAATAGTATTTATTGAGCGCTTACTATGTGCAGAGCACTGTACCGAGCGCTTGGAATGGACAATTCGGCAACAGATAGATAGAGCCCTGCCCAACGACGGGCTCACAGTCTAATCGGAGGAGACGGACAAACACAATAGCAATAAATAGAATCAAGGGGATGGGCATCTCATTAACAAAATAAATACTATGGGTCAAGCACTGTTCTAAGCACAGATGAGATAACTGAGACACAGAGAAGCGAAGTGACTTGTCCAAGGTCACCCAGCAGACAAGTGGTGGAACCGGGATTAGAACCCAGGTCCCTCTGACTCTCAGGCCCCGGCTATTTCTGCCACGCCAGGCTGCCTTTATCCAGTGGAAAGCCAGATGGGTCATGGAGTGGGAAGGCAAATTGGTAAAAATGTTGCCGAGTAACCCCCAAAACGTTCTCCGATTTCCCCTCCGCTGGGGCAGTGGCAGAGAGAACCAGCAGAGGACTGGGAAAGAGGACTCTGAGGCAGAGAAAACAGATTTTTAAATCCCACTCTGCAGATGCAAAACTCAAGCACAGAGAAATGAAGTGAGAAGCAGCTTGGCCTAGTGGATAGAGTCAGAAAGATGTGGGTTCTAATCTCGGCTTACTGTGTGCAGAGCGCCGTACTAAGCGCTTGGAAAGCACAACTGGGCAGCAGATAGAGACAGTGGCATAGTCAGAAGGTCATGGGTTCTAATCCCAGCTCCTCCACGTGTCTGCTGTGTGACCTTGGGCAAGTTCCTTCACTTCTGTGGGCCTCAGGTACCTCATCTGTAAAATGGGCATTGAGGCTGTGAGCCCCATTTGGGACAGGGACTGTGTCCAACCCGATTTGCTCGTATCTACCCCGGTGCTCAGTATAGTGCCTGGCACGTAGAGAGAGCTTAATAAGTTTCAGAATTATTATTAATAATTATTATCATTATTATTCTCTAAGCCTCAGTTCCCTCATCTGTAAAATGGGGATTGAGACTATGAGCCCTCGGTGGGACAGGGTCTGTGAACAACCCGATTTGCTTGCATCCTGCCCGGCGCTTAGTACAATTCTTGACGCCCAGTAAGCGCTTAACAAATACCGCAATTATTATTATGCTTTTTATCGGAAGAGAGCCAAGTTTCAGTGGTTGGATTGGAGTGAGCTGATGGGGGTGGACGGAGGGGGACGAGGGGCGGTGCCGAGACAGGATGACGGGGATGGGACAGGGAGGGAAGGTGGAAGCCGGGGTAGACTGTAAACCCGTCAATGGGCAGGGATTGTCTCCATCTGTTGCCCAATTGCCCATTCCAAGCGCTTAGTCCAGTGCTCTGAACATAGTAAGCGCTCAATAAATACGATTGAATGAATGAATGAAGGCTAGGGAAGGGGGTGGTTGAAGGGGGAGGATAGGGATGGGCCGATTTAGAGGGATGGGATCGAGGGGAATGGTGGAGCCAGGAAGCTTAAGAGCAGGAAGCGAGATTTTCAAGAGCCGTAACTGCTTAATCCGGGCGGCTCGGCTCAGTGACTGTTGAATCGAGCGCGGGTCTTTGAGAGCGAATGTTTAGGGGTAAACAGAGGACTGGGTTGATGCGAAGGCAAGGCAGCCGTTGTTCTGTAAAACTGAGGGTGACTGTCACACCTCTTCTGGGTTTTCCGCGGTGGATTCAGTCCAGGCTGCAGGGAGAGGGGAGATGAAGGGAAGGCCACTTCTCCACCGCAGCAGATAGGGAGGGAAATCTCCGTGTCCTGGTGGCAGACAGAGAGAGCCAGGATTAGAACCCATGGTAGTTCTCTGTCCCGGGCGATGTTAGATGGCACGGGCCTGCTGAGGCGGCTTGGAAGAGAGAGATCCCTGCGTCCTTGGGTGGCTCTCTGTCCCGGCCGACGTTCGACGGCCTTGGGCCGGCTGAGGCAGCTCGGCAGAGAGACATCTCCGTGTCCTCGGGCAGCTCAGTGAGCCGACTCTTCGCCCAATTATCTCGATAACTCAGACAAAGATCCGAACGCCTGTCCGCTCGATCGTTACCGCGTCAGTCTGGTTTAACGTGCTCGGAGATCCTCAGACTCCAAAGGAGCCGTCGCGAAGACAAACCTACCGGAAAGCGTCTCGCTGCAGTGAAGCGGCTGTCTCTGCGGGCACGCCACGCGGTCAGAATGGTCCGTGTTTGGAAGTGAGGGCCCCGGGATCCTTTCAGAAGGTCGGAGATTTCCAGTTCAGGATCAGTCGGGCGGTCGATCGTATGTACTGAGAGCTTACCGTGTGCGGAGCGTTGGACTGAGCGCTTGGGAGAGCACGATAGAACAGTAGAACGGGCACAGTCCCTGCCCGTAATGTGCTTACAATCTAGAGGGGGAGACAGACGTAAATAGAAAGAAAGAAATAAGGGATTATTCATTCAATCATATTTATCAGGTGCCTACCGTATGCAGAGCACTGTACTAAACGCTTGGGAAATTACAATGCGACAATAAAGAGTGATAATCCCTGCCGGCAACGATCATTCCCTGCAGAAAAGCAAGGAGCCGGTCAAGACCTGTCCCGGAGTCAGAGGACCTGGGTTCTAATCCCTGTTCTGCCACCTGTTGGCTCTCTGACCTTGGCCAAGTCATTTAACTGCCCTATGCCTCAGTTTCCTCATCCGTGATGTGGAGATCAAATACCGGGTCTCTCTTCTACTTAGACTGTGAACTCTCTGTGGGATAGGAAGTGTGTTCAAACTGATTATCTTGTATAATAATAATATTAATAATAATAATGATGACATTCGTTAAGCACTTACTATGTGCAAAGCACTGTTCTAAGCGCTGGGGAGGATACCAGGTGATCAGGTTGTCTCACGTGGGCTCACAGTCTTAATGTCCATTTTACAGATGAGGTAACTGAGGCATAGAGAAGTTAAGTGACTTGCTCAAAGTCGCACAGCTGACAAGCAGCGGAGCCTAGATTTGAACCCATGACCCCTGAGTCCCCAACCCGGGCTCTTTCCACTGAGCCACGCCGTTTCTCTGAGCGTCGTATCTACCCCAACGCTTAGAACAGTGCTTGAAGCATAGAGAAGCAGGCTGGCCTAGTGGATAGAGCCCGGGCTTGGGAGTCAGAGGTCATGGGTTCTAATCCTGGCTCTACCACATGTATACTGTGGGACTTTGGGCAAGTCACTTCACTTCATGTTTCTCAGTTCCCTCATCTGCAAAATGGGGATTGAGAATTGAGCCCCATGTGGGACGGGGACTGTGTCCAACCTGATTCTTCACTCATTCAATTGTATTTATTGAGTGCTTACCGTGTGCAGAGCACTGTACTAAGCCCTTGGAAAGTACAATCTGTCAACAGATAAAGACAATCCGTACCCAACAACAGACTCCGTTATCTTGTATGTACCTCAACGTTTAGCACAGCGCCCAGCATACAGTAAGCACTTTCCCACTCTAATTAAAAAACCTAGTCGGTTCTTAACCGTTATTATTAAGGTGCTTGTCAAGTGCTTATCGTGTGCCAGGTACTGTACTAAGCACTGAGGTGGCCAAGCAAATCAAGTTGGACCCAGTCCCTGTCCCACGTGGGGCTCACAGTCTCGATCCCCATTTTTCAGTTGAGGTAACGGAGGCCCAGAGAAGTGAAGTGAGTTGCTCGAGGTCACACAGCAGACAAGAACCAAAGGGGGGATTAGAACCCACGGACCTTCTGATTCCTAGGCCCTTGATGTATCTATTACACCGTGCTGCTTCTCTATTATGACTATCACACACACTTTCCAAAAAACCCAGGACCCAGTGTCAGAGCAAATCTCGCCCAACCGTCTCTCCCCGACCTTCCCTGAGGTTTTGTACCATCTCCTATTCTAGTCATCTCCGAGAAAGTCATTAGTGATCTGTGCCCTCCGCGGCCTCAGAACTAATAAAGATATTCCCAACATGTGGGCCCGCTCCAAATTCCTAAGTGAGGTCACTAAACTCCTCCTCCTCTTCCCCTTTCTCCCCTCCTCCCCCCCCCAGATTCCACCTCCCGCTTCATCTCTCTTCGTTGTCAGGCTCTTGCCCGGAATTAAGATGGGCGGTAGGTATGGTGAGAATAGTGATAATAATAATTCATTCAATCGTATTTATTGAGCGCTTACTAGTTGTGCTGTTTGTTAAGCATTCACTAAGTCAGTCAATAGTATTTATTGAGCGTTTACCTCTGTGCATATCTGTAATGTATTTATTTATTTACAGTCCTGTCGGTCTCTCCCTCTAGACTGTGAGCTTATTTTGGACGGGGAGTGTGACTGCATATTGTCAGCTCTCAGTTCAGGGTCCTGCACCCAGTAAGCACTCAATAAATACAATTGAACGAATGAATGAATGAATACAGACCACTGTATTAAGCGCTTGGGAGACTACAATATACCATTGAAACGGACGCACTCCCTGATCACAGCGAAGAACTGTTCTAAGTACTGAGGTACTTACAAGATAATCAGGGTAGTCACAGCATCGGGCTCACGGTCTAACAGGGAGGGAGAATGGGCATCGAATCCCCCTTTTACAAACTGAGGAAACTGAGGCACAGAGAAGCGAGGCGACTCGTCCGAGGCCACACGGCAGACGGTGGCGGAGCCGGGATTAGCGACTAAGTCCCTCGATTGCCGGGCCCGTGCTCTATCCATTAGGCCAGGCTGCTTCCTCGTCTAATCGAATCCAAATCGAAGCGACTGGAGTCATCAATTATATTCTGAATATCTCGCGATGGAGTCCCCATGCCGCATAACAAGTAAAGGAACTGGCACAGATCGTTCTCCAGAGAAACGCTCAGTACAGTGCTCTGCGCACAGTAAGCGCTCGATAAATACGATTTAATGACTGAAGCCTAGAGCGGCTAGGGCTGAGAGGGATCTCCTGAGGTCACCGAATCCATCCCCCTGCCTCTTAAGTCCGTGATATCCTGGTCCTTTTCCCAACTGTCAATTCCTGCTCAGCTTCTGCCCCTGCCTCCGTGAATCAATCGAACGATCAATCAAGTGAATTTACTGAGCGCTTCCTGTGGGCCGAGCAGTGTACTCAACGCTTGGGAGAGTACAATAAGACAGAGTTGCTGTGATCTCACCTGAGCCCTTCCAAGCTCTGTCCTTTAACTTCCTCATCTGGAAAGCGGGAATTAAGTTTTTCTGGCCACCTTCCCGCACCAGGGACGAAGCGCCCCAATCCCGTCGAAGAATGATGCAGTCAGTCGATCGTATTTATCGAACGCTTACCGCTTGCAGAGCGCTGTACTGAGCGCTTGGGAGAATCTGATTTAACAGACACGTTCCCCGTCCAGATTCATTAACTCAAGCGCCTCATACGGTGTTCTGCGCACAATAAGCGCTCAATAAATACGGTTGAGGATGGTGATCGGCACCGCGCGGTGAGAACCCCGCGCGCCTTTCATTGATTTGTTTGAAAATTAACGGGAAAAATGTCGCCCCACAATCCACCTCAGAGAGTTCTCCGTCACCTCCGGACGGCTTTGATTGTTCAACACCCCATTGTGTTTCCTGGAGGCTTCCAGATCTGCATTGTATAAGTATAAAAAACGGTCTTGGCTTTTATTTTTTTTTATTTTTTTATTATCAAAGGTCAGTTGCCTTTCTCTTCCACTTCAAAGCCTTTCAAAAGAGAATATTTCGCTGCATTCAAAGGGAGCGGTAAACAGACAAGACAAAGAGATCCGGGTCCTGAAGTCTCAGTCTACGTCTAAAGTCGGTATATATCGAAAACATTTGGGTAAATAAAAGAAGATGAGACAAGACAGATGGAGAGGCTGCCGTCTGATGCTGAGTCTGTTCTACTTAGCCTGTTTGTGTATGATCTGCTCTGGGGTGCGTGTGCGGGTGTGCGGCGGAACCATTATCCCGGGTCGGAGTCGAAGAGACTTTGTCACCATTAGAGTCAAACAGTCTCGCGGATTAAGCGTAGACTTGGTCAACCTTGAGGATGAAACACAGCGTCGGAAAGTCGGTGACATCACGCGATTCCAGAAGTCATCTATCTCGACAGGCCGAGAGCACCTTCGAGGACGGTCCTTGGATCCGGCAGAGAGGAACCGCTAGGCGCTCATGGCTGCATGAGAAGGGTCCACAAGGAGGAACGATCACGAGTCGCTTTTTGAGGTCGGTCAAGCTCTTCGGGCTGGCATTAAGCCTAAGGAAGACTGAATTTATATACCAACCTCAACTGGCAATCCATACGTAGAACTAAAGAGTAGCCATCCTTGTCTTATGCCGTCGAGTCGTCTCCTGCCCAGAGCGACGCCACGGACACGTCTCTCCCGGAGCTCCCTACCTCCATCTGCAGTCGTTCTGGTAGTGGATCCGGAGAGTTTTCTTGGGAAAATTAAGGATTACCGTTACCTTCTTACTAATAATGGTGGTATTTGTTAAGCGCTATGTGCCGAGCGCCGTTCTAAGCGCTGGGGTAGACACAGGGGAATGAGGTCGTCCCACGTGGGGCTCACACACTTTTAATCCCCATTTTACAGATGAGGGAACTGAGGCACCGAGAAGTGAAGTGACTTGCCCGAAGTCACACAGCTGACAAGTGGCCGAGCCGGGATTCGAACCCGTGACCTCTGACTCCAAAGCCCGTGCTCCTTCCACCGAGCCACGCTGCTTCTCATAATAATGTCGGTATTTGTTAAGCGCTTACTATGTGCCGAGCACTGTTCCAAGTGCTGGGGTAGATGCAGGGTAATCGGGTCCCACGCAGGGCTCACGGTCTTAATCCCCATTTTCCAGATGAGGTCACTGAGGCACAGAGAAGTGAAGTGACCTGCCCAAAGTCACACAGCTGACAAGTGGCGGAGCCGGGATTAGAACCCGTGACCTCTGACTTCTTCCGCACGGTAAACCTGAATCTCCTCCCTTGACTCTCTCCCGTTACGCTGGTTTCCAGAAAATAGTAGCCGCAGTATTTATTAAATGCTTACTGCGTGCAGAGCACTCGGAGCTCATTGCGGTCAGGGAACGTGTCACCAAACTCTGTTATACTGAACTGCCCCACGTGCTTAGTTCCGCGTTCTGTACGCAGTAAGTGGGAGTTGAAAACGATCATAGACTTCTGCTACCTAGGCAGCACCCCCTGCCTGGATAGGCCAAGAGGCAAAACTGGAGTAAAAAAGATCAATGTACCCTCTGTAAGACTGACAGAATATGGCGTCACTTAAATCACACTGCAGCTTTATAGAGCAACTGTGGCATCCCACTTTCCTCTATAACTGGGACACCTCCATCTTCCAAAAATCAGTAACAATAATAATTGTGGTATCTGTCAGTAAGTGCCGAGCGCTTAGTACAGTGCTCAGCACACGGTAAGTGCTCAATAAATACGATTGAATGAATGAATGACTAAGCGTTTACTATGTGTCTTGAATAAGTGTTTCCTATGATTAAGTGTTTACTATGTGCATATACAAGTCTGTTGCCGACTTGTTCATTCCAAGCGCTTAGTACAGTGCTCTGCACGTAGTAAGCGCTCAATAAATACTATTGAATGAATGAATGAATGTGTCAAGCACTGTTCTAAGCATTGGGGTGGATACATACAAATCTGGCCGGACACAGTCGCCGTCCCACATGGGGCTCACAGTCTTAATCCCCATTTTACGGATGAAGTAGCTGAGGATCAGAGAAGTAAAGTGAGTTGCCCAAGGTCACACAGCAAACACGGGGCACAGCCGGGATTAGAACCAGATGCTTTGGACCCCCATGTCCGTGTTCCATCCACTAGGCCGCACTGCTTCTCTAGAATGTGTCGCTGCTGCATTCTAGACTAGTCCCAAACTCAACCTCCAATGACAAACAGGGTCACGGGTGACAAGAGTCTGAAACGTAGTCTACTGTCAAAGCAATGGTCAGCCCGCCGTGCCTTGACTGGGCCGAGTCCAGGAGAACGACGAGCGTGGCATTTGTTAAGCCCTTACTGTGTGCCAGGAGCTGTACTAAGCGCTGGGGTGGCTACAAGCAAATGGGGTTGGACACAGTCCTTGTCCCCCATGGGGCTCGCAGTCTCCATCTTCATTTTCCAGATGAGGTCACCGAGGCACAGCGCGAAGCAGCGTGGCTCAGTGGAAAGAGCCCGGGTTCGGAAGTCGGAGGTCATGGATTCTAATCCCGGCTCCGCCGCTTGTCAGCCGTGTGAGCTTGGGCCAGTCGCTTAACCTCTCTGTGCCTCAGTTACCTCACCTGTAAAATGGGGATGAAGACTGTGAGCCCTACGTGGGACAACCTGATCGCCTTGTGTCTACCCCAGCGCTTAGAACAGTGCTTGGCACATAGTAAGCGCTTAACAAATACCAAAAAAAAAAGCGCGAACCGACTGGCCCCGGGTCACACAGCAGATCTGTGGAGGAACCGAGATTAGAACCCCTGACCTTCTGACTCCCAGGCTCGGGCTCTAGCCGCTAGGCGAAGCTGGGTCCCCCCCTCTGGACTGTAAACTATGGGCAGGGAACGTGTCTACCAACTCTGTTTTACGGTACCCTCCCGAGGTCTTAGTACAGTCAATCAATCGAAGGTATTTATTGAGTGTTTACTGTGTGCAGCGCACTGTACTAAGCGCTTGGGAGAGTACGGTCACTCCTCTCCCCTTCAAAGCCTTACTGAAGGTCCATCTCCTCCAAGAGGCCTTCCCAGACTAAGCCCCACTTTTCCACATCTCGCACTCCCTTCTGCGGCGTCCTGACTCGCTCCCTTTGCTCATCCCCTCCTTCCCAGCCCCACATCACTTATTCATTCATTCAATAGTATTTATTGAGCGCTTACTATGTGCAGAGCACCGTACTAAGCGCTTGGGATGAACAAGTCGGCAACGGATAGAGACGGTCCCTGCCGTTTGACGGGCTTACGGTCTAATCGACGGGCTTACAGTCTAATCTACTTAGGTACACGTCTATTGTATTTATTTTTATTGATATCTGTTTGTATCGATGTCTGTCTCCCCCCCCCCCCCCCGCAGACCGTGAGCTCGTTGTGGGCAGGTATTGTCACTCTTTATTGTTGTACTGTACTTTCCCAAGTACTTAGTACAGTGCCCTGCACACAGTAAGCGCTTAATAAATACGATTGATTGAACGAACGAATGACTGCAACCCAGGAGAACTGCAGTGCTTTGTACACAGTAAAAACTCCACCAATATCATCGGTATTTGAAGTAGCACGGCACAGTGGATAGAGCCCGAGCTTGGGAGTCAGCGGTCGTGGGTTCTAATCCCGGCTCCGCCACTTTTCCGCCTTGTGACCTCGGGCAAGCCACTTTGCTTCTCCGTACCTCGGCGGCCTCATCTGGAAAACGGGAACTGAGACACTGAGCGGCATGTGGGACAGTCCGGTTGGATTCGCCTGTATCCACCCCGGTGCTTAGTACAGTGCCTGACACCTAGTAGGTACTTAACAAATGCCATAATCATCATTATTATTATTGGTTGATTGATTGATTGATTGATGATTCAAGGATGTTAGGGCTCCCATCCTTCATTTTCTTAGAAATGCAATCCAAGCCCTAAATTTTGTCCTCAATCCCTGATTTTCTACCTCTGCCCTGAAACGAGAATAAAGTCTCTGGCTGGTCCTTTTCAAAGGATTTAGGTGGCGAGGCACACATTCCCAGAGCAAAACCTGAACTTGATGGGAAAAAATGTGTCCAAATCCATGTTTCTTAATGGCGCAATTAATCACGGCCTCGTTCTCAATCAAGCCGGAGGAGGATTTGCAACAGATGGGCTTTCTCTCAACCTCAAGGACCGGCCGATAGAGTTGATGCTTTGAAAAGGTACGGATGGGAGCTTCGGCTCGGGATATGAGGGTCCTGATCGGGTTGGGGGATCTAGCTCACTCAAAAGGAGCCGGGTTCTAATCCTGCCTCGGTCATATTTCTGCTGTGTGACCTCGGGCAAGTCATTTCACATCGCTGTACCTGATCTGCCTCATCTGTAAAATGGGGACTAATGCCGCGAGCCCCACGTGGGACACGGACCGTGCCCCGCCTGATTTGCTTGTATCTACATAGCGAGCACACAGTGAGCGGGGCACATCGTGAGCGCTGATCGAATGTCATAAAAGGGAGGGGGCCGAGAATTCCTGGGGGTTTCCGGGGTGATGAGATGGACCCCTTGATGGGAAACGGGTTGATCCAGGAACGCCTAACAATTAGGATCTGAAATTATGACAGCAATCTTTCCCTTAAAGAGCTCCGCTCCCCGCGAAAGTCTCCCTCAGATCCTTGGGAGCCTCCAACAGAACGAAGACTCAGTGGAAAGAGCCCGGGCTTCAGAGTCAGAGGTCATGGGTTCGAATCCCGGCTCTGCCGCTTGTCAGCTGTGTGGCCGTGGGCGGGTCGCTTCGCTTCTCTGGGCCTCAGTGACCTCATCTGGAAAATGGGGATTAACCGCGAGCCTCACGTGGGACGGCCCGATGACCCGGTATCTCCCCCAGCGTTCGGAACAGGTGCTCTGCACATCGTAAGCGCTTAACGGCTACCGACGTCGTTATTATAATCACCGATGATCATTATGGCATTTGGTGAGCCCTCGTAACGTGCCAGGCGCCGCGCTAAACGCCGCGGCGGCCGCCAGCAAATCGGGTTGGACGCGGCCCCTCGGTGCCGCGTGGGGCTCACGGTCTCGATCCCCATTTTACGGCTGAAGTAACCGAGGCCCGGAGCGGCGAAGCGACTTGCCCGAGGTCACCCGGCAGACAAGTGGCGGAGCCGGGATTAGGACCCGTGCCCTTCTGACTCCCAGGCCCGCGTTCCATCCGTTACGCCACGAGGCCACATCGACTCGTCCCTCTCCCCCCCAGTCCCCCTGGAGCGGGACCAGGCGGGCGATTTAAGGGCTCCGTCCTACTGGTGGGGAAACTGAGGCCCGGGGGCCGAGGGACTCCTCCGAGGGCACGGCGGGCCTCTAAGACCCTCCTTCGCGGGTAGGAATCGTCCGCCGGCCACGCCCCTCTGCCGGTGGCTCGGTTCCAGTTTGATCATCATGACTAATTGGGATTTCAAATATCCCAGGGCACGTGGAGAGTTTGCCAAGGCCGGATGAGGCAGGTCCCCGGGCGGAGGGGGCGGGGAAGGAGGCCCGGCCTTTTGTCTTGGACGCTGGGCCCCGCCCCACTCTGCATCGCCTTCCTCCCCCGCCCCCTGCTCCTTTCCCCGGGGAGGAGGAGGAGCCCCCCCCCCCCCCCACCCCCGACCCCGCAGGCCCAACCGGCCGGGGGACGGATCCCGCCTGCCGCCAGATGGGGGCGCTCCGCTACGCCGCTCGGCTCTACGCGGCTCGGCTCTGCGCCGCTCGGCCCCGGACCTTAACCTTCACTCCGCTTCAACGCGCTCAACTCTTAGGGTTACAGAGGCATCACCCCCCGGCACCGACCTCCACCCAGAGAGACGGAGAGGGGAAGGGAGAGAGAGAGAGAGATAGAGGCTGAGAGAGAGAAGGAGGAAGTGGGGGGGGGTGGGGAGAGGTAGGGAGAGGGAGAGAGATAAGGATAGGGAGAGAGGGAGAGGGAGGGTGGTAAGGAGCGGGGGGGGGGGGGGGGGAGGAAGGGAGGGAGATAGAAGAGAGAGACAAAGAGAGAAGGGGAGAGGGAGAGAGATAAGGAGAGGGAGAGAGATAAGGAGAGGGAGAGGGAGGGAGGTAAGGAGAGGGAGAGAGAGGAAGGGAGAGGGAGGGTGGTAAGAAGAGGGGGAAAGAGGAAGGGAGAGAGATAGAAGAGAGAGACAAAGAGAGAAAGGGAGAGAGAGAGAGATAAGGATAGAGAGAGAGGGAGAGGGAGAGAGAGGAAGGGAGAGGGAGGGAGGTAGGGAGAGAGAGGGAGGGAGGTAGGGAGAGAGAGAGGGAGGGAGGGAGGGAGAGAGAGGGAGGGAGGTAGGGAGAGAGAGGAAGGGAGAGGGAAAGAGAGAGAGGAAGGGAGAGGGAAAGAGAGAGAGGAAGGGAGAGGGAAAGAGCGAGAGGAAGGGAGGGAGAGAGAGAGGGAGGAAGGGGAGGGAGGAAAAGAGAGAAAGGGAGAGGAAGGGAGTGGGAGACACAGAGAGAGAGAAAGGGAGAAGGAGAGACAGACTAAGGGAGAGAGAGGAAGAGGAGGGAGGAAGGGAGAGGGAGAGAGAGGGAAAAGAAGGGAGAAGGGGAGAGGGAGAGGAAGGGAGAGGGAGAAAAGGAGTTAGAGGGAGGGTGAGAGAGGAAGGAAGCTAGAGGGATGGAGGGGGAGAGAGAAAGGAAGGCAGAGAAAGAGGGAGGGAGAAAGAGACAAAGGGAGCGAGAGGGAGAGGGAGAGATCCTGAAAGGAAAACCCTTATTCCCGGACTTTCCGAAATTCCAGTGGGGAATTATGGGGGCGGGGGGGGGGGAAAGTTGCTTCCCCTGGAAGCGGGTGGAGTCTATCTTGAGCTCACACTCCTTCCCCACCTTTGCCACCTTTCCCGGTCCCCGGGGGGATCCGGACGGCTTGCGGGGACTTTTTCTCTGGATGAATAAGGGCGGCGCCCCGCCCCGTCAGCAGGTGGAGGTCCAGGAGGAGGTGGAGGGGGAGGGAAGGGGGGGTCCTCCCAGCTGCCGGGCTCCCTGGACAAAGGAGCCGGGGAGATTGGCTTCGGTGTGGGCCTCTTGGCAAGCAGCGTCCGCAGCCCCAGCAGATGGCGAGGAGCGGAGTTCGCCCAAGTCCTGCCCATGAAAAAGGAGCGACAGAGAGAGCGTGGGGGGCTGGGGCAGCACCCCACCCCCCAACCCCACCCCTGCCCTAGCTCTAGGACCTTGCAGGAGCCGGCCTGGGGCCACAGCAGCACCCCTCACCCCGGGGAGAGAGAGACCCCTCGAGTCCCGAGGCGTGTGTGTGTGTGGGGGGGGGGGGGGAAGGGGTAATAATAATAATAATAATGGTATTTGGTAAGCGCTCACTAGGGGCCAGACACTGTATTAAGCGCTGGGGCAAATCTGTAAAATTCTGGGAGATCGGGTGGCCTTGGGGAGAGAGAGGCTGGAGCATCTGTCCGGGTCAGGGCGGATCCTCCCCTCTCTCCCCCTCCCCCCCGCCCCCAACCCCACAGGCGGACACACACACACACACACAAGACCCAACAGGCACACAAAGACCCACACGCGCCCCCTGCACGTCTCCCGTGGCGGATCTGCGGGCTTTTGTGATGCAGATGAAGGCGACGGGCAGAGAGCAGGGAGGGGGAAGGGGGAGGAGGGAGAAGCACAAAGTCTTGCTCCCGCGGCCCAGCCCCCTCCCCCGACGTCACACCGCGCCGCAGACAAACGGGAGCGGGGCTCACGCACCCACAGCCCGCACCGCGCCTCCCGCATCCCCCCGGCCGGCCCGAGGGGGGACCCTCCCCCCCCCCCCTCCTCCAGCCCCGCATCCCCCAGGCCGCCCCTCCCCCACAGGACCACCGCCTCCTCTCCTCCATCCCCTGCCCGGCGGCGGGCGGGCCCGGCCCGGCCCCTTTCAGCACCGCGGAGAGCCGCCGGCTGGCCCGGTGGCCCGGAGGGTGGGTGGCCCCGGTGGCCCATGGCGAGCGTGGGGCAGGGCGAGAAGCAGCTCTTTGAGAAGTTCTGGCGGGGGACCTTCAAGGCGGTGGCCACGCCTAGGCCGGCCAGCATCATCGTCGCCGGCATCACCGCGCGGAGGCCGCTCACCAGGTAGACCGCCGCCCTGCCTCCCTTTTCCCCATCGCACCCCTTCCCCGGGACCCCCCCCCCCCCCGCCCCGGCCCCAGCCGGCTGCCCAAAGAGGGGTGGGGGGGGGTCCCGACCTTCCGAGACGACGCCGGCGGAGAACCCCGAGAGGGTCGGGACGGGGAGGGGAGGCTCCCCAAAGGAGGCTTGCGGTCACCCCACCGACGGGGCCGATGGCATCACTCCCGCGATCGTCGTCGTGATAACTGTGGGATCCGTTAGGCGCTTCTCGCGGGCCGGGCACCGTGCTCGACGTCGGGGTGGAAATCGGGCTGGACGCGGCCCCCGTCCCACGTGGGGCTCCCAGTCTCCGTCCCCATTTTACGGATGAGGGGACCGAGGCTCGGAGAAGTGAAGTGACTGGCCCAAGGTCACCCGGCAGACAGGTGGCGGAGCCGGGATTAGAACCCGTGACCTTCTGACTCCCGGGCCCGGCTTCTAGCCACTCCGCCACGCCGCGGGGACTACCGATGATAATATTCCTTCGTTCGATTGCGTTTCTTAAACGCTCGCTGTATGCAGGGCACTGTACTAGGTGGTCGGGGAAGGACAGCACAGCCATGGAGATACGAGAATGATGATGACGATGATTAATAATGACGCACTCTGTGGGTGATCTCGGGGCCGAGTGGCAAACTTTTTCTCCCCTCGGTGGGATCCCTCTCTTTGGAGAGGGGAAGTCAGGGCAGGGAGGCGTGAAGAGAACAGAGGGCCGCAGGAGCGGTCCGGAGTGGGATGGAGTGGAGTGGGCAAGGGGAGGGGGGTCGGGTTTGGCTCCACAGCTGGGGGCAGGAAGCGGGGACCCCCACGCACCCCCCTCATCCCGTTGGCCGGGAGGGCCCCGGAGCTCGCCGAGATGGTGAGAGGTGGCCACCGGCCACTTCCGGACGAAGCCACGCCGGTCAGCAAGGGGAGGGGGGGGGGCGGATTGCACAGGGGGAGGGGGAATTAGGAGTCAGAGCGAAGGATGGGGCTGGGAGGGGAGGGGGAGGGGGCAAAAGATGTGGGCGGGGGGGGGGAATGGGGTGCGGGGAGGGAAGGAGGCGAAAGGAATCGGTTTCTTTTCGCTGGGGTCACTGGGCGGCTGGAAATCCCATCTCCGAACGCTTCGGGAGTGAAGGGTTCCTCGATTCAGTCATTCACTCAGTCCTACTTAACGGTAATAATAATGAGGTGGGCAGAGTATCTGTTAAGTGCTTACTATGTGCCAAGCACCGTTCTAAGCTCTGGGGTAGATACAAGGTAACGAGGATGTCCCACGTGGGGCTCACGGTCTTAACCCCCATCTTCCCGATGAGGGGACTGAGGCCCAGAGAAGTGAAGTGGCTTGCCCAAGGTCACACGGCGGACAAGTGGCGGAGCCGGGATCAGAACCTAGGTTCTCCGACTCCCGAGCCTGGACTCTTTCCACTAAGCCACGCCGCTCCGCGCTGCTTTTATTGAGCGCGCACTGTGTGCAGAGCACTGTACCAAGAGCTCGGGAAAGTACAGTAAAGAGAGGATATCCCTGCCCTACAACGAGCTCGCAATCTAGAGGGGAGACAGGGTCAGGCGCGGTGGGGCTGCAGATAAACTTCAGCTTTGGGGAGAGACATTATCTTCCACAGGAACCTAGGGAAGCAAGGAATTCCGTCCCTCTCATGGGTCCCCCGGTACCCGCGGAGACCCCCCGGCGAGCCGCAGGCCGGGACCGGGAGGAAGAGGAGCGGTAGGAAGAGGAAAGAGGCAGAGGAAGGAGAAGTAAATGAGTGGACGTGCCGCTAAGGCCGGTGAGAATGATAACGATGATGGTGCGATGGAGGGGTGGGGAGATGATGGTGTGACGAGAGGGAGGCACCGGCTGTTTTAACGGCGGTCAGCGGAGCCGTGGTCGGCGGACGCGGCCGGGGCTGTTTGGGGTACGGGCAGGAGCCAGCCAACCCAGCAAATCCACCCCCTCCGACTGGGAGGAAGGAAGGCGGGCCGGAAGCCGAGGATTGGAGAATTCTGAGGTCCCGGATGACTGTCTTTTGGTACCGGAGGATCAGGGCAGAATTTTCCAGCCAGACCAAATGCCTCTGTGGAATGTCCGTGGGAGAGACCGCGAATCCCCTGAGGGATTGTGTTGAACCTCAGTTGCTTGTCGCCACCCCAGGGCTTAGTACAGTGCCTGGCCCATAGTAAGCACTTAACAGATACCACGCATTATTATTACTTTGGGTCCAGGCTTGTCTGGATTAGAGGGAGGCCCAGTGACCAGAAGCAGGAGACAACGATTTGGTGCCTTGGGATCGGAGTCTTGGTCGGGAGGAGAATCTTCCCCTAAACGGGTTCCTCCTCTGCGCACCACTCTCACGCCATTGCCGGGGATGGGGGGCAGCACCCCACTTTCCTTCCTTACTGATCAAACGAATTTATTGAGTACTTACTCTGCGCTGAAGACTGTAGTAAGCGCTTGGGGGAGAACAATAGAACAGAGTGGGTAACATCTTCCCTTCCCACGAGGAGCTTCCAGTCGAGACGGGGGCCATCTCAGAGGCATTCCCCTTCGGCTTCTCCTCCCTCACCCCTAGTTATCAGTGAGATACCGATGGGGGTGAAGACGAGGCGGTACGGTCTAATGGAAATCAGGTCATCAGTGGTATTTCTTCAACCCAGCCCGCACACTTCGCTCCGCTCGTGTTAACCTTCTCACTGTGCCTCCATCTCACCTGTCCCGCCACCGACCCCGGCCCACGTCCTGCCTCCGGCCTGGAACCCCCTCCCTCCTCAAATGACAGTGACTCTGCCCACCTTTAAAGCCTTCCCGGAGGCCCATCTCCTCCAAGAGGCCTTCCCAGGCTAAGCCCCGTTTTTCCTCATCTCCCACTCCCTTCTGCGTCACCCTGACTCGCTCCCTTTATAATAATAATGTTGGTGTTTGTTAAGCGCTACCTATGTGCAGAGCACCGTTCTAAGCGCTGGGGTAGACACAGGGGAATCGGGTCGTCCCACGTAGGGCTCACAGCGTTAATCCCCATTTTGCAGATGAGGTAACTGAGCAGTTAAGTGACTCGCCCACCGTCACACAGCTGACAAGTGGCAGAGCCGGGATTCGAACCCATGATCTCTGACTCCAAAGCCCGTGCTCTTTCCACTGAGCCATGCTGCTTCTCCCCCGTCCCAGCCCCACAGCACCTATGTCCAAATCTGTCATCTTATCTATTCGTATTGATGTCTGCCTCCCCGACTCTAGACCGTAAACCCGTTGCGGGCAGGGAACGTGTCTGTTTATTGCTATACCGTGCTCTCCCAAGCGCTTACTACAGTGCTCTGCACACAGTAAGCACTCAATAAATACGACTGAAAGAATGAATGAGTACTTACTGTGTGCGGAGACTGTATTAAGCTACAGTAGAGCTGGTAGATGGGGATAGAATGCCTCTTAGACTGTGAGCCCCGGGTAGAAAAAGGGACTGTGTCCAATACGATGATCTCGTACGCACTCTGAGAAACAGCCTGGCTTAGTGGAAAGAGCCTGGGCTTGGGAATCAGAGGTCATAAGTTCTAATCCCAGTTTGTATCTCCCCCAGCGCTTAGAACAGGGCTTGGCACAGAGTAAGCGCTTAACAAATACCAACATGATTAATAGGCAGAGAAGCGGCACGGCTCTGTGGAAAGAGCGCGGGCTTGGGAGTCAGAGGTCATGGGTTCGAATTCTGGCTCTGCCACTTGTCAGCTGTGTGACTGTGGGCAAGTCGCTTCGCTTCTCTGTGCCTGTAAAATGGGGATGAAGACTGTGGGCCTCACGTGGGACAACTTCAATAGTATTTATTGAGCGCTTACTCTGTGCAGAGCACTGTACTAAGCGCTTGGAATGAACAAGTCGGCAACAGATAGAGACGGTCCCTGCCGTTTGACGGGCTTACGGTCTAATCGGGGGAGACGGACAGACGAGAACAATGGCAATAAATTACCCTGTATCTACCCCAGCGCTTAGAACGGTGCTCTGCACATATTAAGCACTTAACAAGTACCAACATTATTATTATTATTATTATTGTTATTACTCCAGGACTTAATACAGTGCTTGACACATAGGAAGTGCGCAGAAAATATCGGCATCACGAGATAGTTGTAATGATAATACATTGGATTTTAGCACTTTTATTTTCCTTTGCAGTTTCACATTTCTCACTCCTTTTTGTCCCTATCGCCTCTCCCTGAGGTCAGAAGAGGTATTTATTATTCTCCCCATTTTGCAGATGAAGAAAGTGAGGCCCAGAGAGGTTAAACAAGGAGAGTGCCTGACACATAGTAAGCGCTTAACAAATACCATCATCATCATTACCCAAGGTCAGGCCAGGGGCGGAGCTGGGATCAGAATGCACTTACACTATTTTCCGCTTCCCCCCACAGCTACTTGGAGCGGCAAAGGGAAGAATTGAGAATGAGCCTGAGCCAGTCATGGGTCTGGGTGTCAGAGGACTTGGGTTCTAATTTGGGCTCCACCACTTTTCTGCTCTGTGACTCAGGTCAAGCCAACTTAACTCGTCTGTGCCTCAGTCACCTCGCCTGTAAAATGGGGATTACATCCTCCTTCCTTTTCATTCAATGGTATTTGCTGAGCACTTACTGTAAGCAAAATACTGTGCTAAGCACTTGGGAGAGTCCAATATAACAATAAACAGACACATTCCCTGCCCACAGCGAGCTTATGGTCTTCCTCCGTGAGCCCTGTGTGGGACAGGGGCTGTGTCCAACCTGAACAGTTTGTGTCTATCCCAGTGCTTAGAACAGGGCTTGACACATAGTAAGTGCCTAACAGATACCATTAAAAAAAGCAACAAAAAAAGTTGCCAGAGAATTTGAATGCTCTTGATTTTGATCTATACACTTCTAGTTCCCAAGAAAGGGTCTGGACTAGATCGACTGGAGGAGAAAGTCTGGCTCGTGTCCCTTGGCTACCCGGATGCTTGCCCTGGGAGGCCACCCCCCCCCCCCATTCATTCAGTGATATCTATCGAGAGCCTACTGTGTGCAGAGCACTGCGCTAAGCACTTACGTGAGCAGAGTTAAAGTAGAAGACACCATTTCTGCCCTGGAGGTGCTTACAGTCTAATACTCCCCTAACATGGGAGCGGATTGAGCCAAGAGTTTGCCCTCCATGCTTGGTAGATTCTACGCATTTTGTCTTCTTCATCATTACAAAAGAGAAAATAAATCGATCAATTTATTGAGGTCTTATTGTGTGCAGAGGACTGTACTAAGCTTTGGGAGAAGCAGCATAGCCTAGTTGATCGAACACAGGCCCGGGAATCAGAAAGACTTGGGTTCTAATCCGGGCTCTGTCACCTGTCTGCTCTGTGACTTTGGGCAAGTCGCTTCACTTCTCTGGGCCTCAGTTACCACATCTGTAAAGTGAGGATTCAGACGGTGAGCCCCGGATGGAACAGGGTCAATGTCCAACCGATTTTGCTTGTTTGCACCCCAGCGCTTAGAACAGTGCCTGGCCCATAGTAAACACTAAACAGATACCACAGTTATTCACTATTATGACAATATAACAGAGTTGGTAAGCACGTTCCCTGCCCAAGAGCTTAGTCTACAGGGCGAGACCGTCACAGATATAAATAAATAAATTACAGATATGTACCTAGGTGCTGTGGGGCTGAAGGAAGGGTGAATAAAGGGCGCAAATCGAAGCGCAAGGGCCAGCAGGAGGAAGGCGGGGGGAGAGGAAATGAGGGCTTAATTAGGGAAGGCCTCTTGGAGGAGATGTGCTTTTAATAAGCCTTTCAAGATGGTGAGAGTGATTGTTGGATATGAAGAGGGAAGGTGTTCCAGGTCAGAGGGAGGATGTGGGTGAAATATACGTGGTGAGATAGATGAGGTGGAGGTACAGTGAGTAGGTTGGCATTAGAGGAGCAAAGTGAGCGGGCTGGGTTGGAGTAGGTAAAGTAGGAGGGGGCGAGGGGATTGAGGGTTTTAAAGCCGAAGGTGTGGAGTCTCCGTTGGATGCGGAGGTGGATGGGCGACCACTGGAGTTTCTTGAGGATTGGGGAGATGAGGAGTGAACGGTTTTGTGGAAAAATAGGAAGGTGCCTCATTACCCACCATCAGCAAATTTGGAGAGAGAATCGCTGCCTGAGGGGATCGAGTTTAGGCAGACAAATCTCTTCTTGCAACGGGTTTAGCCCTTCGGAACTTCAGACTTTGTGTTCCTGGAGGATAGTGACCCGTGTCTCGCTACGCTTCCCGGTAGCTCTGCTGTAGGTCCACTTCAAAGAGAGTTGGTATGGGAAACAGGGGACTTGGGTTCTAATGGTGTTTTTTCCTGCCCCAGTCCACTGACGCACTTGGATTGTGTCTGTTTATCGTGGTATTGTCCTCTCCTAAGCGCTCAATCCAATGCTCTGCACACAGTAAGCGCTCAATAAATATGAATGACTGACCGACTGGCAGAGAGTGTATATATATGCTCTCCTATTCACTTGCCCCTTCCACGGCCTAGCAGGAACACCACCGGCAGGGATGAGACAGTGTGTGTCGAGCTTCTTCAAGCTCGGGCAGGTTTTAGATCCCGAAGCCTCTGCTCTGGAGTTCATCTGTCAACCCCGATCAACAGCTCCATCATCGTTCTCTCCAGAAGTTAGTATCTTGCTAGGCACTCGATAGATTCCATCGACCTCGATCTCGACTATCTCACCGCCGACCCCTCATCCACGTCCTACCTCTGGTCTGGGACTCCCTCCCCCTTCATATCAGACAGACGACCACATTCCCCACCTTCAAAGCTTTATTGAAGGCACAACTCCAAGAAATCTTCCCCGACTAAGCTTTCATTTTCTTGTCTCCTACTCCTTCCTATGTCACCTCTGCTCTAAGATTTGCCCCCTTTATTCACCCCACCCTCAGTCCCTCAGCACTTAAATACATACCCGTAATTTATTTATTTCTATTAATTTCCACCTTCCCTTCCAGACTATAAGCTCCTTGAGGGCAGGGAACGTGTCTGCTAACTCCGTACTATCAGAATAATACTTATGGTACTTGTTAAATGCCAGGTGCCAAGCACTAAGTACTGGGGCAGGTACAAGTTAATCAGGTTGGACACGGTCCCTGTCCCACATGGGGCTCACAGGCTTAATCCCTACCTTACAGATAAGGTCACTGAGGCACAGAGAAGAGAAGTGACCTGCTCAAGGTCACCGGATAGATGAGTGGAGGTGACGGGATTAGAAACCAGGTCCTTCTGAATCCCAGGCTTGTGCCCAGTCCACTAAAGCATGCTGTATCTCAAACAGTGAACTCTTGAGTGCCCTGCACAGAGTAAGCGTTTAATAAATACCACTGATTGACTGATTGATGTTGATGGTATCAAATCAGAGGTAGAAAGAAAGAACGAACTCAGAACAACACTTCGAAGATTGAAGCTTCGAGTCACTTGGGGGTCGACTCTCATTTTTCCGTCTAGACTGTAAGCTCGTTGGGGGCAGGGAACGTGTCTGCTTATTCTATTTTGCTCTCCCAAGCGCTTACTACAGTGCTCTGCACACAGTAAGCGCTCAATAAATACGATTGAATGAATGATTGAATGAATTCAACTTCTCCCTTCACCAATCTTCCTGCCTTTTTTAGCAAAAATAAAAAGGGCCCTGGGCGGGGTCTGCATAATAGTCATTTTTTCTCCCCCGAATATGTTCTTCGGAGAGGGTGAGCACTGGCTGAGTGAGCCTTAGCTAGTTTTTGTTTCTTGAGAGCTCGTGGTTAAGACCCAATCAGAACTGCATAACGCATCACCTTGCTCTGGACACCCGAGAAGGATTTTCCCTCTGGGAAGGAATTGATGTCGTTTGTATCTATTTGTAAGTGAATTTGGAGTTTAAAGGGAGAAGAAGGGTCCGGGGGTAATCCGGCTCCTTGCTTGTTTGCTTCTCTCGGGGAATGGGTGATTTTCTAACAGAACTGCTCGGTGAATTGCTTCACTTCACATCTCCGAGCCTCAGTTCCCCCGTCTGTAAAATGGGGATGGAGCCTGTGAGCCGTATGTGGGACGGGGACCGTGTCCAACTCAAGCTCGGTGCGAAGAGGCGAGAAGCAGCATGGTCTAGAGGCAAAAAAAAAAAAGGCCAGAGACTCAGAGGACCTGGGTTCTAATCCCAGCTCTGTCACCTGCCTGCTGTGTAACTTTGGACAAGTCACTTAACTTCTCTGAGCCTCATTAACCTCATCTGTAAAATGGGGATTAAGACTGTGGACCCCACCTGGGACAACCTGATAGTCTTGTATCCCCCACCCCCAGAGCTTAGAACAGTGATGGCACATAGTAAGCGCTTAACAAATACCATAATTATTATTATTCGCCCTACGGGGATTCCCCTCAGACCTCAGTAAACAGAGTCACGTTTCGTGGGAGAGTGAGGTCTGCGTTTTGCTCCCCTGCACACAATTCCAAGAGCACTGTGAGGCCGACCCCAGGAGCAAACACCTCTCCTGGCCACCCGATAGATGCGGGTTCCTTTCTCAGGGGGTTGGACCGTGATGGGAATCTGACCAGACGAGAGACTGTTTCTCCTTCCTGGAGATATCATGGTCCCACCCCTTGGGGCGAGACCGTCTGCTTATTGTTATATCGTTCTCTCCCAAGCGCTTGGTACAGTGCTCTGCACACGGTAAGCTCTCAATAAATACGACTGAATGAATGAATGAGTGAGACCTCCAAACCGTTTACTCGCCCAGGCTGGGTACGGTGCTCTGCAAACAGTAAGTGCTCAATAAATACCGTTGATGGATGGATTGACTGATTGACTCCGGCTAAGGGAGATACAACCTCCATCCCTGCTCACGGACCCAGCCCTGTCCTCCTCCGGGAGGGCGGTGGGGGACCTTGAAACAGCTTTCTGACCTTTCCGCCCCCCTCCCCGTCGGCTCATCTTAAAGCAGACCCGTTGATTGAACATTCAAATAAGGGTTTGAGACTTTTAAAACCAATGCCAAGGCATCGAATGGTTCTTATTAATCGAACACCTTCCTCTCCCCCACCTCCCAGCCCCCGTGCCCTTCTCCTGATTAATGCAGACACTTCTTAGGCTTTATTTATTCATCCTCCTGGTTGCACTGTGACTTAGGTAACAAGATGACTTTCTTTATTTGGAGAGGAAGGAAGCCAAGGCCAGGAACTCACCCCCCGCTACCCGGTGACCTTCTCCCCCGGGACGGTGGCAGGAGGCAGACGTGGACCCCAAGGCTCTGACCCGTTTTCCCCCGTGCGGGTCGCGACTGTCAGTGCTCCGTGGCGGGGATGGGGGAGAAACTCCGAGGCCCAGCGGGGTTAGAGCCCGTGAGGCAGAATGGCTCAGATATGACAGGGTTTCCGACTCCCCAGTGAAACGCCACGATAAATTCCACCCAGATAGCATCCGGGTTCCAGTCCATCGCTCCCAATTTGCCTTTCCCTTCTTTCCTCCTCCATTTCAGGGTCCAGTTCCGATACACTTCCCATCCCTTTCCAGCGAGAAGCAGCGTGGCCTAGTGGATAGAGCCCGGGCCTGGAAGTCAGAAGGACCCGGGTTCTCATCCTGGCTCCGCCGCTTCTCTGCTTGGGCAAGCCACTTCACTTCTCTGGGCCTCGGTCACCTCATCTGTCAAATGGGGATTAGTGAAAAGGGCACGGGCCTGGGAGTCAGAAGTCATGGGTTCTAATCCTGACTCTACCGCTTGTCTCTGTCTGACCTCGGGCAAGTCACTTCACTTCTCTGGACCTCGGTTACCTCAACTGTAAAATGGGGATTGAGACTGTGAGCCCCACGTAGGATAGGGACTGGGTCCCACCCAATTTGCTTGTATCCACCCAGCGTTTAGTACGGTGCCTGGCAAATAGTAAGCGCTTAACAAATACCATAATTATTATTATTACTTTGAGCCCCAAGTGGGACAGGGGATTGGGTCCAACCTGATTAGCTTGTGTCTGCCTCAGGGCTTAGTTAGTATAGTGCCTGGCACACAGTAAGCGCTTAACAAATATCAGTTATTATTATTATTATTACTGTGAGCCCCACGTAGGACAGGGACTGTGTCCAGCCTGATTAATTTGTATCTGCCCCAGTGCTTGGTACAGTGCCTAGCACATAGTAAGCACTTAATAAGTGCCTATCATTATCATCATTATTATTATTCTGGCTATTATTTCTATTATTAGAAGGTGCGTAATGTAGCGGATAGAGCTTAGGCCTATAATTCAGAAGGTCATGGGTTCTAGTCCCGGCTCCGCCACTTGTCTGCTGGGTGACCGTGGGCAAGTCGGTTCACTTCTCTGGGCCTCAGTGCCCTCATCTGGAAAATGGGGATCGAGACGGGGAGCCCCATCTCAGAGAAGCAGCGTGGCTTAGTGGAAAGAGCCCAGGCTTAGGAGTCAGAGGCCATGGGTTCTAATCCCGGCTCCGCCACCCGCCAGCTGGGTGACTTTGGGCAAGCCACTTCACTTCTCGGTGCCTCAGTGACCTCATCTGTAAAACGGGGATGAAGACCGTGAGCCTCACGTGGGACAACCTGATTACCCTGCAACTCCCCCAGCGCTCAGAACAGTGCTCGGTACAAAGTCAGCGCTTAACAAATACCAACATCATTATTATCTGGGACAGGGACTGTGTCGAACCCGATTTGCTTCTCTCCACCCCAGCAATTAGTACAGTACCTGGCACATAGTACCTGGCACATCATTATTATTATCCCAGCACCTCTCCAACACGGCCAAAACTGAGGGGTTGTAAGGCCTCCTACTTCCCTTTCCCCGGGCAGCCAACGGGGGCTTCCCAGGGAGCAGCCAGAGTCAGGACGGCAGCCAAAGGAGAGCCCGTTTCCTTATAGACAAGCGTGAAATTTACAATCTCTCTGATTGCCATCAATCAGATTAGGAGAATGAAAAAGACACTGTTTAGACTTCCACAGAGCAAATGGCAAATCATGTTTCCACGGAGAGGATTCGGTGCGGTGTGTCTTCCAGATTCAGGCGTGAAAGAGAGACCCCGTTTTTTCTTTCCCTGCTCCCGCCCTCACCCGCCCCGGGCCGGGGCCACTAGAGCTGAGCTTAATGCTCTGTGTGACACAAGCACACACACGCAAATCACCGTGCGTGCATGGAAATAGACGCATATATACGGACCCACACAGGAGCACACACGAGCTCCCACGTGTACACACAAGGACGCACACATACAAACTGAAAGACACACTGACACGATATATACCCAAACCCACATAAAAACACTGGAACGCCTCTATAAACGTAGACAAACACACACCCATTCAACCCCCACACACATTCACAAATAGATACACGGGCACACAAACACATATATACACAAAGGTACCCAGTGACACAGTACCTACATAAACAGTCACACATAAATGCACAGAAACACACATAAACTCCGTCATCTATTCATAAGCGTAAACGGAAACGTATAAATGCCTAAATATACACACTTGTAAATGCACGCGTGTACACTCCCAAGGACACAGTCACAGACATTCGCCGCTAGATCTACAAGCGCAGACACGCGAACACCCCGTCCGGTGAACCCGTATTCTCCCAAGAGCTTAGTACAGTGCTCTGCACCCAGTAAACATTCAATAAACTAGAGGTAGCAGTGAGGCCTAGTGGATAGACCCCAGGGATGGGGGTGAGAAGGATCTGGATTCTCATCCAGACCTGTGTGACCTTGGACCAGTCACTTCACTCTTCTATGCCTCGGTTCCCTCCTCTGTAAAATGAGGCCCTGTGGGCCGGGGACCGTGTCCTTCATTCGATCGTGTTTATTGAACGCTTCCTGTGTGCAGAGCACTGTACTAAGCGTTTGGGAGGGTACAGTACAACAACAGACACAGTCCCTGCCCACAACGAGCTCGCAGTCTAGAGTCCAACCTGATTAGCTATTATCCACCCTCGTGCTGAGTACAGTGCTTGGCACACAGTAAGAGCTAAACAAATACCGTAAATAAGTGATTGAGAGATTGAGTGATTACATCTACATATATCTGTAATTTATTTATTCATCTATCCGTGTATTTCTATTAATGTCCGGCTCCCCCTTTAGACTGTGAGCTCAGTGTGGGCAAGGAATGTGTCTGTTAGTGTACTCTCCCAAGCGCTTGGCACAGTGCTTGACACATAGTGAGTGCTAAGCAAATACCATAAAAAATTGATCGATGATTGGTTGATTATATCCATATATATATCTATAATGTATTTATCTATCGATTTACATCAATGTCTGTCTCCCTCTCTAGACTGAGTTGTTGTAGGCAGGAGAGTTGTCTGTTGTTCTACTGTACAATCCCAAGCGCTTAGTACAGTGCTTTGCACACAGTAGGCGCTCAGTAAATATGATTGAATGAATGAATGAATGATGGATTGATGGATGGAAGGACTTGGGTGCCACTGTTTTTGGGTGGGTTTTTTTGCCTCAGAACACCGGATTAAGACAAAGCCAAACCTTAAAGGGGAACAAAATCCAACCTCCCAACCTCCCAACCGTCACTCTGCCACTTGGTTGTGTGACCTTGGGTAGGTCACTTCACTTCTCTGTGCCTCAGTTCCCTCATCTGTAAAATGGGGATGAAGACCGGGAGCCCCACGTGGGACAACCTGATCACCTTGTATCTACCCCAGCACTTAGAACAGTCCTTGGCACCTAGTAGGCGCTTAACAAATCCCAACATTGTGTATTATCTATAATTCGATTTATTTACATTAATAATAATAATAATGGCATTTAATAATAAGATTATATTAATAATAATGGATGCTATTGATGCCTGTCCATTTGCTTTGTTTTGTTTAGTTGTCTGTCTCCCCGTTTCTAGACTGTCAGCCCGTTGGGTAGGGATTGTCTCTGTTGCCGAACTGTACTTTCCAAGCGCTTAGGACAGTGCTCTGCACGCAGTAAGCGCTCAATAAATACGATTGAATGAATGAATGAATAAGTAAATTCCGCTATTCCCTTCTCCACGTCTCCAGTCTAGGCAAACATCCAGGGGACGAGGGGCAAACAGGCTCTGATTTGCGGGCTCCTTTGCCCCCGGACCCGACGGCCCGACGGCTCTCTGTGGAGACACGTGCTTCCAGGGTGGTCCCCGGCCTCCTTCGAAGTTAACTGCAGTCGGTGAGCGCTTACTGTGTGCAGAGCACTGTGCTCGGCATTTGAGAGAGTACAGTCTGTGCATCGTTGAAGGTCCTCCCCTCTTCTCCCTCCTCCTTCTCCCCTTTTCCTCTTCTCCCTCCTCCTCTCCCCCCTTCTGCCTCTTCCTTTCCCCCTCCCTTTTCTTCCTTCTCCTTCTCCCCCCATTTCTCCCACCTCAGTTTCCCTCCTTTTCCTTCCCCCCTGCTTCTCCCACCTTGCCCTCCCCCTTTTCCACCCCTCCATCCTCAAAGTTCAATGAGCATACAGTCTAGAGAGGGAGATAGGTTGATATAAATCAATTAATTACATATTTGTGGTTTCGGTATGAGCCTGCCCAGAGGCAGGGGGTTGGACCGGATGACCCTGAGTGATTTCCTTTTAACTCTAGGGGTTCCCGAATCTCCTCAGGATCGAGCAGTGGGGCTAGGTGGATAGAACACAGGCCTGGGAGTCAGAAGGACATGGGTTCTAATCCCAGCTCCACCCCTTGTCTGCTGTGTTACCCGGGGCAGATCACTTCACTTCTCTGGGCCTCGGTTACCTCATCTGTAAAATGGGGATTAAGATTGTGAGCCCTGTGTGGGTCGGGGGCTGTGCAAACTGACTGCCTTGTATCTTCCCCAATGCTTAGAACAGTGCTCGACACCGAGTAAGTGCTTAACAAGTACCGTGATTGTTATTATTATGATTCTGGTCTGACTGCTCGAAGGCAACAGCTCCTTTGGGAAGCTCCCACCACTTAACCTGGGAGGCGGAGCTGAGTTGTCCAGTTCCATGCTGAGAAAATCCTTTTCTAATCTCAGAACCCACTGGCCTGCCCAGGTCTAGGAAGATCTGGGCTATCATTGAAGGCTCCGCAGGTGGCCCTTTTCTTTCTCTGCTGGATCACATCCACCCCTCCCCTCCTCCCAGACATTCAGCTGAGGCCATTAATCCACTACAGAAATAGCCACTGGGACATCATTCATTCATTCATTCATTCACTCAATCGAATTTATCGAGCGCTTACCGTGTGCAGAGCACTGTATTAAGCATTTGGGAGAGTACGATACAACAATAAACAGATGCACTCCCTGCTCTCGGTGAGTTTACGGGCTGGGGCGGTTGGGGGCCAGAGGGTAGAATTTCTAGCCAGGCTGGATCCCAGTGCATGGAACCGAGAGGAGGAGGGGGATGGAAAAGGTGGAGGGTGAGGTGGGAAAAGCCGGGGGTGGGTAGCAGGAGGAAAAAGGAGGAAGAAGTGTGGGGGAAGAAGGAGGGAGAAAGGAAAATCTGCAGTTTATTTATTTGTGTACTTATTTATTTATATTAATGTCTGTCTCCTCCTCTAGACTGTGAGCTCGTTGTGGGCAGGAGTGTGTCTGTTGGTTGTTCTGTAGTACTCTCCCAAGTGCATAGTACAGTGCTTTGCCCACAGTAAGTGCTCAATAAATACGTTTGAATGAATCAATATATGAATGAAAAGGGAAGGGGAAAAAGTGGGGGGGGGGGAGAAGGAGAGAGAAGGCAGGAGTAGGAGAAGGAGGAGGGACAAGAGAAAGGGGAGGAAGCAGGAGGGGGAAGAGGGAAAAGAAAAGGGAGAAGAGGAGAGGGGGAAAGGAGGAGAGAGGAAATGGGGGGAGAAGGAAGAGGGAGAAGAGAGGGGGAGAAGAGGAGGGAGAAAAGGAAGGGGAAAAAGGAGAAGAGGGAGAGGGGGAAAAGAAGGAGAGAGAAGGCAGAGGTGGGAAAAGGAGGAGGGAGAAGAGAAGGGGAAAGAGAAGGAGGGAGAAAAGGGATGGGAAAAAGGAGAGAAGAGGGGGGGAAGGAGGAGAGTGAAGGCAGAGGGGGAAAAGGAGGAGGGAGAAGAGGGAGAGAGGGAAAGGAGGAGAGAGAAGAGAAAGGGGGAGAAGGAGGAGGGAGGAGAGGAAAGGACCTTCATTGATGTATGCTCTCATAGAAGAGTGAAGCCAGGAACTGGAGCCTGGATTGGGGACTGAGGGAAAGAGAGGGGCTATCTCGGACTGGGGGGACAGAGAGACTAGGGAGGGAATGCTCGATTGAGGCTCTCCCAGTGGATTGACCCTCAGGGGATCAAGAACCCCCTCCCTCATCAAATCTGACAGACGACTCTCCCCCCACAACTTCGAAGCCTTACTGCTGGCCCATCTCCTCCCAGAGGCCTTCCCTGACTAACCCCTCCTTTCCTCTTCTCCCACTCCCTCTGGGTCGCCCTGACTTGTTCCCTTTAATCATTTATTCATTCATTCATTCAATGGTATTTATCGAGCGCTTACAATGTGCAGAGCACTGTACTAAGCGCTCGGAATGTGCAATTCGGCAACAGATAGAGACAATCCCCGCCCACTGACGGGTTTACAGTCTAATCGGGGGTAGATTTATTCATCTAACACTCCCGGCCCACAGTACTTTCGTCCATATCTGTCATTTATTTATTTCTATTCATGTTTGTCTCCCCCTCTAGACAGTAAACTCACTGTGGGCAGGGAATGAGTCTGTTTATTGTTATATTGTACTCTCCCAAGCACTTAGTACAGTTCTCTGCACACAGTAAATGCTGAATGAATGACTGAATGAATGAGTGGAAGGAGGGAGCTTCCAGAGACCAGTTTTGAGGGGCAGAACATGCTTGCGGAGGTGAATCCCACTTTCATCCCCCACAGCACTTATGTTCATATCCATAATTTGTTTTATTTTAATGTCTGTCTCCTCCTCTTTACTGTGAGCTCTTGGAGGGCAGGGAATGGGTCTACCGATTCTGTTATATTCTTATGTCTTACTCTCCCAAGCAGTGTGGCCAAGTGGAAAAAGCCCGGGCCTGGGACTCGGAGGACCTGTGTTCTAATCCCGGCTCAGTCATTTGTCTGCTTTGTGGCCGTGGGCCGATCATTTCTCTGGGCCTCAGTTCCCTCGTCTGTAAAATGGGGGATTAACGCCGTGAGGCCCAATATGGGACAAGGACTGTGCCCAACCCGATTTTCTTGAATTCACCCCATCACTTAGTTCAGCGCCTACCTAATAGTAAGCGCTTAACAAATACCACAATTTCCTAATACCACACTTATTATCAGTACAATATTCTGCAAAGAGCAAGCGCTCAATAAGAGGCATTGATTGATTAATTGTCCTGAGCGACAGTCACAACCCAAATGAATGACGGAGACCTGGAAAACCTACTGGCTCGCTCATTCATTTATTCAGTTGTATTTATTGAGCGCTTACTGCATATAGAACACTGTACCAAGTACTTTGGAGAGTATAATATAACAGTAAACCCGCTGGCTCATGCTCCTGTATTATTATATAATTACTATTATAATATAATTAATATAATAATAGCACAATATCAGTGTTCTCAGAGCTGGAGTGGATATGAGCAAATTGGGTTGGCATAATCCCTGCCCCACGTAATAATAATAATAATAATAACGTTGGTATTTGTTAAGCACTTACTATGTGCCGAGCACCGTTCTAAGCGCTGGGGGAGATACAGGGTAATGAGGTTGTCCCACGTGAGGCTCACAGTCTTAATCCCCATTTTACAGATGAGATAACTGAGGCACCGAGAAGTTAAGCGACTTGCCCAAGGTCACACAACTGACAGGTGGTGGAGCCGGGATTAGAACCCATGACCTCTGACTCCTAAGCCCGGGCTCTTTCCACTGTGCCACGCTGCTTCTCAATGTAGGACTCAGTGTTTCAGTCCCCATTTTACAGATGAGATAATAATAATGTTGGTATTTGTTAAGCGCTTACAATGTGCAGAGCACTGTTCTAAGCGCTGGGGTAGACACAGGGGAATCGGGTTGTCCCACGTGGGGCTCACAGTCTTAATTCCCATTTTACAGATGAGGTAACTGAGGCCCAGTTACCTAAACAGTGCTGAAAGTGCTTCATAAATACCACCGGTTTATGGATCGATGGATTAATACAGTACAGGAGAAACAGCACGATGCAGTGGACAGAGCACGGACCTGAGAGTCAGAGCATGGATCTTAGAGTCAGAAGGTCATGGGTTCTAATCCCAGCTCCGCCACCTGTCTGCCGTATGACCTGGGGCAAATCATTTCACTTCTCCGGAAGCAGCGTGGCTCAGTGGAACGAGCCCGGGCTTGGGAGTCAGAGGTCATGGATTCGAATCCCGGCTCTGCCACTCGTCAGCTGTGTGACTGTGGGCAAGTCACTTCACTTCTCTGTGTCTCAGTGACCTCATCTGGAAAACGGGGATGAAGACTGTGAGCCTCACGTGGGACAACCTCGTTACCCTGTATCTACCCCAGCGCTTAGAACAGTGCTCTGCACCTGGTAAGCGCTTAACAGATAACGAAATTAAAGCAGGACTCCTGGCTCCTCTTTTTCAGGCCCTTGGTTAACCACTGACTGGGTGCTGAGCGCTGTGCTACACTCTGGGGGAGAGACACAAAATCATCAGACCAATCCCTGCCCCACCCTGGGCTCACAGCGCCTTAACCTCATTGTACGGATGAGGAAACGGAGGATCGGGGAGTGTAAGTGACTTGTCCAAGGTCACACAGCAGGTCAGTGGCAGAGCCTGGGTGGCAGAGTCGGGACTCCTGGCACCCAGCCCCGGGCACTTTCCACGAGGGCAACCTGTCTGAAGAGTTTGCTGAGCCCAGCCCTGGATGAATTTGCATCCAGAAGGAACCTGCTTCTTGGAAAAGCAGCATAGCCTAGTGGATAGAGCATGGGGCTGGGTTCTAATTTCAGCTCCGCCACTTGTCTGCTGGGTGACCTTGGGCGAGTCACTTTACTTCTTTCCCAGAGGTGACCCTTGGCCAAGGGCTGTGTGACGTGGATCGGCTCCAATCCCGTTCAGGGAGGTTCAGCTCCGCTGGATGCCGGGGAGGAAAAATAAAAGTTATATCCCTATGGAAAACAGACTTTGCAATTACTATCCAAGTGCAACTCGCTGGCTGGGTTGTACCTGGGTGTTGGTTTTGGACTTTTTAAACGAATAGTGGCAAAGCTAGATGCCTCCCAGGGTCTGGGTAATGGTATCGTCTCCCTCTGACACTGCGCGTGGTGGATAATAATAATCATAATAATGGCATGTGTTAGGTGCTTACTATGTGCAAGGCACTGTACTAAGCGCTGGATGGTGATACCCCAGGCATCTCTGGGTAATGACATCGTCTCTCTGTGACACTGTGCGCAGCAGAGAGGGATACCCCGGGCTCCCAAGCGTCTCTGGATAATGGCACGGAATGTGTCCGTCCGTTGTTGTCTGGTACTCTCCCAAGTACTTAGTACAGTGCTTTGCACACAGTAAGTGCTCCATAAATACAACCGAATGAGTGAATGACCTCCTCTCCCTGTGACACTGTGTGCGGCAGAAGGGGATACCTCAGGTTCCCAGGGGTCTCCGGATAACAGCATCATCTCCCTGTGACAATGAGCCCATCATCTCCCAAAGCAGACCCCACTCCCGGCCATCCATTCCGGGGTGAAACGGCTCCCAGAAAATCCAATCCCGCAAGCGAACAGGGAATTTCCTCTTCTTCCCTCCCGTCCTCTGCTGGGTAGTCCCAAATGACGTAAGCATCAAATCTTTCCCCTCCTGCTCTGTGTTCCTCTATGCCAGGCATTCATCTCTTTTCCAGGAAAGGGTCAATGGTTTGCAAATCGACCAGGCCCAAGAGAGGGCTCGCTTGTGGCTGGGAGCCGTGATCTGGGACTTTTATCATTATGTAACGGAACTGGCCGAATGCCCGCCGTGTGCACCTACTGGAGACGGAAGGGGGATAGATCACAATTCCTGCCCTGGAGGACTCTACGATCTGATAGGGAAGATGAGGAGATGCAGAAACTGATGAAGGTCAGCAAGTGAAAGAGTGAGAGAAAGCTAAAGAATAAAGTCAGAGGCTACTTGGGTCAATAACGAACAAATAAACGGATAGGTGGACCCGGGCTGAGCGGGCTGAGAGGAATAATTAAAGACGATTCCGTGCTACAGGATGATCTGTAGAATGTTGATGAAGTCCTAGTGGGTTTCAGACAAGTTACCTGTGAGCAGAGGATGGGTCTTGGCCTTCCATTGTACTTTTAATAATGTTGCGATTTGTTAAGCGCTTACTACGTGCAGAGCACTGTTGTAAGCGCTGAGGCAGATACAGGGTAATCAGGTTGTCCCATGTGAGGCAGTAGAGGGAGCAGAGGGAAAAGGGGAAGCTCAGTCAATTATTAGTATTATTATTAACTTGTATTCACCCCAGTGCTTAGTACAATGCCTGGCAGATAATAATAATAATAATAATGTTGATATTTGTTAAGCATTTACTATGTGCAGAGCACCGTTCTAGGCGCTGGGCTAGACACAGGGGAATCAGGTTGTCCCACGTGGGGCTACCAGTCTTCATCTCCATTTTACAGACGAGGGAACTGAGGCCCAGAGAAGTGAAGTGACTTGCCCACAGTCACACGGCTGCCAAGTGGCAGAGCGGGGATTCGAACCCATGACCTCTGACTCCCAAGCCCGGGCTCTTTTTGCCCCCCGAGGCTGATGAAAACCCGGGTAAAGACGTTTATACCGGGGTTTGGATCGGAATTCTCAGTTAGCCGAGGGAATCCGGCTCCCAGAGAAGCTTGCAAAAGGCAGAGGGAGGAAGACACAAAGAACCCAGCTGTTCAAAAGAGGGAAGAATTATCTTCTTTCCGACCCTGGTCGGGTAATGGTTCCTTTTCAAATTCACGGAACGCGAGACATGGCACTTGTCCCATTCGACACAAATGGAAGACCTCGCCTTTGCCTTAAATCGTTTGCGCTGGGGCTTAAAGGGATTTCAGTCTACATTTCAGTCCCGGAGGCACTGGATAATAGGCAACAAGCTTCATCCTCCGGATTCGGGGGGGAAATATTGACTCGTCTTATACTTGCCAACTCTCAAAATGCATCCTCCGAGGGCCTCACGGATCGTGGCCCTGGATATTATCTTTATGATAATAATATTAATAACGATAATTGTGGTATTTGTTAAGCATTCACTATGTAGCGTGGCTCAGTGGAAAGAGCCCGGGCTTTGGAGTCAGAGATCATGGGTTCGAATTCCGGCTCCGCCACTTGGCAGCTGTGTGACTGTGGGCAAGTCACTTCACTTCTCTGGGCCTCAGTTGCCTCATCTGTAAAATGGGGATGAAGACTGTGAGCCCCACGTGGGACGACCTGATTCCCCTGTGTCTACCCCGGCGCTTAGAACGGTGCTCTGCACATAGTAAGTGCTTAACAAATATCAACATTATTATTATTATCATGTGCCAGGCATTGTACTAAGCACTGGGGTGAATACAAGTTAATAATAATACTAATAATTGACTGAGCGTCCCCTTTTCCCTCTGCTCCCTCTGCTGCCTCTCTGCCCCCCCCTTCACCTCTCCTCAGCTAAGCCCCCTTTTCCCCCCTTCCCTCTGCTCCTCCCCCTCTCCCTTCCCCTCCCCTCAGCACTGTGCTCATCTGCTCATTTGTATATAATATATTTTTATTACCTATTTATTTTGTTAATGAGATGTCCATCCGCTCGATTCTATTTATCGCTATTGTTTTTGTCTGTCTGTCTCCCCCGATTAGTCTGTAAGCCCGTCGGTGGGCAGGGATCGTCTCTATCTGTTGCCGAATTGTCCATTCCAAGCGCTTAGTACAGTGCTCTGCACATAGTAAGCGCTCAGTAAATACGATTGAATGAATAATAATGGTATTTGGACATTCACTCATTCGATCATATTTATTAAGCACTTACTGTGTATGGAGCACCGTGCTAAACACTTGGGAAAGTACAGTACAGCAATAAAGAGTGACATTCCCTCCCACAGTGAGCTCACAGTCTGGCGGGGTGGGAGACAGACATCAATACAGATAAATAAAATGACAGATCTATACATTAGTGCTGGGGGGCTGGGAGCGGGGAAGAGCAGAGGGAGCGAGTGAGGGGGACGGAGAAGGGAGTGGGAGATGAGGAGAAGTAGGGCTTAGTCTCGGAAGGCCTCTTGGAGGAGATGGGCCGGGTGCTGTACTAAGTGCTTGGGTGGATACAAGCTAATGGGGCTGTGGGCACAACCCCCGTCCCGCATGGGGCTCACAGACTGAGTCCCCATTTTACAGATGAGGGAACTGAGGCATAAAGAAGTGAAGCGATTTGCCCAAGGTCACACATCAGCGGAGCTGGAATTAGAACCCAGTTCCTCGGCCTCCCAGGCCCATACTCTGTCCACTAGGTCACACTGCTTCTCCACTACTTAACTAGCCTTTAGCACTAGTTAACCCCCTTCCCCAAACTCCTCCAACCCCTCCGACTCCCCTGCATCAGCCCCTACCCCATTAATGCCTCCTCAGTTTCTCTCAATAATAATAATAACTGTGGTACTTGTTAAGTATTTACCGTGTTCGAGGCACTGTAATAATAATAATTACGGTATTTGTTAAGTGTTTACTATGCACCAGACACTGTACTAAGCGCTTGGACACAGCGCTTGGAAGCAACGTGAAGCAGCAGGGTGAGAAGCGGCGTGGCTTAGTGGAAAGAGCCCGGACTTGGGAGTCAGAGATTGTGGGTTCGAATCCCAGCTCTGCCACTTGTCAGCTGTGTGACTTTGGACAGGTCGCTTCTCTGGGCCTCAGTTACCTCATCTGTAAAATGGGGAGAAAGACTGAGCCCCACGTGGGACAACCTGATAACCTTATATCTACCCCAGCGCTTAGAACAGTGCTTGGCAAATAGTAAGCGCTTGACAAATACTATGGTTATTATTACAAGCAAACTGGGTTGGACACAGTCTCTGTCCTGCTTAGGACTCACAGTCTTACTCCCCATTTTATAGAAGAGGAAACTAAGGCACAGAGAGGTGAAGTGACTTGCCTAAGGTAACACAGCAGACAAGTGGTGAAGTCAGGTTTAGAACCCATGACCTTCTGTCTCTCAGGCCCATGCCCGTGCTTTACTAAGCGCTGAGGTGGGTACAAGCAAATTGGGTTGGAGGCAGTCCCTGTCCCGCATGGGGCTCAGGGTTTTCACCCCCATTTTACAGATGAGAAGCAGTGTGGCTCAGTGGAAAGAGCACGGGCTTGGGAGTCAGAGGTCATGGGTTCGAATCCCCACTCTGCCACTCGTCAGCTGTGTGACTGTGGGCGAGTCACTTCACTTCTCTGTGCCTCAGTTACCTCATCTGTAAAATGGGGATGAAGACCGTGAGCCCCACGTGGCACAACCTGATTACTCTGCATCTCCCCCAGCGCTTAGAAGAGTGCTCTGCACATAGTAAGCGCTTGACAAATACCAACATTATTATGAGGGAACTGAGGTCCAGCAAAGAGAAATGACAATTTCCTCCAGGTGACCCCGCTAATCCCACATTCCCACAACTCTCACCCCCACCCTTCCTAGGCCAATAATGATAATAATGATGATAATAATAATTATAATGATTATGGTACTTGTTAAGCACCTACTATGTGCCAGGCACTGTTCTAAGCACCGGGGTAGACACAGGTTAATCAGATTGGACACAGTCCCTGTCCTACATGGGGCTCACACTCTTCATCCCCATCTTATAGTCGAGTTAACTGAAGCACAGAGACGTGAAGCGACTTACCCAAGGGTACACAGCAGAGAGGCAGCTGGCACACTCCCTCCGCCCTCCGACCTCTCAATCACAACTCCATACCCACGTGCTCACACACGCACACATACACTCACCTCTACACATCTATCCATGCACCATACCTACCCCAAGTCCCCCCCCCCCCCCCGGCACAGAGATCAACACCTCCCCCGACCCCAGACCCCTAAACCACCCACACCCTCTACCATCAAGCTGTCTGATGGGTGAAGGCAGAAGCCAATGGCCTGAGCTAGGGTGGCCCCAATTTGGGGGGTCAACTCCTTATGCCGGGGTCGACGTTGACCCCTGGTCAGAAGTTTGGCATTGCCTATTTTGTTCCAAAGTGTAAACTTCCATGCCCCTCTCTCTCCCCGACGCTTTCCTCTCCCGGCTTTGCCACCAAGCTCAGGACCCAGACACCAGACGCCGGGGCCTGCCGGCCTTTGGGGCTGATTGATCTGGAGTTCCCTGTCACCCGCCCCCATTCCTCTCTTCCTGGGCATCTGCTCAGAGGGAAAAGGAGGAGGAGGATGTGGAGGGGGAGATGGAGGGAGAGATGGAGGGGGAGGAAGAGAAGCGGGGGGATAGGGTGAGAGAAGAAGGGGGAGGAGGAAGACATGAGGAGGAGGAGGGAGAGAGAAGAAGGAGGCAGAGAAAGGGGGAGAAGGGGAAAGAGATGGAGGAGGAGGAAGGCACAGGAAGAGAAGGGGGGAGAAGGAGAAGGGAGACAAGCAGGAAGAGATGAGGAGGATGAGGAAGATGTGAGAGAAAAGATGGAGGAGGAGTAAAGGGGGGAGAAGGGGGTGAGAAGAAGGAGGAGGAGAAGAGAGAGAGAAGGAAGAGGAGTAAGATGTGAAGGAAGAGACAGAGGAGGATGAGAAGGGGGAAGAAGGGGAGAGAGAAGAAAGGGAGGAGAAGCAGGGAGAGAAACAGGAGGAGGAGGATGTGGAGGAAGAGACAGAGGAGGAGAAAGGGAAGAAGGGGGAAAGGAGAAGGAGAAAGGGGAATAATAATAATAATTATGGTATTTGTTAAGCGCTTACTAGGTGCCGAGGACTGTTCTAAGCGCTGGGGCAGATACAAGGTAATCAGGTTGTCCCACGAGGGCTCACAGATGAGGTAACAGAGGCAAAGAGAAGTTAAATGGTTTGCCCAAGTTCACACAGCAGGCAAGTGGCGGAGCTGGGATCAGGACCCACGTTCTCTGTCTCCCAAGCCCAAGCTCTTTCCATTGAGCCACGCTGAAGCGGGGAGAGAGGTAGGAGGAGGAGAAAGGGGGGAGAAGCAGGGAGAGAAGGAGGAGGAGGATGTGGCGGAAGGGACAGAGGAGGAGAAGGGGGAAAAGGGGGGAGAGACGAGGAGGAGGCTGTGGAAGAGGAGAAAGGGGAGAGAAGGGGGGGCGAGAAGGAGGAGGAGGAGGGGGAGGAGGAGGAGGAGAGTGTTGATTCCACCGTCACTGCCAGGGCCACCCCCTGTCTGCCATCTGCCATCCTCCTCCGGCCTCCTCCTGCTCTCAACAAGGAGAATCTTTCATCAGTCCATGGCCCCAGGCAGAAAGGGGACAGAGGGGAAGAAGGAAATACACCCATCCATATGGACACACACACAGGCACGGACCCGCGCACACACACACACAGCTCAGAGATGCAATTAATAGCAAAAAGCTTTTGTCTGCCCTCTCTGCCCCTCCCCACCTCCTCCTCCCTCCTCCTGCCAGGCTCCAGCTGTTGACAGACTGCAGAGCGGGAAGCTCCAGTTGCCGGTCAGAGGCCCGGTCAGCCCGGTCGGGCCCGGAGGGGCGAAAGGCAGACTAGAACCCCAGCCAGTCAACTGACCGGTCGGTCGGTCAGTCGATGGTCTTTACTAAGCACTTGGGAGAGTTCGATATAGTGATAAAGCGACGCATTCCCCGCCCACAGCGAGCTTACAGTCTAGAGGGGGAGACGGACCTGGAACCAGGAAGAAAAAGCCCAGAATGAAAGGGCAGAGGGCAGAGGGCAGAGATTTGCTGCTGCTGCTGCTGCTGCTTCTAAGGCTCTTTGTTTCTTCTTCCAGGGCTCTGACTCTGTGCCCCTCCCTGCCACTTATAATAACCATAATGATAATAACGGTACTTGTTAAGCACTTACTATGAGTCAAGCATTGTTCTAAGCGCTGGAGTAGATTCATTCTTACAATTGTATTTACTGAGCACTTACTGTGCTCAGACCTCTATACTAAGCACCTGGGAGAGTACGATTAACAGACACGTTCTACAAGTTGTTCAGATTTGGACACAGTCCCTGACCCAAACGAGGGTCCGACTCTTAATCCCCATTTTCCAGTTGAGGTAACTGAGGCCCTCAGAAGGGCAGTGACTCACCTAAGGTCACACAGCAGACATGTGCTGTTGTGAAGCAGCGTGGCGCAGTGGAAAAAGCATGGGCTAGGGAGTCAGAGGTCCTGGGTTCTAATCCCAGCTCTGACACTTGTCAGCTGTTTGACTTTGGGCAAGTCCCTTCACTTCTCTGTGTCTCAGTTACCTCATCTGTAAAATGGGGATTAAGACTATGAGCCCCAAGTGGGGCAACCTGATTATTTTTTATCGCCCCTGCCCCCAGCGCTTAGAATAGTGCTTGGCCCATAGTAAGCATTTAACAAATACCACCGTTTTTATGTGGCAGAGTCGGGACTAGAACCCGGGTCCTTTTGCCTCCTAGGCCCGGGGTCTATCCACTAGGCCACGTGGCCGATGTCCCGGACACCGTCTCCCCACTGCCTGATCTGGTCCAGGTTTTCCGGGGCAGGTGGGGGCTCTCGTGCTGAGAGTGAAGTCGCCGTGCTCCACACTGGCCATATGTCCCCTGCCTGCTGGCTCTTAATGTCATTAGCGCAGATGGCCCCTTCCCGCCCCGCCCCGCCTCCTCCTCCGGGCCTGTGCTCTGCTCTCTCTGCCCATCATCGCTTGGCCTTCCAGCTGCCGGGCTGCAGGCCAGCCAGTCGGCCAGCCGGCCAGTCAGCCGGCCAGCCTGCCCCCTTTCTTCCTTCCCATCCTCCTGCTGCCGCCCACCGACCCCCCTCTCCCTCCCGCCCCTCCATCACCGACCGTCCCTCCTCTCTCCCTCTGCTGGGTCACCCCGGGCCGCCTCCCGCAGGAGCCAGCCTCCCTGCAGACACTCCTGTTCCTCCGACCTGAAGAAAGCAGGCCACTCTGCTCATGGACCCTTATCCACTCTTCCCCTCTCTTCTCTCCTCCTTTCTTCTCTCCTCTCTTCCTCTTTTCCTCTCTTCTTCTCTCCTTTCTTCTCTCCTCTCTTCCTCTTTTCCTCTCTTCTTCTCTCCTTTCTTCTCTCCTCTCTTCCTCTTTTCCTCTCTTCTTCTCTCCTTTCTTCTCTCCTCTCTTCCTCTTTTCCTCTCTTCTTTTCCCCTTTCCCCCCCATCTCTTCTCCTCTCCTCTCCTCTCCTCTCCTCTCCGCTCCTCTCCGCTCCGCTCCTCTCCGCTCCGCTCCGCTCCGCTCCGCTCCTCTTCTCTCCTCCCCTCTCCTCTCTTTTCCTCTCCCCTTCTCTTTTCTCCTCTCTTCTCCCTTCCTCTTCTGTCCTCTCCTCTCCTTTCCTCTTCTCTCCTCTCCTCTCTTTTCCTCTTCTCTTTTCTCCTCTCTTCTCCTTTCCTCTTCTGTCCTCTCCTCTTCTGTCCTCTCCTCTCTTCTCCTCTCTTTTCCTCTTCTCTTCTCTCCTCTCTTCTCCTCTCCTCTTCTGTCCTCTCCTCTTTTGTCCTCTCCTCTCCTCTCTTTTCCTCTTCTCTTCTCTTCTCTCCTCTCTTCTCCTTTCCTCTTCTGTCCTCCCCTCGCTTTTCCTCTTCTCTTCTCTCTTCTCTTCTCCTTTCCTCTTCTGTCCTCTCCTTTCTTCTTCTCTTCTCTCCTCTCCTCTCCTTTCCTTTCCTGTCCTCTCCTCTCCTTTCCTTTCTCCTCTCTTCCCCTCTTCCCCCTCCCCCATTCCCTCCCCTCCCCTTTTTTAATGGTATTTGTTAGACGCTTAATATGTGCAAATCACTGTACTAAGTGTTGGGGTAGATGCAAGCTAATCAGGTTGGACATAGTTCATATACCAAGGGGAGCTCACAATCTTAAAATCCCATTTTACAGGTGAGGTAACTGAGGCACAGAGACATAAAGTGATTTTACCAAGGTCACACAGCAGACAAGAAGCAGTATGGACTAGTGATAAGAGTCCAGACCTGGGAGTCAGATTCCCTAGGTTCTAATTTGGCTCCTCCACTTGTCTGCTGTGTGACCTTGGGCAAATCACTTCACTTCTCTATGTCTCAGTTGTAAAATAGGGATTAAAGTTTGGGAGCCCTAGGTGGAAAAGGGACTGTGTCCAACCTGTTTAGCTTGTATCTACCCCAGCACTTAGTACATTGTCTGGCACATAGTAAGCACTTAGAAAATACCTTTTATTAAAAAAAGTGTCAGACTCAGGATTAGAACCCAGATCCTTCTGACTTCAAGGCCCAGGCTCTGTCCACTAGGCAACACTGCCTTCCATTTCACCTTTAATCAATCAACCAGGGTTCTTTTTGCAATGTGTAGTGCAGAGCACTATAATAATGATAATAATGATGGTATTTGTTTAAGAGCTTACTATGTGCAAAGCATTGTTCTAAGTGCTGGGGAGGGATACAAGGTGATCGGGTTGTCCCACGTGGGGCTCACAATCTTAATCCCCATTTTACAGATGAGGGAACTGTGGCACAGAGAAGTGAAGTGACTTGCCCAAAGTCATACAGCTGACAAGTGGCAGAGCTGGGATTAGAACCCATGACCTCTGACTCCCAAGCCCGGGCTCTTTCCACTGAGCCATGCTGCTTCTCACTATATTAAGTGCTTGGGAGAGTATAATACAAGAGTTGATAGTCATGAATCCTGCCCCCAACGAGCTTACAGTCTAGAGGGGGAGGCAGATGTTAAAATAAATCTGCTACTCAGAGAAATAGCAGAGCCTAAGGCTATGTAAATAATAATAATGTTGGTATTTGTTAAGCGCTTTCTATGTGCAGAGCATTGTCCTAAGCGCTGGGGTAAATACAGGGTCATGAGGTTGTCCCACGTGAGGCTCACAGTCTTCATCCCCATTTTCCAGATGAGGTCACTGAGGCCCAGAGAAGTGAAGTGACTTGCCCACAGTCGCACAGCTGACGAGTGGCAGAGCCGGGATTCGAGCCCATGACCTCCGACTCCCAAGCCCGGGCTCTTTCCACTGAGCCACGCTGTTTCTCTATGTAAAGCTGTGGGGCTGAGGGTGGAGTGATTAAAAGTGATTAAAGAGTACAGACCCAAATATAAGGGAAGCAGAAAGGAGAGGGATTAAGAAAAACGTTGGGGGGGGGGCGGTGATTTTACTAAAGTTTGAAGGTGGGGAGAGTGGGGGGGTCTGTCAGATATGAAAGGGAGGAGATGGGTTTCGGGGGTCAGCGGTGAAAAAGATGAGATAGAGGTAGAGCGAGTCGGTTGACATTAAAGGTGTGAAGTGTGTGGACTGGGTTGTAGTAGGCAATCAGCGAGGTAAGACAGAAGGGGGTGATCTGATTGAGTGCTTTAAAGCCGATGGGAAAGAGCTTCCGTATGATGAGGAAGTGGATGGCCCACCGCTGGACATTCTCAAGGAGTAGGGGGTTGTGGACCGAATGTTTTTTTAGAAAAAGGACCCAGGCGGCAACGTGGAGTATGGACTGGAATGGGGAGAGACGGGAGGCAGGGAGGTCAGCGAGGAGGCCGATGCGGAAGTCGAGGTGGAATATGATAAGTGCTTGGATGAGCATGATAGCAGTTTGGATGGAGAGGAGAGGGCGGATTTTAGCGGTGTTATGGAGGTAGGACTGACAGGATTTGGTGACAGATTGAATATGTGGGTTGAATGAGAGAGATGAGTCGAGGATAATGCCAAGGTTATAGGCTTGTGAGACAGGAAGAATGGTGATGTTGCCCATGGTGATGGGAAAGTCAGAGGAGGCGGTGGAGTGAGACCGGGCTTGGGTGGGAAATGAGGCGTTCTGTTTTGGACGTGTTAGCGTTGGAGGTTTCGGTGGGACATCCAGATAGAAATGTCCCGAAGGCAGGAGGAAATGCAAGACCGCAGAGGAGAGGGGTCAGGCCCGGAGAGGTAAATTTGGGAATTGGTAATTGAAGCTATGCGAGCGAATGAGTTTTCTGAGGGAGGGGGCGTAGATGGAGAAGAGAAGGGGACCCGGTACTGAACCTTGAGGGATTCCTACGGTAAGGAGGTGGGAGGCAGAGGAGGATTCTGAGAAAGAGACTGAGAAAGAGTGGCCAGAAAGATAGGAGGAGGAACCAGGAGAGAATAGTGTCATTCTTGTCTAACGACTGCCACGGATTTTTATTTTTCACGGCGTAGAGTCCAAGAGCCATCAAAATACAATTTTTTTTTCCAGCTCTTTCAAATATACCCACATGCTTTTCCAACGTGTTCTCCTTGTTGTTGTTTTTCTTAATTCTCTCAACATCCCCAAGGAAAAGGGAGGGAAAGCGGAAGATATTATAGAGAATCACTGAGGCCTAGAGAGGTTAGGTGAGTGACCCGGCATTATACAGCAACCCTAGCAATCCTTCCATCAGTAGGATGGAAGCTGGAATCGAGGTTAAGAGCAAAGGCCTGAAAGTCAGAGGACCTAATAATAATAATTCATTCATTCATTCATTCAGTCGTATTTATTGAGCACTTACTGTGTGCAGAGCACTGTATAATAATAATGGTATTTGTTAACCACTTACTAAATGCCAAGCACTGTTCTAAGCACTGGGTAGGTACAAGCTAATCAGATTGGACACAGTCCCTGTCCCACATGGGAGTCACAGTTACAAATGAGGTAACTGAGGCCCAGGGAAGTGAAGTGACTTGTCTATGGTCGCATAGCAGACAAGTGCCAGAGCCTGGATTAGAACCCAGGTCCTTCTGACTCCCAGGCCCTTGCTCCATCCACTAGGCCATGCTGCTCCACCACATGTCTGCTATGTGACCGTGGGCAAGTCACTTCACTTCTTCTGTGCCTCAGTTCCCTCATCGGCAAAATGGGGATTCAATACCTGTTCTCCCACCTATTTAGACTGAGTCCCTTGTGGGACCTGAATATCGTGTAGCTACCCCAGCCCTTATCAAAAATGCCACAATTATTATTTCTGCTCCTCTTTCCCTTGGAACAGCCACTTTCTCATTGGCTTTGCCTTTTCCTAGCGTCTTGTGGCTGGAAATTCCACAATGTTGGTGTCTTTTTTTTTTAAAGCTACTCTGCAGGTAACAGATGGAGCATCATGACTCAATCTAGGTATGGGTCATCATAATCTCCCCTCCCTCTGTTTGCCCAGAGTCCAGGAGGTATCTGGGAGCTGGACAAGAATTCCCAAAGAAAAGAAACAAATTCTCAAGCCCTGGGTCTTCATTCATTCATTCATTCATTCAGTGATATTTATTGAGCGCTTACTGTGTGCAGAGCACTGTACTAAGGGTTTGGGAGTGCACAACACAACAATTAACAGACACATTCCCTGTCTACAACGAGCTTACATTCTAGAAGATAATAATGATACTTGTTAAGCGCTTACTAGGTGCCAAGCACTGTTCTAAGCACTGGGCTAGATACAAGTTAATCAGGGTGGACACAGTCCCTTGTTCCACATGGGGCTTCCACTCTTATTCCCCATTTTACAGATGAGGTAACTGAGGCCCAGAGAAGTGAAGTGGCTTGCTCAAGGTCACACAGCAGACGTGTGGAAGAGCCGGGATTATAAACCAGCTCCTTCTGACTCCCAAGCTCGGGCTCTGTCAGCTGAACCACACAGTTTCTCTAGATTCCCAGATTATATTTCATCCCTCAAGTTCTACTTGCTCTGGGGGTGGGCAGCAGAGTTTAATGTCCTAGGTTTGTGGCAGAACAGTCTAAATTGAAAGAGACACTTAACCTATCCATCGGCGCTATTTACTGAATCCCTACAGAATGCAGAGCACCGTACTGAACGCTTGGTAGAGTTCACCAGAGGAAATAACAGTGGTGGAATTCGTTCAGCTCTTACTAGGTGTCAAGCCCTGGGATACATCCAAGATAATCAGGTGGGACACAAACCCTGTCCCACATGGGACTCCCAGTCCAAGCAAGAGGGAAAACAGGGTTTGAATCCCCATTTTAGGGTTGAGGAAATTGAGGCAAATGACATACCCAGCAGGTCAGGTCACACAACAGGCAAGTGGCGGAGTCTGGATTCAAACACAGGTCAATCAATCAATATTGAATGTTTATTGTATGCAGAGCTCTGTACTAAGCGCTTGGGAGCATACAACAGAGTCGGTAGACATGTTCTCTGCCCACAACAACCTTATTCTTTAGAGGAGGAAATGGGCATTAATATAAATAAATATTTTATAGATTTGTACATAAGTACTGTGGGGCTGAGGGGAAGGCCTCTTGGAGGAGATGTGACCTTAAATAATAATAATAATGTTGGTATTTGTTAAGTGCTTACGATATGCAGAGCACTGTGCTAAGCGCTGGGGTAGATATAGGGTAATCAGGTTGTCCCACGTGAGGCTCCCAGTCTTAATCCCCATTTGACAGATGAGGCAACTGAGGCACAGACAAGTGAAGTGTCTTGCCCACAGTCACACAGCTGACAAGTGGCAGAGGAGGGATTCGAACCCACCTCCTCTGCCTCCCAAGCCCGGGCTCTTTCTACTGAGCCACGCTGCTTCTAAGTAAGCTGGTGCTAGAGGAGCGGAGTGAGCGGGCCGGGCTGGAGTAGGAAATCAGGGAGGTGAGGTAGGAGAAGGAGAGCTGATTGAGTGCAGAAAAGTCCTCCGACTCCCAGGCCCATGCTCTTTCCACTAGGCCACACTGCTTGACCCAAATTCTGTACCCTAAAGGAGCTAATAATAATGTTGTTATTTGTTAAGCGCTTACTATGTGCAGAGCACTGTTCTGAGCGCTGGGGTAGAAACAGGGGAATCAGGTTGTCCCACGTGGGGCTCACAGTCTTAATCCCCATTTTACAGATGAGGTCACTGAGGCGCAGAGAGGTTAAGTGACTCGCCCACAGTCACACAGCTAACAAGTGGCCGAGCCGGGGTTCGAACCCATGACCTCTGACTCCAAAGCCCGTGCGCTTTCCACTGAGCCACGCTGCTTCTCCAGTGGGGGAGAGAGGCAGACAAACCTGGTTTACAAATAATGAGAACAGGAGAAAGAACAAAGTAATATTAGGAAGTCACTCAAATACAGCAGGTTGGAATAGCTGAATAAATAATCAAAAGTATAACTAGATATGAAAGGAAATATACACAACAGATGAGACTGTACACGCGTACGCGAACATAAAGGATGAGGATGAAATGCGTATGTGCTTAAGGCACAGAAGTTGGAGAGAAGGAAGTTGGCTATGTCTCAGGGGTAGAGAGTAGAAGAACAGAGAGGGTTTTTTCTAAGAAAGAAAGTTGAAATAAGACTATTCCTGAGCCTCTGTGACTTGGAACAGCAGGAAATTGGAGCTGAGTGACTTCAATTCTTCTGCCAATCGACTTAATATCACGGTTCAGCCAAGTATGCCATCCAAATGTTTCTCTATCGACTTTGGATTTTGGATCCCAGCATATTGACGCGTTGGACCGTAAATAGGTGATGATTAAGCGTCAGAAGATACGGAGCGTTAGACTCAGAGAAGCAGCGGGATCTAGCGAAAAGAGCCCGGGCCGGTTAATTGATCTATTGTATTCTCCCGAGTGCTTTGTACAGTGCTCCGCACACACAGTAAGCGCTCAATATAGTGCTTTGTACAGTGCTCTGCACACCCAGTAAGCGCTCGATATACATGATTGAATGATTGAATGAATGAGTCAGAGGAACTGGGTTCTAAACCTACTTTCTGCCGCTTGTCTACTGGGTGAGCTTCAGTCAGTCACTTCACTTCTCTGGGCCTCAGTTTCCTCACCTGTAAAATGGGGAGCTCCAAGTGGGACAGGGACTGTGTCCGACCTGATTACCTCATATCTACCCACTGCTTAGTACAGTTTCTGGCACATAGTAAGTGCTTACCAAATACCATAAAAAAGAAAAATAATAGAAACACTCCCTCTGAAAGAAGGGGTGTCCAGGACTTTCCCCCGATTCAGCCTCACCCACGGCAGAAACCCTCATTTCCTCTCTTTCCACTCCCTTCTGCATCGCCCTGACTTGCTCCCTGTATTCATTCCCTGTCCTCAGCCGAGCAGAACTTATGTCCGTATTAGAGAACAGCATGGTTCAGTGGAAAGAACAGGGGCTTGGAAGTCAGAAGCCGTGGGTTCTAATCCCGACTCCGCCACCTGTCAGCTTTTGGGGAAGTCACTTAACTTCTCCGTGCCTCAGTTACCTCTCTGTAACATGGGGATTAAGACTGTGAGCCCCAAGTGGGACAATCTGATTACCTTGTATTTAAGGTAAGTGACTTGCCCAAAGTCACACAGGTGATAAGTGGTGGGGCCGGGATTAGAACCCGTGACCTCTGGGTTCTAGTTCTCCTGGATTAGAACCCAGTTCCTTCTGACTAGGCCCATGATCTAGCCACTAGACCACCCTCCTTCTTGACTCCCGATCCAATGCCTCTCTCTTCTCTGGCCTCCCACCTCCTTTCCTACGGGCTTGATGAGCTAGTCTGGCATCTGGCTCAGGGGAGCAGCATGGCCTAGTGGATAGAGCCCGGCCCCGGGAGTCAGAAGGTCAGGGGTTCTAATCCCGACTCTGCCACTTGTCTGCTGTGTGACCTTTTGCAAGTCACTTCACTTCTCTGGGCCTCAGTTCCCTCATCTGCAAAATGGGGATTTAGGACTGTGAGCCCCATGTGGGACAGGGACCGTGTCCAACCTGATTTGCCTGTATCCACCCCAGCGCTTAGTACAGTGCCTGGCACATAGTAAGTGCTTAACATTTACCACAATTATTATTATTATTATTATTGTAAATGAGATGTCTGACCTTTTCTCATTATTCCCAAGAAAGTTAGCCAGTCCAGGGGCTGTGTCTGTATTCTCTATTCTGTTTACCGTAGGAACTCAGAAATGTACTACGCTGGTGCTCAACATGGACTAAACTCATTTATTCTCCATATCCTAATGCTTAGTACAGTGCTGACCACATAGTAAATGTTCAGTAAGTACCACTTTCTGTAATAAAAGCAAAAAATCCCTGCAGTTTGGTCTTTCTTTAGTTGTTTCCAAATTGAGGGCAGTGACTATGTCTGTTATATCGTCGTGTTGTCCTCTTCCAAGCGCTTAGTACGGCGCCCTGCCCAAGGAAAGCGCTCAATAAGTACAACTGATTGATTGATTGATTGATTGAAGCACTAGATCTGTGATGCCTCCTAGCTTTCCTTTCCCATTCCACTCTAAGAAGCAATTTTTGTCCTCACCACCCCAGTCCTCTCCAGTGTCAAACCTGCGTCACTGAAATTAAATTGTTTCATGCATGATTGCCCTTTGCAGCTTTTCCCCTTTCATTTACTCTTCTTTCTTTTCTTTTTTTGGATGCTAGAGCCCTTAATCATTTCTGGCTTGGAACACAGTGTCGAGGGGGGGAGGGGGATTTGTGGGGCCAGTGGGAAGTCACACATGTCACACATATGTATACGTGAGAGAAAGCGAGACACACACACATACAGAGTTGTAAAGACGCATAAAGTGAGTGAGAGAGAGGGAAAGAACATAGAGGCTGAAATAAGGAGATAAAGACTAGAAAGGACAGGGAGAAAAAGGAGTCTGGGAAGAGAAGCCCCAGATCTGAAAGATGCAGATTTGGAGCGAAGGTAATAATAATTATTATTATTATGATATTTGTTAAGCGCTAACTAGGTGCCAAGCACTGTTTTAAGTGCTGGAGTAGGTACAAGGTAATCAGGCTGTCTGCCATGTGGGGCTCACAGTCTTAATCCCCATTTTCCAGAGGAGGTATATGAGGGACTGAGAAGTTAAGTGACTTACCTAAGGTCACACAGCGGACAAGTGACGAACCGGGATTAGAACCCACGTCCTCTGACTCCCGAGCCTGAGCTCTTGTGGTCTAGTATAAAGAGCACATAAGGCTGGAGTCAGAAAACTCAGGTTCTAGTCCCGGCTCCGTGACTTGGCTGCTGTGTGACCTGGGGAAAGTCATATAACGTCTCTGGGCCTCAGTTTCTTCATCTGTGAAATGGGGATAAAAAACACGTTCACCCTCATATTTAGATTGAGAGTAACGTTATTGTTAGCATCATCATTATCATCATGATTGTTATTACAGTATTTGTTAAGTGTTTACTGTGTAATAAGAGCCATTCTTTGCACTGGGGTAGATACAAGATCATCTGGCTGGACACAGTCCACGTCCCACAGGGGGCTGACAGTCTACGTAGGTGGGAGAAGAAATATTTAATCCCCATTTTACAGAGGAGGAAGGTGAGGCTCAGAGAGGTGAAATGACTTTTCCCAGCTCACACAGCAGACAAGTCCCATGTGGGGCTCACAGTCTAAGTAATCATAATAATGATAACAATAATAATAATAGTTGGTAGGCACTTACTATGTCCCAGGCACTGTACTAAGCTCTGGGGTAGATAGAAGCAGATCTAGCAGTTCTAAGAGCATGGCTTAGTAGAAAGAGGACAAGCTTGGGAGTCAGAGGATGTAGGTTCTAATCCCGCCTCCACCACTTGTCTGCTTTCTGGCCTTGGGCAAGGCACTTAAATTCTCTGTGCCTCAGTTACCTCATCTGTAAAATGGGGATTAAAAGTGTGAGCCCCACGTGGGACAACCTGATTACCTTGTTTCTACCCCAGCGCTTAAAACAGTGCTTAGCACATACTAAGCACTTAACAAATACCAGAAGTATTATTATTATTAGTGAAGATAATTGGGTCGGAAACAGTCCCTGTCCCACAGAGGGCTCCCAGCCTTAGTCCCCAAATGAGGATTTTACAGATGAGGTAACTGAGGCCCAGAGAAGTGAAGTGACTTGCCCCAACTCACACAGCACGTAAGTGGCAGAGCCGAGATCAGAACCCAAGTCTTTCTTACTCCCAGGGCTGTGCTCTATCCATTAGGCAACACGGCTTCTCATTTTGGGTCCCATTTTTCTGGGGTGAATCCAACAGCCAGTTTGTTATTCTAGGTTTAGCAAAGTAGATAACAATAATGTTGGTATTTGTTAAGCGCTTACTATGTGCAGAGCACTGTTCTAAGCACTGGGGTAGATACAGGGTCATCAGGTTGTTCATTCATTCATTCAATAGTATTTATTGAGCGCTTACTATGTGCAGAGCACTGTACTAAGCGCTTGGGATGAACAAGTCGGCAACAGATAGAGACAGTCCCTGCCATTTGACGGGCTTACAGTCTAATCGGGGGAGACGGACAGACAAGAACAATGGCACTAAACAGCGTCAAGGGGAAGGGGAAGGTTGTCCCACGCGAGGCTCACAGTCTTCATCCCCATTTCCCAGATGAGGTCACTGAGGCACAGAGAAGTCAAGTGACTTGACCAGAGTCACACAGCTGACAAGCGGCAGAGCCGGGATTCAAACCCATGATCTCTAACTCCCAAGCCCGGGCTCTTTCCTCTGAAACAGTGAGGCCGTTATGAGCGGGGAACTCATCTGCTAATTCTGTTGTATTGTGCTCTCCCAAGCGCTTAGTACAGTGTTCCGCACACGAAAGCGGTCAATAAAATACCACTGATTGATTAACCTCTTATCCATGTAAAAAGAATAATAATAATAATACTAGTAATAATAACGGTACTTGTCGAGTGCTTACTCTGTGCCCTGGCTTGGGGTGGATACAAGCAGTCCATGTTCCAAGTGAGGCTCACAGTCTCAAACCCCATTTACAGATGAGGGAACTGAGGCCCAGAGAAGTGAAGCGACTTGCCCGAGGTCACACAGCAGACAAGTGGCGGAGCCGGGATTAGAACCCATGACCTTCTGCCACCCAGGCCCGTGCTCTATCCGGTACACCGCTCTGCTTCTCGTATATTTCAATTAAGCCCTTCGTGGAATAATTTCATTCCAGGCTGGGCTGTCTCAGCTAGGGAAGAGAGCGGGAGAAGAATCAGGGTGGAGAGGAGACTGACACAGGAAAGGATCATTCAGTTGGGTTAAAATACAGATCTAGAGTGAAGGGAGCAAATGAATCTGCTGAAATAGATGAGATTTTTCACGGAGGTAATTGAAAGCAAAACTGGTGAAAGGTTTTCTATCGAAAGGGACCAGCAAAGAGGTGGGGAAATAAAGAGGATTTTTTTTTAAAAAAAGAAAACCAATAGGGAGAAAAGTAGATGAAAAAGAACCTCTCTCTAAAGAGAAAAGGCCCTTTGATATTGGTTCTCTCCCCCAAAAGGTCTCTTTTCTTCTCCGCAAAGGGTGAGTCAAAGGTCTGACTGGTGGAAAGAAGTGTCTGTAATGGCCCAATCAGAACACATCTATTTGAGCTGCAGAATCGCAGGGAAGCTGATGACAGAATAGTAGCCATTTTTTTAATGGTTCTCATTAAGCGCTTATGTGTCATGCGTGTCAAACACTGTTCTAAATACTGGGGTGGGTACAAGTTAATTAGATCGGACACAGTCCCTGTCCCACATGGGGTCACAGTCTAAGTCGGAGGGAGGAGAGGTATTGAATTTTACAGCTGAGGAAACTGAGGCACAGGGAAGTTCAGTGACTTGCTCAAGTTCACATACAGCAAACAATTGCCAGAGCCAGGATTAGAATAGAGATCCTCTGACTCACAGGCCTGTGGTCTTTATATATATATATGTACATATATATATATATATATATATATACAGAGAGAGAAAGAGAGAAATAAAAAATGAGAGAGAGGTCCTGCACATTCAAAAAGAAACACGACTGATGGTAAAATTCGCTTATGAGTGGATGGTGGACCGGGGAAAAAGGGGTTACTGAGAAGACCATCATGGGCTCCATACATCTGATCCTACTGGGCACACAATGAAGACAGGATGGGCATTTGAGAAGCCAATATCAGTCAGTCAATCGAATTTATTGAGTTCTTTCTGTGTGCTGAGCACTGTACTAAGCGTTTGGGAGAATACAATATAACAATAAACAGATACACTCCCTGCCCACAACAAGGTTACAGTCTAGAAGCGTGGAGACAGACATTAATATATACAAAAAATGACAGAACCGGACATAAGTACTGTGGGGCTGGGAGGGAGGCTGAATAAAGGGGGCAAAGTTGGGAGGCAGAGAGGGGAATAGAAGATGAGGAAAGGTGGACTTAGTCAGGGAAGGCTTCTTGGAGGAGATGGGCCTTCAGTAAGGCTTCGAAGGGGGGAGAGACATTGTCTGTCGGATATGAGGCAAGAGGGCGTTCCAGGCCAGAGGGAGGACGTGGGCGAGAGGTTGGCCGTGAGATAGACGAGATGGAGGTACAGGGAGAAGGTTGGCGTTCGAGGAGTGAAGTGTGTGGGCTGGGTGGGACGAGGAGCGTAGCCAGGTGAGGTAGCAGGGGACAAGGGGATTGACTGCTTTAATGGTATTTACGAACTGCTAATTAGGTACCCAGCTCTATTCTGAGAGTAGGGGGAGATACAAGATCATCAGAAAAGACGCAGTCCCTGTCCCACAAAGGACCCAATGTCTAAGAGGGAGACGGCATCAGGTATTTTATTCCCATTTTACAGATGAGGAAACCTAGAACCTGAGAGCTTAAGTGACTGTAGAGTTGGTACTGGAATTCGGGTCTTTCAACTAGGATCTGTATGTACACTTGGATCTGTGTCCTTTGGACGTTTGATATTCGCCCCATCCTCAACTCCACAGCTTAACAAATGCCACCATTATTCTTAAAATTAGTAATAATAATAATAGAGGTGAAACTCTATTAATATTTTTAATAACAGAGATGATGCTCGGGGGGGAGGGGAAGTATACTAGGATCTGCTTTAATGGAGCAAAAAGGGAGAAAAAAGGCAAAATGCCAAGCAAGGAAATGGATTGGTAAGAAAGAATGGAGAGGAAAATTAGGAGAGACAGTGAAAAGAGAGAAAGAAGCCAGGAGGATGGAAATCTGCGCGACGTATTTGCTAAGAGGCCAGCATAGGGGTTATTTGTGGTGCTGTTTTGGGGGGGGGTGTGGTTTTTTTCTGAAGTTGGTGAAGCAGGTCTCTGCTTGGTTGTTCGAGCTTCAGCTGCAAGGAGGAGGCCGGCCTCGTGTCTGGAGGACAATGAGACACCCCTAACACCTGCCATTCCAGCTCCGGCTGGAGGAATCGAACCCCTTAATGAGAGGGGAGCAGATTCCCAGGGCAGCTTACACAGAGGGAGGTCCGGGAGAGAAATAAGAAATGCTTTTAGCCTCTTGACCTCAACGTCCTCACCCCACTGCTGTGCACACTGTTCCCAGCTAATCAGGCCGCCTTTCTCCACTGGCCAGCTGCCACTGCTGTTTATTTTTAGCCAGGGGCTAATGACAGCTCAGGGCAGGTGTTGCTCCCTGACCCAAAGGAGGTGGAGAATCTGGGAGAGAGGCCCGAGCAGTGCTCGGATGCTTGTTTCCTTCAGGAAGACTGAGCCTTTCCCCATGGGAGGAAGATACTTGGTGGGTTCCCAATTCTTTTATTTATTTTTGGGATATTTGTTAATAAGTTTGTTGTGTGGCAGGGAATGCATCTGTTGGTTCTTATGTTATACTATCTTAAATGCTTAGTACAGTGCTCTGCACATGGTAAGTGCTCAATAAATCCAACTGAATGATTTAAACCCTTACTATGTTCATTTAATTGTATTTATTGTGTGCTTACTGTGTGCAGGGGCACCGTAGTGCGTGCTTGGGAAAGTACAATACAATAAACAGTTACATTCCCTGTATTCATTCATTCAATAGTATTTATTGAGCGCTTACTATGTGCATTGCACTGTACTAAGTGCTTGGAATGAACAATTAGGCAGAACAAGCTTACAGTTTGGTGGGGAGACAGGCATCAAGACAAATAAATAAAATGACAGATAGGGACGTAAGTGCTGTGGGGCTGGGAGGGGGGAAGAGTAAAGGGAATAAGTCAAGGAGATGCAGAAGGGAGGGGAAATGAGGAAAAGTAGGGCTTAGTCTGGGAAGGCCTGTTGGAGGAGATGGGCCTTCAGTAAGACTTTGATATGTGTCAAGCACTGTTCTAAGCACTGGGGTAGATAAAAGATGATCAGGTTGAACACAATCCCTGTCCCACGTCATAATCCCCATTTTCCAAAAGAGGTAAGTGAGGTTAACAGAAATGAAATGATTTGTCAGTGTCACACAGCAGACAAATGGCAGAGCTGGGGTTAGAACCCAGTTCCTTCTGACTCCTAGGCCCATGTCCTACCCACTAGACAACACTGCTTCCCTGTTAAGCACTTACTATGCACCAGAAACAGTCCTAAGAGCTGAGAGAGGTACAGGATAAGTGTGCTGGACTCCAGTCCGTGTCCCACATGGGACTCATGGTCTTAATCCCATTTTATAGATGAAGTAACTGAGGCCTAGGGAAGTTAGGTGACTTGCCCCAGGTCACTCAGCAGATAAGTGGGATAATTGGGATTGGACCCCAGATCCTCTGACTCCCAGGCCTTTGCTCTTTCCACTAGGATGCACTGCCTCTATTTGTTGGGCAGCAGTTTGGGGGAGGCGTCCAGCTCTAGGAATGGTGGGGACCCCCTCCTCGCCAAGATTCTAAGAACAGGACCAGGCGTTTTGCAGCGGCAGGATTCTTGGGGATGCCCATGTTTAATTTATTTCTATTAATGTCTGTCTCTCCCTCTAGACTGTAAATTCGTGGGCTGCAAATGTCTCTTTTTTTCTACTGTACTCTCCCAAGTGCTTAGTACAGTGCTCTGCACACAGTAAATGCTCAATAAATACGATTGAATGAATGATTAGGAAGCTTGCAGCTGTAGAATTTGAGGGGAAACCAGGAAGGTTGAAGCTGCAAAATGCTAAGGGGAGACTAGGAAGATTGCAACTGCAGAATGCTAAGGGGACACCAGGAATTTTGTAGCTGTAGAATAGCAGGGGGAGACCAGGAATTTTGCAGCTGCAGAATGCTAGCAATGGGGGCCGGGAGAGACATTCATGAAACTTGCATCCTTCCCCCACCGTCTTAAGCGCTTACTACGTGCCAAGCACTGGAGTCGACTCAATGCGATGCAGTCTTCTCCCCCTGCCCTCTCCTCATGTGAACAATTTCCACCTGAGACCAGCACAACCAGTTCCTCTAAGGCACAATAGGGAGATGTGTTGTAGCTGGGCAGTGGGAGAAGTGGGGAGAGATTTAGTCGTGGAGTGGATGCGGTGATGTTTAGGACAGTTTTCTGGACACAGTGGGTGGACAGTTGATACCCATCAGGGTGGATTGGTGACCCTTTAAGCTCTTGATGTTCGCCCACAGCACTTATGTCCATATCTGTCATTTATTTCTTCATATTAACATCTGTCTCACTAAACTGTAGACTCGCTGTGGACAGGGAACATCAGTATCATCCCTGATATTTACTCAGCACTTACTAATAATGATGTTGGTATTTGTTAAGCGCTTACTATGTGCAGAGCACTGTTCTAAGCGCTGGGGGAGATACAGGGGAATCAGGTTGTCCCACGTGAGGCTCACCGTTAATCCCCATTTTACAGATGAGGGAACTGAGGCCCAGAGAAGTGAAGTGACATGCCCACAGTCACACAGCTGACAAGTGGCAGAGCTGGGAGTCGAACCCATGACCTCTGACTCCGAAGCCCGGGCTCTTTCCACTGAGCCACGCTGCTTCCCCTAACTTACTATGTGCAGAGAGTACCACCCCCAACTCTGTTATATTGCACTCTCTCATGTGCTTAGTATGGTGCTTTGCACACAGTAAGCGCTCAGAAAATATGGTATTTCAGTGCTTACTATGTACTAAGTATGTACTGTACTAATCGCTGGGGTAGATACAAACTAATCAGATTAGATACAGACCCTGTCCCACGTGGGGCTCCGAGTCTCAATCTCCATCTTACAAATGAGGTAACCGAGGCCCAGAGAGGCGACGTGACTCGCCCAAGATCACCCAGCAGACAAGTGGCGGAGCCGGGATTAGAACCCAGGTCATTCTGAATCCCAGGCCCGGCTCTATCCACTAGGCCACGCTGCTTCCCGTTCTACTCCACACCGTTTCAGGTGTACCCGGGGCAGGACGGTACACGTTATTTTAGTTGTACGCTAGGCAGGGTGGCCTACAGTGTTTCAAGGCTGCGGTTTCCCTCATTAATCACCCAGTTCAGGGGGGAGCCGGGTGCCGTGTATCAAAGTGGCAGTGAAATCGTAGTTGTCGGCTCTTGACTCCTCGATTATATATCATTTCTCCGCTGCCTGCGGGACAGGGGCGGAACCTGTCTTAATTTTCTTCCGTCCTCAATCCACCCTCGAGTGGGGGAGGCCGGGAGGCAGCCCTCAAATTTATACTGCAGAGTTTGTGGGGATGACACAAGGAGGCCCACAGTGGTGCCCACACTCCGTGGGATGGACACAGTTGGACAAACTCTAAGCGCTGTGTCAATTAATCCACCTGGAAACTTGTCCCAAGCCGCCCTCGATAAATATGATCGAATGAGCGAACGGGTAGTATGAATTTGTGTGGCTTAGTGGAAAGAGCACAGGCTTGGGAGTCAGAGGACGTGGGTTCTAATCCCGGCTCTGCCACTGGTCTGCTGTGTGACCTTGGGGAAGTCACTTCACTTCTCTGTGCCTCAGTTATCTCATCTGTAAAGTGGAGATAACTTCTCTCTGATCTCCCTTCTCTCTGATCTCCCTTCCTCCTCTCTCGCCCCGTTCCAGTCTATGCTTCACTCCGGTGCCCGGCTCACCTTCCCGCAGAAACGATCTGGGCCTGTCACTCCCCTTCTTAAACACCTCCAGTGGTTGCCCGTCGACCTCCGCTCCAGACAAAAACTCCTCACTCTAGGCTTCGAGGCTCTCCGTCACCTCGCCCCCTCCTACCTCTCCTCCCTTCTCTCTTTCTACCGCCCACCCCGCACGCTCGGCTCCTCCGCCGCCCACCTCCTCGCCGTCCCCCGGTCTCGCCCGTCCCGCCGTCGACCCCAGGGCCGCGTCCTCCCGCGGTCCCGGGACGCCCTCCCTCCTCGCCTCTGCCGAACTCATTCTCTTCCCCTCTTCGAAACCCTACTTAAAACTCACCTCCTCCAAGAGGCCTTCCCAGACTGAGCTCCTCTTCTCCCTCTACTCCCTCTACCACCCCCCCACCACCCCCCTTCACCTCTCCGCAGCTTAACCCTCTTCTCCCCCCATCTCCCTCTGCTCCTCCTCCTCTCCCTTCCCATCCCCTCGGCACCGTACTCGTCCGCTCGACCGTATATATTTTCATCACCCTATTTATTTTGTTAATGAAATGTACATCGCCTCGTTTCTAATTAGTTGCCATCGGTTTTTACGAGATGGTCTTCCCCTTGACTCTATTTATTGCCATTGTTCTTCTGTCTCTCTCCCCCGATCAGACCGTAGACCCGTCAAACGGCAGGGACCGTCTCTATCTGTTGCCGACTTGTTCATTCCAAGAGCTTAGTACAGTGCTCTGCACATAGTAAGCGCTCAATAAATACTATTGAATGAATGAGATAAGGACTGTGAGCCTCACGTGGGACGACCTCATTACCCTCTATCTAACCCAGTGCTTAGAACAGTGCTTGGCATATAGTTAGCCCTTAACAAATATCATCATGATTATTATTATAAGCTGTGTGACTTTGGACGGGTCACTTAACTTCTCTGTGCCTCAGTTACCTCATCTGTAAAGTGGGGATTAGGACTGTAAGCCTCACATGGGACGACCTCAGTACCCTGTATCTAACCCGATGCTTAGAACAGTGCTTGGCATATCATAATTATTATTATAAGTTGCGGGACTTTGGACGGGTCACTTAACTTCTCTGTGCCTCAGTTACCTCATCTGTAAAATGGGGATTAGGACTGTGAGCCCCTCATGGACAACGTGATTACCTTGTATCTACCCCAGTGCTTAGAACAGTGCTTGACGCATCGTAAGCGCTTAGCAAATACCGTCATTATTATTATTTTATAAAAGTCAGTCTCCCCCTCTGGACCATAAAATCATCAGTTGGCAGGGAACGTTCCTACCAATTCCGTCATAGTGTACTCTCCCAAATGCTTAGCATAGTGTTCCGCACACCATAAACATTCCATCAGTACCACTGATTGATCGATTAAACAAGAAGGAGCCATGAGCAGATCACTTCGAACGGAACCCACTCATGAAAGGATTGGGAAGAAGGTGGGAAGTTTAATGTGGAACTATTGGCTGATCCAGGAATTTTGTAAACACTCGTAGCCAGGGTTTTTTGGCTGCCACCAGAAGTGGTCCAAGGGAGATGAGACTTTTCCATCCATTCATTCATTCGATCAGATCTACTGAGCGCTTAACTGTGTGCAGAGCACTTTACTAAGCACTTGGGAGAGGACGGTACAACAATAAGCACATTCCCTGCCCACAACGAGCTTACTCCATCTTCTCCCTTTAGACTCCCTACTCTGTTGCACTGTGTTTTCTTCAACGTTTAGTACAGAATTCTACACAGAGTAAACGCTCAATCGATACCATTGATCGATTGCCTTTCAGAGCAGCGATTCTTGCGGTATCCTCTCCTCCCAAACCCTCTAAACTCTGAGCTCACTGTGGGCAGGGAATGGGTTTGTTTATTGTTATATTGTACTCGCACAGATGCTTAGTACACTGCTCTGCACACGGTGAGTGCTCAATAAATATGATTGAATGAATGAATAAATGAAAACCAGTCCTGACATTCCAGCTCCTTTTAGATATGTTCTCCAATATCTCAGTCTGTAATTCTTGGTTCCCCTCTCTCCACCATTTCAGCACTTCTTTCTCTTCTAGACCTTTAAAGGCTCTTCTCTCCCCATCAACCAGTGATTTTTAATAATAATAATAATAATGTTGGTATTTGTTAAGCGCTTACTATGTGCCGAGCACTGTTCTAAGCGCTGGGGTAGACACAGGGGAATCAGGTTGTCCCACGTGGGGCTCACAGTCTTAATCCCCATTTTACAGATGAGGGAACTGAGGCACAGAGAAGTTAAGTGACTCGCCCACAGTCACACAGCCGACAAGTGGCAGAGCTGGGATTCGAACTCACGAGCCCTGACTCCAAAGCCCGTGCTCTTTCCACTGAGCCACGCTGCTGCTCTGAGGACGTACCTTGTGCAGAGCACTGTACTCAATGTTTGGCAGAACGCAGTGGCTTAGTGGAAAGAGCCCGGGCTTGGGAGTCGGAGGTCATGGGTTCTAATGCCGGCTCCACCACTTATCAGCTGTGTGACTTTGGGCAAGTCACTTTACTTCTCTGGGCCTCGGTTACCCCATCTGTAAAATGGGGATGAAGACTGTGAGCCTCATGTGGGACAACCTGATCACCTTGCATCAACCCCAGTGCGTAGAAAAGTACATAGCAAGTGCTTAACAAATACCATCATTATTATTATTACAATACAATAGGTCAATCAATCAATAGTATTCATTGAGTGTTTCTGTGTGCAGAGCACTGTATTAAGCATTCAGGAAAGTACAATATAACAGAGTTGATGAACATATTCCCTGCCCACAATGAGTTTACCATCTAAAGGAGGAGACGGACATGAATAGAAATAAATAAATGACGGATGTGGACATAAGTGCCGTGGGTCTTATGGAGGGGTGAATAAAGGAGACAAATCCAAGCGCAGCATTCATTCAATCATATTTATTGAGCTCTCACTATGTGCAGAGCACTGTACTAAGCGTAGAGTTGGTAGACATGATCCCTGGCCTCTGGAGGCTTTCAGTCTAGTACAGTCCACATATCCATATTCTCTGGCATAAAAGAGAAGCCCTGACAGCAGCTTCCTGGAGTGCCTCAGTGGTAGAGTGGATAAGGCACAGACCCGGGAGTCAGAAAGTCATGGGTTCTAATCCTCACTCAGCTCCTTGTCTGTTGTGTGACAATGGGCAAGTCACTTCACTTATCTGTGCCTCAGTTCCCTCGTCTGTAAATGGGGATTAAGACGGTGAGCCCTATGTGGGACAGAGACCGTGTCCAACCCGATGACCTTGTATCTACCCCAGAGCTTAGAACAGTGCCTGATACATAGTAAGCAGTTAAGAAATACCATAATTACTATTATAATCAAGGGGGGTTTGAGCATATGGTCGAGTGGGTTTCAGACAAAACAAGATCACCTCCTGTGGCATCTAGGACTCCAGTGATTCTGGTCAGTATTTTGGGGGGAGGTCAGAAAGGAACAGACAGCTTTTCATTTTTTTTGGCACTTTGATTCACACAAAAACTGCTGGGGAATGGTACTAATACTAATGACAATTGTGGTGTTTGAGTCACTAATAATAATTGTGATATTTGTTAAACTATGCGCCAAGCACTGTACACGGTGCTGGGGTAGATACAAGATGATCTGGTCCCACATGGGGCTCACAGTCTAAGTAGAAAAGCAGTACGGCGTAGTGGCTAGAGCCTGGGCCTGGGAATCCGAAGGTCCTGGATTCTAATCCTGGATCTGCCACTTGCCTGCTGTGTGACCTCGGGCCAGTCAGTTTACTTCTCGGTGTCTCAGTTACCTCATCTGTAAAATGGGGATTAAGACTGTGAGCCCCAAGTGGGACATCCTGATGACCTTGTATCTCCCCCCTGCTTGGCAAACAGTAAGCACGTAACAAATACCATCATCATTATTTTCAGTATTAAACAGCTAATGATGATGATGAGGATGGTGGTATCTGTTAAACACTTACTCTCTGCCAAGCACTGTCCTAAATGCGGGGGTAGATAATGTTGGTATCTGTTAAGCGCTTACTATGTGCCGAGCACTGTCCTAAGTGCTGGGGTAATAATAATAATAATAATAATAATGTTGGTATTTGTTAAGCGCTTACTATGTGCCGAGCACTGTTCTAAGCGCTGGGGTAGACACAGGGGAATCAGGTTGTCCCACGTGGGGCTCACAGTCTTCATCCCCATTTTACAGATGAGGGAACTGAGGCCCAGAGAAGTGAAGTGACTTGCCCACAGTCACTGTTCTAAGCGCTGGGGTAGATACAGGATCATCAGATTGTCCCATGTGAAGCTCACAGTCTTCAACCCCATTTTACAGATGAGGGAACTGAGGCACAGAGTAGTGAAGTGACTTGCCCACAGTCACACAGCTGGCAAGTGGCAGAGCTGAGATTCGAACCCATGACCTCTGACTCCCAAGCCCGAGCTTGTTCCACTGAGCCATGCTGCTTCTCAAGTTACACCAAGTTAATACAAGTTAAGTGGGTCAGACACAGTCCATGTCCCGCATGAGGCTCACAGTCTAAATGAGAGGGAGAATAGGTATTGAATCCTCATTTGACAGATGAGGAAACTGAGACCCAGAGAAGTGAAGTGACTTTTCCAAGGTCACGCAGCAGGCAAGTGGTGGAGCAGGGATTAGAACTCAGGTCCTTCTGATGCCCAAGCCTGCTGTGTGACGTTGGGCAAGTCATTTCACTTTTCTGTGCCTCTGTTTCCTCAACTGCAAAATGGGGGTTAAATCCCTGTTCTCCCTCCTAGGTTGACTTTGAGGCCGATGTGGGACAGGGACTGTGTCCCTCCTGATGAAGTTGTATTCGTTCAGTTGTCTTTAGTTAGCGCTTACTGTGTGCAGAGCCCTGTATTCAGGTATTCTGTGTATACGATACATCAATGAACAGACACTTCCCTGCCCACAACGAGCTTACAGCCTAGAGGGGGGAGACGGACATGAATAGAAATAAATGAATAACAGATATGGACATAAGTGCTTTATTGCTATTGTTCTTGTCTGTCCATCTCCCCAGATTAGACCGTAAACCCGTCAGAGGGCAGGGACTGTCTCTTATCTGTTACCGATTGGTACATTCCAAGCGCTTAGTACAGTGCTCTGCACATAGTAAGTGCTCAATAAATACTATTGAAATAAGTGCTGTGGGGCGGGGTTGGGGGAAGAACAGAGGGAGCAAGTCAAGGTGATGCAAAAGGGAGTGGGAGAAGAGGAAAGTGGGGGGCTGTGCTTAAAAGAGGGCTTGACAGAGTTAGGGCTTTAACCAACATTATTATTATTATTATTTAACAAAGACTATTAAACAAAAACACCGGTGAAGTCTGAGACTGAAAGCCCAGAGGTTCTTTCTGCTAAAATCCCTTAAAATGTCTAACCCTCATTAGACCATCCCGGAGAGGCCCAGGTGCCTTCTGACGAAACCTCCCTGTAATCCATCCTGAATTATCGACAAATCAAGGCAGCAAGCATATCATCCATTGAGAGGCAGTGTGGTCTAGTGGATAGAGCCCAGGCCTGGACTTCAGAAGGACCTAGGTTCTAATCCTGGCTCTCTCACTTGCCTGCTGGGTAACCTTGGGCACTTGCTTTCACTTCTCTGGGCCTCAGTTTCCTCATCTCTAAAATGGGGATTAAGTCTGTGAGCCCCATGAGGTGCGGGGATTGTGTCCAACCCGATTTGCTTGTATCCACCCCTTCGCTTAGTTCAGTGCCTGGCACACAGTAAACTCTTAACAAATACCACAGTTAATCCCAGTTCCGTTGAGGAGGAGCCCAAGTCAGGAAAAACTCCTCCTCCATTCTGGAAGGCTCCTGGTGAACTGGAATAATCAATCCATCAGTTGTATTTACTGAGCGCTTACTGTGTGCAGCGCACTGTACTAAACGCTTGGGAGAATATAACATAAGAGAGTTGGTGGAAAACACCTCTTTCTTCCCTTTTCTCCTCCCCCTCCTTCTCCCCCCTCCCTCCTTCACGGTCCTTCATCCCTGACTCCTTCTGCCTTGCCGGTATTGTTTTCCAAAGCAATCTAATTGAAATCACGGTAATGGATAGCATTTACACGGACCATTTGTAACTTAGCAATAATAGAGATGGTTGGATGAAGGCGGAATGAGAAGAATCGTCGGGCGAGCGGGGCTGAGCGAGAAGGCCTGGCCATTGTCTCCCCGGCTGCGGTTCGCCTAGGGGAAACTGTGCCGCTCACAGGTTTTTCCAAGCAGAAAGTGGAAAGAAAGCTCATTTCTGACCCAAGGCCTGTCAGGGTGGTGACTACAATAGCTTGAGTCACTGCTGAGGGAGAGGAGGTGGGGAGGATACTTGACTCCTTGGCTAGGTGGTCTAGGTGTGAAGGGAAAGCTCGCTTTATCTATCCACCCGATTGTCTGTCTCGGCAGTGAACCACCTCCCCTTCTTCCCAGAGGGTGGGCGGCTCGATCCAGCCGATTCCTCACGGTCAGGGATTGGGGGTCGTGGGGGGAACGGAAGGAGGCGGGACGATTTCCCGGTCTGTGACAGAAGCGGCGTGGCCGAGTGGAAAGTCAGTCGGTCAGACGGATCTGTTGGGCGCTTACTGTGTGAGGGGCTCCGTGGCCTAGTGGCTAGTGCACGGGTCTGGGAATCAGGGGCTCATGGGTTCTAATGTTGGCTCTGCCACTTGTCTGCTCGGTGACCTTGGACAAGTCATTTCACTCCTCTGTGCCTCAGTTATTCATCCGTAAAATGGGGGTTGAGACGGTGAGCCCCGCACGGGGCAGGGACTGTGTTCAACTCGATTTGCTCGTACCCACCCTAGTGTTTAGTACAGTTAGATCAGTGCTTGGCACATAGTGAGCGCTGAACAAATACCATCATTATTATTATTACAGTGCCTGGCACATAGTAAGCGCTTAACATTATTATTATTAAGTGCTTGGGAGAGTATTATTAAGTATTGTAGCGATATAAGACACATTCCCTGCCCAAAGAAAGCTTACACCGGCCTGGGAGTCAGAAGTCCGTGGCTCAGTGGAAAGAGCATGGGCTTTGGAGTCAGAGGTCATGGGTTCAAATCCCGGCTCGGCCACTTGTCAGCTGTGTGACTTTGGGCAAGTCACTTAACTTCTCGGTGCCTCGGTTCCCTCATCTGTAAAATGGGGATTAAGACTGTGAGCCCCACGTGGGACGACCTGATTCCCCTGTGTCTACCCCAGCGCTTAGAACAGTGCTCGGCACATAGTAAGCGCTTAACAAATACCAACATTATTATTATTATTATTAAGTCCTGGGTTCTACCCCCGCCTCTGCCAATTGTCTGCTACGTGACCTTGGGCAAGTCACTTCATTCGTGCTCAGTGGAAAGAGCACGGGCTTTGGAGTCAGAGGTCATGGGTTCGAATCCGAGCTCGGCCACTTGTCAGCTGTGTGACTGTGGGCAAGTCACTTCACTTCTCTGCGCCTCGGTTCCCTCATCTGTAAAATGGGGATTAAGACCGTGAGCCCCACGTGGGACAACCTGATTCCCCTGTGTCTACCCCAGTGCTTAGAACAGTGCTCTGCACATAGTAAGCGCTTAACAAATACCAACATTATTATTATTATTATTATTATTCATTCAATCACATTCACTGAGCAATCACTGTCTGCAGAGCACTGTGCTAAGTACTTGGGAAAGTACAATGCAGCAATACACAGACACATTCCCTACTCACAGTGAGCTTATGGGGATTCAGTATCTGTTCTCCCTCCCTTGTAAGGGTCAGGGACTGTGTCTGACCTTATGGACTTGTAGCTGCCCCGGCGCTTAGAACGGTGTTTGACACATAGTAGGTGCTTAATAAGTACAGTCAAACAAATAAACAAGGAGAGGCTCTCTCCTCTTCTTCCATGGCCTGGAATGGTGCACTCAGCTCTTGTCTAGAGGCCTTTCAGTCTCTTTCAGAACTCATCTGAACTCTCTCTGAAAGATCATTAGCTCCATTCCTCTGTCTCCAGACTAGTTGAGGGTCGACCTGGGTTCTGTAAGCGCTCTATAAATGTAACCATATTACATTTATAGTTTATATTTTACATTTTTAATATATACATAGATTTACAAATTCCTCAATATATAAGTATACATTATGGAATTTGTTAAGCATTGGCTATGTGCCAGGCACTGTACTAAGCACTGGAGTAGATACAAGGTAATGAAGTCGGACACAGTCGTGTCCCAAATGAGGCTCCCGGTCTTAATCCCATTTTACAGATGAGTTTAACTGAGGCACAAAGAAGTGACTTGTCCAAGTGGTGGAGCAGGGATTGGAACCCCGGTTCTTCTGGTTACCAGCCCCATGCTCTTTCCCCTAGATCACACTGCTTGTCTGTAATAATAACTGCAGAATTTCATTCAGTTCATTCAGTGGCATTTATTGAGTGCTTACTGTGTGCTGAGCACCAGCCTAAGTGCTTGGGAGACTACAATATAACAATCAACAGACACAATCCCTGCCCACAACGAGCTTAGAGTCTAGAGGGGGAGACAAATATTATTAGAAATAAATGACAGATTTGTACAAAAGTGCTGTGGGGATGGGAGGGGGGATGAATATAGGGAGCAAGTTAAGCACCTACTATGTGCCAAGCACTGTACAAGGCACTGGGGTAGATATAAGATCAAGCCCTGTCCTCCAAGGGGCTCAAATACCATTAATTGATTGATGACTGATTGATTGAAGACTTCCAGAAAAGAAGACTTGACCCCCTCCCTTGATTGAGTATTCCAGGATCCAAGAGCCCTCACTGCTTGGAAATCCTCTTGAGAGCTAACTGAAATCCCCCCTGCTGCAATGTATGCCTATTTCTTCTTGTTCCATCCTTTCTGGGGGCTCACAAGGCTTGCCTTTCAGGAAATTCTTCTCTATGTCCTCCCTAAAAGCCTCTTGCTGCAATGTCGGGACCCGATTCTTGAACAGTTGCCATCCCACCCTTCTTCCCCCGTGCTGCGGTGGTCCGGGGTTGTCCTTGTCCTAGGGATAAGACTCCTCTTGCCCATAGAAGGCAATAGAGAGGTTGGCTCCTGTTTTAGAAGGTTTGGTGACACGGGAAAGAGTCTAGTGTGACTCAAGGATGCGTGAAACACCGTGTGGCAGAGGATAGGATTTAGGTCCAGGCCTGATCTAGGGGTATGTTTTTCATCAGCTGATAGGCCTCCCCACAGATGACCAATCCCCGAGGGACTTATTGAGCCGTCGTCCAATGGCGCTTTCTGGTATTGGTTAAATAAATTACTCAGTGTTAAATGAGGGGAGAGGGTGAGCTTTCCAGTAGGCTCATTAGTTGGGAAACGGATGAAACTCACACAGCGACAGAAAGGTGTGGAGAGCTAGCTCAGAGGGGAAAAAAATCAGGCTGAGCGATTTTTTTCCACGTAATTAGTGTCGAGCACCCATTTTTGGAGACATATCGTCAGGGTACCGCCAAAGTAAAATGTCAGAAGCCAAGCGGTCCTGTGAGTGATACACCCGACTGGCAAAGCGTGGCTTTTGAAAAATTACCCCTCGGAAAAGAGTACGGGAAGCTGAAAGAACAGTCGTTGACCTTTAAAGCTCTCCCGGAAGGGGTTGGACACTCATATTCCGCATCCATTTCGGGAGCCCAAGCAATCGGGGATTAATGCGTTGGTATAAGAGGGATGTCAGGATCTGGGCCCAGAACTTGGGAGTTTGAGTGTCTAAGTCTCTCTGTTTCCATGATCTTCTTTATTTTTTTTTTTATGGTAAGTGCTTACTATGTGCCAAGCATGGTAACTCTCTCTGTTTCCATGATCCTCTTTAATTTTTTTTTTATGGTAAGTGCTTACTATGTGCCAAGCAACGTACTAAGTGTTGGGTTCGATACAAGCTAATCATGTTGGACCCAGTCCATGTCCCACGTGGGGTTCACAGTCTAAATCTACCTTTTACAGATGAGGTAACTGAGGCATAGAGAATAATAATGTCGGTAGTTGTTAAGCGCTTACTCTGTGCAGAGCACTGTTCTAAGCGCTGGGGGAGATACAGGGTCATCAGGTTGTCCCACGTGAGGCTCACAGTTAATCCCCATTTTCCAGATGAGGGAACTGAGGCCCAGAGAAGTGAAGTGACTCGCCCACAGTCACACAGCTGACGAGTGGCAGAGCCGGGAGTCGAACCCATGACCTCTGACGCCGAAGCCCAAGTGAAATGACTCGCTCTAAGTGGCGGAGCTGGGATTAAAATCCAAGTCCCTCCGTCTCCCAGGCCCCTGGTTTTGCCCACCAGGCCAAACTGCTTCTCTGCCTCACTTTCCCTTTGCCTCGTTATCCTTGGGTGCAGCCCACTTTGACAGCAGCCATAAGATCTCTGGACTAGATGTATCATGGGTCTTCCCAGTTAGATTGGGAAGCAGTGTAGTCTAGTGGAAAGAGCCCGGCCCTGGGAGTCAGAGGACCTGAGTTCTGATCCCGCCTCCTCGACTTGTCTGCTGTGGGACCACGGCCAAGCCGCTTCATTTCTCTGTGCCTGTTACCTCATCTGTAAAATGAGGATTAAAACTGTGAGCTCAAGTGAGCCAAGGACCGTGTCCAACCTGATCACCTTGTATCTACTCCAGCACTTAGAACGGTGCCTGGCACAGAGTAAGGACTTAACGAGTACCATTAAAAGAAAAAAAGAAAAAGAAGGGAGTGGGAGAAGAGGTAATGAGGGCTTAATGGGGAAAGGCCTCTTGAAGGAAATTCATTCATTCAATTGTATTTATTAATAATAATAATAATGTTGGTATTTGTTAAGCGCTTACTATGTGCAGAGCACTGTTCTAAGCGCCGGAGTAGATACAGGGTAATCAGGTTGTCTGTCCGTCTCCCCCGATTAGACCGTAAGCCCGTCAAACGGCAGGGACCGTCTCTATCTGTTGCCGACTTGTTCATTCCAAGCGCTTAGTACAGTGCTCTGCACAGAGTAAGCGCTCGATAAATACTATTGAATGAAAGGTTGCCCCACGTGAGGCTCACAGTTAATCCCCATTTTCCAGATGAGGTAACTGAGGCCCAGAGAAGTGAAGTGACTTGCCCACGGTCACCCAGCTGACAAGTGGCCGAGCCGGGATTCGAACCCATGACCTCTGACTCCCAAGCCCGGCTCTTTCCACTGAGCCACGCTGCTTAAGCGCTTACTGTGTGCAGAGCGGTGTAGTAAGTGCCTGGGAGAGTACAATACAGCATTAACAGTGACACTCCTGCCCGCAGTGAGCTCACGGTCTAGCGACTTTTAATAAACCATAGTAACCTAGCACAAAGGTGTGTTGCTAGGAGAAAAGAGGGAATCTCCGAAGGAGGGTTTAGAGCATGAGGAGCACAGAGGCTAAAGAAAAGGATTGGCAGAGCTGCTTGGGATGGAACCATGAGATGCCAACACAGATATGGCACACCGACCTCCCCCCGCTACATGCCACGTACCATGCCTCGCTCTCAGGAAATAGGAATAAGAAGGATGGTGATGATAATAATATAGTCATAATGATAATAATTGTGGTATTTCTGAAGCGTTTATTATATGGCAAGTGCTGTAATAATTCTAATAATTAGGGTGTTTGAGTGCTTACTATGTACCAGGCATTGTTCTCGCTGGTGTAGATACAAGAAGATCAGGTCTCACATAATAATAATAATGACAATGGTATTTGTTAAGCATTTACTGACTCTAAGCACTGGGGTAATCTGGTTGTCCCATGTGGAGCTCACAGAATGAATCCCCATTTTGTAGGTAACTGAGGCACAGAGAAAGTGATTTGCCCAAGGTCAAACAGACGACGAGTGGCGGAGCCGGGATCGGAACCCATGACCTCTGACTCCCAGGCCCGCGTTTCATCCACTACGCCATGCCGCTTCTATATGGGGCTCGCGGTCTGAAAAGGAGGGAGAAGAGGGATGGTTTCCCCATTTTGCAGATGAGGGAACCGAGCCCCAGAGAAGTGTAGGACTTGCCCAGGGTCACTCAGCAGGTCCGTGGCGGAACCGGGATTAGAATCCAGGTTCTCTGACTCCCAGGTCCCTGCTCTTTCCACTAGGCCACGCTGCTTCTAACAAGAAGTGAGAGAAGACGTTGTGATTTCCCTGACTCGCTCCTCATTTCCCCTTCTCCCTTTCTCTTCTACGGCACCCTTGCATTTGGATTTATTCCCTTTATTCACCCCTCCCTCAGCCCCACGGCATTTACGTACATATCCATGATTTATTTATTTATGTTAACGTCTCCCTCCCCAACTAGACTGCAAGTTCGTTTTGGGCAGGGAACATGTCTATCTACTGTGCTGTACTGGACACTCCCAAGAGCTTAATACAGAGCTCTGCACACAGCAAGCACTCAAGCATAGATTAACAGAAAGTCAGGGAGCAGCCCGCGCACTTCGCCCCTGTAAAAGCAGCGTGGCTCAGTGGAAAGAGCACAGGCTTAGGAGTCGGAAGTCATGGGTTCTAATCCCGGCTCCACCACGTGCCAGCTGGGTGACTTTGGGCAAGTCACTTAACTTCTCGCCGCCTTAGTTACCTCATCTGTAAAATGGGGATGAAGACTGTGAGCATCACGTGGGACAACCTGATTACCCTGTATCTACCTACCCCAGCGCTGAGAACAGTGCTCTGTACATAGTAAGCGCTTAACAGATACCGACATTATTATGCCAACCTTCTCACTGTACCTCGATCTCATCTGTCCACCACTGTCCTCTCTCGCCCGTGTCCTGTCTCGGGCCTAGAAAGCCCTGCCTCTTCATATCTGACAGATCACCACCCTCCCCTGCTTCAATCCCTTACTGAAAGTGCATCTCCTCCAAGACGCCTTCCCAAACTAACCCCCAATTTTGCTCTTCTCCCACTCCCTTCTATGTTACCCTGACTTGCTCCCTTTGTTCATTCATTCAGTCATATTCATTCATTCATTCAATAGTATTTATTGAGCGCTTATTATGTGCAGAGCACTGTACTAAGCGCTTGGGATGAACAAGTCGGCAACAGATAGAGACAGTCCCTGCCGTTTGACGGGCTTACGGTCTAATCGGGGGAGACGGACAGACGAGAACAATGGCACTAAACAGCGTCAAGGGGAAGAACATCTCATAAAAACCGATGGCAACTAAATAGAATCAAGGCGATGTACAATTCATTAACAAAATAAATAGGGTAACGAAAATATATACAGTTGAGCGGACGGGTACGGTGCCGTGGGGATGGGAAGGGAGAGGTGGAGGAGCGGAGGGAAAAGGGGAAAATGAGGCTTTAGCTGCGGAGAGGTAAAGGGGGGATGGCAGAGGGAGTAGAGGGGGAAGAGGAGCTCAGTCTGGGAAGGCCTCTTGGAGGAGGTGATTTTTAAGTAAGGTTTTGAAGAGGGAAAGAGAATCAGTTTGGCGGAGGTGAGGAGGGAGGGCGTTCCGGGACCGCGGGAGGACGCGACCCGGGGGTCGACGGCGGGACGGGCGAGACCGAGGGACGGCGAGGAGGCGGGCGGCGGAGGAGCGGAGCGTGCGGGGTGGGCGGTAGAAAGAGAGAAGGGAGGAGAGGTAGGAAGGGGCAAGGTGACGGAGAGCCTCGAAGCCTAGAGTGAGGAGTTTTTGTTTGGAGCGGAGGTCGACGGGCAACCACTGGAGTTGTTTAAGAAGGGGAGTGACATGCCCAGATCGTTTCTGCGGGAAGATGAGCCGGGCAGCAGAGTGAAGAATAGACCGGAGCGGGGCGAGAGAGGAGGAAGGGAGGTCAGAGAGAAGGCCGACACGGTAGTCTAGCCGGGATATGACGAGAGCCCGTAATAGTAAGGTAGCCGTTTGGGTGGAGAGGAAAGGGCGGATCTCGGCGATATTGTAGAGGTGAAACCGGCAGGTCTCGGTAACGGATAGGATGTGTGGGGTGAACGAGAGGGACGAGTCAAGGATGACACCGAGATCGCGGGCCTGCGGGACGGGAAGGATGGTCGTGCCATCCACGGTGACGGAGAAGTCTGGGAGCGGACCGGGCTTGGGAGGGAAGATGAGGAGCTCAGTCTCGCTCACGTTGAGTTTTAGGTGGCGGGCCGACATCCAGGCGGAGACGTCCCGGAGGCGGGAGGAGATGCGAGCCCGAAGGGAGGGGGAGAGGACAGGGGCGGAGATGTAGATCCGCGTGTCATCTGCGTAGAGATGGGAGTCAAAGCCGTGAGAGCGGATGAGTTCGCCGAGGGAGTGAGTGTAAATGGAGAACGGAAGAGGGCCGAGAACTGACCCTTGAGGAACTCCAACAGTTAAAGGATGGGAGGGGGAGGAGGCTCCAGCGTAGGAGACCGAGAATGATCGGCCGGAGAGGTAAGAGGAGAACCGGGAGAGGACAGAGTCCGTGAAGCCAAGGTGAGATAAGGTATGGAGGAGGAGGGGATGGTCGACAGTGTCAAAGGCAGCAGAGAGGTCAAGGAGGATCAGAATGGAGTAGGAGCCATTGGATTTGGCAAGAAGGAGGTCACGGGTGACCTTAGAGAGAGCAGTCTCGGTAGAGTGGAGGGGACGGAAGCCAAATTGGAGGGGGTCGAGGAGAGAATGGGAGTTAAGGAATTCTAGGCATCGATTGTAGACGACTCGTTCTAAGATTTTGGAAAGGAAGGGTAGTAGGGAGATAGGACGATAACTGGAGGGGGAAGTGGGGTCAAGAGCGGGTTTTTTTAGGATGGGGGAGACGTGGGCGTGTTTGAAGGCAGAGGGGAAGGAGCCCTTGGAGATTGAGTGGTTAAAAATAGAAGTTAAGGAAGGTAGGAGGGCAGGGGCGATGGTTTTAATAAGGTGAGAGGGAATGGGGTCCGAGGCGCAGGTGGAGGGGGTGGCACTTGCGAGGAGGGAGGAGATCTCCTCTGAGGATACTGCAGGGAAGGATGGGAAAGTAGGGGAGGGGGTTGTTGGGGGGGAGGGGAGAGGAGGAGGGGTGACTTTGGGGAGCTCAGACCTGATCGTGTTGATTTTCGTGAGGAAATAGGTGGCCAGATCATTAGGGGTGAGAGATGGGGGAGGGGGAGGAACAGGGGGCCTAAGGAGAGAGTTAAAGGTCCGGAACAATCGGCGGGGGTGACGGGCATGGGTGTCGATGAGGGAGGAGAAGAAGCTTTGCCTGGCGGAGGAGAGGGCAGAGTTAAGGCAGGAAAGGATAAATTTGAAGTGTGTGAAGTCGGCTCGGTGCTTGGACTTTCGCCAGCAGCGCTCAGCAGCTCGAGCATAGGAGCGTAGAAGGCGGACGGAGGAGGTGATCCAGGGCTGTGGGTTAGTGGAGCGCTTACTGTGTGCAGAGCGCTCGCCTAAACGCTTGGAAAGTACAATTCGGCAACAAATAGAGGCAATCCCTGCCCAACAATGGGCTCACAGTCTAGAAGGGGGGAGACAGACATCAAAACAAGTAACCAGGCAATATTGATGATTATTGTAATTATTATATTATACAATATAGTAATAATTGTGGTATTTGTTAAGCACTCACAGTGGCCCGGCCCCTTAGCAAGCACTGGGATGGTTACAAGGAAATCAGGTTGGATAATTTTCATTCCCCCTCCCAGCCCCACAGCACTTATATCCAGATTTGTAATTTATTCATTTCTATTCTCGTCTGTCTCCCCCTCTAGACTGTAAGCTCACTGTGGGCAGGGAATGCGTCTGTAATAATAATAATGATGGTATTTGTTAAGCGCTTATTGTGTGCCAAGCACTGTTCTAAGCGCTGGGGGAGATACAAGGTTATCAGGTTGTCCGAGGTGGGGCTCACAGTCAATCCCCATTTTACAGATGAGGGAACCGAGGCACAGAGAAGTAAAGCGACTTGCCCAAAGTCATACAGCCGACAAGTGGCGGCGCCGGGATTAGAACTCAGGCTCTCTGGCTCCCAAGCCCGTGCTCTGTACTCTCCCAAGCGCTTAGTACGGTGCTCTGCACACAGTAAGCGCTCAATAGATAGGATTGACTGAGAGCTTCCAGCCACTAGAAACATGAAAACTGGGCCTGGCTGAGACCAGCCGCAGCCATGAATAACCCAGGCAGGCATAGCGGATGGCTTTAGACTTAACGTGATTATTGCTCGCTTTCTGTGTTTAATATCTCGGTCCTAATTACTGGAAGGAGGCGGTGTGGGTGACAAGCGAGGGGTGAGAAAAGGGGAGGGATGACACCCACCCAGACCGCAACATTAAGCGGCTGCGAAGATACTCGGGGAACAAGGAACGTTTTACCAGAAAACGGATTTTCCCGATGCGAAGGCGAAATAGGCAGCAGCAGATACCGTGTGGGAGGGAAGGGCTCTGAAGAATCAGGACAGATCCGTGGAACGCCGACTGGATCCCCGCTGAATGTTTTATATATGAATATGGGACTCTCGTTCACATTACTGTCAGGATGAAAAATTAGCCCGAGCCCGACAGGAAAAATAGATTCACGTTAATGGAGATTTCTTAGCCAAAGTCCTCATCATCACGCTGAATTTCTTTATGGGTTAACTTAACCTGATTTATATGTAAGATGTACTTTGTAGATGCGTCTACGGTACGTGGGACCGTAGGCTCTTGCCAGAGAGAACTATTTTGTAAATGTGACACGAGGGCCGTTGAAAGTCAAACTCCGATTGCCCGTTTTCTAAAAGACCGAAGGAAGCGATCCTGGGAGACTCTCAATGAATGAGAGTAGCATGTCTGCGCTTAGTACAGTGCAGGGCACATAGGTAGCGCTTAACAAATACTATCATTATTATATAGTAAGCAGGTGAAAAAATACCATTAAAAATCAATCAATCAAATGGTGGTATTTATTAAGCACTTACTCTGCACGGAGTAATCACTCAGTGGTATTTATTGAGCGCTTACTGTGCGCAGAGCACTGAACTAAGCGCTTAGGAGAGGATAATGCAAGAGTTGCTAGACACGATCCCTGCCCACAATAAGCTTATAGTCAAGAGTATCAAAGCACCCAAGGATGAGTGCGTGTTTGTGAATGTGAGTACGTGTGTATATTTGTGTGCACACAGTGTCATTCTTTGTACTGTTATTTGTTGCTCCTCTATCTAGAGAAGCACTGTGATCTAGTGGATAGAGCACAGGCCTGGTAGTCAGAAGGGCCTGGGTTCTAATCCTCACTTCTCCATTTGACTGCTGGGTGACCGTCACTTCTCTGGGACTCAATTCCCTCATCTGTAAAATGGGATGAAGACTGTGATCCCTATGTGGGACAGGGACTGGGTCCAACCCCATTTGCTTGTATCCGCCCCAGCGCTTAATGCAGTGCTTGGCACCTAGTAAGTGCTTAACAAATACCGCAATTACTATTATTATCAGAAGAAAATGGAAAAGATCTGTCCTAACTAAGTCAGTCTGGGCATTTCCTACTCAAGATAGCTCAGCAAGCGGGTGAAGGACCAGTAGTGATGGATGGATTAATTGATTTCACTGATAACATCTTGGCTTAGTAGAAAGAGCGCAGGCTTGGGAGCCAGAGGTCATGAGTTCTAATCCCGGCTCCGCCACTTGTCAGCTGTGTGACTTTGGGCAAGCCACTAAACTTCTCTGTGCCTCAGTTACCTCATCTGGGAATTGGGGTTTAAGACTGTGAGCCCAGTGTGGGACAACCTGATTCCCTTTAATCTACCTCAACGCTCAGAACGGTGCTTGGCCCATAGTAAGTGCTTAACAAATACCATCATTATTATTATTATGATTATTGTTGAGGTGTTAGAAGCTCTGATCTGTGACCACCATTTGTAGTCATTCTCCATAGCAGCCGACTCTGGGTGTGTGTGTGTGTGTGTGTGTGTGTTACCGGGCACAGAGGGACCGAGCAAGAGAGTGTGAATGACTCAGGGCAGACCATCCCCACTATGGTAAAACCAACTGAAGCACAGGACCCGCTGGTGGCGGGCCATGTCTTTCTCCTCTTAACCATTAGCGACTGAGCAAGAAGCACGGCCTGGTGGGTCTATCAATGGTGGTATTTATTATGCACTTACTATGTGCAAAGCACTGGACTAGGTGCTTCAGAGAATCTAATCCAACAGAATTGGCAAGCGTTCTAATATCAGTTCTGCCGCTTGCCTGTTGTGGGCAGATTACTTCATTTCTCTGTGCCTCAGTTTCCTCATCTTTAAAATGGGGATAAAATGGCTGTTCTCCCTCCCCCTTTAATAAGAATAATAATAATTGTAGCAGTTATTAAGTGCGTACTGTATGCTAAGCACTTACTAAGTGCTGGGGTTGATACAAGATAGGCAGGTCTGACACAGTCCCTGTCCTCATGGGGTCATAATCGAAGTAGGAGGGAGGACAGTTATTTAAGCCCCCTTTTATAAGTGAGGAAACAGGCACAGAGGAAGTGAAATGACTTGCCCAAGGTCACCCAGCAGGCAAGTGATGGAGCTGGGACTAGAACTCAGGTCCCTCTGACTCTTTCTACTAGGCCATTTTGAGCCCCGCTTAGGATAGGGACTGGGTCCGATCTGATTATCCCGTCTCTACCCCAGTGTGTAGCAAGGTGTAAGTGTGATAACAGATGCCAAAATTATTATCAGTGCCCTCCTAAATGGAGAGGGGCTAGAGAGGGAGGGAAAGAAGGTGGGAGGTAGGGAGAGAGACAAAGTGAGAGAGACAGAGACAGAAAGAAAGAGAGAGAGAGGGAAAGAGAGAGAGGGAAAGAGAGAAAGAAGGAAAGAAAGAGAGAAAAGAAAGAAAAAGTGTGTCAGTTCTCCTTGCACTCGTGAATACGGTCTCATTGTGGACAGTTTCATCTTAGAACAGAAGGACATCTCTTCCTGCTCCTTCCCACGTTTGGATTAGAGGACAAACACCTTCACCACCCCAAGCAGCTTATCTCTCCAGTAAGAAATTTCTGATTAGATGAGATCATTCAATCATATTTATTGAGCACTTACTGTGTACAGAGCACTGTAGTAAGCATTTGGGACAGTACAATAGAACAACAAATGGACACCTTCCCTGCCCACGACGAGCTTACAGTGCAGAGGGGGAGACGGACACGAACAAGTAAATCATTGCTATGGACATGAGTTCATTCACTCAAGTGTATTTATTGAGCACTTACTACGAGCAGAGCACTGTACTAAATGCTTGGGAAAGTACAATTGGGTAATAAAGAGAGACAATCCCTGCCCACAACAAGCTCACGGTCTAGAGAAGGGGAGACAGGCATCAATATAAATGAAATTATAGAAGGATTCGGGGCCTGGGAGGTCACTGTCACCAATCTATCAGCATCGTGCACAAATGATTCTTCCATGCCCTGAGGGGTAGCACTGTTCCTTCTGTGTGTGTGCAGGTGTGCTAGTTCTTAAACTCTACTGTTTGGCACATAGTAAGCACTTAACAAATACTATTATTATTATTATTATTACTAGGTGCCAAGCACTATACTAAACACTGAGAAGCAGGGTGGTCTCATAAGAAGCAGCATGGCCTAGTGGGTCCTCCTCCTCTCCTCTCTGCTTCACCCACCTGTCTCTTTCTCTTTCTTCCTTATTTTCTCTCTTACTTTCTCTCTTCCTGTATCTCTTTCTCTCTCTTTCCCTCTCCTCTTTTTCTCTCCCTCTCTCTTTCTCTTTCCCTCTTTCTCTCTCCCCCCCTTTCTCTCTCTCCCTCTCTCTCCCTCTCCTCTTTTTCTCTCCCTTTTTCTCTCTCCCTCTCTCTTTCTCCTTCCTTTCTTTTTCTTTCCTTCTCTTTCTCTCTCCCTCTCTCTCCCTCTTTCTTTCTCCCTCTCTCCCTCTCTTTCTCTTTCCCTCTTTCTCTCTCCTCTTCTTCACTCCCTCTCTCTTTCTCTCTCCCTTTCTTTTTCTCTCTTCCTCTCTCTCTTTTTACGTCTTTCTCCACTTTCTCCCTCCTCCCTTTCTCTCTCCTTTTCTCTCTCCCTCTCTCTTTCTCTTTCCCTCTTTCTCCTTCCTTTCTCTTTCTCTTCCTTTCCTTCTCTTTCTCTCTCCCTCTTTCCCCTCTTTCTCTCTCCCTCTCTGTATGTCTGTAGGTATCTTCACATCCACAGATAGACCAAGTGTATATCTTGCCCACTCTTCCCCCTCCCCACACACCATCTAGAGAGAGAGAGATGGAAGCATTAGCTGCCTCCAAAGGTCCGCTGCCCTACTGACGCTCGTGGTTACGACGGAGAGGGCAGCAATAATCCTGTCCTCCGACTCCACCGATTCCCTACAAAACCCCAAATAGATCCACGCTCAGATCAGTCAGCCTGCTCTGACACTGCCCCCCACCTCACCCCCAGCTCTCTCTCCTTCTGAGCTGTCGGGGTGAGACTACAGCATCCAGGAGCCCCCGACGGTCCTGGAAGTCAGAAGATCCGAGTTCTAATCCCCGCTCTGCCACTTGCCTGCTGTGTGACTGTGGGAAAAGCCATTTAACTTCTCTCTGCCTCAGTTTCCTCATCTGTAAAAGGGGAATGCAATCCTCCTACTTAGACCGAGAGTCCCATGTGGGACAAGGGCTGTGTCCAACCAGATTAGCTTATATCTGCCACTGCATTTAGTACAGCGCTTGGCTCATCGTAAGGGCTTGAAGCAGGATGGCCTAATGGCGAGAGAGGCCCGGGCCCGGGAGTCAAGAGGACCTGGGTTCTAATTCTGCTTCTGCCAATTGCTCACTGGGTGACCTTGGGCAAGTCATTTAACTTCTCTGTGCCTCAGTTTACTCGTCTGTAAAATGGGGGAACTGTGAAGCCCACATAGGATAGGGACTGTGTACAACCTAATGGATTTGTACCTATCCCAGTGCTTAGAGCAGTGTTTGACACATGGTAAGTGCTTAACAGATATCATATTATTACTATTACTATTATGCACCTTTTCCTTATTATAATTATAATAATAGTTATGGTATTTGTCAAGTGTTTACGAGGTGCCAAGCACTGTTCTGAGCGCTAGAGCACATACAAGATAATCAGGTTGGACACAGTCCCTGTCCCACATGGGGCATACAGTCTTCATCCCCATTTTACAGATGAGGGACCTGAGGCACAGAGAAATGAAGTGACTCGCCCACGGTCGCACGGCAGATAAGTGGCGGGGCCGGGATTAGAACCCGTGTCCTCTAATAATCATATTAATAATAATACCACTGAACTAATCCCAACACTATTCCTAAAGAGCTATGCAGAGAGAGGCAGGCATATCGTAGCGGATAGAGCACGGGCCCGGGAGTCAGAAGGTCATGGGTTCTAATCCCACACTCGTCTGCTGTGTGACCTTGGGCAAGTCATTTCACTTCCTCTGGGCTTCAGGTACTTCATCTGTAAAATGGGGATCGAGACTGTGAGCCCCACGTGGGACAGGGACTGGGTCCGACCCGATTTGCTTGTTCCACCCCGGCGCTCACTACAGTGCCCGGCCCATAGGAAGCACTGAAAAAACACCACCGTTATTATTGTTCTCATCCCAGGGCTGGCCGTCATTGTCCAAATCGACAAGAGCAGGCCGCCCCTCCCAACACAAAGCCTCCCCCTCCCCTCTGGTCGGCTGAGGGACAATCAGCTTTCTCCTGGCCAGCCACCACTTTCTTTTGTCAAAAGCAGGGGAGGAGGGGTGGTGGGGAAGAGAGGTTCGGTCTGCTTGCACAAGAGCGGTTATCTGAGCCTCTCCAGAGCCCGCTGCTTCCAATCTGCCTCCTTTATCCCGCAGCTGTGGATTTCCTGACCTCTAGTAGCCCAGCGGTACGAGTAAGAGGAAGAGAAAAGAGCGTCGGTTAACCATGGGGGGGGGGTGAGTGGAGGTAAGAAAAAGAGGGGGTGGTCTCTCCTTCTGCACAGAAGAGCAGCTCCCAACAGCTAATATCCCGTGCTTTGTTCCAAAGATAACCCGATCCGGAGATCAGACTCTTAGGGAGGAAGATTAGCATCTGGGCTCTGTGCTGTTGCTTTAAATTCCCCTGGCCTAATTCAGCTCTGGGAAGCAGCACGGCCTTGTGGAAGGAGCCCTGGTCCGGGGAGTCAGGAGGACCCGAGTTCTAATCCCGTCTCCGCCACTTGTCGGCCGGGTGACCTTCGGCAAAGCGCTTCTCTGGGCCTCAGTTTCCTCATGGGGTTAAGGTTGTGAGCCCCATGTGGGACAGGGATTATCTCGGATCTAGCCCAGTGCTTGGAACCGAGTAAGTGCTTAACAAATACCGTTTAAAGAACAGACACCGGTACGGACTAGAAAGAGGAGGCCCCCAACCTGCCATCCGCTTCGTGGAGCCGAGGAGGCAGGAAACCGAGGTGAGATCGGATGTGATGGACACCCCACTGTGGCTTCTGGGGTGCTGGATGGCTGGAGATCTGGTTGGGGCTTCCCGAGTCGATATCCCCGAGAGATCTTCCTTCGTTTCCTCCTCTTCACTGGCAGGGGGGCGGGGTGGTTTCTGATGAGGTTTCACTGTGTGCAGAACACTGGACTAAGCGCTTGGGAGAGTAAAATGCAGCAATGAACAGCATGGCATAGTGGATAGAGCCCAGGCCTGGGAATCAGAAGGTCATGGGTTCTAATCCTCGCCCTGCCACTTGTCTGCTCCGTGACCTCGGGCAAGTCACTTCACTTCCCCGTGCCGCTGGTAATTCATCTGTAAAATTGGGATTGAGACTGTGAGCCTCACCGTGTCCACCCCGATTTGCTTGAATCCACCCCAGAAGTTAGTACGGTGCCTGGCACATAGCGAGCGTTTAACGGATACCCTAATTATTATTATAAATACGATGGAATAAATGGCTGTCTTCCAGATGAGGGCTGTGGGGGATGGATATCGGGGGTGGGGAGGTTAGGATGAGGGCAGCCGTCGGGAAGAAAAAGAGAGATAGGGACGAGGGATGGGGAAGAAAGAGAAGGGAAATGAGGCCGCCGGGGGTTGGAGGGTGGAGAGGAAAGGAGAATTTTTAGTAAATATGAGGGATGAGATGGAAATTACTTTTTGAATGGCATTTAATTGGTTTATTAGTGTAATTTAGTTGCTGTTTGATTTGATTCAAGCTTCTGATGTGTGAGATCTAATGCTCATCGAGTGGGACTCCGACAGCCCACTTGCACACAAACAGCTAGGCTCCGGGTGTGTACACCCGCGACCCCACCTCTCCACCCCCATTATCTCTTAACGGACAACACCCGGAAGGCCTGGTGGAAGTGGGGAGGAAATAGATTAACACCTACAAGTTCGGTGGCTGGGCTCTGGAGAGGAACCAGAGTAAGGATTTTTTTTTTTTTAAAGCCTTCTCCAGCTTGTCTTCTTCCTGCCTCCCTCCTCCTTCTTCCCCCGTCCACTTCCAACCCTCTCCTGCCCCCTCAGTTTTCCCACCCCTGCTCCCTCCACTGTCATCATATTTATGGCTCAAACCTTTCAGGCTGTTTTAAAATTGTATTTATTATGGTATTTGTTAAGCACTTACTCTATGTCAAGCACCGTTCTAAGCACGGGGGAAGATACAAGCTAATCAGTCCCCGTCCTACGTGGAATTCACGGTCTAAGTGGGGTGGGAGGGCGAACGGGTATCGAGTTCCCATTTTACAGTGAGGTAACTGAGGCCCAGAGGAGTGAAGTGACTTGTCCAAAGTCAACCAGCAGACAAGTGGGCTGGAAGTGGAAGTGGAAGTGGGCTCTTGCGACTCCCGAGATGGGCTCCGTCCACTAGGCCACGCTGCTTCTGGGTGATGTACTGTAGTAAATAATAATAAGGATGGTCTTGGTTGAGCACTTACTCTGTGCAAAGCACCGTTCTAAGCGCTGGGGGGGATACGAGGTGATCAGGTTGTCCCACGAGGGGCTCGCAGTCTTAATCCCCATTTTACAGATGAGGTAACTGAGGCACAGAGAAGTTAAAGGACTTGCCCAAAGCCACAGAGCTGATAAATGGCAGAGGCGGGATTAGAACCCATAACCGCTGACTCCCAAGCCTTTGCTCTTTCCACTGAGCCACGCTGCTTCTCTGTAGTCTCCCTTCTGGCGCTGTAGTGAACATTCTCTCCAATCCCCCCTCCTTCCAGTCAAACAGCATATCCCCTTCTCCCACCCCGGGCACACAGAGACACCCATCCCATTGACATATGTACCCATCACACCCACCTGCAGGAGTCTCTAAAGGACGGCGTAGTAGTCAGAGCATGGGTCTGGGATTCAGAAGGCTATGAGTTCTAATCCTGCTCCGCCACTTGTCCGCTGTGTGATCTTAGACGAGTCACTTGGATTCTCTGGGCCTCAGTTCCCTCATCTCTGAAATGGGGAGCCCCGTGTGGGACAGGGACTGTGTCCAACCCAATTTGCTTGTATCCACCCCAGCGCTTAGTACAGTGCCTGACACACAGTAAGCGCTTAACAGATACCACAGTTATTATTATTATTATTATTGTTCTCTGTGCCTCAGTTAACTCATCTCCGAAATGGGGTTTGAAACTGTGAGCCCCACGTGGGACAGGGACCGTGTCCCACCTGATAAACTCTGTTGCCGACTTGTTCATTCCAAGCGCTTAGTCCAGTGCTCTGCACATAGTAAGCGCTCAATAAATACTATTGAATGAATAAACTTGTATCTACCCCTGGGTTTAGTTCGGTGCCTGGCACATAGTAAATGCTTAAATACCACAATTATCATCATCATTATTATTATTATTGTTACCTCTTTCATCCTCCAGATGGCTGCCAGCTGGTAGAAATCCCCATTTCAGAGCTCCTCCCCCGACCCTCCAGCCTCAGAGAGGGGTTGGACTCAGCCAAGAGATCAATCGATTGATCGGTGGTATTTATCGAGTACTTCCCGTGTGCAGAGCACTGTACTAAGCGCTCGGGAGAAGACAATACAACAGAGTAAGTAGACATGTTCCTTGCCCATCAGGAGCTTACAGTCTAGAGGGGGAAGTTTTCCATCCTGGCCCTATAATGGAGGTTGATTGTGGAAGGAAGAACGGAACACCGCTATCAAAATAAAAACTGCTCTTTTTGAGCTAAAGTGTGTAAGGAGAGAGAACCAAGGAGGCAAACGAGAAAACAGCACAGCAGGTGTTGCAAACATCCAACACAATATACACAATATACACAATAAACAGTGGGAAGCGGCGTAGCCTAACAGATAGAGCCCGAGCTTCAGGGTTAGACCTGGATTTTAATCCTGACTCTGCCACTTTGCTGTGTGACCTTGGGCAAGTCACTTCCCTAGGCCTCAGTTACCTCATCTGTAAAGACTGTGAGCTCAAGTGGGACGGGGACTGCGTCCGGCCTGATTATCCTATATCTATTAGAGAAGCAGCGTGGCTCAGTGGAAAGAGCACGGGCTTTGGAGTCAGAGGTCATGGGTTCGAATCCCGGCTCGGCCACTTGTCAGCTGTGGGACTATGGGCAAGTCACTTAACTTCTCTGGGCCTCAGTTCCCTCATCTGTAAAATGGGGATTAAGATTGTGAGCCCCACGTGGGACCACCTGATTACCTTGTATCTACCCCAGCGCTTAGAACAGTGCTCTGCACATAGTAAGCACTTAACAAATACCAACATTATCATTATTATCTACCCCAGTGCTTAGAACAGTACCAGGTACACAGTAAGCACTTAAATGTCACAATTATTATTATTACGGTCCTCTGTGTACTGCAGGTATTCAGGGAAATTCTGGGTACGCAGTAATCAGTGTTCCATACACTGTAGATGCTTGTCCAACCTGATTGGCTCGTATAATAATGTTGGTATATGTTAAGCGCTTACTAGGTGCCGAGCACCGTTCTAAGCGCTGGGGTAGACACAGGGGAATCAGGTTGTCCCACTTGGGGCTCACAGTCTTAATCCCCATTTTACAGATGAGGTCACTGAGGCACCGAGAAGTTAAGTGACTTGCCCAAAGTCACCCAGCTGACAAGTGGCCGAGCCGGCATTCGAACCCATGACCTCTGACTCCAAAGCCCATGCTCTTTCCACTGAGCCACACTTGTATCTTCCCCAACGCTCAGTACAGTGCCTGGGACATCATAAGTGCTAAGCAAACCCCATTAAAATAATACAATCAGATCGGACACGGTCCCTGTCCCACGAGGTTCGCGGTCTAAGGAGGAAGGAGAACAGGTATCGGATCCCCATTTTACAGATGAGGGAATTGAGGGAAGCGAGACGTGAAGTTATTTTAATTGTTTGCATCGATGTCTGTCTCTCCCCCCACCTGGACTCTTAGCTTGCTGTGGGCAGGGATTGTCACTGTTTATTGTTGCATTGTGCTTTTCCAAGCGTTTAGTAGTGTTCTGCACAAAGTAAGTGCTTAATAAATACGATTGAATAAATGAACGAACAAAGTGGCGTTCGACTTCTTGTCCAGCGGACCGTCAGTGAAAAATCATTTCAGACCTGGAGTGCAGAAGCCCGTTATGGGGAGCCAATGTTGACTCTTCCTCTCCCCCTCCCTCCCTCTCTCTAGACGGGAAGCTCCTCGTGGGCAGGGAATGTGCCTGTTATATTGCTAGGTTGTACTCTCCCAAGCGCTTAATACAGTGCTCCGCACACAGTAAGCGCTCTGTAAGTACAAGTGACCGACAGTATCTCTTTTTCTCTCACCATCTTGGCCCTAAGTGGCTCAGTGGAAAGAGCCCGGGCTTGAGAGTCAGAGGTCATGGGTTCTAATCCCAGCTCCGTCGCTTGCCAGCTGTGTGACTTTGGGCAAGTCACTTCGCTTCTCTGTGCCTCAGTTCCCTGAGGAATGGGGATTAAAACTGTGAGCCCCACGTGGGACAACCTGATCACCTTGTATCCCCCCAGCGCTTAGAACAGTGCTTTGCACATAGTAAGCGCTTAACAAATACCATCATTATTATTATTAAAACAGGGCCTGGACAGACATACAGACACACACTCTCTCTCTCACCCTCCTTCTCTCCCTCTCTCCCTCCCCCTCCCTCTTTCCCTCTCTGGAAACAGACACACCAAGATTAATGAAGTAATGAAAGGCGAAGGGTGATTCCTGCTTTGTGACTAGGTCTTTTAGCAGGGAGAAATCCAGAGACTGGCTTTCCATTCTGTCTGTGTCTTTACAGAGCCCGGGGCTACTCTTTGACTAATGCAAACACGGTACCCCCTTCGTTAGGAAGGCTAACCGGGGAATCAGAAGAACCTCGGTTTTCTCAGACCAGGGGAGGCTTCTAAAACAGCATCATGGGCGGCATGCCGGTGCCTGGATTCAATCTCTCTCTCACCTTTTTCTATCTCTCCTCTTTCTATCTCTCTCCCTTGCCTTTCCCTCTCTCTCCCCCTTTGTCTATCTCCCTCTCTCCCTTTCTATCTCACTCTCTTCTTCCCCTTTCTAGCTCTCCCCCTCTCTTTTTTTTTAGCTCTCCCCTTTTTCTGTCTCTCCCCCTCACTGCCTCTCCCCTTTTCTATCTCTTGCCTTTCCTCTCCCTTTTTCTAGCTCTCCCTCTCTCTCTTTCTAGCTCTCCTCCCTCTCTTTTTCTAGCTCTCCCCTTGGATCTCTCTCCCTCTTCTCTTGCACTTTCTAGCTCTCCTTTCTCTCTTTTTCTAGCTCACCCCCTCTCTTTTTCTAGCTCTCCCTTCTTTCTGTCTCTCCCTCCCTCTCCCCTCCCTCTCTTCCTCTCCCATTGTTCTATCTCTCTCCCTCTCCCTTTCTCTTTCTAACTCTCTCCCTTTCTCTCCTTCCATCTTTCTCTCCCCTCCCTATCTTCCTCTCCCATCGTTCTATCTCTCTTTCCCTCTCCATCTTCTCTCTCTCCTTCTCTTTCTCTCTCCTTCCCTCTTCTCTCTCTCTCTTCCTCTCCCTCTCTCTCTTCCCATCTACAGCCCCTTTAAGAATGAGGTCCTCAAGAGACTCACATAGTTTTGCCCAGGCTAAAAGACAACAAACTTTCTGTACAGACACTTTCCATAGCAGCTCTCAATCAAAGGTATTTATTAAGCACAGTGTGCAGAACATTGTACTTAGTGCTGTGGAGAGTACAACGCAGCAGAGTTTGGTAGATTTCCTTCCCACAACAAGCTTACAGTCTAGAGAGGTGTTCATTCATTCAATCGTATTTACTGAGCGCTTACTGTGAGCAAAGCTAGTCACTAAGTACTTGGAAGAGCACGATATATCAGACACATTCCCTGCCCACAACGCGCAGCTATCCCTGCCTTCCATATCCCGATGCAATTACCTAAGCTGAGTCGGTGCTGCTGATGGTAATAGGATAGAAACACTGTCTGGATGTGTATTTAATGCTGATTCCAAGGGCCTATAATTTTCATCAGCACTGCATGACTTTTTATAGAACAGAAAAATGTGCACATGGTTAATGAGCTGTAATTCTGAAGAGCTTCTGCCTTGATTGGGACTAATTATTTTTATAAAGAAAATAATTAACAATCCAAGCAACCTTCAGAAGTAAAAAAAAAAAAAATCACAACAACCCACCATGTGCCATTAATTAAACAGAGTGGGGTTTTCATTACACCTTCATCTCATCTGAAGCAAATGCCAAAATAAATGAGAAGTAGCGTGCCCTAGCAGAAGAAGCCCAGGCCTGGGAGTCAGAAGAGTTGGGTTCTAATATGGGCTCTGACATTTGCCTTCTGGGTGGCCTTGGGCAAGTCACGTAACTCCTCTGTACCTCAGTTTCCTCATCTGTAATCTGGAAATTCAGTACCCTTTCTCCTTCCCCATTAGACTGTGAGCACCGTGTGGGACGTGGACTGTGTGCAACTTGATGAGCTTATATCCGTCCCAGGGCTTAGTACAGTGCCCGGCACATAGCAAATGCTTAAAAAGTACCTTTTTATTGAAAAAAGGGGGACGGTGTCATATCTCCTTATCTTGTATTTTCCCCAGCACTTGACTCATAGTAAGTGGTTAACAAATACCTTAATTATTATTACTATAAATGTAGAAACAGGGTATTAGATCAGCAACACTGTCTGAATTTGGATTTAATGCTAAGGCTGGAAAATAATTAATGATATATATATATATATATATATATAGCATATATCCCTAGGAAGCAGAATACCCTAATGGATAGTGCTTAGAACAATGCCTAGGACATAATAAGCACTTAACAAATACCACAATTATTTTTATTATTAGAGCATGGGCCTGGGAGTCAACAGGACCTGGGTACTAATCTTATCTCCGCCACTTGTCTCCTATGGGATCATGGGCAAATCACTTCACTTCTCTGGGCCTCAGTTCCCCCAGCTGTAAAATGGGGATGAAGACTGTGAGCCCCATGTTGGACAGGCACTGTGTCCAACCTGATTAATTAGTATCTATCCCATTGCTTAATACGGTGCTTGAACATAGTCCGTACTTAAATACCATAACAGTGTATATATGTACTTTTTATGTAGTCAAATATTTAAATATATATAGACACACACTTATAATGTATATTGTATAATACGTTTGTATAATGTGAGTCTCTCTTTGTTGCCGAATTGTACTTTCAAAGCACTCAGCACAGTGTTCTGCACACAGTAAGCGCTCAATAAATACGAGTGAATGAATGAATCAAACTAACGCTGAGGCCAGAGTAATTATAATGTTGGTATTGTTAAGTGCTTACTATGTGCAGAGCACTGTTCTAAGCTCTGGAGTAGATACAGGGTAATCAGGTTGTCTGTCCCACGTGAGGCTCCCAGTCTTAATCCCCATTTTACAGATGAGGTAACTGAGGCACAGAGAAGTTAAGTGACTTGCCCACGGTCGCACGGCTGACGAGTGGCAGATTCGAACCCATGCGGTCTGACTCCCAATCCCGGGCTCTTTCCACTGATCCATGCTGCTTCTCAATAGAACCCAGCTGGGCAGTGGTCCTGGTTGCTTGTTTAGGATTTTCACAAAGGTAGATGTCATTTTTTTTTTTTGTTCTCTTGCCTCGTTAGGGATATTTCAGTGGATCTCAAGTCCGCCCTATTTACTTATTTATTGTCTGTCTTCCCCTCTAGACCGTAAGCTCACTTTAGGCAGGGAATGTGTCTAGTTTTCTATTTTGCTCACCCAAGTGCTTAGCATAGTTCTCTGCACACAGTAAGCACTCAATAAATACTACTGGCTGACTGACGGCTCCGTGGATGAAAGTCAATATGGCCGTGGGATGTTCCTTTGTTTCCTCCTCTTCACGGGGCAGGAGGGCTGTTTCCGATGGGTGACTTACTGTGTGCAGAGCACCGGACTAAGTCCTTGGGGTAGAGAAGCAGCGTGGCTCAGTGGAAAGAGGCCGGGCTTGGGAGTCAGAGGTCATGGGTTCGAATCCCCGCTCTGCCACTTGTCAGCCGAGTGACTGTGGGCAAGTCACTTCTCTGTGCCTCAGTTCCCTCATCTGGAAAATGGGGATTAAGACTGGGAGCCTCACGTGGACAACCTGATTACCCTGTATCTACCCTAGCGCTTAGGACAGTGCTCTGCACATAGTAAGCGCTTTAAAAATACCAACATTATATTACAATAAAACAATAAAGGGAATGGCATTGTGGGTAAGGCACAGGCCTGGGAATCAGAAGGTCATAGGTTTCTAATTCTGGCTCTGCCACTTGTCTGCTGCGTGACCTTGGGCAAGTCATTTCACTTCTCTGGGCCTCAGTTCCCTCGTCTGGAAAATGGGGACGGAGACTGTGAGCCCCATGTGGGACGGGGACTGCTTCCAACCTGATTTGCTTATATCCACCCCAGTGTTTTATACGACGCCTGGCATGTAGTAAGTGCCTGACAAATACCATGATTTGATTATTAATAAACAGACAAATTCCCTGCCCACAGTGATTATTCAAGATGTTCTTCGTCATTTCTTTCACCACGCTCCTCCCTGCCTCAGAAAGTACTTTCCAGGGTGCTGCTGATTTAAAAACCTCTCCAAGTCCCTCGGGCAGGAAGAATCGTGGTCACGTTCAGTCCGGTAAACTGAGGCTCGGGGAGCATCCACAGGTCCAGATGAGAGTGGGGAGTTGGAGGGCCTGGTCTATAAATCAATGTACTTTGATCTGTGACAGCCAATTAGAATCCTAGGGATCCCCCAAATTCCCCAGAAACAGCCTTTTGGGATCAGAGTTATCACATAACAATAATGATAATAATAATGGTATTTGTGAAGCATTTACTATGTACCAGGTACTATATTAAGCACTGGTGTTGGGGGGGGAGGGATATAAGTCAATCCGAGAAGCAGCGTGGCTCAGTGGAAAGAGCCCGGGCTTGGGAGTCACGGGTCATGGGTTCGAATCCCCGCTCTGCCACTTGTCAGCTGTGTGACTGTGGGCGAGTCACTTCACTTCTCTGGGACTCAGTTCCCTCATCTGGAAAACGGAGATGAAGACTGTGAGCCTCACGTGGGACCACCTGATGACCCTGTATCTCCCCCAGCGCTTAGAACAGTGCTCTGCACATAGTAAGCGCTTAACAAATGCCAACGTTATCATTATTATTATTATTATTAACAGTGCTTGGCATATAGTAAGCCCTTAACAAATACCATTATTATGATTATTAGCAGCCGTGTGACTTCGGGCACGTCTCTTAACCTCTCTGTGCCTCAGTTACCTCCTCTGTAAAATGGGGATGAAGACTGTGAGCCCCACGTGGGACGACCTCATTACCCTGTATCTACCCCAGCGTGTAGAACAGTACTTGGCACATAGTAGGCACTTAACAAATACCATCATTATTAGTAGTAGTAGTAAGTGCTAAAAAAAAATTGATTGATTGACGGACTACTACTCCCCATTTCCCTCGATCGGCTGAATGATTTATTCATGAAGGGAGGAGGATGTCTTCTCGGACTTCTGTTCTTCCAGGTTCCAGAGACCTCACGCCCCCGCTGTTCTTTTCTCTGACAGGTATTTTTTGAGGTCATTGTAATCCCGTCTCCTCTCCCGCTGAGCAGAGCAGACGTCCTTGGTGTCCTTCGTGTCCCCCGCTGGGAATGATCAGTCACCCAACCGAGGCTATTTATTGCACTCCCACTCTGTGCAGAGAACTGTACTGAGCGCTCGAAAGAGCCCTGCGCGCAGTAAGCTCTCAAAAAACACGATCGGTCGATCGATTGACTGTGGAGGCAAAATACACAGTTTCTGCTTTCAGGCACCGAAGAACCTGAGTATCAACCATTCGTCCAGAACTACGCCCGTGTCTTTATCATCTCCTCATTTCTCTAATTAATTTTACTGTGTCTCCCCCACTGTAATCCCCTTATTATTAAGGCATTTGTTAAGCGCTTACTATGTGCCACGCCCCATTCTAAGCACTGGGGTAATGATAATGTTGGTATTTGTTAAGCGCTTACTATGTGCACGGCACTGTTCTCAGCTCTGGGGGAGATACAGGGTAATCAGGTCGTCCCACGTGAGGCTCACAGTTAATCCCCGTTTTCCAGATGAGGTAACTGAGGCACAGGGAAGTGAAGTGACTTGCCCCCAGTCACCAGCTGACAAGTGGCAGAGCCCAGAGTCGAACCCATGACCTCTGACTCCAAAGGCCAGGCTTCTTTCCACTGAGCCGCGCTGCTTCCCTAGATACAAGATAATTGATCTGGACGTAGTCCCTGTCCCACATGGGGCTCACGGTCTTAATCCCCATTTTACAGATGAGGGAACCGAGGCACCTCTCATATTGTACTCATGAGAGTTTTGTACAGTGCTCTGCGCAGAATAAGCGCTCCATAAACACCATCGTCGATTCGCTGATTATAATCTAGCACAGAAGACGGTCAGACACAGATTACTTTCGGAGAGTGAGGGGAGGGAGAAGATACAGAGGAACTCCTCTAAGAGACAAAGAATGGAAATCAATCGATGATATATATATTAGGTGGCTACTCTACTCTCTGCGGGGCACTGTGCTAGAAGCACTCAGGAGAGAGTGATAAAGTAGACGCATCCCTGGCCTCAAGGAATTTACAATCAAGATTCCTTCAATAGTATTTATTGAGCGCTTACTATGTGCAGAGCACTGTACTAAGCGCTTGGAATGGACAAATCGGCAACAGATAGAGACCGTCCCTGCCCATTGACGGGCTTACAGTCTAATCGATGGCTGCTGGAATATCGTACTCTCCCAAGTGCTTAGAATAGTGTTCGGCACACAGTAAGTGCTCAGTAAATATTCATTCATTCAGTCGTATTTATTGAGCGCTTACTATGTGCAGAGCACTGTACTAAGCACTTGGAATGTACAAATCGGGAACAGATACAGTCCCTGCCCTTTGACGGGCGCACAGTCTAATCGGGGGAGAGAGACGGACGGACAAAAACAGTAGCAATAAATAGAATCAAGGGGATGAACATCTCATTAAAACAATAGCAAATAAATAGAATCGAGGCGATGTACATTTCATTAACAAAATAAATAGGGTAGTGGACTGATCGAAACAGCCTGCAGGATTATTATTATTATTATGATCGTTATATTTGTTGAGCGCTTACTATGTACCAAGCACTGCACTAAACAGTGGGGTAGATACAAGATAATCAAGTTGGAAATAACCCGAATCCTCCAGGGCGTTTCGCATCTAGGTCGGAGGAAGCAGCCGAACACGAATTGCTATGTAGACCAGAGCTCGGGATGGCAGTTGGGTGAGCCAGTTTTGGGGGGAGATATCAATCAGGGAAGAAGCAGCGTGGCGCAGTGGAAAGAGCACGGGCTTTGGAGTCAGAGGGCATGGGTTCGAATCCCGGCTCTGCCACTTGTCAGCTGTGTGACTGTGAGCGAGTCACTTCACTTCTCTGTGCCTCAGTTACCTCATCTGTCAAATGGGGATGAAGACTGTGAGCCCCACGTGGGACGACCCGATTCCCCTGTGTCTACCCCGGCGCTTAGAACAGTGCTCTGCACATAGTAAGCGCTTAACAAATACCAACATTATTATTATTATTGTTTCCCTGGAGGAGGTGGACAGGAGGTGGAGGAGTGATAGGCTGACAACTCTGAAGGGGGAGGGAGTTTCAGGCAGAGGGAAGGACAGAAGGAAGAAGCGCTACTGGGTGCAGAACACTGTAATAAGCACTTGGGAGCGTATCCATTAGTTCAATAGTATTTATCGAGCGCTTACTATATGCAGAGCACTGTACTAAGTGCTTGGAATGTACAATTCGGCAATAGATAGAGACAAACCTTGCCCATTGATGGGCTTACAGTCTAATCGGGGGAGACAGACAGATAAAAGCAATAGCAATAAATAGAATCGAGGGGATGTGCATCTCATTAACAAAATAAATAGGATAATAAAAATATATACAAATGAGCACAGTGCTGAGGGGAGGGGAAGGAAGGGGGGAGGAGCAGAGGGAAAGAGGGGAAAGGGGGCTTAGCTGAGGGGAGGTGAAGGGGGGAGCAGAGAGGGAGCAGCGGGAGCAGAGGGAAAAGGGGGAGCTCAGTCCGGGAAGGCCTCTCGGAGGAGGTGACCTCTCAGTAGGGCTCTGAAGAGGGGAAGTGAGGGAGTTTGGCAGAGGTGAGGAGGGAGGGCGTTCCGGGACAGCGGGAGCACGTGGACTGGGGGTCGACGGCGGGACGGGCGAGAACGGGAGACGGCGAGGAGGCGGGCGGCGGAGGAGCGGAGCGTGCGGGGTGGGCAGGAGAAGGAGAGAAGGGAGGAGAGGTAGGAGGGGGCGAGGGGATGGACAGCCTTGAAGCCTAGAGTGAGAAGTTTCTGTTTCGTGCGGAGGTGGATAGGCAACCGATAACAGAGTTAGTAGGCAAGTACCCTGCCCACAAGGAACTTTTAGTCTAGAAGGGGAGAAAGACGTTGATATGAATAAATAAGTTACCGCTATGAGCATAAATACTGTGGGGTTGAGGGTGGGGGAGTAAAGTATTCGGATCAGAGTGCTGGGAAGAGAGAAAGCGAGAGAAATGAGGGCTTAGTTGGGGAAGTTTTCTTGATTCAGTTGTGTTTCTTGAGCACTCACTGTGTGCAAAGCAATGATTTATGTGCTCGGGAGAGTATAGTATCACAACAGACACATTCCGGCCCATATCTAGCTCACGGTCTAGAGGGGGAGATAGACATGAATATAAATAAAGGAATAAATAGATGACTAAATAAATTACAGATCTACTTATATATGTGCTGTGGGGCTAGAAGGGAGGATGGATGAAGGAGCAAGTCGGGGCGGTGCAGAAGGGAGTGGGAGAAGAGGAGAGGAGAGCGTAGTCAGGGAAGGCTTCTTGGAGGAGATGGACCTTCAATTAGGCTTTGAAGTGGGAGAGAGCGATTGTTGTCCGATATGAGGGAGGAGGGTGTTCCAGGCCAGGGGTGGGATGTGAACAAACTACTGAACTAGAATAATAATAATGGTGATACTTGTTAAGCGCTTACTACGTGCCAAGCACTGTTCTAAACGCCGGGGTAGATGCAAGTTAATCAGGTTGGACACCGTCCCTGTCCCGCATGGGGCTCCCACACTTCATCCCCATTTTTCAGAAGACGTAACTGAGGCCCAGAGAAGTGAAGTGACTTCCTCAAGGTCACACAGCAGACATGTGGCAGAGCTGGGATTAGAACCCATGACCTTAATAATAATAATAATAATAATGATGTTGGTATTTGTTAAGCGTTTACTATGTGCAGAGCACCGTTCTAAGCGCTGGGGTAGACACAAGGGAATCAGGTTGTCCCACGTGGGGCTCACAGTCTTCATCCCCATTTTACAGATGAGGGAACTGAGGCCCAGAGAAGTGAAGTGACTTGCCCACAGTCACACAGCTGACAAGTGGCAGATCTGGGATTCGAACTCATAACCCCGACCCCAAAGCCCGTGCTCTTTCCACTGAGCCACGCTGCTTCTCAACTCCCAGGACCTTCCGACTCCCAGGCCCGTGCTCTATCCACTAGGGCGTGCTGCTTCTCAAAAATTCTCCCCCTCGGAGGACTCGACTGCAGGCTCCGCTGGGATTCGAACCCAGGATCTCCTATTTACCAGACAGGAGCTTTCACCAACTAAGCAGTGCACCCATTGGGTATAAAGCCACTAAAGATAATTACAGCAGGTCTCATTTAATCCACATATCTGGGGCAACAGTTGCTTGGTTTTTAAAAACAAAAGCTTAAATCTTACCGCCCGTGGTGTTCCATTAAATCCGGGGGAAAGCGTGGGCCTCACGTTTCGGTGGGTGGGTGTGTTTGCCTACTGATAATCATAACAATAACTGCGGAATCAGTCAAGCGCTTTCTATGGGCCAAACACTGTACTAAGCGCTGGGATAGATACATGAGTAGATTGGACTGTGTTGCAGCTGTCTCTTTTTTGCCCAGCCTATTTATGTACCCAGCAATCAATCGATTAATCAGTCAATGGTATTTATTATTAAAATAATAATTATGGTATTTGTTAAGCACTTGCTACGTACTGAGCACCGTTGTAAGCGCTGGGGGAGATACAACGCAATCCACTTGTCCCATATGAGGCTCACAGTCTTAATTCCCGTTTTACAGAGGAGGGAACTGAGGCACAGAGAAGAGAAATGACTCGCCCACAGTCACACAGCTGACAAGTGGTGGATGTGGGATTCGAGCCCATGACCTCTGACTCCCAAGCCCGGGCTCTTTCCACTGAGCCACGCTGCTTCTCTAAATAAATACCCATAACCTATTGATTTATATAATTATCTGTCTCCCTCTCTGGACTGTAAGCGCTCCGTGGGCAGGGAACACGTCTGCCGACTCTGGGCAGGGATGGTCTCTATCTGTCGCCGAACTGTACATTCCAAGCACTCAGTACAGTGCTCTGCACGTAGCAAGCGCTCAATAAATACGATTGAATGAATGAATGGATGAACTCTGTTCTATCGTCCTCCCCCAAGCGTTCAGTACAGTGCTCGATAAATACAATCATTGGATCAATTGAGGGGAAGACAGACTTTAACATAAATCATAATAACAAATGTAGTATTTGTTAAGCGCTTACTATGTGCCAGACACTGTAGTGAGTGCTGGGATGGAGACAAGCAAATCAGGTTGGACACAATCCCTGTCCCGCTCACGGTCTTAATCCTCATTTTACAGATGTGGCAACTGAGGCACAAAGAAGTGAAGTGACTTGCCCAAAGTCGTAAGGCAGAGGAGGGGCGAAGTCGGCATTTGAACCCATGTCCTTCTGACTCCCAGGCCCGGGCTCTGTCCACTAGGCCACAGGAACTTAGTAAAGTGCTCTATGCTCAGTAAGCGCTCAGTAAATAGGATCGAATTAGGAAGCGGCGTGTCTCAGTGGCAAGAGCCCGGGCCTGCGAGTCAGAAGTCTCGGGTTCTAATCCCGCCTCCGCCACGCGTCTGCCGTGTGACTTTGGGCAAGTCACTTCACTTCTCCAGACCTCAGTGACCTCATCTGTAAAACGGGGATTGAGACACTGAGCCCCAAGTGGAGCAACCTAATTACCTTGTATCTACCCCGGCGCTCAGAACAGTCCTTGGCACGTAGTAAGCGCTTGACAAATACAAATCATTATTATTATTGAACGAATTCACCTCCGGGGGTGAAATTGGAGAATCCACCCTTGGGGATTAGACGTCCCGTTGCCCCCCCCACCCCCTCTCCATCCCCCTCGATCCCGCCCGGCCCGTTTCTCCGGCTCCGTGGCTGAATTCAAAGGGCCACTCAGTGGTGACAACGTCCTTGAAGGTTGAAGGCGTGAGTAATGGGAGGGAAACTGCAGCCTCGCTGTCAACCACCAGACGGAAAACCATTCGAGATGGACTCCAAAATAGAAACGGATTCCGCATATTAATTAACTTGTTCCAAAGAGGACGGAGTGTCCTTCAGACTAGAAGAGGTGTGCGCACGCGGGCGTGGGTGCGGGCGTGCGTTTGTCGGGCGGTTTTAGGAGTGAGTACAGTGAGGCCTCCACGAAACCTCGGGAAGATTGGTGGCCACCGGTGGGCCTTGGATTCCGAGCCATGAGGAGCCTGAAATTCTGCTCCTCTGATCACAGCACCCTACTGATTCTGTTTCGATTTTGTCTCTCGCTCCGTGTCGCGTTTCAGTGTATTATAACGGTAATAAGAATCGTGGTATTTATCGGGGTCACTGTTGAGCGCTCACTATGTGCCGGCCATCACACGAAACCCCGGGGCGGATACAAGCAAGTCGGGTCGGACACGGTCCCTGTTCCACGTGGGGCTTACAGTCTCAATCCCCATTTTACAGTGGGGGAACTGAGGCACAGTTCAGTTAAGCAACTTGCCCGAGGTCACACGGCGGACGTGTGGTGGAGCCGGAATGAGATCCCACGTCCTCTGACTCATTCATTCATTCGATAGAGTTTATTGAGCGCTTACTCTGTGCAGAGCACTGTACTAAGCGCTTGGAATGTACAAAAGCAGAAGCAGTGTGGCTCAGTGGAAAGAGCACGGGCTTTGGAGTCAGGGTTCGAATCCCGGCTCGGCCACTTGTCAGCTGGGTGACTTCGGGCAAGGCACTTCACTTCTCGGTGCCTCAGTGACCTCATCTGGAAAATGGGGATGAAGACCGTGAGCCCCACGTGGGACGACCTGATTCCCCTGTGTCTACCCCAGCGCTTAGAACAGTGCTCGGCACATAGTAAGCGCTTAACAAAGACCAACGTTATTATTATTACAAATCGGTAACAGAGACGGTCCCTGCCCTTCGACGGGCTTACGGTCTAATCGGCTCCTAAGCCTCTTGCCGCTATTAGTAACAGTAACGGTCAAATGCTAACTAAATGACGTACACCCTGCCGAGCCCTGCGGTAGATTCGAGACAATCGGGGCGGACACAGTCCCTGTCCCGCATAGCGTTCGGGGTCTAAGGAGGATAGATAACAGTCGTTCGATCCCCATCTCACGGATGAGGAAACCGAGGGCCGGAAAAGTGAAGCGACATGCCCGAGGTCAGCCGGGATTAGAATTCAGGTCGCGTTAACATCCGGGGTTGAGTTCTAGGCCACGTTACGTCTCCCCGAGGGGGTTAAGTTTCCGGTGAACCCCACGTTAAGGAAAACGAGTGCTACAGCTCACTCCCCTTAACCGGTGCTGTCCGACTCCGTCGTCATCGTCATCCTCATTGTCTTCTGTAGCCTTTACGGAGTTCCTACAGCGCTCAGAAGCTTGTAGAAATTACCTGTCTCATGCCGTCGAGACATTTGCGACCCGTAGCAACTCCGTGGACACGTCTCTCCCGGGACCCCCCCCTTTCTCCATCCGCGATCGTGCCGGTGGTGGATCCGGAGAGTTTTCTCGGTAAACGATACGGAGGCGGTTTCCCGTTGCCTCCTTCCACGCGGTCGGCGGGAGTCTCCATCCTAGACTCTCTCCCGTGTCATCGCGGCCCAGCACGGGCGAGAAGTCACTTCACTTCTCAGTGCCTCAGTTACCTCATCTGTAAAATGGGGATTAACCGTGAGCCTCACGGGGGACAACCTGATGACCCCGTATCTCCCCCAGCGCTTAGAACAGTGCTCTGCACATAGTAAGCGCTTAGCAAATACCAACACTATTATTATTATTTTGACTTGCGGCAGATGGGCTTGGGAGTCCGAGGTCATGGGTTCGAACGCCGCCTCTGCCACTTGGCAGCTGTGTGACTGTGGGCGAGTCGCTTCACTTCTCTGTGCCTCAGTTACCTCATCTGGAAAATGGGGATTAACTGTGAGCCTCACGTGGGACGACCTGATGACCCTGTATCTCCCCCAGCGCTGAGAGCAGTGCTCCGCACATAGTGAGCGCTTAACAAATACCGACATTAGTATTAGCCACTGGCCAAGCTAGGACTGGAACGGACGGGCCTCTGCTCGCCTCTCCCTCTCATAGTCGAGACTGGTAGAGAACTGGAACCCCTCCAGGTACCATCCTGAGAGGGAAAACAATAACAACAACGTTAACGAGAATTATGAAGCCCTTACGACGTCCCAGCCCTGTGGCAAGTATTGTGTTAGGTACAAGTTAACCAGATCTAATGTGTACTTGTCTCACATGGGGCTCAGATTCTAAGAATCTCCTGTAATGCCAACCTTCTCACTGTACCTCTATCTCGTCTATGTCGCCGCCCGCCTCTCGCCCGCGTCCTGCCTCTGGCCTGGAGCAGCCCCCTGCTCCTCGAATCCAACCGAAAATGACTCTCTCGTCCTTCGAAGCCTTATCGGAGGCCCATCTCCTCCAAAAGGCCTCCTCTCCTCTTCTCCCACTCCCTTCTGCATCGCCCTGACTTGCTCCCTTTATTCATCCCCCCGCCCCCCAGCCCCGCACCACTTATGTCCTGCCACTTGTCAGCTGTGTGACTGTGGGCAAGTCACTCAACCTCTCTGGGCCTCAGTTACCTCATCCGTAAAATAGGGATTAAGACCGTGAGCCTCCCGTGGGACAACCCGATGACCCTGTATCTCCCCCAGCGCTTAAAACAGTGCTCTGCACATAGTAAGCACTTAAGAAATACCGACATCATCATTATTGTTATAGCCATAATTCGTTTATTCATATAACTGTCTCCCCAGCTAGACTGTAAGCTTATTGTGGGCAGGGGATGTGTCTGTTATAGCCATTCATTCATTCAATCGTATTTATTAAGCTGTAAGCCCGTCAAACGGCAGGGACCGTCTCTATCTGTTGCCGACTCGTTCATCCCAAGCGCTTAGTACAGCGCTCTGCGCCTAGTAAGCGCTCGATAAACACTATTGAATGAATTTATGAAGCGCTTACTGTGTGCAGATCACTGTACTGAGAACTTGGAAAAATACACTGCAACAATAACCCGTGACAATCCCCGCCCGCCCCAAGCTCACAGTCTAGAGGCGGGGAGACAGACATCAAAATAAATAAAGAAAATTATAGCTATGTACGTAATATTGTACTCTCCCATTCGTTTAATACTGTGCTCTGCGCACGGTAAGCCCTCAATAAATATGACTAAATGGGAGGAGGAACGGGTTCTGAATATCCAGTTTACAGCTGGGGAAACAGAGGCACAGAGAGGTTACGTGACTTATCCAAGGTCACAGTGCAGGTCAGTGGTGGAGCCGGGACTAGAACTGAGGCCTCCTGACTCCCGAACAAAAATATTTTTGTTCTGGCTTTGATTTTTTTAATGGCATTTGTTAGGCACTGACTATGTGCCAGGGAGATACCAGCTAATTAGGTTGGACGGAGTCCCTGTCCTAAATGGGACTCGCAGTCTTAATCCCCGTTTTACAGAGGAGGTTGCTGCCACCCGGAGAAGTGAAGTGACTAGCCCAAGGTCACACAGCAGACGCGTGACAGAGCCGAGATTGGAACTCAGGTCCTCTGGCTCCCAGGGCTGGGCCCTTTCCACTAGGTCATGCCGCTTCTCTAATTTACTTTTATTTACTCCCGCAGAGGGATTTGGATGTTATTTGCTCTTGTGTATCCAAGAGACCTCATTACTTCAGGAGAGTTTTCTTGGCAACCAAATCCTTCTGGGTTTACAGAGGCAATCCCATCTAGGCACGCTTTAAAAATTTTTTTAAAGGATATTTGTTAAGTGCTTCCTATGTGCCAGGCACTGTACTAAGCACTGGGGTAAATTCAAGCTAATCAGCTTGGACATAGTCCATGTCCCGCATGGGACTCACAGTCTTAATCCTCATTTTACGGATGAGGTAACTAAGGCACTGAGAAGTCACCAACTTGCCCGAGGCCACAGAGCAGACGAGTGAAGGAGCTGGGATTAGAACTCAGGTCCTTCTGACTCCCAGGTCTGTACCCTTATCCTCTCGGCCCCGCTGCTTCCTTAGGAGGGGGACCCCTGGGTTCGAATTCTGGCTTTGCCCGTCGCCCGCTGTGTCACCTTGAGCCAATTATTTTCATTCTCTGGGCCTCAGTTTCCTCCTCTCCAAAATACACTTGTAAGCACTCAATAAATACGATTGAGAGAAGCAGCGTGGCTCAGTGGAAAGAGCCCGGGCTTGGGAGGCAGAGGTCAGGGGTTCGAATCCCGGCTCCGTCATTTGTCAGCTGTGTGACTGTGGGCAAGTCACTTCACTTCTCTGGGCCTCGGTTCCCTCATCTGGAAAATGGGGATGAAGACTGGGAGCCCCACATGGGACCACCTGATTTCCCTGCATCTCCCCCAGCGCTTAGAACAGTGCTCTGCACATAGTAAGCGCTTGACAAATGCCAACATTATTGACGGGGGACGAAATACTGGTTCTCCCTCCTCCTTAGTCTGTAAGCCCCACGTGGGATACATATACTGTGTCTCATCGCATTATCTTGTATATACTGCAGTCTTAGCGTACTGTAAGCAGCACGGCCTACTGGATAGTCATTCATTCATTAATTCAATAGTATTTATTGAGCGCTTACTATGTGCAGAGCACTGTACTAAGCGCTTGGAATGTACTAATCGGTAACAGATAGAGACCGTCCCTGCCCACTGATGGGCTCACAGTCGAGAAGCAGCGTGGCTCAGTGGAAAGAGCACGGGCTTTGGAGTCAGGGCTCGTGAGTTCGAATCCCAGCTCTGCCACTTGTCGGCTGTGTGACTGTGGGCGAGTCACTTCACTTCTCTGTGCCTCAGTTCCCTCATCTGTAAAATGGGGATTAAGACTGTGAACCCCACGTGGGACGACCTGATTCCCCTGTGTCTACCCCAGCGCTTAGAACAGTGCTCGGCACATAGTAAGCGCTTAACAAATACCAACATTATTATTATTATTATTATTATTATTAATCGGAGGAGACGGACAGACAAAAACAATAGCAATAAATAGAATCAAGGAGATGAACATCTCATTAACAAAATAATAGAATCAAGGATAGAGCCTTTGGATAGAGCCCGGGCCTGGGACTCATTCATTCAATAGTATTTATTGAGCGCTTACTAGGTGCAGAGCACTGTACTAAACGCTTGGAATGTACAATTCGGCAACAGAGACAGTCCCCGCCCAGGGCGGGCTCACAGTCTAACCTTCTAGTCAGAAGGTCGTGGGTTCTAATTCCGGCTCCGCCACTTGTCTGCTGCGTGACCTCGGGCAAGTCTCTTCACTTCTCTGTGCCTCGGTCACCTCAACTGAAAAGTGGGGTTTAAAATAAATGATGGTATTTGTTAAGCGCTTATTATGTGTCAAGCCCTATTCTAAACACTAGGGTAGATCCAGGCTAATCAGGTAGGACCCAGTCCCTGTCCCATATGGGGCCCACAGTCTTAATCCCCATGTTACAGATGAGGGAACTGAGACCGGAGCAGTGAAATGACTTGCCCAGGGTCACTCAGCAGACAAGTGGAGGAGCCAGGACTGGAACCCATGACCTTCCGACTCCAAGGCCGGCGCTCTATCCACTGCACCGTGTAGGACAGGGACTGTGTCCAACCCAATTAGCTTGTATCTACCCCGGCACTTAGAACGGGGCTTGACACACATAGTAAGCGCTTAACAAGCCAGCTCCACCCCTTGTTTGCTGAGTGACCTTGGGCGAGTCACTTCACTTCTCTGGGCCCCAGTGACCTCATCTATAAAATGGGGTTGGAGACCGTGAGCCCTACGTGGGACAGACACTGCATCCAACCGAATTTGCTTGTATCCACCCCAGTGCTTAGTACGGTGCCTGGCACATAGTAAGCACTTAACAAATACCATCGTTATTATTAATATTATAACAAATGCCATCGCTATTATTATTGATCACCACTCCTGTTATGGTAGGTTTGTAAGGATGCCCAACCCCTATTCCAAACTGACGCCGTTTCCAAGATCGCGGTCCCTTTGCATTTTTCCCAATAGAGGTCTTCGTCCAGATTCCGATTCTCTCTCTTTTTATTTTTTTCCATAATAACCTTGAATCGCTTTTGAAACTTTTGATACGCATCTTCTTCTCGCCGCAAACCCTTAGCTCAATAATCCACGTTTGGGGCTATCTGGAAGCCGTGATGCCGCTATCACGGCAACGCACGAGGAAGTCCTTCAGAAGCTTCGGTAATGCGCTGGCGGAAACATCCGACGGCTTTCCAAAAGCAGGGCGATAAAGGGTACTCGTTAAAGTTAATTGATCCTGAAAGGAGGAAGAGGCTTAGAAGTGGAGGGGATAGAATGGGTCCTGGATTGGAAGCAAGAATGGAGTGTGGGAATAATATCGGAGCGTTCTGATGGAGCGCAACTCGGGGAGGGTGGAATATTATAGATTGGCTGGTTTACCTTTATTTGTCTTTTACCACCTGCCTGTACTGCAGAGCTTCAAGAGGGCAATGGATCTGTCAGGGAACTCACCGGCCTGGTCAGCCCTTTCGTCAGAAATGGGCACCGGAGAGAGGCTAATAATAATAATTATGGTACTCGATGAGCGCTCACTAAATGCCAAGCACTGTTCCAAACACTGGGGTAGATACGAGTTAATCGTGTTGGACATATTCCCGGTCCCACGTGGGGCTCACACTCTTCATCTCCATTTTACAGATGAGGGAACTGAGGCAAAGAGGTGACTTGCCCATGGCAACACACCGGCAAGGGGCCGAGCTGGGATTGCCCCGGCGCTTAGTACGGTGTCTGGCACTGTCGTACAGTAAATGCCTAATAAATACCATTAAAAAAAGGAGATTAATGACGTGAGTGAGCCCGTTGGTGGGTAGGGATTGTCTCTATCAGTTGCCAGATTGTACTTTCCAAGCGCTTAGTACAGTGAGCTAAGCACACAGTAAGCGCTCAATAAATAGGATTGAATGAATGAGTACATTTGGCTCCCTTGTCCTCAGGGAGAGGGTGTCGAAGGGAGGATCGAGGCTTCACAGAAGGCCGCCTCCACCCCTGCCCGGGAGACAGCCCGGGGACAAGCTGCTTAGTACAGGGCTCTGCACACAGGAAGCGCTCAATAAATATGATTGATTGAATGAATGACTGATACCCCCAGGGCTGGAAGGGGATGGATCGCAGGGCAACGAAGGGCAGCGGCAAGCCTAAACTCCTGGAGGGAAGTGACCGTGACTATCAAGAAGCGGCGTGGCTTAGTGGAGAGAACACGGGCTTGGGAGACGGGAGTCGTGGGTTCTAATTCCGCTCGGCCACTAATCATCTGTGTGACCTTGGGCAATCCCTTAACTTCTCTGCGCCTCAGTTACCTCATCTGTAAAATGGAGATGAAGACTGGGAGCCCCACGTGGGACAACCTGATGACCTTGTATCTACCCCAGAGCTTAGAACAGTGCTAGGCACGTAGTAAGTGCTTAACAAATACCATCATCATTTTTATTATTATTCTCTATACCTCAGGTCCCTCATCTGCGTAATGGGGATTCAATACCTTTTCCCCTTCCTACTTAAACTGTGAGCCCAATGTGGGGGCCTGATAATAATAATAATAATAATAATGTTGGTATTTGTTAAGCGCTTACTATGTGCCGAGCACTGTTCTAAGCGCTGGGGTAGACATAGGGGAATCAGGTTGTCCCACGTGGGGCTCACAGTCTTAATCCCCATTTTACAGATGAGGTAACTGAGGCACCGAGAAGTTAAGTGACTTGCCCAAAGTCACACAGCTGACAAGTGATAGAGCTGGGGTTCGAACCCATGACCTCTGTCTCCAAAGCCCGTGCTCTTTCCAGTGAGCCACGCTGCTTCCCGTAATCTTGTAGCGACCCCAGCACTTATTCTTGGCACATAGTAAGTGCCTAACAAATACCACAAATATTATTATTATTATCATTATTTTTGTCATTCTGGGAATGAATCTGGGAAATCTTGCTCAAAAAGGGGGAGAGCCATTTCAGCAAGGCATTAAAAATGGGAATGGCGGGGGTCAAATATGGATTTGCCGGGGATTGGGGCATGAGGTCCAAGCCGGGGAAATAGAGCGATTGAGCGAGGAGGCTCAGGTAGGAGATCGACAGTGAGAGAGACGGCCGGAAGGTTGGTTTAGGGGGAACGAAGAGCGCTTAGTATAGTGCTTTGCACACTGTCAACACTCAATCAGTATGACAGCGAATGAATGAGTGGGATTGGAGAGCTGAAGGTGAAGAGAGCAGATGGAAAGATGCTCGACGGCGAGAAGCTTTTGCTTCACGCGGAGGGTTCAAAGGGAGTCACGGGGAATCAGAGGCGGTTTAGGGAGTGGAGAGATTCACGCGGAGCGATGCTTCACGACGATTCAGGTGCTATTGATAATGTCTTAAATATTGATAAGAGAAGAGCGTGGCTTACTGGATAGTACCCAGGCCTGAGAGTCAGAAAGACCTGGCTTCTAAACCTGACTCCTCCACATGTCTACTGTGTGACCCTGGGCAAGTCACTTCAAAATCCTCTGGGCCTCAGCTACTTCCTCTTTAAAACATGGGGATTAAGAGTGTGAGCCCAATGTGAAACAGAGACTATGTCCAACCTGATTAATTTGTATCAACCCAAGTGCTTAGAACAGTGCTGGGCACATAGTAAGTGCTTATCAAGTAGAATAATAATAATATTTTCATTATGTAAGGCACTTCACGTTTTGTTTTTTTTTTAATGGTGCTGGTTAAGCACTTACTCCGTACCAGGCACTGTACTAAACCCTGGGGTAGGTAAAAGCTAATCAGGATGCACACAGTCCCTGTCCCACATAAGGCTCACAGTCCTAATCCCCATTTAACAGATGAGGTAACTGAGGCACAGAGCAGTTAAATGACTTGCCCAAGATCACACGGCAGACAAGAAGAGGAGCCGGGTGCTATGATCCACGCGCTCTGAATCCCAGGTCCAGGCTCTTTCCGCTAGTCACACCGCTTTCTAAAAGTTTTCACGTAACGTCCGCGCAAGATTCCTAGGAGAGGCGGGAATTATTATTCCCATTTTACAGATGAGGACACTGAGGCCTAGAGGCGTTAAGGGACTTGATCGGGTTCTTATTGTCTGTCTGGAGGGGATTCAGAATTGAGAACCCAGGTCTTCCTGACGCCCAGACCTGTGCTTCTTCCACCGGATGACATAGTGACATCTTGCCTCCTAGTGGAAAGATTCCCTCCATGCTCTCTCGGTTTCTAACGGGCGTCGGGCCCTGGATTAACTGTAAAATGAGCCGGGTTTAGACTTGTTTTCTAACAGCCCGAGCTTTATTTCAGTGGTATTTGTTAAGCACTGACTATGGGTCAGTCTTTCTAAACGCTGGAGAAGGTACAAGTTAATCAAGCCGAACAAAGTTCCTATCCCACACGGGGCTCACAGCCTAAGTAGGAGGAGGAGCCGATGTTCCCATTTTACAGTTGAGAAGATTGACACAAAGAGAAGTGCGGTAACTTACCTAGGTCACACAGCAGCCCAGGTGCATAGGAAGGATTAGAACCCAAGTCCTTCTGACTCCCGGCCCCATGCTCTTTCCTCCAGGCTGCTTATTCCCAGTAATAATAATGATGATAATGTTGGTATTTGTTAAGCGCTTACTACGTGCAGAGCACTGTTCTAAGCGCTGGAGTAATAATAATATTGTTGGTATTTGTTAAGCGCTTACTAGGTGCAGAGCACTGTTCTAAGCACTGGGGTAGATACAGGGGGATCAGGTTGTCCCACGAGGGGCTCACAGTCTTAATCTCCATTTTACAGATGAGGTAACTGAGGCACAGAGTAGGGAAGTGACTTGCCCCCAGTCACGCAGCTGACGAGTGGCAGAGCCGGGATTCGAACCCATGACCTCGGACTCCCAAGCCCGGGCTCGTTCCACTGAGCCACGCAGGAAGGCTGCCCACATGCCGCTTTGGTTTTAGAAGAATAATTAGGGCTCAAATCTCACACACAAGACAAGCAGCATGACCTAGTGGATAGAACCAGGGATTGGGAATCAGAAGGACATGGCTTCTAATCCCGGATCTGCTGCATGACCTTGGGCAAGTCACTTCACTTCTCTGGACCTCGGTTTCCTCGTCTGTAAAACGAGGACTGTGGCTATGACTCCCATGTGGGACAAAAGCCTGCGTCCAACCGGATCAGCTCGTATCACCCTAATGCTCAGTACAGCGCCTGGCACGTCGTAAGCACTTAACTAATACCATAAAACAAAACAAAACAAGGTGGTGGGATGGAACCAGATGCTCTCCAGCGAAAGAGGAGCACCACCGGCTTGTTTTCATGTTGCTTTTAAAGCGTCCAGGGAAAATCGAAAACTCCCATGCAGCTGGTGCTTTGCTGATGCTGACGAAACACTGGGGCCAAGGTGGAAACGGAACCAGCGTGGAATCGGAGCAATCAGAGGAAATGTCTCAGTGATTTGCTATTATAATTTTCAATGACAAACTGCAGGGCCCTGCCTTCAGAAATAATAAGTGTTTGGACGAGGTGGAGAAAAAAAAAAAAAAACCGCCTTCGGGTAAAAGCCCTGAGAAACGTTCCCAGCTCCTAAATTTAAAAAAGGTATTTTTAGCACCTGCGATCAAAAGGGCTCCGAATAAATACATCTGCTGGAGTTCTGGCTTGAAGGCGTCTTTTCGATCTGCATTTTTCACTTATGGGTTCGTGCTGGGGCTAAAGGGCAGGTCTTCTTTCAGCGGATCAGTTAAGCAGTGGTATTAATTTGAGCGTTTAGTGCATAGAGAGCGCTGGACTAAATGCTTGGGAGAGTATTCATTCGTTCATTCACTCAATAGTATTTATTGAGCGCTTCCTATGTGCAGAGTACAATATAATGGAGTCGGTAGATGTGCTTCCCTGCCCTTGAGAAGCTTACAATCTTGCTTCTCTTCTATTTTCCAACTGGTGGAGGGAGAAAAGTCGGTTTGTTGCCTGTCTGCTCAGAAACACCCGAGGGGCGTCACACTATGAGAAGCAGCGTGGCTCAGTGGAAAGAGCCCGGGCTTGGGAGGCAGAGGTCGTGGGTCCGAATCCCGGCTCCGCCACTTGTCAGCCGTGTGACTGTGAGTCACTTAACTTCCTGTAAGCCCGTCAAACGGCAGGGACCGTCTCTATCTGTGGCCGACTCGTTCATTCCAAGCGCTTAGTACAGTGCTCTGCACAGAGTAAGCGCTCAATAAATACTATTGAATGAACTTGCCTGTGCCTCAGTTCCCTCATCTGTAAAATGGGGGTGAAGACTGTGAGCCTCGCGTGGGACGACCTGATTGCCCCGTATACCCCGGCGCTTAGAACAGTGCTCTGCACGTAGTAAGCGCTTTACAAATACCGACATTATTATTATTACACTGTCCTGAGATGGTAGTCTTATCAATCAATCAGTGGTATCTACTGAGCGCCTACTGCATGCAGAACACTGTACTAAGCGCTTGGGAGAATATAGTGCAACAGAGATGGGAGATATGTTCCCCGCCCACAACGAGCTTAGGGTCCTGAAGGGCAGAGAGTGTAGATGAAAGTGGTCAGTGAGTGTGAGTGCTGGTAGGAATGGTGGGATCTGGGGCGGAAGCAGCAGCCATTTTAGGGGAACGTGGGCGAAGAGAGATCTTGGCCTCTCTCCTCGGCCCCTTCTCTGACCTCCGGATGCCTTCGTTTTTTCAATCCATAGCTGGATGCTGTGGAAGCAGCAAGGCCTAGTGGATAGGGCTCGGGCCCGGGAGTCAGAAGGACCTGAGTTCTAATCCCAGCCCTGCCCCGAGTATGACCTTGGGCAAGAAACTTCACTTCTCCGGGCCTCAGTTCCCTCATCTGTAAAATGGGGATTAAGACCGTGAGTCCCATGTGGGACAGGGACTGTGTTCAACCTGATTAGCTTGGATCTACCCCAGAGTAGAGAAGCAGCGTGGCTCAGTGGAAAGAGCCTGGGCTTCGGAGTCAAAGGTCATGGGGTCGAATCCCGGATCTGCCACTCGTCAGCTGTGTGACTGTGGGCAAGTCACTTAACTTCTCTGTGCCTCAGTTACCTCATCTGTAAAATGGGGATTAACCGTGAGCCTCACGTGGGACGACCCGATTACTCTGTGTCTACCCCAGCGCTTAGAACAGTGCTCGGCACGTAGTAAGCGCTTAACAAATACCGACGTTATTATTATTATTATGTTTAGAACAGTGCTCTGCACATAGTAAGTGCTCAATAAACGCGATCGACTGAGCTCCTTGTGGGCAAGTAATGCGTCTACCAACTCTGCTCTATCGTCCGCTCCCGGGGGTTTAATACAGGACTCCTCACGCAGTAAGCACTCAATGCGTGCGATAGAGTGACAGATTGACGGAGAAAGCAGAGACGAGAGCAAGTCCCCAGGAATTTCCAGAAATCCCCGACCCTGTCCATCCCAACATCCCCCTCATTTCTCTCCCCCTTCCCCTCCCATAGCCAAGCCACTTAGGGAAGGTGTTCTCTTCTAGATTTCCCAGGAGGCCCAGAGATGTTCAACCTCTTTAGAAAGTCAAAAATCTCAACTAGCGCAACCCGGAGCAGAACGCAAAGACCAACGAGGAAGGGGCATGTGCCAGAAGGGGAATTTCTCTCCCCGGGGGTTGGCCGCTGATCGCCTCTCGGTCCGCTTTCTCCGGGATCGTGGGTGTACGCGCTGACCTAATTCCACAGGCTGAACAGGGAAAGCAGATTAGACACTTGATCACGTTGGCTTCCACACTCATCTCTGCCCAATAAACTCATCGTCGGGGGGGGTGGGGGGTAAACAACGAGCTGAAGAGCAGGAGGAGGGTTATCTCTCTGTCACTCTCCCCTCCAGCGGACCGAAAAAAAAATATCCACCCCACGTTCCGAGCACTTGAGAACAACCGGCCATTAAGCCAGATCATTTCTGCACGGGATACCGACGAAACCCCTGAGTCAATTACTAGTCGAGTGGGGTAATATGCATCTCATTAAGGAGCTCTCATTCCGGATAGACAGGCACGTATAGAAAATGAAATGTGCAGAAGGTGTTATTTTTTTTCCCCGCCAGTGATTAGGTGCTGTAATTAAGGAAGCATTGTGCTTGATTTCTAATCTTTTTCTCTGTTTAAATTTAATCGATTCTCCTCCTTGATTTAATCAACCTGAATTCAGACACTCAAAGCCTAAGCCCCGTTAAGAAAGCTCAGAAGCGTGAAAGCAGAGGGCATTAAGCGAGAAGAGTCTTCCTGGATCTAAATTCAAACAGTTAAGCTCTCGCTCTAGACTTTAAACTCCTTGAAGGCAAGGATTGTGCCTGGCAACTCTATCACACCGTGCTCTTCCCAACGCTCTGCGCGCAGTGAAAGCCTTAGAAAATACCATTTATTGATTGATGAATAAGAGGTCTCCATCTTCATCCTAGTCCTCATCGATTGATCAGTTAGTGGTATTTATTCATAATAATAATGATAGTGGTGTTTGTTAAGGGTTGACTATGTGCCGGGCACTGTATTACGCGCTGGGATGGATACAAGCAAATCGAATTGGACACAGTCCCTGTTCCACATGGGGCTCACAGTCTTAATCCCCATTTTACAGATGAGGTAGCCGAGGCACAGAGAAGTGACGTGACTCGTTCAGGCCACGCAGCGGAATAGTGGCAGAGCCAGGATTAGAATCCATAGCCTTATGTTGGTATTTGTTAAGCGCTTACTATGTGCAGAGCACTGTTCTAAGCGCTGGGGTAGATACAGGGTCATCGGGTTGTCCCCCGTGAGGCTCACAGTCTTAATCCCCATTTTACAGATGAGGCAACTGAGGCAAAGAGAAGTGAAGTGACTCGCCCACCGTCACACAGCTGCCAAGCGGCAGAGCCGGGATTCGAACCCATGACCTCTGACTCCCAAGCCCGGGCTCTTTCCACTGAGCCACGCAGCCTGCTGACACTTTAGCCTGTGCTCTATCCATTAAAACATTATTGAGCAGCCACTGCATGCAGAGCACCGTACTAAATGCGTAGGTGAAAGTGTTACCTACGAGGAGCTTAGTTCACCTGTGTGACTATTTTGTGATGATTCGTTCATTCAGTCGTATTTACTGAGCGCTTCTTATAACTTCTGAGACTCGACCACCCCAGTTCTAAGGCAAACAGAACTGCAGGCTGCCCCAGCAGACTAGAAAATCGAAGCACCGAGCTTGACCCAGGTTCCTCTCGAAATTATTTTCGTCCTCCCACTAAGCAGGCTCACCGTCATTCATTCGATCTTTCATTCATTCAACTGTATTTATTGAGCGCTTACTTTGTGCAGAGAACTGGACTAAGCATGAAAGCCCATCTGTGGGCAGGGATTGTCTCTCTTTACTGCCGAACGGTACTTTCCAAGCTGTTTAGTACGGTGCTCTGCACACGGTAAGCGTATATCTCTCTGTGTGCACGGTAACTGTATATATCTATAATTCTATCTATAATTTTCTATATCTATTTTGATGCTATTGATGCCTGTCTCCTTGTTTTGTTATGTTGTCTGTCTCCCCCTTCTACATTGTTAGCCCATTGTTGGGTAGAAAATGTCCTTATACGTTGCCCAAATTGTACTTTTCAAGTGCTTAGTACAGGGCTCTGCGCACAGTAAGTGGTCAATAAATACGATTGAATGATGAGTGAATTTACTTATCTTCACCCCAATGCTTAGTACAGTGCCTGACCCATAGTAAGCGCTCGATAAATACGACTGAATGAATGAATTTACTTGTATTCACCCCAGCGTTTAGTACAGTGCCTGACCCAGAGTAAGCGCTCGGTAAATACGACTGAATGAATTTACTTGTATTCACCCCAGCGTTTAGTACAGTGCCTGGCACAGAGTAAGCGCTTAATAAATACCACAATTATTAGTATTATTAATAAATATGATCGTATGACTGAATGGGTGGAACGTACAATACAACAATAAGCAGGGACATTCCCTGCCTACAACGAGCTCACAGCCTGGAGAGGGGGAGACAGACATCAATACAAATAAAAAAAATCACAGATATGTACGTAAGTGCTCTGGAGCTTGAGGGGTGCGGGGGGAAGGGCAAAGGGATAAATAAAATTTCGGATTTGGGCTTTGGGGACGGGAGGAGGGAAGAGCAAAGGGAGCAAGTCAGGGCGACGCAGAAGGGAGTGGGAGATGGGGAAAATTGGGATCTTTCTGTGTGCAGAACACAGTACTTAGAGTTTGGGAGAGTCCACGCTGAAGCAGCGGGGCTCAGCGGAAAGAGCCCGGGCTTGGGAGTCAGAGGTCGTGGGTTCTAATCCGGGCTCCGCCGCTTGTCAGCGGGGTGACCTTGGGCAAGTCACTTCACTTCTCTGTGCCTCGGTTTCCTCATCTGTAAAATGGGGATGAAGACTGGGAGCCCCACGGGGGACAACCTGATCACCTTGTATCCTCCCCAGCGCTTAGAACTGTGCTTCGCACTTAGTAAGAGAAGCAGTGTGGCTCAGTGGAAAGAACCCGGGCTTGGGAGTCAGAGGTCATGAGTTCTAATCCCGACTCTGCCACTTAATAATAGTAATAATAATGTTGGTATTTGTTAAGCGCTTACTATGTGCCGAGCACCGTTCTAAGCGCTGGGGTAGACATAGGGGAATCAGGTCGTCCCACGTGGGGCTCACAGTCTTAATCCCCATTTTACAGAGGAGGGAACTGAGGCACAGAGAAGTTAAGTGACTCGCCCACAGTCACACAGCCGACAAGTGGCAGAGCTGGGATTCGAACTCATCAGCCCTGACTCCAAAGCCCGTGCTCTTTCCACTGAGCCACGCTGCTTCTCCGTCAGCCTGGTGACTTTGGGCAAGTCACTTAACTTCTCTGGGCCTCAGTTACCTCATCTGTAAAATGGGGATTGAGAATGTTAGCCCCACGTGGGACAGAGACTATGTCCAACCCAATCTGCTTGTATTCACCCCAGCGCTTAGTACAGTGCCTGGCACATAGTTAAGCGCTTAACAAATACCATAATTATTACAATAATGTTAATAGATATGATCCTTTTCCACAAGGAGCTTACAGTCTACTGATTGACTTGTATCTGTCCCAGCGCTTAGAACGGTGTTTGGCACAAAGTAAGGCATAACAAATACCATTCAAAAAAAAAAAAGGACCGTACTGAACGCATGGGAGACCATAATGGGGAAGAGTCGGTAGACGCCGTCCCTATCAATCAATCAATCATATTTACGTTGGCATTTGTTAAGCGCTTACTATGTGCAGAGCACCGTTCTAAGCGCTGGGGTAGATACAAGGTAATCAGGTTGTCCCACGTGAGGCTCACGGTTAATCCCCATTTTACAGATGAGGGAACTGAGACACCGAGAAGTGAAGTGACTTGCCCACAGTCACACAGCTGCCAAGTGACAGAGCCGGGATTCGAACCCATGACCTCTGCCTCCCAAGCCCGGGCTCTTTCCACTGAGCCACGCTGCTTCTCTAATAATACTAATGCTGGGCAGGTGGAGAGAGGGGTAGTGTGGAGTATTTGGAGTGGGGAGTTCCAGGCCAGGGGGAGGACGTGGGGAACAGGTCGGCGGCGAGATGGACGAGAACGGGGCACGGCGCCTAAGTCGGAGCTAGAGGAGCGGGGTGTGCGGGCTGGGCTGGACGAGGAAATGAGTGAGGTGAGGGAGGAGGGGGCGAGTTGACGGACTGCTTTAAAAGCCACTGGTAAGGAATTTCCATTTAATGCCGAGGTGGATGGACAGCCTTGGAGGGTCTTGACGAGCACTGTCCTGAGCACTTGGGAGACTGTAATACAATAGACACCATCCCTGCCTACGTGGAGCTTCCAGTCTAACAGAAGACTTGGGAGCGATGAAGCTCAGTAGGTAGAGCCCAGGCCTAAGAGTCAAAAGGACCTGGGTTCTAACCACGGCTCCGCCACGAGTCTGCTGTGTGACCTCGGGCAAGTGGTTTCACTTCTCGGGGGCTCAGTTATCTGCGAAAGGGGGATGACGACTGTGAGCCCCGCGTGGGACAGGGATTGTGTACAAAGTGATTTCCTTGTGTCCACCCCAGTGCTTCCCTTCTCAGGGCTGCACCCGGAGAGTTTCCGGTAGTTTACCAGTCTCGACTACGGGAGGGAGAGTCGAGCGGAGGCCCGTCCGTTCCACTCCTAGCTTGGGCGGTGGCTAGCGAGGCGCAGGCCATCTGCTACGGGTCAAAACTCCCCCGTGCTGGGCAGCGGCGGCAGAGGAGAGAGTCGAGGGTGGAGATTCGAGTTCACCGCGCGGGAGGAGGCGGGGTAAATCACTTCTGGATTTTTCCCAAGAAAACTCTGCGGATCCACTACCAGAACGATGGCAGACGGAGGTGGGGCCTTCTGGGTGAGATGTGGCCGTGGTCTCTGTGGGTCGGAGGCGACTCTAAGGCGTAAGACAAGACCCTATTGCTTAGATCAGTGTCTGGTGCACTTTAATACCATTCAAAGAGAAGCAGCGTGGCTCAGTGGAAAGAGTCCGGGCTGTGGAGTCAGAGGTCGTGGGTTCGAATCCCGGCCCGGCCACTTGTCAGCTGTGGGACTGTGGGCAAGTCACTTCACTTCTCTGCGTCTCAGTTACCTCATCTGTAAAATGGGGATTAAGACCGTGAGCCCCACGTGGGACGACTTGATTCCCCTGTGTCTCCCCCAGCGCTTAGAACAGTGCTCTGCACAGAGTAAGCACTTAACAAATACCAACATTATTATTATTATTATCATGAAATGAAAAATAAATTCACAGCTCCGTGGCACCGCAGTCAATAACCTGAGCATTCGGTCCCCTTAACTCGACACGTTTAACAAAACACCACAGCTTCTCCCAAATGATGGCGTGCTGAAAACTCACTCCAGCTCACTGGAGCTGCTGGTCTTGTTTTGACGGAGACCGTACGATCCAAATCGATCTTCCCGGAGGTAAACTCAGATCAGTTCTAACTCCCTCCCCGTCTCCCCCTCCAAGCAGCGAGGCGGATCGAAGAGGGGGGCCACCTGCAGAGAGGACGGGCCACCACTCACCCCCCGAAACGGTGGACGGGTCAGGCGTGGGGACAGTTTGGAGGGGGGCGATAAAGCAGGTCCTGATACCAACTGGAGTAGATACAAGGTATTCGGGTTGGACGCGATCCCTTTCCTGGTCTCACGGTCTTAATCCCCATTTGACAGATGAGGGAACTGAAGCCCGGAGAAGTTGAGTGTCTAGACCGAGGTCACACAGGAGACAAGTGGCCGAGGGGGATTAGAACCCCCGACCTCTGACTCCCGGGCCTTTGCTCTCTCCATTAGGCCATGCTGCTTCTCAGATTAACTGGATAATTGAGTCTCCTCACCCGCTTCTGGGCAACTCCCCCTCTCCTCCCTCACCTCGCTGCTCTCTTACTGTAACCCAGCCCCAAACACTCCACTCCTCTAATGTCACACCTCTCTCCGTTCCTCCATCTCATCTATCTCGCCACCAATGCTTTCTCCGCGTCCTCCTTCTCTCCTACAACTCCCTCCTGCTTCCTATCTGACCCACAATCACTCTCCCTCCAGGAAGTCTTCCCTGATTTAACCCTCAACGACCCAATTCTCTTTCCCTTCTGCATCGCCTGTGGCTTTGGGTCTCTGTAACACTTAAGCTCCTTAATGCTCACCCCAGTCCACGGGCCATATAGATATATTCTTATATTCTGCCATTTCCCCTAGCTGTAATTTATTTTAGTGTCTGTTTTTCCACTAGACTGTAAGATCACTCTCATCTACCAACCCTATTATATTGTATAATTGCGGTATTTGTTAAATGCTTAAGTTGTGTCAAGCACTGTACTAAGCACTAGGGTAAACACAAGAGAAGCAGGTTCCGCTCGGGGCTCACAGCCTAAGTAGAAGGGAGAACAGGTATTACTGATGATAATGGTATTTGTTAAGTACTTACTATTTGCCAAACATTGTTCTCAACCCTATTGTATATTATATTCTATGATATTATATATCCTATGATATTATATAATATATATTATATGATATATTACATATTCTTTCAAGTGCTCAATTCATTGCTCTGCAATCAATCAATCAATGGCATTTACATATATATACAGTAAATATACATATACTGGGGTGTATATATAGTAAATATATATATATATATATACTGGGGTAGATACGAGGTAATTAGGTTGCGCACAGTCCCTGACCCACACGGGCCTCACAGTCTTAATCTCCATTTTACAGATGAGGGAACTGAGGCACAGAGAAATGAAGTGCCTGGTCCAAGGTCGCACAGCAGATAAGCAGCGGAGCTGGGATTAGACCCAGATCCTCCGACTGCCCGGCCCGTGCATTATCCATTAGGCCAACCTGCTCCATTTTGCCCTCGATCTATATTTTATTGCGTGGCCATTTCTGTCTGGTCATCCTTCCTTTCAGGACTGAATTTCCTGCAGGGAAATTCCAGTTCATCTCTAGCCCCTATCCCTCCTACTGAAAAACTATGACGAGGTCTGCTTTCATTCATTCAACCGTATTTATTGAGTGCTTACTGTGTGCAGAGCACTGTATTAAGTGCTTGGAGAGTACAGTTCGGCAACAAATAGAGACAATCCCTACTCAACAGGCGCATGGTCTAGAGGGGGGGAGACAGACAGCAAAATAAAACAAGCGGACAGCCATCAATGGCATCGATATAAATAAATGGAATTATAGATATACGCACATTATTAATAAAATAAATAGAATGATAAATACGACAGGCTGCTCTGACCACCGGTGGTGGAGCCGGAAAAAGCTCGACTGGACCTCATTCCGTTGGGATCCACAAAGCAAATCCACCTAATGGAGAGCGCATGGACCTGAGAGTCAGAAGGTCATGGGTTCTAATCCCGGCTCTGCCACTTATCTGTGTGTGACCTTGGGCAAGTCACTTCACTTCTCTGGACCTCAGTTACATCATCTGGAGACTGAGACCGTGAGCCTCACGTGGGCAGGGACCGTGTCCAAACCGATTTGCATGTACCCACCCCAGCGTTTAGAACAGCGCCTGGCACATGGAAGGTCTTAATAAATACCGCAATCATTATTATTATTATTATCCAAAAAGTCCTCCCAGTTCCAAGCATCTTGGGACCTCTGCCTTTCCCCCTCCCCTACCTCTGGGGGGTGGGGGACGTGTCCCAAGAAAGGAAAGGAGGGGAACCCTCTAATAAAGATAAAATGCTTCAATAAACCCGCAATCTCAGGGTAATGGCTTTGACTTTTAAGAGGTAGATAAAAATCGCACCAGAGGAGAGCTCTTGGCCCTTCAAGTCTTTAATCAGAATCAATGTGGTGCCATTTCACGCAGATGGGAAAGCACTGGAAGCCTGAGCTGGCATTTAGAAACCGCCACTTATGTGTAACTTCAGGAGGATTTTTTTCCTCTTGCTTCTCAGAATAGCCCGAAGTGGGGATTCTTCTTAAAGGGACAGCAGCTCCGGGTGGGCTTCCTCTAAACTGTAAACTCGTTATAATAATAATAATAATTTTGGTATTTGTTAAGCGCTTACTCTGTGCCAAGCACTGTTTTAAGCGCTCGGTAGATAAAAGGTAATTAGGTTGTCCCACGTGGGGCTCACAGTCTTCATCTCCATTTTACAGATGAGGTCACTGAGGCCCAGAGAAGTGAAGCGACTCGCCCACAGTCACACGGCTGCTAAGTGGCAGAGTCGGGATTGGAACCCACGACCTCTGACTCCCAAGCCCGGGCTCTTTCCACCGAGCCACGCTACGGGAGGAGACTGTGTCTCCAAATTCCGTTGTATTGAACAAGGTCCTTCCCGTAGTAAGCGCTCACTGAATACCACTGATTGATCGATGGGGGAGAAAACCAACCAGACTACAGATAATCTTGGTGCTTATCAAGTGCTTACTGTGTGCCAAGCACCGTACTAGATACAAGAAAATGAGGTGATACAGTCCTTACACGGCTCAGTGGAAAGAACACGTGCTTGGGAGTCAGAGGTTGTGCGTTCTGATCCCACCTCCACCATTCATCTGCTGTGTGACCTTGAGCGAATCACTTAAATTTTCTGGGCCTCAGTCACCTCATCTGTAAAACGGGGATTAAAATCGTAAGTCCCACGCGGGACAACCTGATTACCTTGTATCTACCCCAGTGCTCAGAACAGTGCTCAGCACACAGTAAGAACTTAACAAATACCATAATAATAATTATTATTATTATCCCACAAGAGGCTCACCGCCTAAGTAGGACGGAGGACAGGTCATTAATCTTCTATTTATTTGCTATTGTTTTAATGAGACGTTCTTCCCCTCGATTCTATTTATTGCCATCGTTCTCGTCTGTCCGTCTCCCCCGATTAGACCGTGAGCCCGTCAAAGGGCAGGGACCGTCTCTACCTGTTACCGATTTGTCCATTCCAAGCGCTTAGTACAGTGCTCTGCACGAAGTAAGCGCTCAATAAATACTATTGAATGGATAACATAGATGAGACAAGTGAAGCCTAGAGAAGTTAAGGGACTTGCCCAAGGTCACGCAGCAGACAAGTGGGATTAGAACCCAGGTCCTCTAACTCCCAGGCCCGAGATCTTTCCGCTAGGCCACGTGGCTTCATTAACGGAGTTAACCTTGAAAGGTCATTTGACCGACTGAACGTGGGAACTGAGAGAGGGAATCCTTTGGGATCCATCCGGCTACCAGTTTGGCGAGTTGAGTTGGAGCACGCTCGACCGGAAGACTGGAATCGTTGCCGAATTGTACTTTCCAAGCGCCTAGTACAGTGCTCGGCACACAGTAAGCGCTCAGTATATACGATTGAATGAAAGAGAGGTTGGATCGAGAGGGGGCCACAGGGATTGTCCATTCATTCATTCAGTCATATTTATTGAGCACTTACTGTGTGCAAAGCACTGTATTAAGCGCTTGGGAGAGGACAAGAGTATAATACACTGACACATTCCCTGCCCACAATGAGAGCAGATGCACACTTGGTAAAATGCTCTGTAGCGTGGCTCAGAGGAAAGAGCCCGAGCTTGGAAGTGAGCGGTCATGGGTTCGAATTCCGCCTCTGCCACTTGTCAGCTGTGAGACTGTGGGCAAGTCGCTTAACTTCTCTGTGCCTCAGTTGCCTCATCTGTAAAATGAGGATTAACTGTGAGCCTCACGTAGGACAACCTGATGACCCTGTATCTCCCCCAGCACTTAGAACAGTGCTCTGAACATAGCAAGCGCTTAACAAATACCAACATTATTATTATTTATTATTTATTACTAGACGCTTGGGGCATACAGACTAAATACCGTGTCCAATCCGATTCGCTCGTATCCACCCCAGGGCTTTGTACAGTGCGGGGCACATAGTAAGCGCTGAACACATGTGGCTCAGTGGAAAGAGCCCGGGCTTGGGAGTCAGAGGTCATGAGTTGGACTCCCGGCTCTGCCACTTGTCAGCTGTGTGACTGTGGGCGAGTCACTTCACTTCTCGGTGCCTCAGTTACCTCATCTGTAAAATGGGGATTAAGACCGTGAGCCCCACGTGGGACAACCTGATTCCCCTCTGTCTACCCCAGCGCTCAGAACAGTGCTCGGCACATAGTAAGCGCTTAACAAGTACCAACGTTATTATTATTATTATTAATATTAGAAGAGAATCAGTGTGACCTAATGGAAGAAGCATGGGCCTGGGAGTCAGATGATATAATAATATAATAATAATGGCATTTGTTCAGCGCTTACTATGTGCAAAGCACTGTTCTGAGCGCTGGGATATAGAGAAGCAGTGTGGCTTAGTGGAAAGAGCACAGCCTTGGGAGTCAGAGGACGGGGGTTCTAATCCCGCTTCTGCCTCTTGTCTGCTGTGTGAGCTTGGGCAAGCCAGTTCACTTCTCTCTGCCTCAATTACCTCTTCTGTAAAATGGCGATGAAGACTGTGAGCCCCACGTGGGACAACCTGATAACAGTGTATCTCCCCCTGCGCTTACAACAGTGCTCGGTACACAGTTATTATTATTATTAGCTCTAATCTCAGTTCCGCTACTTATTTTTTAATGGTATTTGTTGAGGGCTTACAGTGTGGCAGACACTGTTTTAAGCACTGGGGTAGATCCAGGCTAATCAGGTTGGACACAGTCTCTGTCCCACATGGGGCTCAAAGTCTTCATCCCCATTCTGCAGAGGAGAGAATCGAGGCACAGAGAAGTGAAGCGACTCGCCCAGCAGACAAGTGGCGGAGTCGGGATTAGAACACAGTTCCTCTGACTCCCAGGCCGGCGATTCATTCACTGTCAGTCAATCCTATTTATTGAGCACTTACTGTTGTGCAGAGCACTGGACTAAGTGCTTGGGTTCGGACGGGTGGCCAGACGGCCCAGCGATTATAGACTCTAAGCTCGTGGTGAACAGGGAACGGGTCTGTTTATTATTCCATTGTCACCTCCCGACCCTTCAGTCCGGTGCTCTCCACACAGTAAGCGTTCAATAAGTACGACTGAAAGAACGAGGGAAGTTTGGAGAATAGCAGATCCACAAGGTTTCTTTAAGAGTCATCCCGAAGTTCGAGCTGGACTCTTATCGGATCGGAATCACTCCGTTTCCACGCCGACACAACATCGCATGGAGAGCTGGGGGTCATTCTGATTGGGGAAGACTGAGGGAGAACCGCTCAAGGTGCCTCGTTCATTCAGTGGTATTTATTCAATAGTATTTATTGAGCGCTTACTATGTGCAGAGCACTGTACTAAGCGCTTGGCATGTACAAATCGGCAACAGACAGAGACAGTCCCTGCCCATTGACGGGCTTACGGTCTAATCGTGCAGTGGTCTGCTCCATCGCCCCTCCCTCGTCCAGCTGAGTTGAGTAGATTAGTCCTTGATTTGGGTTATTTTGGTCCCTCAAGAGAAATCGGTTTCTTTTAAGGCCGTGCGAAAAGTCAGAATCTTTCCGCCGGCACTGGTTTTACACAATTAAAAATTAGCTCCCAAGTTGATCAGATCTCTGCACTTTTAATAGTAATAATAATCACGGGATTTGTTAAACGCTCACTATATGCCAAACACTGTTCTAAGCGCTGGGGTGGATACAGGGTAATCAGGTTATCCCACGTGGGACTCGCACTTTTAATCCCCATTTTCCAGATGAAGTAACTGAGGCTCAGAGACGTTAAGTGGCTTGCCCGAGATCACACAGCAAACAAGTGGCGGAGCCAGGATTAGAACCCACGTCCTCTGACTCTCAAGCCCGGGCTCTTTCTACTAAGCCGCGCTGCCTCTCTGCTTGGCGGCTTCTCCTTTCCCCCAGCTGCGGGATTTTCTCAGCTCGCTTGATGAGAGCTCGTGCTAATCCGTGTTATCGGGCTTGAAAAGTCCCGGATCAAGTGTCTGGGTCTACTCTGCTCTGCGTGGCCCTCGATAATTTCGGAGTCTCCGTTCCAACGCTTCCTCCCCGAGTTAGAGGGAATAATGAGAGTAATAAGTATGGTTTTCGTTAAGCACTTCCTGTGTGCCAGACACTGTACCAAGCGTTGGGGTAGACACAAGCTAATCGAGTTGGACGCAGTCCGTGTCCCACGTGGGGCTCACGGTCTTAATCCCCATTTTGCCGTTGAGGTCACTGAGGCACAGAGAAGTGAAGTGACTTACTCAAGGTCACACAGCAGGCAAGTGGCAGAGCCTGATGGGAACCCGGGTCCTCTCGCTCCCAGATCCAGTCTCGACTTCTCCCGGCTATGAAGAAAGCCTGGCTGTCCGTTCCTGGGCTTTGTTAGCACGATCTCCCTGGTGTCTTTTCTGAAAATATAAAGGCGACTGAGGGGGAGACAGATAGGTTCGCTCCTCCTCCTCTTCCTCCTCAGAGCAGTGGTGGTGGTCTCCACTTCCTTCCCCTTCATCCAAACCAACAGACAGCTTCTCAGACGGCTATCTCTGGAATCAGAAGCCGATCGGGAAGGGAAGCAAGCGTGGCTCAGTGGGCCTGGGAGTCAGAGGAGCTGGGTTCTAATCCTGGCTCGGCCACTGGTCTGCTGGGAGACCTTGGGCAAATCAACCACCCTCTGCCTCAGCTTCCTTACCTATAAAACGAGGATTAAATCCTACTCCCTCCTACTTAGATTGTGAGCCCCACGTTGGACGGAGACCGTGTCCAGTGAGATTATCAGTTATCCACCCCAGTGCTTAGGACAGGGCTTGACACACGGTAAGAGCTCAACGATTATTATTATTGTTTGGGATAAGCTTTGGAAAAACAGAAAAATGGAAATGCCTGTTGGATTCGACTGTCGCCCTAGGGCTCGAAGCAACTTTTATCAGATGTGGAGGCAGCTTCTAAGGCCAACCAGCCGCTTGGCTACTCAGCTTAGTTGGCTGATATCTGTTCTAAAACAGTAGGATTACATCTAGAAATACATTGGTAAAAGTATTAATATTAGTAGGATTATTAGTACTCTTGCATCGTCCCGACTTGCTCCCTTTATTCACTCCCCCCCGGCCCCGCAGCACTAATGAACATTTCTGTGATTTATTTATATTAATGCCCATCTCCCCCTCTAGAGTGTAAGCTTGCTGTGGGCTGGGAAGGTGTCTGTCATATTTTTGCGTCGTACTCTCCCAACTGCTTAGTTCAGTGCTCTGCAAGCAGTAAGCGCTCACGCTTAGTACAGTGCTCTGCACACAGTAAGCGCTCAACAAATTCTATTGAATAAATACGATCGATTGATCGATTGTCATGGTACCGACTGTTGCTTGCCTACTTGGTGTGGTCCGTTCTCCGAGGTTCGTGGGAAGTACAGAATAACTAAAGGACACTTTTCTTGCCCATAATGAGGAAGACAGTCATAAAACTATGAAACCCTCTGTAAGCCCGTTCATTCACCCGGTCCTATTTATTGAGCACCTACTGTGTGCAAGGCACTGTACTGAGCACTTGGGAGAATACGAAATAACACAAACTGACACATTCCTTGCCCACAGTGAGCTTGTGGTCTCGGGAGGGAGACAGGCATTCATTTAAATGAAGTAATGAATAACTTACAAAAATATACAGACCATAGGCATATGTGCTGTGGAGTTGGGAGGGAGGATTAATAGAGGAATAAGTAAGAGCAGCGCAGAAGCGAATGGGAGAAGAAGAGAGGAGGGCTCAGTCAGGGAACATGTCTACCAACTCTTTCATACTGTACTCTCCTAAGGTTTTAGGACAGTGCCATGGATACGGTAAGAGCTCGATAAATACGAATGACTGATTGACTGATGAGAGATCCAGATTCCCTAAGTCATCCTTCTTAATTGCCTGGCCACCGTTGGTTCTACGATAGCGCTTCAGGTCCGGGAAGGCGCTCCGGTCGACTTCCGATCACCTGTGAGTGGATCATCCATTCTGTGGATTCTCCACAGCCAAATGTCTAAACCGCTCAGCTCTGGGCCTGTGTTCCCATCTCCCTCCTCCCGCCCTGTCGTGTCCCTCAGACCCACGGTGACTCACTCCAGGATCCGTTGCCCCGTCACTATCCACTTTTGTGCCCAGGAAGGTCCCCTCACCCCCCACTCCCAGCCTCCCCAGTTGTGAATCACTCGTTCCTCCCTGCTCCAATATACTCAATCCCCTTTCCCTCTCCTACCTCGCCTCGCCGCTCTCCTACTCCAACGCGGCCCGCGCACTTCGCTCCTTTAATGCCAACCTTCTCACCGCACCTCCATCTCATCAATCTCGCCGCCGAGTTCTCGCCCACATCCTGCCTCTGGCCTGGAACACCCTCCCTCTTCATATCTAACAGACATTTACCCTCCTCCTCTTCTCCCACTCTGTCCTGCGTTGCCCTGACTCGCTCCCTTTATTCATCCGCCCTCCCAGCCCCACAGCACTTATGTCCATATCGGTCATTTCTTTATTTCTATTCGTGTCTGTCTCCTCATTCCAGACCGTGAGCAGAGAATATGTCTGTCTAACGTTTTAGGGTACTCTCTCGAGCTCTTAGTACAGTGCTGTGCACACAGTAAGCACTCAATAAATACATTTGACAAGCTGACTTAACAAATACCGTTAAAATAAATGCTCATAGTTATTATTTCCCGAATGCTGTTCATCACCTGTATACAGCAAATGCTCAAAAGATACTCTCCCATCCTTTGAGGCCTTACTAAGGTCCTCCAAGAGGCCTTCCCTGTTTAAGCCCTCCTTTCCTCTTCTCCCTCTCCCTTCTGCAACTCCCCGACTTACTCCCTTTAATAAATAATAATTTTGGTATTTGTTGAGCACTTACTATGTGCTGAGCACCCTTCTAAGCGCTGGAGTAGATACAAGGTCATCAGATTGTCCCACGGGGGGGCTCACAATTTTAATCCCCATTTTGCAAGTGAGGTAACTGAGACGCAGAGAAGGTAAGTGGTTCACCCTAGATCACACAGCAGACGAGTGGCGGAGGTGGGATTAGAACCCACGACCTCCGACTCCCAAGCCCGTGCTTTTTCCACTGAGCCACGCTGTTTCTCTTGTTGTGCATCTTTATCCATCGGCCCCTACAATCCCACTGCACTTATATCCGTATCTATCATTTATTTATTCAAGTTAATATCGGTCTTCCCCCTCTTGACCGTAAGCTAGTGTGGTCAGAGAATGTGTCCGTCTTTTGCTTCATCTTACTCTCCCAAGTGTTCAGTCCTGTGCCGCGCACCCATCAAGCGCTCAATAAGTACGATCGACTGACTTAAATACCCTGAAAAGACAATGCTCAGTGGTTATTATGAGAAGCAGCGTGGCTCAGTGGCAAGAGCCCGGGCTTGGGAGTCAGAGGTCATCGGTTCGAATCCCGGCTCTGCCACTTGTCAGCTGTGTGACTGTGGGCGAGTCACTTCACTTCTCTGTGTCTCAGTTACCTCGTCTGTACAATGGGGACGAAGACCGTGAGCCCCATGGGGGACAACCTGATGACCTTGTATCACCCCAGCAGCGCTTAGAACAGCGCTTTGCACATAGTAAGCACTTAACAAATGCCATCATTATGATTATTATTTCCTGAATGCTGTTCATCACCCGTTTACAGCAAGCGCTCAGCGGGTACCATCGACCGGTGGGTCGCGCGAACGAACAAATGCTTGGTCTTTGGCTGACGGTTGTGGGATTCTTGTCTTTGGTTCTAGGAACGAGACTTCCAGCTGCTTGTCCTACCCGGCGAAGGACGGACCCGCCACGGTCCTTAGCCAGAGCCCAGACCCGGGGAGTTCCAGCATCAATGGCGACTGTCAGAGGGCAGAGGACGTTCAAGACCTCGCTTGCTCCAGAGGACCCCAGTAAGACCTCGGCTCCTCAACTAATAATAATAATAATAATGATAATGATGTTGGTACTTGTTAAGTGCTTACTATGTGCAGAGCACTGTTCTAAGCGCTGAGGAGATACAGAGTCATCAGGTTGTCCCACGTGAGGCTCTCAGTTAATCCCCATTTTACAGATGAGGTAACTGAAGCACAGAGAAGTGAAGTGACTCGCCCACAGTCACACAGCTGACAAGTGGCAAAGCAGGGATTCGAACCCATGACCTCTGACTCCCAAGCCCGGGCTCTTTCCACATAGCCACGCTGCTTCTCTAGCCCCTTCCCCTCCTTATTAATAATAACAATGATAATAACGATTATTACTGTGGTATTCATTAAGCACTCACTTTGTGCCAGGCTCTGTACTAAGCGTTGGGGTGGATACAAGCAAATGGGGTTCATTCATTCATTCAGTAGTATTTATTGAGCGCTTATTATGGGCAGAGCACTGTACTAAGCTCTTGGAATGGACAATTCGGCAACAGATAGAGACGATCCCTGCCCAATGACGGGCTCAAAGTCTCAATCCCTGTCCCACATAGGGCTCACAGTCTCAATCCCCATTTAACGGATGAAGTAACTGAGGCCCAGAGACTAAAAGCGATAATAATGATGGTGTTTATTAAGCACTTACTACGTGACAAGCACTGGGAGCCGAGCCCAGATAATAATAGTAATAATAACGATGATATTTGTTAAACATTGTTCTATGCGCTGGGGTTGATACAAGGTAATCATGTTGTCCCACCTGGGGCTCACAGTCTTCACCCCATTTGACAGATGAGGTAACGGAGGCACAGTGAAGTGACTTGCCCAAAGTCACACAACTGATTAGTGGTGGACGTGGAATTAGAACCCGCGACCTCTGACTCCCAAGCCCGTGCTCTTTCCACTAAGCCACACTGCTACTATTATTATGGTATTTGTTAAGCACTTACTATGTGCCAGGCACTGTACTAAGCGTTGGGGTGGATACAGGCAAATGGGGTTGGACACAGTCCCTGTCCTACATGGGGCTCACAGCCTCTGTCCCCATTTAACAGATGAGGTAACTGAGGCACAGAGCATAATAATGATAATAATGATGATATTTGTTAAGCACTTACTATGTGACAAGCACTGTTCTAAGTGATTGGGGGGTGGGGGGAATACAAGGAAATCATGGTTTTTTTAAAGGCGTTTATTAAAGACATTGTGAAGCAGCGTGTCTAGAGCACAGGCCTGGGAATCAGAAGGTCATGGGTTCTAAACCTGGCTCTGCCACTCATCTGCTGTGTGACCTTGGGGGAGTCACTTCACTTCTCTGGGCCTCAGTGACCTCATCTGGAAAATGGGGATTGAGGCTGTGAGCCCCACGGGGGCAGGGACTGTGACCAACTCGATTTGCTTGTATCCACCCCACCGCTTAGTACAGTGCCTGGCACAGAGTAAGTGCTTAACCAATACCACAGTAGTAATTATTATTATGAATCAATCAATCAATGATATTTATCGAGCCCTTACTATATATGAAGCATTTGGGAGAGTCCAATACAACAGAATTAGCAGACACGTTCCCTGCCCCAAAAAACCCTTTCTCGGTGCCAAGCGCTGGGACAGCTGAGGGGATGTTCATTCAATTCATTCAGTGGTATTTATCGAGCGCTTAATATGCGCAGAGCATTGTGCCAAGCGCTTGGAATGTACAACTGGGGGGGGGGATTAGAATTCAATCAGAGGAAGCCTGCCTGGAGGAGGTGAGTGCAGAAGGCCGTGATCGGAGCATCTTGCATCTACCTCAGCGTTTAGAGCTGTGCTTGGCCCTAGGTAAATGCTTAATAAACATTCATTCATTCGATAGTATTTATTGAGCGCTTACTATGTGCAGAGCACTGTACTAAGCGTTTGGAATGTACAAGTCGGCAACAGATAGAGACAGTCCCTGCCCTTTGACGGGCTCACGGTCTAATCGGGGGAGACGGACAGACGAGAACGATGGCAATCAATAGAGTCAAGGGGAAGAACATCTCATTAAAACAATAGCAAATAGAATCAGGGTGATGTACATCTCATTAAACAAAATAAATAGGGTGATGAACATCATCATCATTATTATTAGGGAGCCCCAATTTGAAGGTTACGATTGTGACGCCCCTTTTAATCATCGATTCCTCACCCCATCCCTCAACGCCCCCCCAGTTTATCCCTGTCAGCTAAGAAGCTGGCCGGTACCACGGAAGGAGAAGAATGAATCCAGACATCCTAAATGAGCTTTGGAGACTCTGCAAACTCCCGCCTATTAACTTTTTTCAAGGGATTACGTTGATCCTCCTTCATGTGAAAAAGACTCCAAAAGAGGAAGGCGCGCTTCGTATCTGCAGATTTCCAACTCGCCTCCCGTCGTCTCAGACGTGGCTTTAATTAGACTTTGATTGCAATCGGAGAGAAACAATTAAGCCCTATCAGCTTGGGGAGAAAGTTTCCCCATCAAAACGGGAGAAGTTATCTTCGGGAGGCGGGAAGGGATTTCTTCAAGCGGTTGCCTGGGATGGAGTGGAGGCGGGGGGTGGGAATGGGAAGAGGGGGAGAGGGAGAGACCCAGAGAGACAGAGAGAGAGAGAGAGAGAAGGAGGGAGGTTGCGTGGATGGAGGGAGACCAGTTTAAGCTCCGTTTCCTATGCAGGGAGGCAAAATTGATTGGTGCTGATTAATTTAAGCACTTAGTACACTCAATAAATACGACTGAATGAATTTCATAAAGACAGGCCAAGAAAACACAGTATAAAAAGCTAGTCTCTGGTGGTCAGAGAAGCAGCATGGCATAGTGGATAGAGCTCGGCCCTGGGAGTCAGAAGGTCCTAGGTTCTAATCCTCGCTCCGCCACTTGTCTGCTGCGTGACCGTGGCCGAGTCACTTTACTTCTCTGTGTCTCAGTGATCTCATCTGTAAAATGAGGATTGAGACTGTGAGCCCTTTGTGGGATATGGACTGTGTCCAGCCGGATTTGTTTGTACTCATTCATTCAATCAATCGTTTATTGAGCGCTTACTATGTGCAGAGCACTGTACTAAGTGCTTGGAATGTATAATTCAGCAACTGATAGAGACAGTCCCTGCCCAACAATGGGCTCACAGTCTAAAGTGGGGAGAGAGATAACAAAACAAAACAGAATAAAACAAAACAAGTAGTCTGGCGTAAATATCATCAAGATAAATTGAATCATAGATATATACACATCATTAACAAAATAGAGTAATAAATAATGTGTACAAAGATGCACAGTGCTGTGGGGAGGGGAAGAGGGAAGAGCAGAGGGTGGGAGAAGGGGGAATGGGGAGGGGAAGAGGAGCAGAGGCAAAGGGGGGGCTCAGTCGGGGAAGGCCTCCCGGAGGAGGTGAGCTCTCAGTAGGGCTTTGAAGGGGGGAAGAGAGTTAGTTTGGCGGAGGTGAGGAGGGAGGGCGTTCCAGGTCAGCAATAGGACGTGGACCAGGGGTTGACTACTACAGTGCCCGGCCCATAATAATAATGATAATGATGGCATTTGTTAAGCACTTACTATGTGCAAAGCACTGTTCTAAGCGCTGGGGGGATACAAGGTGATCAGGTTCTCCCATGTAGGGCTCACAGTCTTCATCCCCATTTTACAGATGAGGTAACCGAGGCTCCGAAAAGTTAAGTGTCTTGCCCGAAGTCACACGGCTGACAAGTGGCGGAGCTGGGATTAGATCCCATGACCTCTGACTCCCAAGCCCGGGCTCTTTCCACTGAGCCACGCTACTGCGCTTGACAAATACCACAATTATTATTACAGGAACTGGGGGGTTGGGGGATAGAGACTGGGGATTCCCGATAGGACCAGGACCTTGCCCCCTCACTCCTTACCTCACTACTCTCCTACTACAGTCCAACCCGCCCACTTCACTCCTCTAATGCCAACCTTCTCCCTGTCCGTCCGTCTCATCTATCTCGCCGCCAACCCCCGGCCCACGTCCTCCCTCTGGCCCGGAACGCCCTCCCTCCTCAAATCCCACAGACAATGACTCTCTCCCCGCTTCAAAGCTTTACTGAAGGCCCATCTCCTCCAAGAGGCCTTCCCCGACTAACCCCCACTTTTCCTCGTCTCCCACTCCTTCTGCGTCACCCTGACTTGTCCCTTTATTTGCCGCTCCCAAGCCCACAGCACTTATGTACATATCTAAAATTTTATTTATTTATATTGATGTCTGTCTCCCCCTCTAAACTGTAAACTCGTTATGGGCAGAGAACCTGTCTGTTATAGTATGTGGTACTCTCGCAACCACTTCATACAGTGCCCTGCATACCGTAAGAGCTCAATAAATACGATCGATTGATTGAAAATGGTATTTGTTAAGCACTTACTGTGTGCCAGACACTGTACTATGTGCTGGGGTGGATAGAAGCTAATCAGACTGGACCCAGTCCCTGTTCCATATAGGGTTCGCGGTCTCCATCCCCATTTTACAGATGAGGTGACTGAAGCACGGAGAAGTGAAGTGACTCGCTTAAAAGCCACACTGCGGATATGTGGTGGGGCAGGATTAGAACCCGGGTCCTGTGATTTCTAGGTCTGTACTTTATCACTGAGCCATGCTGCTTTTTTCGGGGCTTCTCACTGTGAGCAGGGAATGTGACCACAATCTCTGTGGCATTGAACTCTCCCAGGCGCTTAATACGGTGCTTTGCCCACAGAAAAACTCGATAAGTACCATCAATTGATTGATATGCAGTAGTATTCACTGAGCACTCCACTGGGTGCCGTACACTGTACGAAGCACCTAGGAAATACAAAGAAAAGTGATATATTCTCTACGCACTAGGTGCTTTCACTCTAAGGGGGAGACAGATATGAATGAATTTACAAATGGAGTGATCAAAGGCAATAGATGAAGGCAGAGTTGAATAACATACACGCAGATGGGCTTTGGGTGGGTATAAGGAAGTACAGAAATATCGGAGATCATGGTGGGTTTATATCACTTTGGGAGCCGAGAATTAAGCGGGGAAGGTTTTCTGTAGAAAGTGGGATTTTAGGCAGGTATTAAATGTGGAGTGGGCTATGGTCCGTAGATTTGGCAGGAGGGAGGAGGTTTCAGGCCAGGAGAATAGCAGGAGTGAGGAGCCCAAGGCACGAGAGAAGAAAGTGAGCTTATCATTAATATTATTATTATATTTAAGTGCTTATTATGTACCAGGCACCGTGCTAAGCGCTGGGGTAGATAAGGGCAAATCAGGTTGGACCCAGTCCCTCTCCCACACGGAGCTCACGGTCTTCGTCCCCAGTTTACAAATGCGATAACTGAGGCATAGAGAAGTGAAGTGACTTGCCCAAGGGCACCCAGCAAAGTTTGGGCGCCGGGATTTGAATCCACAACCTTCTGACTCCTAGGTCCGTGCTCTATCTTCTCTATCAGAGAGGCGGCGTGGCTCAGTGGAAAGAGCACGGGTTTAGGAGTCAGAGGTCATGGGTTCTAATCCTGGCACCGCCATCTGTCAGCTGTGTGCCTTTGGGCAAGTCACTTAACTTCTCGGTGACTCAGTTACCTCACCTGTACAATGGAGATTAAGACTGTGAGCCTCATGTGGGACAGCCTGATTACCCTGTATCTCCCCCAGCGCTTAGGACAGCGCTCTGCACATAGTAGGCGCTTAACAAATGCCAACATCATCATCTATCCACTAGGCCATGGCTATTCCCAGTCAACCATTCCCAATCACCTCTACACATCTCACTGGCCTCAAGTCTAATCTTTCCTGGACAGCCAATCAGTCGATCAATTAATCAATCAAACAACCACAGAGAAGCAGCGTGGTCTAATTCATTCATTCATTCAATCGAATTTACTGAGCGCTTACTATGTGCAGAGCACTGTACTAAGCTCTTGGAATGTACAATTCGGCAACAGAGAGAGACAATCGCTGCCCAACGACGGGCTCACACTTTAATGGAAAGAACACTTGCCTGGGAATCACAGGGCGTAGATTCTAATCCCGGTGCTGCCCCAGACCTGTTGGGTGTCCTTGGGAAAGTCATTTAACTTCTCTGTGCCTCAGTTTCCTCATCTGGAAAATGGGGAGTCACTGAAACCAAGTCCCTGCCTACGAGGAAAGTACAGTCTAGCGTTAGAAGAGACTTTCTCCTGCCTGCAATACAGGTTTCTACTTGTCCTCTTCCTGCCATTATTATCTCCTTGATTGAGCCAGCATTTTGTTCTCAAATAGGGGAACGAGCACAGCCTAACGCAAAGACCCCGGGCCCGGGGGTCAGAGGACCTGGGTTTTAATCCCGGCTCCACCGCTTGTCAGCTGTGTGACCTTGGGCAAGACGCTTCACTTCTCTGGGCCTCAATTCCCTCATCTGGAAGGCAGGGATTAAATCATCCACCTTCGGATTTAGTCTGTCATTCATTCATTCAGTAGTATTTATTGAGCGCTTACTATGTGCAGAGCACTGTGCTAAGCGTTTGGAATGTACAATTCGGCAACAGATAGAGACAGTCCCTGCCCATTGACGGGCAGCCCCACGTGGGACAGGGACGGTGTCCGACCTGATTAACTTGAATCTAACTCAGAGCTCGGTACAGTGTCTAGCCCATAGTAAGCACTTAATAAGGACTGTTTAAAAAAAAAAATAAAGTTGCAGACCCGAAAACCCCTCCTCGTGAAGTTGTCTCCGGGCCCCCTTCCGTCGGCTCTCCTCCACCCCCTCAGCTCCTCAGCCTCTTCTTCCAGCATGTTTTCCCGTTCTGACTCGCAAATTGTCCTCTGTCAGGAACACTTTCCCCTTCTGTTCCGTCCTCAGCCGCGGGGGTCTGGGATCCAACCCGTTTTCCACTGGATGACTGCAGTTGATTTCCCTACCTTCCATGCGTGGATTTCAATTTAATGGAGGAGGGGTTTTCACCTTGCATGTTAAAACCAAGCGGTCCTGGGAGTATGATTTTCTGAGCTTTTCCAACAATGGAGAAGACCTGGATCTCATTGCATGACACCCCAGTAAATAATAATTTAATATTCAGGGTGGCACGTTTAATAATCCATTGCTATTTAGCATACGTCGCCGCCCTGATTGAATTTCCGGAGGAACCCTAGAGCTGGCTGCTATGAGGGCTAAATGCCGATTAATAATTTAAAAACCTATTTATTTACTGAGGTGAGCCATTCATAATAAGCCTTGTAATAAATCTATTACAGAACCATTAACCTCTATAAATACGTTTAAAATGATCGGTCAGGGTTTGGGAGGCGAAGTGACAGCCTGACTTGCCCCTTTTATTCATCCCAGCTCCCAGCCCCACAGCACTTATGTCCCTATCCATCATTTTATTAATTTGTATTAATGACCGTCTCCCCCTTGAGACCGGAAGCCTGTTGTGGGCAGGGAATGTGTCTGTTATATTGTTCTACTGTAATAATAGGATGCTATCTGTTAAGCGCTTACCATGGGCCAAGCACTGTTCTAAGCTACTGTACTCTCCCAAGCACTTAATACAGTGCTCTGAACACGGTAAGGGATCAATAAATACTATGAACTGACTGACTCTTATATTGTTCTATTGTACTCTCTCAAGTGGTTGGTATTTGTATTTGTTAAGCGCTTACTATGTGCCGAGCACTGTTCTAAGCGCTGGGGTAGACACAGGGGAATCAGGTTGTCCCACGTGGGGCTCACAGTCTTAATCCCCATTTTACAGATGAGGGAACTGAGGCCCAGAGAAGTGAAGTGACTTGCCCACAGTCACCCAGCTGACAAGTGGCAGAGCTGGGATTCGAACTCATGAACCCTGACTCCAAAGCCCGTGCTCTTTCCACTGTGCCACGCTGCTCAATAAATACTATTGACAGTCTGTTATATTGTTCTACTGAACTCTCCCAAGTGCTCTGCACACAGTAAGTGCTCAATAAATACGACTGACTGACCGCTATACTGTTCTATTGTACTCTCCCAAGAGCTTAATACAGTGCTCTGCACACAGAAAGAGCTCAATAAATACAACTGAATGGATGAATAAATAAATTAATACGATCTACCAACTACTGAATGCCCTCTATATTGCTCTATTGTCCTCTCCCAAGCGCTTAGTTCAGTGTTCTGTACCCAGTAAGAGCTCAACAAACAGCCCAGGCGGCTGTGTTCATTCATTCATTCATTCAATCATATCGATTGAGCGCTTACTGTGTGCAGAGCATTCATTCATTCGATAGTATTTATTGAGTGCTTACTCTGTGCAGAGCACTGTACTAAGCGCTTGGAATGGACAAATCGGTAACAGAGAGAGACGGTCCCTGCCCTTTGACGGGCTTACGGTCTAATCAAGAGCACCGTACTAAGTCCTTGGGAGAGGACAGTAGAGCAACAAATGGAGAAAATCCCTGCCCACAACGGGTTCACGGTCTAGAAGCGGGGAGCCAGTCATCAAAACAAGTAAACAGGCATCAAAAACATCCATATAAATAAATAGAATTATAGTCTTGTCTTTTTTTATGCTGTCGAATTACGTCTGACCCGTAGCGACGCCTGTGAGCCCATTGTTGGGCGGCGATTGTCTCTATCTGTTGCCGAATTGTACGCTCCAAGCGCTTAGTACAGTGCTCTGCCCACAGTAAGCGCTCAATAAATACGACTGAATGAATGACCCATCTCTCTCGGAAGGCCCCGCTCTCCACAGGCCATCGTTCTGGTTGTGGATCCAGAGAGTTTTCTTGGGAAAAATCTGGAAGTGGTTTACTGCCGCCTTCTTCGCGCCGTAAACTTGAGTCTCCACCCTCGACTCTCTCTCTCTCAGCACGGGGGAGTTTTGACTCGGAGCCGATGGCCTGCGTCTCGCTTGCCGCTGGCCAAGCTAGGAATGGAATGGACGTGTCTCTGCTCGACTCTCCCTCCCGTAGTCGAGACTGTAGCAGTGTTGGCATCTGTTAAACGCTTACTCTGTGCCGAGCACTGTTCTAAGCGCTGGGGTAGATACAGGGTCATCAGCTTGTCCCGCGTGAGGCTCCCGGTCTTCATCCCCATTTTCCAGATGAGGTCCCTGAGGCACAGAGAAGTGAAGTGACTCGCCCACAGTCCCACGGCTGCCGAGTGACTGAGCCGGGAGTCGAACTCATGACCTCTGACTCCCAAGCCCGGGCTCTTTCCGCTGAGCCACGCTGCTTCTCCGGTAGAGGACTGGAAGCTCTCCAGGTGCCACCCTGAGAGGGGATAGATGTATATACATCATCACTATAAATAAAGGGAATTATAACTATATGCACAAGTGCTGCGGGTGGGGGCGGGAAGGGGGTAGAGCAAAGGGAGCCAGTCGGGGGTGTAGAGGAAAAGAGGAGGGCGCTTAGACTGCCATGAGCTCGCTGGAGGGACGTCACGAAGCGTGGGGTCCGGAGAGTCAGCCGTGACTCCCACGAGAGCGGTGAGCGGGAACGCCCTCCCTCCTCACCTCCGCCAAGCTAATTCTCTTCCCCTCTTCAAATCCCTACTTAAAGCTCACCTCCTCCAAGAAGCCTTCCCAGACTGAGCTCCCCTTTTCCCTCCGCTCCCTCTACCCCCCCCTTCACCTCTCCATAGCTAAACCCTCTTCTCCCCCCTTTCCCTCTGCTCCTCCCCCTCTCCCGTCCCACCCCCTCGGCACCGTACTCGTCCGCTCGACTGTCTATATCTTCGTCACCCTATTTATTTTGTTTAATGAGATGTCCATCACCCTGATTCTATTTATTTGCCACTGTTTTAATGAGACGTTCTTCCCCTCGACTCTATTTGTCGCCACTGTCCTCGTCCGTCCGTCTCCCCCGATCAGACCGTAAACCCGTCAAAGGGCGGGGACCGTCTCTATCTGTTGCCGATTTGTCCATTCCAAGCGCTTAGTACGGTGCTCTGCACATAGTAAGCGCTCAATAAATACGACTGAATGAATGAATGACAAGGTCCCTCCAGACCCCGGGACAAGAGGACCCCTAAATTCTCACACTTTGTCTTTCAGCACGGCCTAGTGGATAGAGCCCAGGCGGGAGAGTCAGAGGACCTGGATTCTAATCCCGGCTCTGCCACTTGTCTGCAATGTGACCTTGAGCAAGTCACTTCACTTCTCCGGGCCTCATGGGGATTAAGACTCTAAGCCCCCGGTGGGACATGGACTGGGACCCACCTGACTAGCTTGTATCTACTCCAGGGCTCAGTACAGTGCCTGGCACATAGTAAGCACTTAACAATTACAAAAAAAATAAATCTGGATTCGGATTCTAATCCCGGTTCTGTCACCTACCTGCTGTGTGACTTTGGGCGATTCACTTCACTTTTCTGTGCCTCAGTTTCCTCATCCGTACGATAGGGAGTAAATGCCTGTTGGCCCACTTCCTTAGACTGTAAGCCCCAGGTGGGACAGATAATGTGACTGACCTGATGTGCTATTGTTTCTGTCCGTCTCCCCCGATTAGACTGTAAGCCCGTCAGTGGGCAGGGATTGTCTCTATCTGTTGCCAAATTGCCCATTCCAAGCGCTTAGTACAGTGCTCTGCACATAGTCAGAGCTCAATAAATACTACTGAATGAATAAATGTTGAATCTATCCCAGTGCTTACTAGGTTGCTAGGTATACAGTAAGCACTAAGCAACTACTGTTATTATTATCCTTATTATTATTATTATTACTACTATTATTATATTGTGTCCCAACAGTGCCTCCACCAACGAGTCTTCCACTCCACCACCGTCCTCCCGGAGCAAGAAGAAGAAAAAGAAATCCACGCGGAAGAGGAGAAGGAGGTGAGGGGGCTGGAGGGGAAGGGTGGGGGAGGAGGAGGGCGAAAGGGCAGGGGGGTCGGCAGGACCAGAAGCTGGGGTGACGGGCTGTGTGGCCTAATGGACAGAGCACCGGCCTGAGAGTCAGAAGGACCTGAGTTCTAATCCCACCTCCGGCATTTGTCCGCCATGCGTGACTTTGGGCTGGTCACTTCACTTCTCCGTGTCTCAGTTACCTCCTCTGTGAAAATGGGGGTTAAGACTGAGCCCCGTGTGGAACCTGGACTGTGTCCAACCTGACTTGTTGGATCTATCCCAGCGCTTAGTACAGTGTCTGCTGCGTAGTAAGAGCTTGACAAATACCACAGAGGGAAAAAAAAGGTGCGGGGAGAGAGGGATGCGGGGAGGGACAGAGGCCCGAGCTTTGTAACTCGTTGCGGACCGGGAGCGTGACTACCGATATTGTGCTCCACACACCGTAAGCGCTTTATAAATGTGATCGACTGGGTTTATAAATCTGATCGACTGGGTTTGTTCATGGTCTCAGGTTTTCCACGCCTCTTTCTCTTGCAGGTCTCCTTCCTACAGCCCTTCCCCAGTCAAGAAGAAGAAGAAGAAAAGCTCCAAAAAACGCAAGCGAAACAGGTATTCTCCCTCAAACGAGGACTGCCCACTCAGAGGGCTGAAATGGTCAGGATGAGGTCGTTAAGGCCGTCTCCTTGTTCCCAACTCCTTCCCGGCTCCTCCGGGCTCCGGGCTAGTTAGCCGAAGGTTGGAGATGCCTCTTGCTTAGCTCAAATTGGGCCGGATCTGAGGATTTCTAGGCCTCCCTTCCTCCCTCCCTCCTTCCTCTGCCGAAAGAGCCCGGGCTTGGGATTCAGAGGTCGTAAATTCTAATCCCGACTCCGCCACTTGTCAACTGCGTGACTTTGGGCAAGTCACTTCAATTCTCTGGGCCTCAGTGACCTCATCTGGAAAATGGGGATGAAGACCGGGAGCCCCACGTGGGACGACTTGATAACCTCGTATCTTTCCCAGTGCTTAGAACAGTGCTTGGCACATACCATCATCGTTATTATTATTCCCCTCCCCTCAGCACTGTGCTCGGCCGCTCATTTGTATATATTTTTATCACCCTATTTATTTTGTTAATGAGATGTACATCCCCTTGATTCTATTTATTGCTATTGTTTTTGTCTGTGTGTCTTCCCCCGATTAGGCTGCAAGCCCGTCAGGGATTGTCTCTATCTGTTGCCGAATTATACATTCCAAGTGCTTAATACAGTGCTCTGCACATAGTAAGCGCTCAATAAATACTATGGAATGAGTGAATGAATTATTCTGATTATCAGAACTGCCATCCCACCGGCATGGCCAAGTGGAAAGAACACAGGATTGGGACTCAGGAGCCCTGAGTTCTAATCCCAGCTCCACTGCCAGGTGACCTTGGGCAAGTCACCTGGTTTCTCTGGGCCTCGGTTTCCTCATCGGTAAAATTGGGGTTCAATATCCAGTGTCCTTCCTTCTTAGACTGGGAGTCCCCCTCTGGGCCAGGGACCTTATGTGATGTGATTATACTGATTCTATCCTAGCGCTTACTACAGTGCTTGGACCATAGTAAGCACTTAACAAATGTTGCAATTATTACTGTCGTTACTACGGGTGATGACGGAAGCAGGGAGAGGTGCTCCCAGGAGAATTTGGGGGATCCCACCCCACAACCCTAGTTTTCTCCCTCCGTTACAACAGCTTCCGACGTATGCCGACAAATCACCAGGCAGCAGCCGCCGAATGCCATGATGGATAGAGCCTGGGGCCTGGGAGTCAGAAGGTCACGGGTTCTAATCCCGGCTCCGCCATTTGTCCGCTGTGTGACCTTGGGCTAGTCACTTCACTTCTCAGGCCTAAATTCCCTCATCTGCAAAATGGGGATTAAGACTGAGTCCCATGTGGGACAGGAGCTGGGTCCAACCCAATTTGCTGTGTACGCCCTAGCACTTAGAGCAGTGCCTGGCATATAGTAAGCGCCTAACGAATACCACAGTTATTATAGTTATTGTTGACACCTTTCCTTCACCCTGGAGAACTTGGCTGAGGTAACAGAAATCACCCATGACCAGAGTCAAAGCCTGCCCCCTCATGAGTCCTGCCCCCTCATGCCTGCCAGAATCCACATGCAATTCCAGAGAAGTAGGGTGGCCTAATGGATAGAGCCCAGCCTGGGGAGTCAAAAGGACCTGGGTTCTCATCCCAGCTCTGCCACTTGTCTGCTCTCTGGCCTTGGTCAAGTCAATTTACTTCTCTGGGCCGCACTTACCTCATCTGTAAAATGGGGATTAAGGCTGTGAGGCCCAAGTGGGACAGGGACCGCGTCCAACTGGATTATCTTGTATCTACCCCGGCGCTTAGTACAGAGCTTGCATCTAGCTGAGGGATTAGTACCTGGAACATAGTGAGCGCTTTAACAAATACCATTAAAAAAAAGCAAAACTGGATGATCGAGGTCTGTCGTAGCCCAGATCTACAGAGGCAAACAACCGGCTAATTGAGGTCTGCCATAACTCAGGTCTACACAGGCCAAACGGCTGGATATTTGAGACTCTCCCAAAATGACCTTCGGCTTCAGTCTTGCATCAGTGTCAGCCCTAAAAATGACTTGGGAACATCCAGGTGATTAAGGGGAAGAAATGCATTTCTCTCAGCATGGCTCAGTGGCAAGAGCCCGGGCTTGGGAATCAGAGGTCGTGAGTTCTAATTCCAGCTCCGCCACTTCTCAGCTGTGTGACTTTGGACAAGTCACTTCACTGCTCTGGGCCTCAGTTCCCTCATCCGGAAATTGAGGATGAAGACTGTGAGCCTCACGCGGGACAACCTCTTACTTTGTATCTACCCCAGTGCTTAATACAATGCTTGGCACATAGTAAGCACTTAACAAGTACCATCATTATTATTATTAGCCTTGGTCCCCCAAGGAGCCGCCTGTCCCGATCTCTAACTCTCAGTCGATCAATCAATTGTATTTATTGAGTGCATACAGTATGCAGAGCATCGTACCAAGCACTTGGGAGAGTACAGTATAACAGAGTCGGTAGACACGTTACCTGCCCACAACAAGCTCGCAGCTTGGAGGGGGAAAACAGACATTAATATGAATAACTAAGTTATGGATATGGACGGACGTGCTGTGGGGCTGAGGGGTGAATAAAAGGAGCTGATCTGGGTGACAGAAGGGAGAGGGAGAAGAGGAAATGAGGACTTAGGAAAGGCCTCATGGAGAAGATGTGTCTTCAGTAAGGTTTAGAAGCGGAGGAGAATAATAGTCTGTCGATTATGAAGAGGGAAGGCATTCCGGGCCAGAGGCAGGACGTGGGTGAGAGATCGGAGGCGAGTTAGACGAGATGGAAGATGGTGAGTAGGTTGGGCGTTAGGTCTGTGGGCTGGGTTGGAGGAGGAGAGTAGCCAGGTGAGGGAGGACGGGGCAAGGGGATTGAGCGCTTTAAAGCCGACTCGGACGAGTTTCTGTTGGATGCGGGGGTGGATGGGCGACGAGATGGGTAACCCGTCCAAGAACAGGCTCTGCCGGGTGAAAACCGCCTCAGGGAGGTGGCATTTACAGGCCGAGGATAGCGTGCGTGGGGCGGACGTCTGGCGAGACCCAAACACTTCCCAGGGAGTGGGAGGCGACCATCGGCAGAGATTACAGGTAGGGAGTAGGCGGGACTCATTTATGAGGACAGACTCAAGCCGCCAAATAAAATACACCTTCCCAAAGTGACACTCTGGGAAGGCAGAGGCAACCGGCAAACACTTAAAAGGTGGGAACGGTCCAAAGAGGGAGAGACGAGTTGTTCAGCCCACAGAGGACTGTCGGTTGGGATGCGTCAAGCAGAGAAGCGGGGTGGTCTAGTGGATAGAGCACGGGCCTGGGCGTCAGAAGGACTCGGCTTCTAATCCCGGCGCCGCCAGTTGTCTGCTGTGTGACCTTGGGCAAGTTACTTCACGTCTCTGCGCCTCGGGTACCTCATCTGCAAAATGGGGATTAAGACTGCGATCGCCGCGTGAGACAGGGACTGTGTACAACCTGAATACCTTGTATTCATTCATTCAGTTGTACTTATTGTGCCTTTACTGTGTGCAAAGCACTGTATCTACCCTAGTACCTGGCACATAGTAAGAGCTTAACGAACACCATAAAAAAATCCAATACTATCCAGTCAATCGGTGGTATCTATTGAAGACCTTCTGTAAGCAGAGACTTCTATAAGCAAAGCACTGTAGTAAGGGATTGGGAGAGTAACTAAAACAGAAATTTACTGAGCCCCTGCCCTGCATAGAGCACTAGACTATGCACTGAAGAAGCGGTGCTCGGAGAAGCAACATGGCTTAGTGGATAGTGCACGGGCCTGGGAGCCAGAAGGACCTGGGTTCATTCATTCATTCATTCGATAGTATTTATTGAGCACTTACTATGTGCAGACCACTGTACTAAGCGCTTGGAATGGACAAATCGGTAGCAGATAGAGACAGTCCCTGCCCTTTGATGGGCTTACAGTCTAATCGGGAGAGACGGACAGACGAGAACAATGGCAATAAATAGAATCGAGGGGATGAACATCTGATTAAAACAATAGCAAATAAATAGAATCAAGGCGATGTACATCTCATTAACGAAATAAATAGGGTAATGAAGATATATACAGTTGAGCGGACGAGTACGGCGCTGAGGGGATGGGATGGGAGAGGGGGAGGAGCAGAGGGAAAGGGGGGAGAACAGGATTTAGCTGCGGAGAGGTGAAGGGGGGTTAGAGGGAGCAGAGGGAAAAGGGGAGCTCAGTCTGGGAAGGTCTCTTGGAGGAGGTGAGCTTTAAGTAGGGTTTTGAAGAGGGGAAGAGTGTTAGTTTGGTGGAAGTGAGGAGGGAGGGCGTTCCGGGACCCCGGGAGGATGTGGGTCGGGGGTCGCTGGCAGGATAAGCAAGAACGGGGGACGGTTAGGAGGTGGGCGGCGGAGGAGCGGAGCGTGCCGGGTGGGCGGTGGAAAGAGAGAAAGGAGGAGAGGTAGGAGGGGGCGAGGTGATGGAGAGCCTCGAAGCCTAGAGTGAGAAGTTTTTGTTTCGTGCGGAGGTCGATAGGCGACCACTGGAGGTTTTTAAGAAGGGGAGTGACAGGCCCAGAGCGTTTCTGCAGGAAGATGAGCCGGGCAGCGGAGTGAAGAATAGACTGGAGCGGGGAGAGAGAGAGGAGGAAGGGAGATCAGAGAGCGGGCTGACACAGTAATCTAGCCGGGATATTACGAGTCCTGGTTCCACCCCTTATCTGCTGTGTGACCCGGAGCAAGTCATTTCACTTCTCTGGACCTCAGTTCCCTCATCTGTAAAATGGGGATTAAGACTCTGAGCCTCATGTGGGACACAGACTGTTTCCAACCTGTTACTTTGTATCTACCCCAGCACTTAGAACAGTGTTAAGTGTTTAACAAATATCTTAAAAAAAAAAAAGTGGACTGTGTCCAATCTCATTATGGTGTATCTATCCCGGCGCTTCCCCTCTCAGGGTCGCACCTGGAGAGTTTCCAGTCCTCTACCAGTCTTGGCTAAGGGAGGGAGAGTCAAGCGGAGGCCTGCCCGTTCCATTCCTAGATTAGCCAGTGGCTAGCGAGGGGCAGGCCGTCGGCTACAAGTCAAAACTCCCCCATGCTGGGCAGCAGCGGCACGGGAGAGAGTCGAGGGCGGAGACTCAAGCTGACTGCACGGAAGGCAGCGATGGTAAACCACTTCCTGATTTTCCCCAAGAAAACTCTCTGGATCTACTACCAGAAGGATGGCCGATGGAGAGCGGGGCCTTCTGGGAGAGATGTGTCCTTGGTGTCGCTATGGGCCAGAGACGGCTCGACGGCAAAAGACAATAATAAAAATAATAATAATAATGTTGGTATTTGTTAAGCGCTTACTTACTAAGCGCTGGGGTAGATACAGGGTAATCAGGTTGTCCCACGTGAGGTTCACAGTCTTCATCCCCATTTTCCAGATGAGGTCACTGAGGCACGGAGAAGTGAAGTGACTTGCCCACAGTCACACAGCTGACAAGTGGCAGAGCCGGGATTCGAACCTATGACCTCTGACTCCCCAGCCCGGACTCTTTCCACTGAAGACAAGACCCCATTGCTTAGTAGAATGCTTGGCACATAGCAAGCACTTAACAAGCACCATAGTTATTATCAGAGAGAGTAGGGGGCAAAGCTGACTTCCGAGATAGGGTCACACCTCCCAAAAGAGGGAAGGGATTGCTCTTTCTCGGGCACAGCAGAAAAACCCAATCCATGGGGAATTGAAACAGGGTGGCCTATTGGATAGAGTCCGGTCCTGGGAGTTAGTGCTCAGTAACTTGTCTGCCATGGGACCTTGAGCAAATCACTTCAGTCCTCTGGACCTCAGTTCCCTCATCTGCCAAATGGGGATGAAGCCCGTGAGCCCTAGATGGGACAGGGATTGTGTCCAAAATGATTAGCTTGTATCTTCCCCGGTGCTTAGAACAGTGCCTGGACTATAGTAAGCGTTTAATGAATACCATAAAAAAAAAACAGAGGGTGCCGAGTGGACAAGGTAGGTGGCTTGGCTTCCCCCACCCCCAATTCCTTGGTCACTGTGATGTGCCAAGCTCAGGTGCTTTGGGATTGGGTTCAGGGGGAAGGGAAGGCTATGAGGGGTTGCCCTAGCTGGTGGCATCTTGCCCTCTGGGACCCCCCCCGGCATCCTCCATCCCCTGGTTGGCTTAGCGGCCTACTCCACGCCCCCAAGAAACCACCGGGAATTCCCAAAACTTTCCAAACACCTCTGACCTGATTTTTACATTGTTGTTGATGATATTTGTTCAGCACTTATTCGGTGTCGACACAGTTCTAAGCGCTTGGGTAGTCATTCATTCATTCAGTCGTATTTACTGAGCGCTTACTGTGTGCAGAGCACTGTACTAAGCTCTTGGGAGAGGACAGTAGAACAGTAAACTGATACATTCACCGCCTACAAGGAGCTTACGGTGATACGAGCTAATCGGGTAGACACAGTCTCTGTCCCACATGGGGCCCATAGATTAAGTAGGAGGGAGAACAGGTATTTAATCCCCATTTTACGGTTGAGGAAACTGAAGCACTAAGTTAAGTGACTTGCCCAAGGTTATACAGCGAGCAATTCATTCATTCATTCAATAGTATTTATTGAGCGCTTACTATGTGCAGAGCACTGTACTGAGCGCTTGGAATGGACAGACCGGTAACAGAGACAGTCCCCGCCCTTTGACGGGCTGACAGTCTAATCGGGGGAGCAATTGGCAGAGTCAGGATTAGAATCAATCAGTGGTATTTACTGAGCACTAACTGTGTGCAGAGCACTGCGCTCAAAGCTTGGAAGAGTACAATATAACAATATAAATGTGTTCCCTGCCCACATGGGCTTACAGCCTAGGAGGGGAAACTGACATTAATAGAAATAAATAAATGATGGGAATGAACATAATTGCTGTCGGGCTGGGGGAGGGGTGAATTAAAGGAGCAAATCCAGATAATGAATAATAATAATGATGGTTATGGTATTTATTAAATGCTTACTATGTGCCAGGCACTGTACTAAATGCTGGGATTGGATACAAGCAAATAGGGATGGACACAGGGCCTGTCCCAGGTGGGGCTCACAGTCTCCGTCCCCATTTTACAGATGAGGTAACTGATTGCTATTGTTCTCGTCTGTCCGTCTCCCCCGATTAGACCGTAAGCCCGTCAAGGGGCAGGGACTGTCTCTTTCTGTTACCGATTTGTCCATTCCAAGCGCTTAGTACAGTGCTCTGCACATAGTGAGCGCTCAATAAATACTATTGAATGAATGAATGAAAAGTGAAAAGACTCGCCCAAGGTCACACAGTAGACCAGGAGTGGTGCCGCAAGGGTGACGCAGAAGACAACCAGGTCCTGTCACCTGTCACCCCCGCCTCCGTCCGGTCCACGGTGTATTTTTTTAAATGTCATTTGTTAAGTGCTTACTTACTATTCGTTCATTCAATCCTATTTATTGAGCGCTTACTGCGTGCAGAACGCTGTACTAAGGGCTCGGGAAGTACAATTCAGCAACAAATATGTGCCTGGCCCTGTACTAAACACTGGGGGAGGTACGAGCTAATCAGTTGAACCCAGTCCCTGTCCCGCATGGGGCTCACAGTCTCAATCCCCATTTTAAAGATGAGGGAACTAAGGCACAGAGAAGAGAAGTGACTGGCCCGTGGTCACACAGCAGGCAAGTGGAGAAGTCGGGATTAGAACCCAGGCCCTTCTGGCTCCCGGGCTCACTATCCATTAGGCCACACCACTTCTCAGCGTGTCGAGTCTGGACTCATTCCTCTGGGCGTTTGAGGCGTGTGGGGGTTGGTTGGGAGGGTGACCCAGGAGTTATTGTTAGAACGTCACAGCTTTAAGTAGTCAACCCGAACTTCTGCTTTAACTCGAACTGCCGGTCCTCCAAACCCCTGCAGGACCGGACTCATCTCCGAGGTATCAAACCAAGGGCCGGGTCGCGGACAGTCCGACGCACCAGGAAAACATCCCCAGTCCTTGGGAAGAAAGGCCTGCTGGAAATCCAAAGTTATCATTAGCCGGGCGGGGAAGCAGTTTGGTCCAGCAGAAAGAGCACGGGCCTGGGAGTCAGAGGACCTGGGTTCTAATCCCACATGTCTGCTGTGTGACCTTGGGCAAGTCGCTTCACTTCTCTGGGCCTCGGTTACTCCACCCGTCAAATAACAATGGTGGTATTTGTTCATTCATTCATTCATTGAATAGTAGAATAATAATAATAATGTTGGTGTTTGTTAAGTGCTTCTTATGTGCAGACCACTGTTCTAAGCGCTGGGGTAGACACAGGGTCATCAGGTTGTCCCTCACGAGGCTCACAGTCTTCATCCCCATTTTACAGATGAGGCCCAGAGAAGTGAAGTGACTTGCCCGCAGTCACACAGCTGTATGAGTAGCAGAGCACTGTATTAAGCGCTTGGAATGTGCACTTCGGCAACAGATATCTGTTAAGTGCTTACTATGTGCAAAGCACTGTTCTAAACGCTGGGGGCGGGGAATACAGGTGATCAGGTTGTCCCACGTGGGGCTCACAGTTTTAATCCCCATTTTACAGATGAGGCAACTGAGGCACAGAGAAGTAAAGTGACTTGCCCAAAGTCACACGGCTGGAAAGTGGTGGAGTTGGGATTAGAACCCGTGATCTCTGACTCCCAAACCCCGAATCTTTCAACTGAGCCACGCTGTCAAATGGGGATTAAATCCTACTTCCCCCTACTTAGACTGCAAGCCCTGTGTGCGACAGGGACTGTGTCCAACCTGGTTATCTTGTACCTACCCCAGTGATTAAAGCAGTGCTTGGCACATAGAAAGCACTTAACAGCTATTATTATTATTATTATTATTATTATTAGCTGCAGAAATGATTATAAGGATGAAAGTCATTAAAGTCTTTTTTGCTGTGCACTGGCTTCCATTCAGCAGGAACATCTAGACTGTAAGCCCGGTGTGGGAGGGATTGTCTCTCTTTATTGCTGAATTGTTCTTTCCAACCGCTTAGTACAGTGCTCTGCACATAATAAGCGCTTAATAAATACAATTGAATGAACTTCGAATACATGTATTTACCCAAGAGAATTTTCTCTTGAAAATAGCTGAGAAGCAACGTGGCTCAGTGGAAAGAGGCTGGGCTTGGGAGTCAGAGGTCGTGGGTTCTAATCCCGGCTCCGCCGCTTGTCAGCTGGGTGACTTTGAGCCAGTTGCTTAACTTTTCGGTGCCTCAGTTCCCTCATCTGTAAAATGGGGATGAAGACTGTGAACCCCACCTGGGACAACCTGATAATCTTGTATCTCCCCCAGCCTTTATAACAGTGCTTGGCACATAGTAAGAGCTTAGCAAATACCATTATGATGATGATGATGATGATGAGAATTTATTAGGGCTGAAACCTGAATTGTCAAATGTGGGAAAACCAGATTCTGTGGAGGATGGCTAATATCTGGGGGGGGGCGGGAATCAGTCTGGCACAAGCTTGCTTTGGGCAGGGAACATGTCTAACCAACTCCGTTACATCATTATACTGTACCCTCACAAGCGCTTAGTTTAGTGTTCTGCACGAAGTAAGCGCTCAATAAATATGGTAGTGATGTTGGTATTTGTTAAGCGCTTACTATGTCCCCGTCCCAAATAGGGCTCACTGTCTTAATCTCCATTTTCCAGGTGAGGGAACTGAGGCCCAGAGAAGCTGAGTGACTTGCCTTTGGTCACCCAGCAGACAAGTGGCAGAGTCAGGATTAGAACCCAGGTCCTTCTGATTTCCAGGCCCAGTCTCTAGCCACTAGGCCACGCTGCTTCTCATGAAGCATTCCAGTAGGCAGGAATGGCTAACGTAGGATTTTGATCACACTGCTACTTGCCAGGGCCTCATCACCGTGACAACTTGGCAGTTGGTTCTCTTCTTCCCCCAACCCGCTACCTATTTCTCCCACCCTCTCGGATGGCAATCTTAAGCCTCGGCCTCCATCCTTTCGGGATTTCCCCGAATCCCATTCAGATTTTTCTTAAATCTCATTCTGCGAACCCGAGAGAGAAATGCACACGTAAATCGGTTGGGAGAATCTAATCAGGCACCCGTGACCCCCTCTAGGTACCCTGAACAGTCTTCAAAAAGGGAAGAGGAATACAATCTATCTGTCTTGTTCCCTTTTTTGCAGGTCCTCCTCCAAGAAAAGAAGACACAGGTAAGAGTCTCCCTGGCTTCCTCGGTTATCTTTTTGTGCCAAGAGAAGCGTTGTGGCCCAGAGCGTAGGCCTGGGAGTCAGAAAGATCTGGGTTCTAATCCTGGCTCTGTCACTTGTCTGCTGTGTGACCTTGGGCCAGCTTCTCTGTGCCTCAGAACCCTCATTTGTAAATTGGGGATCGAAATGGGGAGCCCCTCGTGGGACATGGACCGTGTCCAACGTGATTACCTTGTACCTACCCCAGGGCTTAGTACCGTGCTTAGCTTGTAGTAAGTGCTTACCATAAACCGTCATTATCATTATTATTATTATTTGCTTTCAGATAGCTCAGAGGAAGGCATCACTCGAATCTCTGCTCTGTGTCTGTGTTAGTTTCACAGATGGACAGAATGGTGATGGGATGAGGCATGGGGAGAGGGAGAGGGAGAAAGAGAGAGGGAGAGAGAGAAGGAGTCAGAAGGACCTGGGTTCTAAACACGCTGCATGTCCGGTGACCCCCTCCATGTGAGCCGGCGCCCTGATCCCGGGCCGGGGTTCTAATCCCACCTCCGCCACTCATCTGCCGTGTGACCTTAGGCAAGTCGCTTCACTTCTCTGGGCCTCAGTTCTCTCATCTGTAAAATGGGGATTGAGACCGTGAGCCCCATGTGGGACAGGGATGGATTAGCTTGTGACTACCCCGGTGCTTAGAACAGTGCCTGCCACGTAGTAAGCGCTTGACAAACATCATATTAAAAAAAAAAAGAGCGAACGGGAGAGAAAGAGACAGAGAGATGGGGAGAGTGAGACAGAGTAAGAATGAAACATAGAGGGGAGAGAGAGAGGGAAAGAGACATGGTCAGAGGGGGGAAAGAGAGGGAGAGAAAGACACATAGAGGGGGAGTGAAAAGGAAGAGGAAAGAAAGGGGAAAGGGGGGAGAGAGGAGTGAGAGGAAGAGAAAAGAGGGGGAGAAGGAAAGAGAGGAGAATGAAGAGAGGGAGAAAGAGGGAGAGAGAGAGGCCCAGAGAGAAGGGAAGAGAAAGAGAGAAAAGGAGAGAAAGGGGGAGAAAGAAAGAGACACTGAGAGGGGGGAGAGGGAGAGAGAGAGAGAGAGAGGGAAGGGGAGAAGTGAAAGAGAGAAAGAAAGAAGCGGTAAGAAGGAGAGAGAGGGAGAAAACACACTCCAAGAGAGGCAGAACTCTCCCCTTGCACCACTTAGACATGGAGTTCTGATTCCTCCTCAGATGGTAACTGCCTTCTCTCCTCCTCTTCTTTTTCTCCCGGCAGCTCACTGCCATCACCCGGGAAGTCTGGGGTCTGTGGCTCTGCAGCCCATCTAATGATATTAATGTTAATAATAATAATTGTGGTATTTGTTAAGCACTCACTATTGGCTAGGCACTACAATAAACTCTGGGGAACAGACAAGATGTCCGGGTCCCACATGGGGCTCCCATTCTAAGTAGAAAGGAGAAGAGATGCTGAATCTCCATTTTGCAGATGAGGGAACGGAGGCACAGGGAAGTGAAGTGACTTGCCCAAGGTCACGGGGCAGAAAAGTGGCAGGGCCAGGATTAGAACCCAGGTCCTCGGACTCCCAGGCCCGGGCTCTTTCCCATGGGCTCCGTGGCTTTCCCTAGGGTCACCCTCGGTTCAGGATGGGGAGGAGAGTAGCCAGGTCGTGGGCTTTCAGATTGCAGGGCCCTCTCTCTCCCCTCCCTCCCTTCTCTCTCTCTCTCTCTCTCCATCCTTCCTCCCTCCCTTCCTTCCCCCTTTCCTCTCCCTTTTCTCCCCGCTCCTCTCTCCTTCCCTCCCTCTTCCCTTCCCCCAGATCCTGGTCCTGGGAGTCAGAAGGTCATGGGTTCTAATCTCAGCTCCTCCAATGTTTGCTCTGAGACCTTGGACCAGTCACTTAACTTCTCCGTGCCTCAGTTATCTCATCTGTAAAATGGAGATTGAAACTGTGTGCCCCACATGGGACACGGACTGTGTCCAACCCGATTTGCTCGTATTCACCCCAGCGCTTAGTACAGTGCCTGGCACATAGTAAGCGCTTAACAAATACCATAATTTATTATTATTATTCTCTCTCCTTCCTTCCTCTTTTGCTTCCTCCACATCCCTCCCTTCCTCCTTCCTCTCTGCCTCCCTACCTCAGACTGCACCACCCTGCTCCTCACCCTCACCCTGGCCTGCCCTGAAAGCCAGATTGAGGCTGGGAAAGGCCCCTGAGGGTGGTATTTACTGAGCACTTACTGATGGACTCCGGGCAGTGCCCCACCCATTTCTAGAAAACCTCATTTGCCTCCATATTTAATAAGAATAATAATGGTTGTATTTGTTAAGCGCTTACTATGTTCAAAGCACTGTTCTAAGCGCTGGAGATTACAAGGTGATCAGGTTGTCCCACGCGGGGCTCACGGTTTTAATCCCCATTTTACAGATGAGGGAACTGAGGCCCAGAGAAGTGAAGTGACTTGCCCAAAGTCACCCAGCGGTCAAGCGGCGGAGCCGGGATTAGAACCCATGACCTCTGACTCCCAAGCCCGGGCTCTTTCCACTGACCCACGCTCCTTCTCCGTTCTCCATATTTGTCACTCACAGCTCTTCTCAGTGTTTACCCTGGGAGCAAAGTCTCCTTTCAAGTGGTTATTTGCTCATCCTTCCCACACTCATTCATTCAGTGGTATTTATTGAGTGCTTACTGTGGGCAGAACACTGTACTAAGCGCTTGGGAGAGGACAACACCACAATAAAGAGACACATTCCCTGCCCACCACAAACTTAAAGCCTAGAGGCGAGGAGGCAGTCATCGATACAGAGAATTCCCACTCTCAGTCTCCCAACCGCCCCTTTTCTCCTTTCTAACACCACCACATACACAGAGATACACACAAACACACGCAAACACTCCCTGCCTCACCTTCCCTAAAATGGGGATTGAGACTGTGAGCCCCAGGTGGGACAGGGACTGTTTCCAACCCCATTAGCCACAACTCTTAGAACAGTGCCTGACACGTAATAAGCGCTTAACGAATCCTATTATTATTATCCTGTCCCTCAAAACAGGGCTGCCATGTTAAGGAGCCAAGCAATTTTCCCTTTCCTAGAACAGGCATTGTTTCCTCTCTCCTGGGAAAGTGGACTTAGCCCACTACTTTCCCTAGCCCGAGCAACAAACCAGACCATGGCACTGGCCAGGATGGTTTTTCTGGGACTGTGATTAGCGTCCGGCGTCTCATCGCGACCGGGTGATACAGCGTGTTTTAAACATTACGTGTCTTGGATTTTAGTTAGAATTTCACATCTTCCGATTAATTAGCTATTTCTCATTTAGCTCCTCGAGCCCAAAAAGTAAAAGAAAGGAAGAAAGAAAACACAAAAAACAGTAAGTAGTCCCTCTCTAACCTGTGTGTGAGGACCTGCCCCTTTAAAAGTCAGGATTTTTTCAAGTGGGATGTGTGTGTATGTTTGTGTGAGCGCGTTTAATCAGATGTGTGTACAATCGATAAAGATTTCCTAAGGAGCTGCAATGCAGGTTCCAACTGTTTCTTGTTTTATTAGCTGGTAGTAGAAATTTAAATCAGATAACACCGCCCGCAGAGTTCAGTTCACTGCCAAATGAAAAAGGAATCTGGTTTCAAACCCCAGACCTGCAAATATTGGCATCTGTTTTCCCATCAACTACGGTTAGGCTCTTAAAGGAAGGGTCAAAGCAGGCTGGGTGAAATCAAATTTTTCTCCTGAGGAGGTCAAGGGAATCCTCCCCCCTCCCTTCCCCGTCCCTCAGCACTGTGCTCATTTGTATATATTTTGATTATCCTATTTATTTTGTTAATGAGGGGTACGTCCCCTTGGTTCTATTTATTGCGATTGTTGTCTTGTTTTTGTCCGTCTCCCCCGATTAGACTGTAAGCCCGTCGATGGGCAGGGATTGTCTCTATCTGTTGCTGAATTGTCCACTCCAAGCGCTTAGTACAGTGCTCTGCACAGAGTAAGCGCTCAGTAAATACTATTGAATGAATGAATGAACCCCATTTACTTGTATCCACCCCAACGCTTAGTACAGAGCCTGGCACAAAGTAAGTGCTTAACAAATACCATAGTAATAATCATTATTATAATAACAATTCAATAAATTATATTGAATGAATGAATGAGAGGGGTGCTTTGTGCCTCTGAGAACATTAGTTCAGTCTTTTTCTTTTTCTTTCTTTTTTTTTTGTGGTATTTGTTAAGCACTTATTATGTGCCAGGCACTGTACTAAACTCCGGGGTTGTTACAAGCTAATCAGGTTGGACACAGTCTCCGTCCCACGCGTGGCTCACAGTCTTAATCCCCCATTTTGCCGATGAGGTAACTGAGGCAGAGAGAAGCGAAGCGACCGGCCCAAGGTCAAGCAGCAGACAAGGGGTGGAGACGGAACTAGAACCCAGGTCCCGGCCCAGGCTCTAACCACTAGGCCACACTGCTTCTCTGCTCAGATCTGCAACGACCCAGAGACAGCGAGCGAGGGTCAGCGAGGGAATAATGATGTTGGTATTTGTTAAGCGCTTACTATGTGCAGAGCACTGTTCTAAGCGCTGGGGTAGATACAGGGTGATCAGGTTGTCCCACGTGAGGCTCACAGTTGATCCCCATTTTCCAGATGAGGGAACTGAGGCCCAGAGAAGTGAAGTGACTCGCCCACAGTCACACAGCTGACAAGTGGCAGAGCCGGGATTCGAACCCATGAACTCTGACTCCCAAGCCCGGGCTCTTTCCAATGAGCCACGTTGCTCCCAGCGTGATGAAGGGACAGAATAAGAAGCTCCAAGAGGCCTTAAAGCACTGGAGGGGTGGTGGACAGGACCCTCTCACCTTTGCCGATTTGTACATTCCAAGCGCTTAGTACAGTGCTCTGCACATAGTAAGCGCTCAATAAATACTATTGAATGAATGAATGGAGGTGGAGAACCAAAGCAGAGGCTAACGGTCCCCTGAACCGACGGATCTCGGGCTCAGTCCTCCACGTGACCTTCTAGAAGTGGTACAAGAGAACCGGAAAGTGCTTCCGGTCCTCACGATTTCATTCATTCGTTCCATCACTCATTCAATCGTATTTATTGAGCGCTTACTGTGGGCAGAACACTGTACTAAGCGCTTGGAAGAGTACAATACGATAATAAACGGACGCATTCCCTGCCCACAAGGAGTTTACAGTCTAGAGGACTTTCCCCACACTGGGGCCGATTCGCCCTACTGTGAGAAGATCCCCATCCCCACAGCACAAATGTATGTATCTGTAATTTATTTATGTGTTTATTTATCTATTTATTTATATTAATCTCTCTCTCCCCCTCTAGACTGTGAGCTCGTTGTGAGCAGGAATGTGTCTGTTGTTATAGTGTACTGTCGCAAGCGCTTAGTAATAATAATGTTGGTGCTTGTTAAGCGCTTACTATGTGCAGAGCACTGTTCTAAGCGCTGGGATAGATCCAGGATAATCAGGTTGTCCCACATGAGGCTCACAGTTAATCCCCATTTTACAGATGAGGGAACTGAGGCCCAGAGAAGTGAAGTGACTCGCCCACAGTCACACAGCTGACAAGTGGCAGAGGCGGGATTCCCTCTGGCTCCCAAGCCCGGCCTCTTTCCACCGAGCCACGCTGCTTCTCTAGTAGGGTGTTCTGCACATAGTAAGTGCTCAGTAAATATGATCGAATGAAAGATTTAGGCGCAGTCTTGCCTGGAGGCAGAGGGATGGATTCGTTGGCCTTTGGGAGGGTCAACCAAAGATGTCAGACGGAGCAGGGCTCTGAAGGCCCCAGATTGCGTAATGGTTTTCCAAGGCCTCTGGCAAAGGATGTCAAGATAGGAAGTCAGGATAGGGGCAGTCTGGGCCTCATCAGGCCCCAGGCTCGACCCTCCTTGGGCCGGCTCCTCCCATCCAGCCCCCAGACTCTAAAATCTCCTCAGGCCCAGAGAAAAAGGGCCACTTCGGACCCCTGAGATGGAGACGCAGTCAGCCCCTGGCCAACAGGGTCCAACGTCAGGGAAGGCGAGCCGGAAGACGGGACTGTGGATCAGCAGCGAGAAGCGGCGTGGCTCAGTGGAAAGAGCCCGGGTTTGGGAGTCAGAGCTCATGGGTTCTAATCCCGGCTCTGCCACTTGTCTGCTGCGTGACCTTGGACAAGTCACTTCACTTCTCTGGCCTCAGTTATCTCATCTGTAAAAATGGGGATTGAGACTGTCAGCCCCACAGGGGACAACCCGGATACCTTGTATCTACCCCAGCGCTTAGAACAGTGTTTGACACATAGTAAGCGCTTAACAAATACCATAATTATTTATTACTATTATTATTACCAGGTTCGAGGGTGAAGGCAGGCCTCTGCTACAGAAATGACCCCGGGGGCCATTCAGAAGCCTAAGTGAATTTTTAAAATCTGAATTGATTATAGACCCTGATTTTCAAATCAACAGGGTAGACCGGGATAATGTGGAGGTGTTCTTGGAGGGCTGTTTCCTGTTTCTAATGAGCAGTTGTTATTTTTTATTACTAGCATGAGAGTCCATAAGCAAAGGAGGGGGCAGAAAGGGCACATTTGTGAATTATGGGCAGGTGTTTCATCCGTGCAGAATGGCTCCCTTCACAACAAGAAGTGCAAGATTAAGATGTGATCCCTGATCTTAAGGGGAAGCAGGTTGGCCTAACGGAAAGATCACAGGCCTGGAGTAGGAAGGACCTGGGTTCTAATCCCGACTCCATCCCTTGTCTGCTCGGTGACCTTAGGCAAGTCATTTACTTCTCTGTGCCTCAGTTACCGCATCTGTAAAAAGGGGATTAAGACTGTGAGCGGCATGTGGGACACAGAGCGTGCCCAATCTGATTAGCCTGATTCATTTGTATCTAGCCCAGCACTTAGTACAGTCAGTGGCACATAGTAAGCGCTCAACCAGTACAATTAAAAAAAGGAGTTTGCAGTCTAGCAGGAGAGGCAGACACTAAAATAAATTACAGATAGGGAGAAAGAGTATAAAGATAAGAATATAAGTGCTATGGAGTCGGTCAGAGGCCGGTGGGTTGGCGAGTGAACATGTTGAAGTGGAAGATGAGGGAGAGATACGGGTGGGGAGATGAGAGATTAATCACGGAAGGCGTCCTGGAGGAATTGGGATTTCAGAAGGGCTCTGAAGATAGGAGTAAGGAATGATCTGCCGGACACGACGTGAAAGGGAAGGGAATTCCAGACAGGAGGGACGCAGATTAGAATTTCCTATGATCCCTTTCAGCCATCTGGAAAGATGACCAGAGGAATATAGAGGATCAGGACCAGTCAGGCCTGAAGAAGACCGAGAGGGGAAAAGGGTGGAAGTTTAACAGTATCGTGGAGGAACATGACAGGGCAAACGCAGAAATGTTGTTTGCCAAATCCCACAATTCCAGGAAGAGGCGTTTTCTTTTGATATTAATCATTTACTTTGTGCCAGACACTTTTCTAAACCCTGGGGTAGATATAAAGTAATCAGGTTGGACACAGTCCGTGTCTCACATGGGGATCACGGGCTTAATCCCCACTTTACAGATGACGTAACTGAGGCCCAGAGAAGTGAAGTGACTTGCCCGAGATCCCACAGCAGACAAGTTGGTGGAGTTGGAATTAGAATCCAGGACCTTCTGACTCCCAGACCCATGCTCTATCCACTAGGCTATGCTGCTTCTCAGGTATTCCCACTGAAGATTGAAGGTGGACCGATCAGAATGAGCAGTGAAAACTCTTATTTACCCAAAAGATGATAAACATGGGATTTCTTCCCGTGGGAAATTCCAGATGGTTCAAGAAGGGTTTTTACAGGAATCCATAATGGTTTACTAGAGGGAAAGTAAGAAGGGCGTGGCCTAGTGGATAGAGCATGGACCTGGGAGTCAGAAAGACCTGGGTTCTAATCCACTCCGTCACTTATCTGTTGTCTGATCTTGGGCAGGTCACTTAAGGTCTCTGCCTCAGTTACCTCATCTGTAAAATGGGGATTAAGACTATGAGCAGCGTGGCGTAGTAGCTAGAGCCCGGACCTGGATGTCAGAAGGTCATGGGTTCTAATCCCGGATCTGCCACTTGTCTGCCGTGTGACGTTGGGCAATACACTTTACTTCTCTGGCCCTCAGTTACCTCATCTGTAAAATGTCGATTACAGTCGATTAGACTGTAAGCCCGTCAAACGGCAGGGACTGTCTCTATCTGTTGCCGACTTGTTCATCCCAAGCGCTTAGTACAGTGCTCTGCACATAGTAAGCACTCAATAAATACTATTGAAAAAAATGGGGATTGAAATTGTGAGCCCCACTTGGGACAGGGACTGTGCCCAACTTGACTTACTTGTGCCACCCCAGCGCTTAGTACAGTGCCCGGCACATAGTAAGCACTTAACAAATACCACAATTATTATTATTATGTGGGACAGGAACTGTGCCCAACCCAATTACCTTGTATCTACTCCAGCGCTAATACAGCGCCTGGCACATAGTAAGCACTTAACAAACACCGCCATTATTATGATGATGAAGAAATACAGAGGGAAAATTTAAGTACGTTCGGTGGTCCAGGCCTCGGGACTAGGATGAAGGATGCTAAGGAAGCCCTGGGCTTCCTTCCAAGGATCCCGGGTTGGATGGAGGGATGATGGGGTGTCTGACTCAGTGGCACCCTCAATGACGGTCTCATGTCCCGGGTCCGTTAACGGGACGTCTGTCCGCCCTCGAGCAGCTTGACCTGGGGCCACATCCCCAGTGGGAGAAGCTGCTGGCCGGGGGCGGGTCTCCGGAGGTGCCCACGGGACACGGGCCCGGGGACCATTCGCAGAGAAAGAGCCGAGCCGAAGAGCCATTCTCTCTCTTTGCTCCGTCTCCCCAAGATCTCGGAGCCGGCCCCGAAAATCGCATCGTCGGCATCGCCACCACGCCCGGTCCGACAGCTCTGAGTCCCGTTTCTCCAGCTGCTCCAGCAGGTAACGGCGCTCTCTTTCCCGAGTGGAGAGGGGCTTCAAAAAAATGTCCCTCCGTGCCCCCTTCCCCCTACCCGTCCTTTCTCTGCCACCCACTTTTATTCTTTCTTTCATTCAGTGGTGTTTAAAAGTGGCTCAGGGGAAAGAGCCCGGGCTTGGGAGTCAGAGGACGTGGGTTCTAATCCCGGCTCTGCCACTCATCTGCTGTGTGACCTTGGACAAGCCACTTAACTTCTCTATGCCTCTGTTACCTCATCTGTAAAATGAGGATTAAGACTGTGAGCCCCACGTGGGAAAATCTGAGTACCTTGTATCTATCCTAATGTTTAGAACAGTGCTCCGCATGTAGTAAGCACTTAAAAATACCATTATTATCATTATTATTATTATTTATTAAACACTTACTGTGTGCTGAGCACTGTACTAAGTGCTTGGGACAGTACAATAGAACAATAATGAGACACATTCCCTACCCACAGCAAGCTTCCAGCAGCATGGCTCAGTGGAAAGAGCCTGGGCTTCGGAGTCAGAGGTCCTGGGTTCGACTCCCAGCTCTGCCACTTGTCAGCTGTGTGACTGTGGGCAAGTCACTTAACTGCTCTGTGAGTCAGTTACCTCATCTGTAAAATGGGGATTAACGGTGAGCCTCACGTGGGACAACCCGATGACCCTGTATCTACCCCAGCTCTTAGAACAGTGCTCTGCACATGGTAGGCGCTTAACAAATACCAACATTATTAACATTATTATTACAGTTTACAGCTTTCCTTTGAGCCCAGGACATTCCATGCTCCTGGCTCCTGTAAGAAAGGAAGGGAGCGATGTATTGTCCGTTGCTCGTCCCTCTAGACTGTAAGCTTGTTGTGAGCAGGGAATGGGTGTGTTTATTGTCATATAAACTGTAAGTGCTCAGTAAGTGCTCAGTAAATTCCACTGAATGACTGGTGGAGTGACTTTTAGACTAAAGGAAGATATGAGAGACAGGTTAAGTGACTCTCTGTCACTTAACCCCACCCCCATTCCCCATCCCCCTCCAAAAAAAAAAAAAAACCTTCAAAACTCTCTTGGCTTTGATGAGCTGGATGTTTATTATTAACATGTATTAAGAGAAGCAGCATGACATAGTGGATAGAGCACGGGCCTGGGCGTCACAAGGTCTTGGGTTCTAATCCCCGCTCTGACACTTCCCTGCTGTGTGCCCTTGGGGAAGTCACTTCACTTCTCTGGGCCTCAGTTACCTCATCTGAAACTGTGAGCTCCACGTGTCCAACGTGATTTGCTTCTTCCCTCCCCCCGCCCAGTGCTTAGTACAGTGCCTGGCACATAGCGCATACCAAACACACAATTGTCATTATTATTATTATTATTGTATAACCTGTCTGTTAATTCTGTAGTGTACTCTACCGAGGGCTTAGTACAGTGCTCTGCCCACAGAAAGTGCTCAACAGATCCCACTACACTGACTTTTAGGCTGAAGGAGGATTTGAATCCCAGAGAGCTTAAATGATTCTTGTTGTCATTTAACCCCAGTCCCCAACCCCCTCTCCCACTCCCCAAAGAACCCCTCCAAAGCCTCTTGGCTTTGATGGATATTTATTATTGATATGGATTATGTAACCTGACTGTTTAATTCTGTTGTAGTGTACTCTCCCAAGAGCTCACTACAGGGTTTTGCACCCAGTAAGGGCTCAATAAATATGATAGATTGATCGACTGTAATTGAGCTACTGGGACTACTTCTAGCTGTGTGACTTTGGGCAGTCACTTCACTTTTCTGTGCCTCAGTTACCTCATCTGTCAAATGGGGATGAAGACTGTGAGCCCCACGTGGGACCACCTAATCACCTTGTATCCCCCCCAGCGCTTAAAACAGTGCTTTGCACATAGTAAGCACTTAACAAATGCCATCAATAGTATTACTACTAATACTATCATCGTCAATGATAGTACGATTGAATGAATGAAATTGATCGAATGAAATATGATTGAATGAATTGAATGACTATTACTACTATAATAATAATTATGATGGCAATTGTTAAGCGCTGGGGTGGGTACAAGCAAATTGGGTTGGGCATAATCCCTGTCCCACCTGGGGCTCACAGTCCCTATTCCCAGGATTATCGTCATCAGTGGTATTTATTGACTGCTTACTGTGTGCAGAGCACTGTGTTAAGAGCTCGGGAGCGTACAATACAACAGAGTTGGCAGATACACAAGCAAGCTTACAGTTTTCAGTCTATGACTACTAACCCTTCCAGGCCCCCTTGGGCTTCCTAAGTCCCACAACATTCCCAACTTTCCCAGCAGGCCCAGAGCCAGGTCACAGGAAGGAAGGCGGAAATCCAGAAGGAGGCATTCTCGCCACGGCTCCCGGGCCATCCGAAAGGGAACCGTGAGCCCCAGGACCCGTCCCGGCCACCCCAGGACCCAAACACTTCAGCTCTACAATCTCTTCTCTGCCAAGGATGTCGTAAGTATTCCATGATGCCCCTCTCTGCTTGTGCTAGCCCAGGTCACCTGGGAAAACAAAAAACCAAAACCAAAAAAAATAACAAACCCAAATAAGCCACATAAGGATTTTTTTTTATAATTTCGGAGGTGTCAGAGCTGGTTGGTAACTGGATTATTTATTTGTGACACAGATGTGTCTAAAAGTCAATGGTCTTCAACTCTCAGTCACCAGGGGCAGGGAGGGGGTCTTCAGGAGGATGGGGGGAAAAGGGAGGGAAAGAAATGATTTTCGCAGGCTTTAATGTAGGGGGCATTTAACGAGACGTGGACTGTAAACAATGATTCTTTTTGCAGGGACATTTTTGTGATTTGGAGGAGGAGGGTTTTCTGATCTGTGGAGGTTTTCTTTGATTCTTAGCCATGGTTCAGGCATTCAGGGCCGGGGCCAACACATTATATCTCTCTCTCACACACACACACATACAGACACACATACACACCACACCCCCCCAATCACACACACCCCTACCCCCCTTTCAAGGACAGAAGATGATGATGTTGGCCAGGATTCATTTCAGAATGACAATGTGACCTTGAGTGTATGGACGGCTATTCTTCTAGGAACTCAAAGGACACTGTTTAAATTCCCCTATTTTACATTAGGGCCTCTGGCAGATAGGCAGAAGACTCATCTTTTTCGGCCCATTTAGGCCCATTTTGCAGATGGGGGGGGAACTGAGGCCCGCAGAATTTTAAGTGACTTGCCCAAGCTCCCGAACCTCAACCCAGTGATCTATTCAAACCACCATCCCTTCATATTTGAAAATTTTTCACCAAGTTCTGGATGCCGGTGTGGTTTCACAAAAGATATCCTTTCTTTCCCGAGAGGGAGCCTTATGCCTTAGTTACACCTTTGTGTAAGTGAATTTATGATACCCATTTTCTCCCCTAATTCCATAGAGATGATTTTCAGTTACTAAAAACGTACCACATTTGAAGCAAGAAAGGTGTAAACAGAAAGGCAGGATGGAGGACCAAGTCGATAGGAGTTTTAAGTAATATTCCAAGAAGGGATCGATTCTCTGGAAAGTACAATCGAAGAGTTTGCAGGAAGGTTGTGATGTAAGTCGAGAAGGTCTTGGGTGCTGAATTTTGGTCCTTTGCAGAAAAGAAGGTCCTTAGCTCTAGTCCCCCTGAAGTACAGAGGGGACACCTGATTTTCCCCGGACACTTGAAGTCCAGATGTGTTTAAAGTCAACTCTCAATGAGCCGAGCGGGTGGAAAGGAGCGATGGTGTAGTTAAAGCAGAACAGTGCATAATCCAAAATGGTGGCTGGCAGTTTGGCCCCCAAATGGGCAGCGTGAAAAGGCAGTCTGGGAACCATCTCATGGCTGGGCAGGTGACCACCGTTTCCTAGAACCTGAAGAGAGACATGTCTGTAGGCTGGGTATCGAGGCGTCGGGGTGGGGAGGGAAGGGCATGGGTGTCAGAACATCCGAGAAAAGACAGGTTTCTCAGTTGATATGACCTTATAGAAATAATCATCCGCCAAGAGACTTCATTGTGCGTGAATCATCGAGAGTTGACTATACTGCGTATAAACACAGGGTTGGCCATTCCATCCCTGACTTAGAAAACACTCGAGAGCAGAGTGGTTTGTTCCTGAGCCTCTGTTTATTTATCAATGCCTGCATTACCATTACTTTCGGGGCACCTACTTTGTGCATCACTAGATGCTTGAGAATAATTAAAAGCATGCAAGTTGAAGACATTCTCTCTCTGCAAGAAATTTAAGAAGCGGAGGAGACGAAGGAAAATGACCAAGTTTTGCTTGTCAAAAACAAACTGACCTTCTCCACCCCCACTCTCCGGTGCAGGAAGAGCAAAATCCCCCCAGTTCTAAATATTTTGAAGCCTCGCTGATCCTCTACTCCCGTGAGAGGGTGGGTCTTGGGCGCCTCAGTGATGGATAGCACTCCCAGAAGTCCCCCAGTAACCCAGTCTGGTTGGCTCCTCGTCTCCTCCTCCCTCCACGCCCACGGAAGTTGAGCCTTCTGGAATTCATGGGCCTCAATCACCCACGTGGGCCGTCAACGTAGCCCAAACCCTTGGAGAATTCCTCTGCTTCCTCCGGGCTCTGGCTCAGGGGGTCGGACCTGGTCAGTGAAAAGTTGGCTCACTGGCTCGCCTTCTCCCAACCGCTTCCATCCCCTAGCTCACGGGGGCCCGTTCAAGCTGCCCCTGGGATAATGATACAGAGGAAAGCCATCAATCAATCAATCAATCAATTGTATTTATTGAGCGCTTTCTGTGGGCATAGCACTGTACTAAGCACCGTCGACCCCTTTCCCACATCCTCCCCCTAGACTGGAACTTCCCCCCCTCTGTATGTGGCAGAATACCACTCTTTCCACCTTCAAAGCGTTCCTGAGGTCACATCTCCTCCAGGAGGCCTTCCCCGATAAAATCCTCCTTTCCCCAGCTCACTCTCCCTTCTGTGTCATCTACGTACTTCAATCTGTGACCTTCGGACACTTGATATTCGCCCCAACCCCACCCCCCAAAGTACATATCTTTAAAATATCTATTATAAATTATTTATTCACAATAATGCCTGTCTCCCCCTCTAGACTGTAAGCTCATTGTGGGAAGGGAATATGTCTGTTATATTGTACTCCCATTCATTCATTCAGTTGTATTCATTCATTCAATAGTATTTATTGAGCGCTTACTATGTGCAGAGCACTGTACTAAGCGCTTGGAATGAACAAGTCGGCAACAGATAGAGACGGTCCCTGCCGTTTGACGGGCTTACGGTCTAATCGGGGGAGACGGGCGGACGAGAACGATGGCGATCAATAGAGTCGAGGGGAAGAACATCTCGTAAAAACAATGGCGACTAAATAGAATCGAGGCGATGTACATTTCATTAACAAAATAAATAGGGTAATGAAAATATATACAGTTGAGCAGACGAGTACACGAGCGCTTACAGTGTGTAGAGCACTCTACTAAGCGCTTGGGGAGAGTACAATATAACAAGAGAAGCAGAGTGGCTCAGTGGAAAGAGCACGGGCGTGGGCGTCAGAGGACGTGGGTTCTAATCCCGGCTCTGCCCCTTCTCTGCTGTGTGACCTTGGGCAAGCCACTTAACTTCTCTGGGTCTGTTACCTCATCTGTAAAATGGGGATTAAGACTGTGAGCCCCACATGGGACAACCTGATCATCTTGTATCTGCCTTAGCGCTTAGAACAGTGCCTGGCACATAATAAGTGCTTACAAATACGATAATAACAATAATAGTAATAGTCATTATTATTAACAATAAGCAGCTTTCTCCAAGCACTCTCTAAGCGTTCTCCCAAGTGCTTAGTGGCTCAGTGGAAAGAGCCCGGGCTTGGAAGTCAGAAGTCAGGCGTTCGACTCCCGGCTCCGCCGCCTGTCAGCTGTGTGACTGTGGGCAAGTCACTTAACTTCTCTGAGCCTCAGTTCCCTCATCTGTAAAATGGGGATTAAAACTGTGAGCCCCACGTGGGACAATCTGATCAGCCTGTATCTCCCCCAGCGCTTAGAACAGTGCTCTGCACATAGTAAGCGCTTAACAAATACCAACATTATTATTACTCTGAACACAGTAAGATCTCAATAAATATGATTGTTTGACTAGATTCCTTGAGGTTTTTAAAACCACCAGCCAAACCATTAATGTCCTGTCTTTGAGGGTCTTTGTGGAATTCCAGTATTCTTTCAGACCCACAGTGGGGAGTCAGAATACTGAGGTCCATAGGCAGTTAGTTGGTCACTTCAGTGGCTTGTCCCAGAAAGAAAATATGACCTCAAATCACTTCTCTGACAGTAACTTACAGCCTGGAGCAGCGACGAGGCTGGGAAAATCTTTCCTGAGAGGAATCCGCGTGCCCTAGATACCCCTATGTGGAAGGGAACTCACGATACCTGTTTCCTCCCCTAGCTCCATAGAGATGATTTGATTTGATTCTAAACATACCTCATTTGAGTCAAGAGAGTTATAAATGGAAAGGCAGGATGTTTGACCAAGTAGAGAGGAGCTTTAAGTAATATTCCAAGTAGGGAGAGATGCTCGGGAAAGGACAACCGAAAAGTTTGCAGGAAGGTTGTGTTCTAAGTCGAGATGTTATTTTAGACATCTAGGCCTGGGCTCTTTCCACTTGGTCACGCACTGCTTCTCTTCATCTGAGCCTCACTGGTAAATGCACTTCACAAGTGGAGTGTTTGCAACTCTCCTTTGAAAGTGCCCAGTGAAGACAGCATCTCTGGATTATTCGGGTCCCGAACTGGATTTTTTTCTGGAGTCTAAAGGATCCAACCTGCCTCTCTGCCCAGCCTAGATTAACCAGATAACTGCCAACTCTCCACTCGACACAAGGTAGACATCAAGCCGACAGACCTCTAAACTCATTGTGGACAGGGAATGTGCCGGTTTATTGTGGTACCGTACTCTTCTAAGCGCTTAGTACAGTGCTCTGCACAAAGTGAGCATTCAATAAATGTGATTGACTGACCTGTGGAGGTGCTGTCTGCTGTGTGTGACCTTGGGTAATAATAATAATAATGATGGCATTTGTTAAGCGCTTACTAAGGGCAAAGCACTGTTCTAAACACTGGGGAGGATACAAGGTGATCAGGTTGTCCCACATGGGGCTCACAGTCTTAACGCCCGTTTTCCAGATGAGGGAACTGAAGCCCAAAGAAGTGAAGTGACTTGCCCAAAGTCACACAGCTGACAAGCGGAAGAGCTGGGATTTGAACCCATGACCTCTGACTTGCCAGCCTGGGCTCTTTCCCCTGAGCCACGCTGCCTTCTCTGGGTACTGTCCTACATGACTGCTGTGTGACCTTGGGCAAGTCACTTCACTTCTCTGGGCCTCTCTTCCCTCCTCTGGAAAATGAGGATTATGAGTGTGAGCTCCATGTGGGACAGGGACTGTGTCCAACCTGATTAGCTTGTATCTACCCAAGCGCTTAGAACAGAGCTTGGCACATAGTAAGCGCTTTAATAAGTATCGTAGTTATTATTATTATTACTGTCTCCATCTGTCTCTCTCCCTGCGGCAAGCCATAGGTAGAATTCCCGTGAACCGAGGTAGAATCTCCCAACCCAAAGCCCGCTCCTCCTCAGCGGGCAACCAATCTTTATCTAACATTCCAGCTCAGTTAGGCACTTCCCCCTCCCAGAACAACAGATGCCTCCCCTCTCCTCCTCCTCCAGAGAACCCCAAGGGATTCATCTGGTCAGAGACCCCCATTGCTCAAACCTGTCGTGACTAGAGGGCCTAAGGGCATTAAAAGCAACAGAAACAACAACCACTAAAAAGCTTAACGTCACTCGGAAATGAGCATGTATTTAAAAAAAAAAAAGAAACCCAGCCAAGCTCTGCCACGCAAGGCTTTCTACACTAGAGAGTTAACTCCCCATATGGCCGGGAAGAAATTTTATAGCCATATCTCTCCACGGGGCCATTTGAAGCTCAGTAAATGGCCTTGTTCAGTTTAATTGGAATCCTCTCCCGGATTGTATTTCTGTAACCTATTAGGTTTCGCTGCCTCTTGATCTAGGAATTCAGTTGAAATTAAATTTTGAAGTGTAAGGGAGAGGTTGCTGTTTTGAGCCTTGATTAAATAATGATCTGAAACCAAAACAATAAATAACTCCGCAAGATCCCCACCCCCCGGGGGCTGAGAGAGATTCTTGGAGAAAACGGAGAGAACCAAAGTTCACGATGGATATTTAATTACTCGTTCGAAAAACCTAAGCGTTAACAGAGCAGATTAAGGTGCCCGAGAGATGAGCCAGACCTGCCGATCATAAAGGAGAAGCTGAATTAGGAGGGGACTAGGGGATCTCCAGCTTTATGGATGCCGGTCTGTTGTTGCTTGCTCAGCTTTGACTGAAAACAATTAAATCAGCCGGAGAGAGAATGAGGATTTGTTGTTTTGGGGGGCGTCTGTCAACCTCCTGGTTAAAGTGGGAGAATGAATGCTTACAGAAGGGCGAGAAGAGCAGGCTTTAGACTCCTCCCAAACTTCTTCAAATGCCATCGAGTCGTTTCCGACCCAGGGCGGCTCGGTGGACACCCCCTCTTCAGAACATCCCATCTTCTGCCATAAAGTCATTCCGGTACGTATATCCGTAGAGTTTCCTTGGTGGAGATACGGAAGCGGTTACTTCTTCCACGCAGTCATTTTGACTTCTTCCCGAGTCTCTTTTGTCATCTTTGATAGACGTTTTGATGGTTCGACCATCCGTCTTTGACTCTTTCCCACGCCGCCCCTGCCCAGCACAGGTGAACCGACTTGGCCTGTCGCTCCGGCTTCGGGCTTTCCATTCCGGGTAGCCCCATACGGCATAGCTCTGTAAGCTTCGTCAGCGTAAGCAAACTCTCCTGCCACGATAAGGCGTCGATTCATAGGAGAATCTCCAAAACTAGAGTCAAGATTTCCAGAGCGATATCCACTTCTGCTGCGTTTCGAGGGTAGGAAAACAAATTCATTGGAGTTGATTAATTTCACGATTAAATGGGCTCGTGCAGCTGACAGAGTGAGGCTATTTCCTCCGGGCTGAGGGAAGCCGGGGAGGCGTTGACTGAAATGTTAGTGTTATTTCAGATATGGAGGTAGGTAACGGGGAAAACTCATGGCCTGGGAGTCAGAGAACCTGGATTCTAATACCTGCTGTGGGACCCTGGGCAAGTCATTTCACTTCTCTGTGGATGGAGACCGGGCCTGGGAGTCAGAAGGACGTGGGTTCTAATCCCGACTCCGCCACTAGTCTGCTGTGTGACCTTGGGCAAGCCACTTCTCCAAGCCTCCGTTGTCTCATCTGTGAAATGGGGATAAGGACTGTGAGGGATTGTGTCCAAACTGATTACCTCGTATCTACCTCAGCACTTAGAACAGTGCTTGGCACATTGTAAGCACCTAACAAATACCATAATTATGATTATTATTCTCTATGCCTCAGTTCCCTCATCTGTAAAATGGAGATTCGATGCCTGTTCTTCCTCCTACTTATACGGTGAAACCCACGTCGAAGGAGCACGAGCTTGGTAGTCAGAGAACGTGGGTTCTAACCCCGGCCCCTCCATTTGCAGTTGTGGGGCTTTGGGCAAGTCACTTAACTTCTCTGTGCCTCAGTTACCTCAATTGTAAAATAGGGATTAAGACTGTGAGCCCCACATGGGCTAACCTGATCACTTTATATCTACCCCAGTAATTAGAACAGTGCTTGGCACATAGTAAGCGCTTAACAGATACCTGAGAGAGAGAGAGAAAGAGAGAAGCAGAGACTGTAACCGTTCTGCATATACCATAACTATTCTAGCGCTTAGGGCACTGTTTGACCCATAGTAAGCACTCCACAGGTACCACAATTATTATTAAGGTAGGAAAACAAATCAGGAAATAGGAAGAACTATGTATTGGATGGGTGGTGCAGAGGACTCTGGGATTGGGCCCACCCAACATTGAACATGGGGCAGCCACCAATCATCTGGTGCGAATGGCAAGTAAAAGAACTATAACCACGATGTGGAGAGGAGTATGTCTGCCAACTCTGTTATATTGGACTCTCCCAAGCACTCGGTACAGTGGTCTGCATGCAGTAAGCACTCAAAAAATAGCACTCATAGGTCTTTTTTATAGTATTTGTTAAGCATTTATTATGTGCCAGGCACTGTTCCAAGCCCAGGGATAGACACTAGACCGTCAGGTTGGACACAGTCCCTATTCCCGCATGGGGCCGACAGTCTTAATCTTCATTTTCCAGCTGAGGTAAGTGAGGCCCAGAGAAGTGAAGTGACTCGCCCAAGGTCACACAGCAGTCGAGTAGCAGAGCCGGGATTAGAACCCATGACTCCCAAGCCCATACTCTATCCATAACGCCAGGCTGCTGCTGTTGACTGATGGATCTATGGAACCCCAGAATCTGGAAAGGACAGGCAGGTGTTAAGGGGAGTAGCTGAAATGCAAATAAGAACAAATTCCAAAGCTGAGGAAGAATCAGTCTATCTAATAGTATTTATTGCACACCTCCTATTCACTTGGGAGAAAACAGTCAGAAAAACTCAGTTCTTGCCCTCAAGGAGTTTACGGTCCAATGGGGGCAGATGGGAAGATCCAAATTATGATTACCCAAAGTAATAATAATGATATTTATAAAGTGCTTTCTATGTGTACTGAGCCCTGGGGTAGATGGGTAGATAGAAAGTTAATCAAGTGGAGCCCCGACCCTGTCCCGCATAAGACTCCAGGTCTAAGTAGCAGGGAGAACAGATGATTTATCCCCATTTTCCAGATGAGGAAAGTGAAGCTGAGAGAAGTTAAGCGATTTGCCTGAGGTCACCCAGGAGGAGGAAAAGGGGGAGGGGAAGAGGAGAAAAAGAAGCGGGAGAGGAGGAGGAGGAGAGGTATTTGTGCGATTCTGTTATGAAGTCTGCATGGTCTGATTCTCAGACGAGATAATTGGGGTTGCAGCCATGTTCTATCGAGACAAAGGAAATCAACTGGGCAGTAAGGCATGCCAAATGATGTGAAAACCTGCTCAATGTTGCCAGAGTTAGAGCCTGCAAACGGCAGGAATAGAAGAGAGGGAAAAGTTAGCTCCTTCCCAAAGGCAGAAGGGCGCGATCGTTATAAACGTGGCGATTTTGCCCACAGCTTCCACCTTGAGGAGAATGAGCCCACTTTACTCTTCTTACCCCAATTTACTTGTCCTATGTTGATTCCTTTCAGGAGGTAGTTCCCCCATAGGAGATCAATGGGTATATATCTAGAATTCTATTTATGTATATTGTTGCCTGTTTTCTTGTTTTAATGTCTGCCTCCCCCCCTTCTAATCTGAAAGCCTGGTGTGGGCAGGGATTGTCTCTCTTTATTGTTGAATTGTACTTTCTAAGCACAATTTCTCTGCACCACAGTGCTCTGCACACAATAAGCACTCAATAAATACGATTGAATGAATGAATGATGAAAGAAAGAAAGAAAGAAAGAAAGAAAGAAAGAAAGAAAGAAAGAAAGAAAGAAAGAAAGAAAGAAAGAAAGAAAGAAAGAAAGAAAGAAGAAAGAGAGAGAGAGAAAGAGAGAGAGAGAAAGAAAGAAAGAAAGAAAGAAAGAAAGAAAGAAAGAAAGAAAGAAAGAAAGAAAGAAAGAAAGAAAGAAAGAAAGAAAGAAAGAAGAAAGAAAGAAAGAAAGAAAGAAAGAAAGAAAAAGAAAGAAAGAAAGAAAGAAAGAGAGGGAAGAGAGGGAAGGGAGGGAAGGGAGGGAAGGGAGGGAAGGGAGGGAAGGGAGGGAAGGGAGGGAAGGAAGGGAAGGAAGGGAAGGAAGGGAAGGAAGGGAAGGAAGGGAGGAAGGAAGGAAGGAAGGAAGAAAGGAAGGAAGAAAGAAAGAAAGAAAGAAAGAAAGAAAGAAAGAAAGAAAGAAAGAAAGAAAGAAAGAAAGAAAGAAAGAAAGGGAAGGAAGGGAAGGAAAGAAAGAAAAGACCCCAAGGGGGTGGGGGCCTGGGAGGGGAGGAGATAAGAAGGCTTTGAGACTGTGAGTCCATTGTGGGCAGGGATTGTCCTCTGTTTGTTGCTGAATTGTACTTCCCAAGTGCTTAGTGCAGTGCTCGGCACAGAGTGAGTGCTCGAAAAATGCGATTGAATGAATGATCCTCAGAGACCTGCTAGAAAGTAGGCAGCTGGGACATTGAAGACCTCAGTGGATCTTATGCCTTCACCCCACAAACTGCCAACTCCGGACAAGAGACCTAGTGTCCAAGAAAGCCAGAATGGCAAATCTAAAGGGGGCATGGGGCCGGGACTAAAAGGACCAGGGAAGACTGCCAGGCTAGTTCGTGACTTTGACATCCCATCTGCCAGCTCTGCTGGGCTGTGCATATAGAAAGCACTCAATAAATACCACTGATGATACGATACGACAGAATCGATCGGCACGTTCCCTACCCACAAGGAGCTTACGGTCTAGAGGAATCCTGGTTACCTATCTAGCAGTTTATAGATTTCATTAGATCCTTTCAGAGGGGACTGCGACTCATTTAAATAATGAGGCTTTAAGGATGTACCATTCTAGCAGCGGGGAGAGGGCAGAAGGAAGGGAGGAAGAAAAGTGTCTCCAGAAAATCTCCCTTCTGCTATTAGTGTGTTCTTGCTCTTGGAGGCCTCCAGAGATCCGGTACTCCTGAGGGCTTGAGGGAAATTCCAGTGGTTTAAAACCAATATGACGCACCGAGCTGAAAGATTAGAAGAGCGGAGGAGGAGTAATCCTAGGTGAAAGATGAGCCATAAGGCAACAGACAGGATTCTGTTTAGGAATCTGAAAGATATCGTGGTGTCATCCCCGAGGTGTGTGGGAGAGGAGGGGTTCCTGGATTCCCCCCTGCAACCTTTCTCTTTGTGATCCACTCGTGGTCCCCTCCCCCGAACCTCGGTTTCACTGGCATTTCTATTCCCAGCTCTCCTACTTATCTGCCGTGTGGCCTTGGGGAAGTCCTTTCACTTCTCTGTGCCTTAGTTACCTCGTCTATAAAACGGGGATTAAGACTGTGAACCCCATGCGAGACAGGGACTGTGTCCACCCCGATTTGCTTGTATCCACCCCAGAGCTTAGCACGGTAGCTGGTTTAGTAAGCGCTTACCAACCACCAAAATTATTGGTGTTATTAGGCAAGTGGCAGAGCTGGGATTAGAACCCAGGTCTCCTGACTCCCAGGGCCTGGTTCTTTCCACTAGGCAATGCTGCTTCTCTCCATCTGAGACCCAACTCTCCTCTGCCTCACGGAGGGAAATACAGTTAGGAACAGTCAGCTTTTACCCTCCCTTTCTTTGAAAATCATGTTGAAGGGGAGTGAACTCCTGGGACCTAACTTTAACCTGGTTTCTTTACTAGCCGTTCCTGCAGCCAGCTCAGTGAAAAGAGCGTGGGCTTCGGAATCAGAGGTCATGGGTTCGACTCCCGGCTCTGCCACTTGTCAGCTGTGTGACTGTGGGCGAGTCACTTCATTTCTCTGTGCCTCAGTTACCTCATCTGTAAAATGGGGATTATCTGTGAGCCTCACGTGGGACAAACTGATTACCCTGTATCTGCCCCAGTGCTTAGAACAGTGCTCTGCACATAGTGAGCGCTTAACAAATACCAACATCATCAGCCAAATCTGCCCACCTGCTGTCTCTGTGGCCCCCTTTATGCTTAGAATGAGGACATTTGAAGGGACCCTATAACTGCCTGCCTAGCTGAGGGGTCAGGAGCACCCCACCTAACAGCCTGGGACTCAAAAGGTTATGGGTTCTAATCCTGGCCCCGCCACTTGTCTGCTGTGTGACTTTGGACAAGTTGCTTCATTTCTCAGGGCCTCACTTACCTCATCTGGAAAATGGGGATTGAGAATGGGAGCCCCATATGGGACAGGGTCTGTATCCAACCTGATTTTCTCGTATCAACTGCAGCACTTAGAACAGTGTCTGGCACAGAGTAAGCCCTTAAAAATACCATTATTATTAACTAGCTGCCAGAGAGAACGGAGATAATCACTTGGATAAACGCAGGAAACACTTTTTCCTGAAATATCTCTCAAGTTCGTAGACTTAGCATTGTCCTTCACATTATTAAAGCAGCGTGGCCTTGTGGAAAGAGAACGGGCCTGGGAGTCCGAGGATCTGGGTTCCAATTCTAGCTCCTCCACTTGTCTGCTGTGTGACCTTGGGCATGTCACTCAACTTCTCAGTGCCCTCACCTATAAAATGGGGATTAAATCCTACTCCCTCCCGCTTCGACTGTGAGCCCCATATGGGACAGGCACTCTGTCCAACCTGATTATTTTATACATATCCCAGGATGTAGTACAGTGCTCGGCAAACAGTAAGTGTTTAAAAGATACTATTATTAATAATAATAATGATGATGGTATTTGTTAAGCACTTACTATGTGCTATGTATTCTTATTACTATTAATAATAGTAATGAGCATATTTTAGTTCGATTCCTATTATGATATGAATGATTTTCTTTTTGAAATAATAATAAGAAAAAAATCCAGCTCATCTAAGCCAAAAGGATTTGGGGGGTTTTGCTTAGGGGGAAGGGAGGGTGGCTAACATCAGCCAGATCATTTCTTCAGTTCTCTGCTGAGAGTTATCTTGGTAGCCGGGAGGAAATCCAGATAAGACCCAAACTCCTAGCCTGCGGGAAGAAATCCACTGTGCTTGGAAATGGACCCACTCCCCCTGAGCAGTAAAAATCGCCTCCCCTCTCCCCTGCCCCAAATCCGGCACCCACCTAACCCTTCACCCACCTCTTCCACGTTCCCTACCCCATATACCCAACCAGACAACTCTCCATCCAACCTGCTTCCTCAAGGTCTAACAATAACTATAATTGTGGTATTTGTTAAGCACTGACTATGTGTGAAGCACTATATTAAGCGCTGGGGTGGATACAAGCAAGTTGTGTTGGGCACAGTCCCTGTCTCAGGTGAGGCTCACCATCCCATTCCCCATTTTCAAATGAGGGAACTGAGGCCCAGAGAAGTGAAGCGACCTGCCCAAGGTCACACAGCAGTCAAGTGACTGGAGTCTCTTCGATCCCCTCTCACAGCTCTAGTCCAGCATCTGAAAGAAATCCATCCGACGCTTCCATTCTGGGTTTCTTCATCATCATAATAATAATAAAGGTGGTATTTGTTAAGTGCTTACTATGTGCCAGGCACTGTCCTAAGCACTGGGATCGATACAAGCAAATCAGGTTGGATACAGTCCCTGTCCCACGTGGGGCTCACAGCCTTAATCCCCATTTGGCAGATGAGGTAAGGGAAGTGAAGTGACTTGCCCAATAGAGAAGGCAAGGGGAAGAGCCGGGATTAGAACCCAGGTCCTTGTGACTCCCAGGCCCATGCCCTATCTACTAGGCCACTCTGCTTCTCCTCCTCACGGGGTAACCCTTATTCTTAGATATCCATCTTGCGGATCTCCGGGCCAGGACGAAGATAAAGGGGAAATCGCTTGGCGTTGGGTGACCTTTATCCGAGACGAGAAATCAGATGGCTTTTGCTAAGGCCGACCACCACCACTGGTCTTTAAAGCGGAGCTTGAAATGAAATTTTGCCATTGAGCAAAGGAACAGTGAGGATGCGAAGAGAGGGTTTATGTTTTTTCTTGTAATTTGAGACTCTAATGATGGACTTATGTTACCCGCTCTTCCCTTTTTCTTACACCTTACCTACTAAAGGAGGAGTTCTTGATTGGTAAGTGGATGCTATATCGCCCAGAAAACTAGGGAATGTATTAGAGGTCACTCGAAAACCGTACCTACCTTCTTACAGGGGGAAAAGGCACACCAAAAATATCCGTATATACCCTTTTTTTCCCCCCACCAGAGGGTTTGCCTTTCTTTTTCATTTAATTATGTTTTTTCTTTTCCTTAATTTGAAAGTGCTGGACCATTTGCCAGTTTTTTTTTTTTTCCTTTGGTCATAAATCCTTCTTTTTCTTTGATTTGGTTTTCTTTTGAGTGTGTGTGATGGTTGTCCTGCGAACCATTTTGATTTTATTTTTTTAGCCCAGTCCATTGACGACTGAGTGCAACCTTCATATACTTTGCAGTTTTGGTTATTTTTAGAAGAAGAGGTAGTTTTTTTGGTAAATACGCTCCCATTTTTTGGTTCCCCCGCCCCGATTTTTAGGTTCAATAGAGGATTTTTACGCACTTCTCTATTGTTTGGTTTCCTTCTCTTTTTTGGTTGATTTAGTAGAAAAACAATTCCTTATCATGTTTTTTTTTTCCTTTGATTCAACCTGGAACGCATGCCTCTTCTCTCTGCATGATGTTAAATCTTCCAATAATCATAGCGGGGAAAGCAGGTGTCTCCTTTCTGTGATATTCTCTCAGGGATATGTGCTTTTTGATTTTTTGCCTTCTCTCTCTCTCTCTCTCTCTCCTTTTGTTACAGTGCATCATGAGGGTAAATTACTTGGTTTATTAGAGACGGCACACGCACCCCAAATGTTCAACAGAGCCAAACGGATCTTTTTACTTTCAGATCTCTCAGCCGGGGTTTTCTGCTGACCTCTTTACCAAAACAGCCAACCAGCTGGACACCCTCCCCGCCGCGGCCGGAGGATCCCAAGAGTACGACTCAGGAAACGATACGTCCTCGCCTCCCTCCACGCAGGCCAGCTCGTCCCGGTCGAAGGACGGCCAGGAGCCGAGGGTGATCGGGATCCCCCACTCCAGCGGCCCGGGCACCTCCGGCCAGCGGAAGCCGGTCGACAACGGTTCGGATTCCGGCCACTCCTTCACCACGTGCTCTTCGCAGACCAAGGGATCCTCCGCGGACGCGCTCTCTCCGGACGCCCAGGGGCGCCGTCAGAGGTCAGGGACCTCCTAGGCCCGTGTGGGCTTCTGAGTGAACCCACTCTCTCCCTAGAAAATGGACCTAGAGAAGCAGCGTGGCTCCGTGGAAAGAGCCTGGGCTTCGGGGTCAGAGGTCACGGGTTCGAATCCCGGCTCTACCACTTGTCAGCTGTGTGACTGTGGGCAAGTCACTTCACTTCTCTGTGCCTCAGTTCCCTCATCTGTAAAACGGGGATTAACTGTGAGCCTCACGTGGGACAACCTGATGACCCTGTATCTCCCCCAGCGCTTAGAACAGTGCTCTGCACATAATAAGCGCTTAACAAATACCAACATTATTATTCCCTAGGCTAACTGGGGGAGGATTGAAATGATCAAATCAACCTTCATTTCCTTCTGTAGGACTCGGGGAAGACTTAAGGGAGGGGGAGGATGGTCACAGGCTTGTCTGCTTCTCTTACACACACAGTTCAGTCATTTAATCGTATTTCTGGAGCGCTTACTGGGTGCAGAGCACTCTGCTAAATGCCTGGGAGAGGACAATTCAACAATTAAACAGGCACATTTCCTGCTCACAACGAGCTGACAGTCTAGAGGGGGAGACAGACATGAATAGAAATAAATAAATGACAGATATGGACATAAGTGCTGTGGGGCTGGGAGGGGGGGATGAATAAAGGGAGCGGGTCAGGGCGACGCAGAAAGGAGTGGAAGAAGAGGAAAGGGGGGTTTAAGTCAGGGAAGGCTTCTTGGAGGAGATGGGCCTTCAATAAGGCTTTGAAGCTGGGGAGAGGGATTGTCTGGAGGATCTACCCCATTACCGTCCCCACTGCGGATTATCCACACTGAGGACTGCCTGTGTTGAGAGCTCTCTGCCCTGCTGATTCTCTGCACTACTGATTGCCCACCCTGTGGATTATCTGCACCGTGCGCTGTCCTCATCGTGGATTATCCGCTCTGTGGACTATCTGCTTTTACGGTCGTCTACTCTGCTGATTTCCGCGGTCCTGATTATCCGCACTGTGGATTATTTGCACCGTGCACTTCCACGCTGTGGATCGTCGGCGCTGTGGACTGTCTGCATTTACAGTTGTCCGCCTTGCTGATTCTCTGGCCTCCCGCTTATCCGCCCTGTTTATTATCTACACCGTGCACCATCCTCACTGTGGATTGTCTACACTGTCCTCATTGTGGATTATCTGCATCATCCTCACTGTGGATTATCTGCACCATACACTGTCCACGCTGTGGACTATCCACACTGTGTACTATCCGCAATTACAGTCATCGCTCTCCCGATTATCTGCCCTGTGAATTATCCACACTGCACACTTTCCACTCTGTGGATTATCCACACTGTGGACTGGCTGCAGTTAGAGTCGTCTGCCCTGCTGGTAATCTGCAGTGTGGATTGTCTGCACTCCTGATTATCCACACTGAGGATTATTTGCACTGCTGATTATCTGGATGGTGAGGGTGGCCCAGTGGAAAGAGCCTGGGTTTAGGAGTCAGGGGTCATGGGTTCTAATCCCGGCTCCGCCACCTGTCAGCTGTTTGACTTTGGGCAAGTCACTTCACTTCTCGGTGTCTCAGTTACCTCATCTGTAAAATGGGGATGAAGACTGTGAGCCTCACGTGGGGCAAGTTGATTACCCTGTATCTCCCCCAGCGCTTAGAACAGTGCTCGGCACATAGTAAGCGCTTAACAAATACCAACGTTATTATTATTATTTTCTGCACTGCTTATTGGCTGGACTATGGATTGGCCACACTGTGCATCTTCCTTTACTGTGAAGATTTGCATGTGCATTAGCCACCCAGCCCCTGCATTGGTCCTAGACAAAGCTTCCCCTACCCCCCGGCCAGGTTTTGTGGGTATTTCCATCATCCCAACCTGGTATAGCGGATAAAGCACGGAGCGGGGAGTCAGAAGGCCATGGGTTCTAATCCCTGCTTTGCCATCTGTCTCCTGTCTGGCCTTGGGCAAGTCACTTTACTTCTCTGGGCCTCAGTTCCCTCATCTGGAAAATGGGGATAGAGACTGTGAGCCCCATAATAATAATAACAAATGTTGGTATTTGTTAAGCGCTTACTATGTTCAGAGCACTGTTCTAAGCGCTGGGGTAGGTACAGGATCATCAGGCTGTCACATGTGAGTCTCACAGTTAATCCCCATTTTACAGATGAAGTAACCGAGTCACAGAGAAGTGAAGTGACTTGCCCAAGTCACACAACTGACAAGTGGCACAGGGACTGTGTGCAACCTGATTACCTAGTATCTACCCCAGCATTTAGAATGGTGCATACAGTAAACATTTAACAAATACCATTATTGTTATTATTATTATAATCCTGGCTCTGCCATGTACGTTCAGTGTGACCTTCGGCCAGTCACTTAACTTCTCCGTGCCTCAGTTCCCTCATCTGCAAAATGGGGTCAATACCTGTTCTCCCTCCCACTTAGACTGTGAGTCTCATGTGGGACTGTATCCAGCCTGATTCGCTTGAATCCACCCCAGCGCTTACTACAGTGCCTGGCACGTAGTCAGCACTTAACAAATACCGCAATCATTATTACTGTTATTATGATTCAATAGTATTTATATTATAAATATAATACGATTATTAGCATTAGTATAATAGCATTATTATTACTGTTATTATCCCATCCCCAAGACAGTCCTAAAATTTAGATCCTTTGCTACCAGCTAAGATCCAACCCATTCAACTTTATGCTGATTTTCTACCTCCTGCCTCAGAGGAATGTAAGACTGTAGTTAAACACTGCATTGTCTTGGACATTTGGATTATCAACCTTTTAAACACAGAGATATTCCCAAGGCCTGGGTGGGGCAGGGACCGTATCCATCCCTTTTTACCTTGTATTCACCTTAGAACAATGCTTGGCATGTAGTAAGTGCTTAGCAAAACCCCCAATTACTTTTTGCCTCAATTACCTCGAATTACCTTAAATATATCAATTCTCAGGTTTGTTCTGCAGAGAAGCAGTCACCTAGAAGATAGAGCACAGGCCTGGAAATCAGAAAGAGCTGGATTCTAACCCCCCGGCTCCGCCGTTTGTCTGCTGGGTGACCTTGGGCTAGTCACTTAATAATAATAATAATAATGTTGGTATTTGTTAAGCGCTTACTATGTGCAGAGCACTGTTCTAAGCGCTGGGGGAGATACAGGGGAATCAGGTCGTCCCACGTGAGGCTCACAGTCTTCATCCCCATTTTACAGATGAGGTAACTGAGGCACAGAGAAGTGAAGTGACTTGCCCACAGTCACACAGCTGACAAGTGGCTGAGCTGGGATTCACTTCGCTTCTCTCGGCCTCAGTTACCTCATCTGTAAAATGAGGGTGAAGACCGTGAGCCCCACGTGTATCTTGTATCTACCCCAGTGCTTAGAACAGTGCTTGGCTCAAAGTAAATTCTTAACAAATACCATGATTATTACTCTACCCCAGCACTTAGTACAGTTCTGGCACATAGTAAGTGCTTAACGAATACTATAAAAAAAGATCATCATCATTATTATTCCTCTTTAGAAATGGGGGGCCGGGGGCAGGTTTCTAACCACCTTGGCCATATGAGCTTTTTTGTATCTTGGACTCTTCTAAAAGGCCTCCTTGTTTTTACTATTTGATTGGCCAAGGTCATTCCCACAAGTTCCCCGTGTCTTGACTGACTTGCACATTTCACTCCTGACGGTCTTCCCGATCGCCAGGTTCCTGGGCCCAGGAGAGGGGCCACCTCTCCAAAACTGCCAACCCCAGCTGCCCACATTCCCAGCCGCTGGGTGAGGAATCCGGGCACCAGGTCCCCGGAAGACCCAGGAAAGCCGTGAATAATGGGGAGGGAGGCAATGCCCGGGGCATCCAGGGAAGCCTGGGGAGGGAAGGGGTGGCTGCTCCAGGAATTCCAGAATGGATCCCGGTCAAATGTCAGAGGACCTGACTGGCAGTGCCCAAGCCATTATTAATAATAATAATAATAATGGAATTTGTTAAGCACTTACAATGTGTCAAGCACTGCCCTAAGCCCTGGGGTAGATACAAGGTAATCAGGTTGGACACAGTCCCAGTCCCACATGGGGCTTACAGTTTTAATCCCCATTTGACAGATGAGGGAACTGAGGCACAGAGAAGCGAAGCGACTTGTCCGAGGTCACACAGCAGACATATGGCGGAGCTGGAATTGGAACCCAAGTCCTTCTTTCTCCCGGGGCCATGTTCTATATTGAGCATTCACTTTGTGCAGAGCACCTTACTACACTGTACCTCATTATGCGCTTAGGAAAGTGCAGTATAGTACTGTTATTATTGATCGTATTTATAGAGCGGTTACATGTGCAAAACACTGTACTAAGCGCTACCGTAGAGCTGACGGCCCCAACCCCCGCTCACAATCTCACGCTCCGGACAACTTCTCCTTGCAGAAGGTTCCCGTCCCCGTGTCCCGGCTGCTCGGAGCAGAAGAGGGCCGAGCCGCTCTCCTCGCCGGCCCGGTGCTCCCTGACGAGATCCTCCCGCTCCTCCAGCCGCTCCTCCCCCTCCCCGCGTCACAGCTCCTCCCGCAGCAGATCCGTCTCCTCCTCGGGGAAGAGGTGAGTGCGAATCCAGTTCCCTCTGCTTCCCACACTTCCTAGGAAAGACCCCCGCCCTGGGAGAGACTTTTCAGAGGGCGGTAGCTCCCTGGTTCAGACGGAGGTCATCCCTCGTCCATCTTTCTCTCCCATCAGGACTTTATATGTCTGGCTGCCCCGTTAGAGTGGAAGTTCTTGGCGGACATTGTTTTATACTTCCAAAGTGTCTAGTACAGTGCCCCACACCCATTTTGTGCTCAATAAATAAAGCGACTACTCCTCTCTGGTCAACCTATCATGGGCCTTCACGCTTTGGCTTTCTCTGCTGGAGGGCAGATTAGAAAATTGTGTCCCGTGAAGAAAGCTGAAGGGTCAACTGGCTCATTCAGGCCTCCCAAACTCATATTGAAGCCAATAAAATCCAGTTTGGTCAGTGTCCGGGTGGTCCATACTGACCACCTTAACTAGATAATTACCGAACTTCCAATCCATCTGAAACTGCAAAGAAGTTCTAGAAGACCCAATGTGGAGAAGCAATAGGCTCTAGTGGATGGGGTAGGGGCCTGGGTGTCAGAAGGACTTGGGTTCTAATCCCGGCTCTGCCACTTGTCTGCCTTGTAACCTTCGGCAAATCACTTCTTCAGGCCTCAGTTTCCTTATCTGTAAATGGGGGGTGAAGACTGAGAGCCCCATGTGAGATATGGACTATGTCCAATCTACCCCAGAGTGTAATACAGTGTTTGGCACATAATAAGCACTTAACCAAGACCATATTCTGATTATGCGGATGATGATTATGGTTATTATCAGGTCTTACTCCCGGTCACCCAGCTACTCATCCAGGCAGAGCCCAGAAAGCAGGAGCTCCAGAACCCGACGGAGCCCCAGTTACACCTGCTACAGTCCCACCAGGTACTCTCCCCACCCTCCCTCTTTCCCTCATCTCTCCCTCCCTCTTTCCCCCATCCCTCCCTCTCTTCTTTCTTCTCTCCCTCTCTCGTCCTCCTTCTTCTCCCTCCCTCCCTCTCCTCTATTTCTCCCTCCTTCCTCTCCCTCCTATCCTTCGCTCTCTTTCTTCTTCCTTCTTCTCCCTCCCTCTCTCCTTTGCTCTCTCCTTCCTTCTCTCCCTCTCTTCCTCTCTCCTTCTTCATCCTCTTTTCTTCCTCTTCCTCTTTCTCCCTCCTTCCTCTCACTCCCTCTTTCTCTTCCCCTCTCTTCTCCCTCCTTCCAACCCTCCTATCCTTGCCTTTCTCTCCCCTCTCCTTTCCTCTTTCCTTCCTTCTTTCTCTCTCTTCCACTCTCCTTCCTCTCCCTCCCTCCCTCCTTTCCGCTCCCCCTCCATCTCTTTCTTCCTCCTCCTTCTTCCTCTCCTCTTTCCTTCCTTCTCTCCCTCCTTCTTCCTCTTTCTCCCTCCCTCCCTCTATCTTTTCCTCTCTCCTCCCTTCTCTCCCTCTCTCTTTTCCTCCTTCCTCCCTCTCCCTTCCTCTATCCTCCCCTCTCTTTCTTCCTTAGAGAAGCAGCATGGCATAGTGGATACAGCACAGGGCTGGGAGTTAGAAAGTCATGGGTTCTATTCCCAGCTCTGCCACCTGTCTGCTGGGTGACCTTGGGCAAGTCATTTCACTTCTCTTGGCCTCGGTTACCTCACCTGCAAAGCGGGGATGAAGACCGTGAGCCCCATGAGGGACAGGGACTGTGTGTAACCTGATGAGCTTGTATCTCCCCCAGCAGTAGAGGTAATAGGCCGGGGACCACCTTCCCAGGGACCGGCGTCCGGCCTCAGGGGGTGACCGCTTCTCTCATGCTCTCGCACCTTAGGGATCGAGAACGCGAGCACAAGTATGGCTCCGGGGAGCAGGATTCCCACCGGGAACGGGAGAGGCGGAGGCGGCGGTCCTACTCCCCCATGAGAAAGCGCAGGCGAGACTCCCCCAGCCACCTGGAGGCCCGCCGGATCACCAGGTGAGTCGGGGGCTCTGCCCGGGACTTGCCCCCACCCCAGTTTAGAGTCTCCGTGGAGGGGGCGGGTGGATCGGGGGCACCCAGTTGTCCTTGGGATCAAAATGGACCAAAGGACCTAGAGGTTAAACTCGTCGAGAGCCCGTGACTTCCCCTTTCATGGTACACGTTGGGGCTCTTACAGGAGCCACTTAACGAATCACCCAGAGGATGATGAAGCCAGAGACCGGGAGGGTTAATCAATCGACCGATCGATCAGTGGCGTTTATTGAGCGCAGAATTAGCGGACACACTCCATGCCTATAACGAGTTGGCAGTCTAGAGGGTTAATCTGGAAAGGCTTCAAGGAGAAGGGGGGAATTTTGGTGTGGAAACATCAGGGGGGAACGGAGCCCCTTTTCTCCCTGAGGTCATGGGAAATGGGCTGGGAACCCAGTGGAAGAGGTCCAGGCTTGGAGGGGTCCCTGGTTCTATAGAAAGGGTTAATCTGGGAAGGCTTCAAGGGCGGGGAGGAATTTCAGGGTGGGAACATTCCAGGAAGGTGGAAACAGAGCCGCTTTGCTCCCTGAGGTCGGGGAAAATGGGCTGGGGACCCATTGAAAGGGGGTTCGGTCTTGGAGGCGGTCCCCTACTCCCCGAGGACGGGGGCAGGGGGAGTATGGTGGGCACAGAGTCATTCATTCATTCATTAATTCAATTGTATTTATTGAGCACTTACTGTGTGCAGAGCACTGTACCAAGTACTTGGAATGTACAATTAGGCAACAGATAGAGACAATCCGTGCCCAACAACGGGCTCACGGCCTAAAACGGGGAGACAGACAGCAAAACAGATCAAGTAGACAGGCATCAATACCATCAAAATAAATAGAATCGTAGAAATATACACATCATTAATAAAATAGAGTAATGAATAATATATACAAATATGCACAAGTGCTGTGGGGGAGGGAAAAGGGGTGGAGCAGAGGGGGGGAGAAGGGAAAATGGGGAGGGGAGGAGGGGCAGAGGCAAAGGGTGGGCTCAGCCTGGGAAGGCCTCCTGGAGGAGGTGAGCTCTCAGTAGGGCTTGGAAGGGGGGAAGAGAGTGAGTTCTGCGGCTGTGAGGAGGGAGGGAGTCCCAGGACAGTGGTAGGATGTGGGCCAGGGGTCAGCGGCGGGACGGGCGAGAACGAGGCCCCGTTAGGAGGTTAGCGGCAGCAGAGGAGCGGAGTGTACGGGCTGGGCTGGGCTGGAGAAGGAGAGAAGGGAGGTGAGGTAGGAGCACTGTACTAAGCACTGGACTAAGCGTTTGGGAGAGTACAACAACAGACACATTCCCTGCCCACAACAAGCCCCCAGTCTAGAGAAGCAGCATGGTTAGTAGATAGAGCAGCTCTGCCACTTATCAGCTGTGTGACTGTGGGCAGGTCACTTCACTTCTCTGTGCCTCAGTTCCCTCAACTGTAAAATGGGGATGAAGACTGTGAGCCTCATGTGGGACAACCTGATTCCCTTGTATTTCCCCCGGCGCTTAGAACAGTGCTCTGCTCATAGTAAGCGCTTAACAAATACCAACATTATTATTATTATTGATAGAGCATGGGCCTGGGAGTCAGAAGGTCATGGGTTCTAATGCTGGCTCCGCCACTACTCTTCTTTGTGTCCTTGGGCGAGTGACTTAACTTCTCTGGGTCTCGGTTCCCTCATCTGGAAAACGGGGATTGAGACCTTGAGCCCCACGTGGGACGGGGACTGTGTCCAACCCTTATGGCTTGTATCCGCCCCTGCTTAGTACAGCGCCTGGCACACAGTAAGCGCTTAACAAATACCATAATTGCCATTATTATTATAAGAGGGGAAGGCAGACATTAATGTACGTAAATCCATAAATGACAGCTGTATACGTATGTGCTGTGGGGCTGGGAGGGAGGGTGAACGAAGGGAGCGAGTCAGGGCGACGCAGAAGGGAGTGGGAGGGCAGAGTCAGGGAAGATGGGCCTTCAGTTACCCGCCACATGTCGCCTTCTCGCTCAGTGCCCGGAAACGGCCCATCCCCTACTACCGGCCCAGCCCCTCGTCCTCGACCAGCACCGGCAGCTCCAGCCCCTGGCACAGCAGGCCGAGCCGCTCTCCCAGCCGCGGTCGCAGCCGTCCCCGCGCGGGCCGTGGCCGCAGTCGGACCGCCAGCAGCAGCAGCGGGGGCAGCAGCGACGGCAGCAGTACCGCCGGCCGGACCGGGACCCGGAGCCGGACCAGGAGCCGGAGCTATGACAGCGTGGACAGCTAGGAGAGCGGGGGTCGCTGGGGGGCCCTGCCCTCAGAGGCCCCGCCATCCTCCATCCCCTGCCCGCCCCCGCTTCCCCAGCGCCCCGGAATCACAGCCTCTCCCCTTCCATCCCGGACCCAGAGGGACCCTCCACCCTGGCAGGCGACAGACCGGACCCCCCAGGGGACCGGGAGGCCGGCTGCGTCCTGTCCCGGTACCCGACAGGAGGAGGAGGAGGAGGAAGATATGCCCCTAGTCCCAGCTTTGGATGCCCCCAGGGGGCCACCGTCCAGGGGGTCTCCTCTCTCCCAGGAAGCGGGCTCCTGGTGGGGATGCAGGGTGGGCATCGGAGATTCCCCTGGGGGCTTTCTGCCCCTCCCCCCCCCAGCTTCTCCCTCCTGCACCGTCCTTTTTATCCCCAATCTCCTTGAGCCAGAGGAGGCCGCTGCCCTGCGGCCCCCCTGATTCTGGTCTCCATCCCTGGGGGAACCCCAGGAAAGGCCGAGAGGTGTCTGGGGTGAGGATGGGGGGTTGGATGAAGCAGGGACCCCAGGGGCCAGGGGATGGTCACCTCCTCCTCCTCCTCATCCTCTTCCTCCGCAGAGGTCCCACAGGTTCCAGAGGCCATGGCCAGTAAGATCGGGCCTCCCGGAACCTCCCAGCCAGCAGTCACAGGGCTGTGCCGAGGCCGGGGGAGGCTGGGCAAGTCCTATCAGTCAGTGATCACTCTGGCTCCAAAGAGAGAGGGGTCTCTGCTGCCCAAGAAAATCGCTTCCGTGGCCAAAGTCTCCCGGGGGTCCGGCTTGGCGCTCAGCCTACCAGAAACCCAGCCAAGAGGCCAGCAGAAAGCACTCCCCCCGCCGCCCAAAGTCTGCGATCTCTGAGCAACCCCCTCCTCTATTCTCTCAGCCTCCTAGGCCCAAGTCCCGCCAGGGCCAGCCCAGTCTTTTTGGCACAGACTTTCCCCAAGCGTCCCCCGCCGTAGGTCCAGGTTTCCCAGCAGCAATACGGACGTAGCCCATCTGAGATCCGAGGGGTGGGAAGGAATCTCCCGGGATTTCTAGGGTCCCTAGGAGCCAGGGGAAGGATGAGCAGAGCACAGGCTCCCTCGGGTGTCACCAGAAACTGTGGGAGGTTGGGGCAGGGAGAGGAGCCAGCGGATAAGTTCCAGAGAAGCAACATGGCCCCGTGGGTAGAGCCCAGGCCTGGGAGTCAGAAGGACCTGGGTTCTAATCCCAGCTCCACCACTTGTCCGCTGCTGTGAGGCCTCGGGCAAGTCACTTTTCGCTTCTCGGGGCCTCAGTTTTCTCATCTGTAAAATGGGGATTGAGACAGGGGCCCCTCAGTGGGACTGGGATTGTGCCCAACCTGTTGATCAGATATCTTACCCAGTGCTTAGAACAGTGCCTGGCACATAGTATGCGTTTAACAAATACCACAATTAGTATTATCATTATTATTATTACTGAGGGACCCACACTCACACAAGCCTACCTTCTGCCTGCTGCCGGAGTCCTGGAGACTCGCTTGGTGCCTGGCCCAATTTCTGAGCCCTCCTCCCCCACCTCCACAGGGGCAGGGCGATCTTCCACTTGGCATCTTTCTAATTCTCGGGAATCCTGTCCTGGTTAACAGAAGCGACCCTATCTATGAGGCCTCCCCTGGCACACCCTCCGGGCTCGGAGCTGTGCCGCTGAGGTGCCCAGAATCCCTAACTCCAGATTTTGGTTTTCTTTGTTATTATTATTGGTATTATTATCAGGCCCGGGGTACCAATGAGACCTCCACAGCAAAACAGAGGGCAGAGGGAAACAGCCTTCCCCTTCCCTCCCCCCTTCCCCACACCGACCCCTCTTAGGCATTCATCTCTCTCTGACCTCGGGGAATTCCCACTGGAATCTTACCCCCTGCTGCCTAGGGTGTGGGCGATCCAGCACCGCGGTGCCAGGGTGAATTGGGCTGGGGCCTGAGAATGCCACCTGCTGAAATCTCACTGGGGGCACTGGGTAAGGGATGGAAGGGTCTTAAAATAAGGCCGCAGGCAATCCCAGCAAACGATCAGCTTTCTGACACCCCAGAGGCAGGTGCGAGTTCTGGGGGCCCCTGGCCGTGGGCGGAGGGGACAGCTGAGGAGGGATGGGAAGGAGAGGGCATCTGTGACTTTGAGACTGGCAGCGCCCTCCACCCTGCACCGTGAAAGAAAAGGAGCAGGCCTCAATTCTCCCAGCGGCTGCGTATTTAGCCCTTCGATATAATAATAACGATTTTGGTATTTGTTAAGTACTTACTATGTGCCAGGATCTTTACTAAGCCCTGGGGTGGATACAAGCAAATCGGGTAGGACACAGTCCCTAGAGTCAAAGTCTTATTTCCCATTTACAGATGAGGCAACTGAGGCCCAGAGAAGTGAAGTGAGTTGCCCAGGGTCACACAACAGACAAGCGACGGAGCAGGGACTAGAACCCATTTCCTTCTTACTCCGGGGCCCGGGCTCTATCCAGTCCACCCCGCCGCTTCCCACCAGTCCATGCTACTTATCGTCGCTCTCACTACTTATTGCTTCCCCATCCTGCCTCTATGCCACCGGAAGCCTGCGACTTCCGTCGGTGATGGGGGCCAGTTGGTTGGCATCTGCTGTTAGCAGCCTCCGGGTTGGGAATTGGAAAGAATTGGACTTGTCTGGATCCCCCTCTCACCCAACACGGGGAAAGCGGGACCATCCCGGATCTAGCCCCGACAAATATCCGCTTGTCTCTCACACTGCTCCTCTCCCCCCCCCCCCGTCTCTAAGCTCCCACACCTCCCCGGAGCTCACTCCATTCACTCACTCATTGACTCAATCGTATTTATTGAGCACTTACCGTGTGCAAGGCACTGGACTAAGCGCTTGGGAGAGTACAATAGAACAAGAAATAGACACATTCCGTGCCCGCAAAGACCCTACATTCTGCCCTGGGAATTCTCTTTACTGTAAGGATCTTCCAGCGGTAAAGCTGGGGGCGTTGGGAGAGAAGGCGGAGAAGGAAGGGGGAGTGTAAATAGTATAAATATCAGAGCGGTCCTCAGTCCGTTTGATTTCTCTAAGACCCCGGGAACAATAGGCCGTGAGCTATCGTTAATTGCCCTTCGGGGGGACAGGAGGAGAATCAATCAATCAATCAGTGGTATTTATTGAGCGCTTACCGGGTGCAGAGCACTCACTGTACTAAGTGCTTACTCAGGCTTTCCTGGAACAGCTTCCTCCATCCGACTCCACTGGGGCCAATTCCCCGAATTATTTATTACCATCAGCATCGTCGTCGTCATTACTGTGAACAGAAGTCCAGAGCCATTTTTATTTATTTATTTATGGGGGGGTGGGGTTAAGTTATTTTTTACATTTAATTTATTCCTGATCTTTGTGGAAACAGAAGGGTTTTCAAGGATAGCTTTTTGGGGGGGAGCGGGGGAGAGTCAGGTCCCCCCGTGCCCCCAGTCAAACGTCAGCGGGGCAATCAATCGTCCTCGGGAAGGCGGGGAGCTTCGTGGAAGCAGCGAAGATCGGCTCACGCAGCCGATCTCCTGGGTTCCGTCCACTCCCGCCCGGAACCCCGCACCGGTCGTGACCTCTGACCCTCCCGGACCCGCCCCAGGGGGAAGTCGAGGGAGCGAATGACGCCGAAGGGCTGCCCTCTCTGAGCTCTTAGGCCCAGGCCGGACCTCAGACGACGGTTCCTAAGGTGTCGCCGTGGCGAGACGAGCAACGATGCGGCCCGGTAACACGGGACGCGTCCACGGCCACGACCGGTCACCAGCCGTCGAGGACGGGGGTCACGTGGCATTTGGCGACGGGGGGTCTTGGCCGCTCTCGGCGAGGCCCGGGCCAGGCTCGAGTGCGGGGTCCGTGGCCAGTGACTCCCTTCCGGTTACCAGTGCCGGGGGCCCGGCCTTGGATTTGCCACCATCTGAGCGGGGACCCGGAAACCAAAGATGGGTTTCTCCTGAAGCAGCTCTCCAGCGCAGAGCCCAGCGGGAAGAATCGGACCTACGACACTGTCGTGAGAATTACATCTGACAGCTCGAGGCCCATCGTTCCCCTAGGCCACCTCTGGACTCTCTGACCCTTCCCTAATCCCTGACCACTTTCTCCGATCTGTGGGTCAGCCGGGAAGGATTGGGGGATTTTCCGTTCTGGGTTTGCCTGTACCCTTTCTGGAAGAAACAACATGCGACATCAAGTCTGCGTGAACGACAGATGATCTATTTCAGGGTAGTCGGGATCGTCATCCAGATCGGGGGACCCCGGGACGGCAGAAAGAGTTGGAGATGTCTAGATGAATATCTGAAAATGTACTCTTGAAAGGTTCACCCGTGTGACACCCATGAAATATCTTCGCTTTCTATCCCAATCTCAATTCCCTTCTATTTCCTTCCCCTCTCTCACCACCCCTAAACAAAACCCAGTCAGCCTGCTCTTGAAGATGAGTTGCTAAACCTGTTAAATGTCAGGATCGTTCCCGGAGGCCAAAGGCCCAGGAGCGAGGGAGAACATGAAGGTTCCAGAGAACAGAAAAGCTGGACCCAATTTCTAAAAGCCCTGTTCTTGAGTGCTTCCCTGTTCTTCATCTAGGTCCAGAGGCGGCGTGGCCTAGTGGAAAGAGCCCGAGACTCAGAGGACCTGGGTTCCAATCCTGACTCTGCCACTAATCTGCTGTGTGAGACCTTGGGCAAGTCACTTTACTTCTCTGGGCCTCAGCTACCTCTTCTGTAAAATGGGGATTAAGACTGTGAGCCCCACGTGGGACAACCTGATTACCTTGTATCCCCCCAGCGCTTAAAACAGTGCTTGGCACATAGTAAGCGCTTAACAAATACCATAAAAAAAACCTGTTCTCCCTCCTATTTAGACTGTGAGCTTCATGTGAGACCTGATTATCTGTATCTACCCCAGCACTTAGTACAGTGCTTAGCACAGAGTAAGCACTTAGCAAATACCATTATTATTATCTCATTTTTTAATCACTTCTCACTCTACCCCAAAATACAAAACAACTTCATTTTCCTGATTTGTTTCCTTGAACCTTATCTAGTAAGATGTCTGTAATGTTAGAGGGAAGTAGCAACAACTCGTGGAAAGGGTCTGGAGCTGGGAGTCAGAAGACCCTGGGTTCTAATCCCGCTCCACCACTTACCTGCTGTGTGACACTGGGCAAGTCCTTCACTTCCCTATGCCTCAATTTCAACTGAAAAATGGGAATTCAATACCTGTTCTCCTTCCCACTTAGACTGTGAGCCCTGTGTGGGAGCGGAAATGTGTCGGATCTGATTAACTTGTATTTTTTATGGAATTTGTTAAACACTTATTATAATTATAATAATAACTGTAGTGTTCGTTAAGTGCTTAATGTGTGCCGGCATTGTTCTAAGTGCTGGAGTAGATACTAGGTGATCGGGTTGGACACAGTCCCTGTCCCACATGGGGCTCACAGTCCTAATCCCCATTTTTCAGATGAGGAAACTGAGGCCCAGAGAAGTGAAGTGACTGGCCCAAGGTCACACAGCAGACAAGTGGCAGAGCTGGGATTAGAACCCAGGTCCTTCTGACTCTCAGGTCAGTGCTCTATCCACTAGGCAAAGCTGATAAGCCGGTGCTTAGAACAGCGCTTGACACGACGAATACCGTGAAAAAAAAATCCTAACCTTGAAATATCTGTGTTCACCTCTCCCAGTGGAATTCCTTATAAACACACCATCCTATCCTGCAGGATCCACATGAACCCACTCAAGAGCAAGTTGTTGAGTTTCTGAGGGGCCCCTATGATCTTACCATCCTCAGTGCAAAATTGTTACCAAATTTCCATGAGCTTTTGGCTGGTAAATGATTCCCTATTCGTTTTGTTGAACACTGTATAATACCCATCCATAGTCCACGAATCCATCAACCCATTGATGGTATTTTGCTCTGCATTGTAAATACAGTGAGGCGTCTCAGGTCATAGGTCGCCGTCTGTTTTCTCTTATTTATTTCCTCTATTTATTGAATGTCATTTAAAAGAAGGTGGGGTATTTCCCAGGGCAACTTGCTTCTGGAGAGCAGTCCAGTGAGTCCTCTTCTCTCTCAGAAAATCCGACCGGAATGTGTAGAGCAAACGGGAGTCGGTTGGAAATGGAGACCTCGGTCGTACCAGTCAAGCACAGATGGAGCCAAAAGATCTCCAGGAAAACGTCATCGAAGTGGAAATGGAGAAAGGAGGGGCATTCCTGGGCATGAAGACTTCCTTCCCAAATGTCCCAAACTCCTTGCGTTCCTGGGCCGGAAGACCGCGGCCCCGTCTCTCCACACAGAGGGAGAAGGAGTGATTTCATTCAATCGTATTTATTCAGGGCTGACTGTGTGCAGAGCACTGGACTAAGTGCTCTGGAGAGGACAAATGAACAATAAACAGATGCATTCCTTGCCCACAGCGAGCTTACAGTCTAGAGACGAGTGATCTGTGGGCATCTCATCCTCCGGGCCCATCCCCTCTGAGCCAGGGGGAGTGACTCCTTAATACCCACCCCTCAAAGGAAGCCGTTGCCAAGGGGACCGACGTGGACACCGGGGTTGGCGGGGTGGCTCCAGGAAGACCCTTGGCTGTCTCTGGGCCGCTCGAGTCGGCTGCCGGCTGTCCGAATTAGAGCAGAGACCGAAAGATTGACCATTCCTCCAACTTCCCCCTCTCTAAGTCCCTGCCCGGTACTTTTCTGGTCCAGGGGAACCCCCAGTCTAACAGCCTTCACCCAGCCCTGGGTGATTAAGCACCTCTAGGTGCTCTAGGGGGGCAATTTTAGAGATCGCTGGCACCTGCCACCAGCCCGACTCTGGAGCTCAGAACTCCCCCTCCTCGGCGCTGCCTCGGGAAGCTCCGATGGATTGAGGAACTCACTGTCAGAGCCCGAGGCAGAAGGCCCAGCTGCTCCTTCCTCAAGAAATCACCTCCGGAACCCGGTGAGCCTCACCTCACCCCTCCTCCGACCCCGCCAACCGGACCTTCCCTGGTTCCCCCAAAGTGGGTCAAGAGGCCCACTCAGAACAAAATGGCAGCCGTGACAAAGAAGGAAATGGCGCCACCCGAACGATCCGCCCCACATCCTCGTTTCTCTTTGTCTTTCGCCAAACTCTGGCCCGGAAGATGTCGATTCCTTTGATTTCATTATATTAAAACCACCTCTGGTTTCCCCGGCAAGACATTGTATTCTTTAGTCTTCCTGAGGCATTTAATTTGTTAGCCTGTAAAAAATATAAATATCTACGTTACACACAAAAAGCCCTGACGGCCTCGCGTCCTCATTGGGAGTTGGTTGGCTTCAGAGGATGTTAAAGGCCAAAGACAGAAGTGTCGCGATAGGTCCCGTCCAGCTAAACGTCCTGCCTCTCACAAGGACAACAGAACATTCATTCTTCCAATCGTATTTATTAAGTACTTACTCTATGCAGAGCACTGTACTAAGCACTTGGAGAAGTACAATACAACAATAAAGAGTGACAATTCCTGCCCACAGCGAGCTCACAGTCTGGGCGGGGGGGAGACCGACAACAACACAAACAAACGGACCTCAATATAAACAAATAAAATGACAAATATATACATAAGTGCTGTGGGACTAGGAGAGAGGGGAAGAGCAAAGGGAGCAAGTCAGGGTGATGCAGGAGAGAGTGGGAGACGAGGAAAAGTGGGGCTCAGATTAGTGGACCTGCATGGTCATTGCTTTCCTGCCTAGCCATCCTCGTCCTGGATCATCCGACATCCTAATTTCCCTCTACATCCCCAGGTTTTCCCTTCACGAATCCACTGTGTGTGTGTACTTATCTATTGGCCATCTTTACAGAGCACTTACTGTGTGCAGAGCACTGTACTTAGCACTTAGGAGAGTACAATATAAGACTACAACAGAGTTGGCAGACACGTTCCCTGCCCACAACGAGCTTAATGTCTAGAGGGGGAGACAGATATTAATAGAAATAAATAAATCAGAGATTCGTTTGTTCATTCAATCGTATAGATTGAGCGCTTACTGTGTGCAGAGCACTGTACTAAGCGCTTGGAAAGTACAATTCGGCAACAGATAGAGACAATCCCTACCCAACAGGGGGCTCACGGTCCAGAAGACATGGACATGAGTGCTGTGGAGCTGAGGGAAGGTGAATAAAAGGAACAAATGTAAGTGCAAGGGTGACACAGAAGGGAATGGGAGAAAAGGAAATGAGGGCTTATTTGGGAGAGACTCCCGACTCCCTATATCTCACCTTCACTGGGAAGCAGTGTGGCCTAGTGAGTGGAGACGGGGCCTGGGAGTCAGAAGCCCCTGGGTTCTAATCCCAGCTCTGCCGCTTGCCTGCTGCGTGACCTTGAGCCAGTCACTTCACTTCCCTGGGCCCCAGTTCCCTCATCATAATAATAATGTTGATATTTTTTAAACGCTTACTATGTGTCGAGCACTGTTCTAAGCGCTGGGGAAGATACAGGGTAATCAGGTTGTCCCACGTGGGGCTCACAGTCTTAATCCCCATTTTACAGATGAGGTCACTGAGGCCCAGAGAATTTAAGGGGCTTGCCCAAAGTCACACAGCTGACAGGTGGCGGAGCCGGGATTAGAACCCATGACCTCTGACTCCTAAGCCCTGGCTCTTTCCACTGAGCCACGCTGCTTCTCTAAAGCAGCTCATCTGTAAAATGGGGATTAGGATTGTGAGCCCTAAGTGGGACAGGGTCGGCATCCAACCTATTTAGCTCGTATCCACCCCAGCGCTTAGTACAGCGCCTGGTACGTAGTAAGAACTGAACAAATGCCACAGTTATTATCATTATGAGGGGAGAGGACAACAGGATACCCGAACGGCTACTCTTCGGTGTACTGAAGTACGGTGACTCTGAATGGATTGGACAGGAGAAACAAGTAAGAGCGACCCGATGAAACAAAACCACAAGCCACGTGGCGTGAGAGTAGAAAGTTCGAAGACGGGCCCGCAGAGTCAGGTCAGCCCGGTGGGAGGCGATCAGAAATAGGTCAGCTTTCTTAGAGCAGAGGCTCCGGGAAGATTTCGACACCGTGAAAAGAAAATAAAAGCAGGGCCAGCCGAAAGAGTGGCAAATATACCCCTCTCTCGTGTACCCTAGTAAAAAAGCAGCACGGCGTCGTGGCTAGAGCCCGGGCCTGGGAGTCAGAAAGTCACGGGTTCCAATCCCGGCTCCACCATTTGTCCGCCGTGTGACCTTGGCTCAGTCACTTCACTTCTCTAGGCCTCAGTCACCTCATCTGTAAAATGGGGATTAAGACAGTGAATCTCATGTGGGACGGGGACCGTGTCCAACCCGATTGGCTTGTATCATCATGTTGGTATGTGTTAAGCGCTTATTATGTGCAGAGCACCGTTCTAAGCGCTGGGTAGATACAGGGTAATGAGGTGGTTCCACATGAGCCTGACAGTTGATCCCCATTTTACAGATGAGGTAATTGAGGCACAGAAAAGTGAAGTGACCTGTCCACAGTCACACAGCTGACAAGTGGCGGAGCAATGCTTTGTAAAGTGCCTGGCACATAGTAAGCGCTCAACAAATACCACCGTTATTAGTAGTATTAGTGGTAATATCGTAACGACTATGCCACCACTAGATGGGTCACTGACCTGACTCAGTTTTGAAATTTCCGAGGCCTCTACGTTAGAATCCCCGGGATTTATTGGAAGCCTATTCTCGGCACGTTGAGGAACCCTGAGTCAGCGGAGCGGTGCAATGAAGGGAGTAAGCTAATGGACAGGAATAGAAACACAAATGGGTAAATGAATCACTGTCAGCTACACAATCAGGGGACTGCAGAACTCTCAGCTGACTCGAATGAGGGGAGGGTATGACCGGGAGGGTGGTGTTGGGAGGATGAATCAGGGAAGCCTTCCTGGAGGAGGCTTGGAAGAAGGGGAGGGGATCCGGGAAATAGCACGGCCTAATGGTAAGAGCCCAGGCTTGGGAGTCAAAGGACCTGGGTTCTAATCCTGTCCCCGACAATTGCTTGCTGTGACCTCGGGCCAGTCACTTAACTTCTGTGGGTCTCAGTTTACCTCATCTGTAAAATGAGGATGAAGAGTGTGAGTCGCATGTGGGACAGGGACTGTGTCCAACCCGATTAGCTTGTATTCATTTATTCACTTGTATTTATTGAGTGCTTGGTCCATAGTAAGAGCTTAACAAATACTATTATTATGATTATGATTATTATTACTAAGCACTGTACTAAGAGCTTGTATCTACTCCAGTGCTTAATAAAGTAACTGAGCACTGTCCCTGCCCCCCCTTTTTTAGCCTTATTGAAGGGTCATCTCCTCCAGGAGGCCTTCCCTGACTAAGCTCCTCCTTTTCTCTTTTCACATTCCTTCTGCAACCCCCAGCCCCACAGCACTTATGTCCATATCCATAATTTATTTATTTACATTAATGTCTGTCTCCCCTTCTACCCTGTAAGCCCATCAAACGGCAGGGACTTGTTCATTCCAAGCGCTTAGTACAGTGCTCTGCACATGGTAAGCGCTCAATAAATACGATTGAATGAATAAACCCATTGTGGGCAGGGAATGTGTCTGTGATACTGTGTGTCGTCCTCTCCCAAGTGCTGCAAACCGTGAGTGCTCAATAAATAAATATGATTGATTATTGTACCAAATTCTTCCAGGCATCTAGTAGAGAAGCAGCGTGGCTCAGTGGAAAGAGCACAGGCTTGGGAGTCAGAGGTCATGGGTTCGAATCCCGGCTCTGCCACTCGTCAGCTGTGTGACTGTGAGCAAGTCACTTAGCTTCTCTGTGCCTCAGTGACCTCATCTGTAAAATGGGGATTCAGACTGTGAGCCTCACGTGGGACAACCTGCTTACCCTGTATCTACCCCAGCACTTAGAACAGTGCTCTGCACATAGTAAGCGCTTAACAAATACCAACATTATTAGAGTGCACTGCACACAGTAAGCCTTTAATAAATGCAATTGACTGATTAGCAGATTCATTCAATCGTATTTATTGAGAGCTTACTGTGTGCAGAGCACTGTACTAAGCGCTGGGAATGTACAATTCGGCAACAGATAGAGACCAATCTCTGCCCAACAACTGGCTCACAGTCTACAAGCACATAGTATGCGCTCAATAAATACTATTGAATGAATAAAAGGGGGAGACAGCCAAACAAAACAAGTAGTCAGGCATCAAACTCAATTCCTGTCCCTCAGGGGGCTCATGGTTTAAGAGCAAAGAACAGATAATAATAATTAAAGTAAATAATTATTTGGTGTTTGTTATGCACATTCTATGTGCCAGGCACTGTTTCACATGCTGGGGTTAATGCAAGGTAATAAAGTCCCACCGAACGCTCACTGTCTACGTTGCAGGGGAGAACAGGTATTGAATACTCACCATGCAGATGAGGGAACTAAGACCCAGAGTCCAAGGTCACACAGCAGGTAAGCGGTGAAGGTAGGATTAGAACCCAGGTCCCCTGATTCCCAGGCCTGGGCTCTCGCCACTTCAGATTAGGCTGTGAGCACCAAGTGGGGCAGGGACTGCCTAATTTAATTTAATCTTGCCTCATTTACATCTACCCCAGTGCTTGGCATAGCGGTTAGAGAAGCAGCGTGGCTCAGTGGAAAGAGCACGGGCTTTGGAGGCAGGGGTTATGAGTTCGAATCCCAGATCTGCCACTCGTCAGCTGTGTGACTGTGGGCAAGTCACTTCACTTCTCTGGGCATCAGTTACCTCATCTGTAAAATGGGGATGAAGACTGTGAGCCCCACGTGGGACAACCTGATTCCCCTGTGTCTACCCCAGCGCTTAGAACAGTGTTCTGCACATAGTAAGCGCTTAACCAATACCAACATTATTATTATTAGTTAGCCCTTAATAAATATTCATTCATTCAATTGAGAAGCAGCGTGTCTCAGCGGCAAGAGCCCAGGTTTGGAAGTCAGAGGTTGTGGGTTCTAATCCCGCCTCTGTCACTTGTCAGCTGGGTGACTCTGGGCAAGTCACTTCACTTCTCTGGGCCTCAGTTCCCTCATCTGTCAAATGGGGATGGAGACTATGAGCCCCACATAGGACAACCTAATTACCTTGTATTCAATTCAATTCAGTGGTATTTACTGAGCGCTTACTATGTGCAGAGCACTGTACTAAGTGCTTGCAACGTACAATTCGGCAACAGATAGAGACCATCCCTGCCCAGTGATGGGCTCATGGTCTAAACGGGGGAGACCCACAGCAAAGCAAAACAGAACAAAACAAAAACAAGACAACATCATTAAGATAAATGGAATCAAGCGGATGGACACCTCATTAACAAAATAAATAGGGTAATAAATAATATATACAAATGAGCACAGTGCTGAGGGGAGGGGAAGAGGGAGGAGCAGAGGATGGAGGGGCAGGGGAGGGGAGGGAGAGCAGAGGGAAAAGGGGGGCTCAGTCTGAGAAGGCCTCTTGGAGGAGGTGAGCCCTCAGGAGAGCTTTGAAGAGGGGAAGAGAGTTAATTTGACAGAGGTGAGGAGGGAGGGCGTTCCAGAACCGCGGGAGGACGTGGACCAGGGGTCGACGGCGGGACAGGCGTGAACGGGGGACGGAGAGGAGGTGAGCGGCAGAGGAGCGGCGTGTATGGGCTGGGCAGTAGAAAGAGAGAAGGGAGGTGAGGTAGGAGGGGGCAAGGTGATGGAGAGCTTTGAAGCTAAAACTCTCTGCCCCGAGCAAAGCTCTCTGCCAAACGCTTAGAACAGAGCTTGGCAAACAGTAAGCACTTCACAAGTATCTTAATTATTATTGTTATTATTGTTACTGTCTGCAGAGCACTGTACTAAGCACTTGGGAGAGTACGAAATAACAAGAGGCGCATTCCCTGCTGACGATCTTACAGTCTAAAAGGGGGAGATTACTAGCTAACATCCTTAACTTTCGCTCTAGTAAATCGTTAGGAATTTATCAGAGTCCCTCTGGAACTTTGGAGATCTCTAGCCTACAACTTCCTCTGTTTCCGATACTGCTTCTGGGGACAGGAAACCTTTCTGCCTTCATTCAGTCGTATTTACTGAGTGCTTACTGTGTGCAGAGCACTGTACTAAGTGCTTGCCTTATGAGCAGGTGATGTGACACTTGGTGTTTCTGCACCTCCCAAGCACCTAGTACAGCGCACCACCCTTAGGAGGTGTTCAAAAAATACCACTACTGCTGCCTTCGGTCCGACCGGACCTTGTCCCAACGCGGCGCCACTGAGATTATCTCCCCTCTGCCCCCTGAGTTCACCATTAAAAAAAAAAAAAAGGACTCAGGGGCCAGAGGGGAGATAATCTCAGTGGCGCCGTGTTGGGACAAGGTCTGGTTGGACCCCCCCCCCCCCACCCAGCCCTTAGAGCAATGCTTGGCAAATAGTAAGCACTTAACAAATACCATCATAATTATTATTACTATTAATCGTATTTATTGAGCACTTACTGTGTGCATAGCACTGTACTAAGCGCTTGGGAGAGCACACTACAATGATAGACACATTCCCTACCCACAACAAGTTGACAGTCTAGAGGAGGAGACAAACATGAATAAAAGTAAATAAAGGACTGATAGGGACATAAGTGGTGTGGGGCTGGGAGTGGGGAGGAAGAAAGGGAGCAAGTTAGAGAGATGCAGAAGCGCGTGGGAGAAGAGGAAAGAGGCACTCAGTCAGGGAAGGCCTCCTGGAGGAGAGGCGCCTTCAATCAGGCTTTGAAGGGGGAGACACTCATTGTCTTCCGGGTTTAATAACAATGATGGGACTTGTTAAGCGATTACTATGTGCCAAGCACTGTTCTAAGCCCTGGGGTAGAGACAAGGTAATCGGGTTGTCCCACGTGGGGCCTACAGTCTTCATCCCCATTTTACAGATGAGGTCACACTGAAGCCCAGAGAAGCAGCGTGGTTCAGCGGAAAGATCCCGGGCTTGGGAGTCGGAGGTCATGGGTTCTAATCCCGGCTCTGCCGCTTGCCAGCTGTGTGACTTTGGGCAAGTGCCTTCACTTCTCCTGGCCTCAGTTACCTCATCTGTAAAATAGGGATTAAAACTGTGAGCCCCACGTGGGACATCCTGATGACCTGTATCCCCCCAGCGCTTAGAACAGTGTTTTGCACATAGAAAGCGCCTAACAAATACCACCATTATTATTCAGTGACTTGTCCAAGGTCCCACGGCAGACAAGGGACGGAGCCGGGATCATTGGAGAACAGAGAAGCTAAGCAACCCGCTCAAGGTCGCACAGCAGGGACATGGGCTTTCAACCCAGGTCTCCTGACTCCCAGCCCTAGACTTGGGCCTGGTCCCTGGCTGGGAGACAGTGAGGGACAGTGGATTTCTGAGTCATTCTCGACCACGTGGTCCCTGCAGGGAGGCCGGACTTCACGTGCTGTCCACAAGGAAATATTTCCAGCGAGTGACACCAGAGAGGAGAGAGCAGGCTCCAAGACCCGGCCTTATAAATAGCAAGCTGGCCTGCAGCCCAGAGCCAGCCTGTCTCTGCTGCTATTAGGGGGGGAGGAGTGAGAGAGAAAAGGAGAGGAGAGGGAGAGAGATAGAAAGAGGGGAGGAGAGGAAGGAGAGAGAGAAGGAGGAAAGAGATAGAAAAAGGGAGGGAAAGAGAGAAGGAGAGAGATAGAAGGGGGGGAGAGAGGGGAAGAGAGGGAGGAGAGAGATAGAAAAAGGGAAGGAGACAGGAGAGGGAGAGAGATAGAAGGAGGGGCGAGAGAGGAAGAGAGGGAGGAAAGAGATAGAAAAAAGGGAGGGGGAGAGGAGAGAGAGAGGAAGAGAGGGAGGAGAGAACTAGAAAAAGGGAGGGGGAGAAATAGGGGAAGGAAGAGGGAGAAGGTGAGAGAGATAAAAGGAGGAGGAGAAAGAAAAAGGGAGAGGAGAGGGAAAGAATAAGGGGGGGGAGCTAGAAAGTGGGGAGGGAAGACAGAGAAATAGGGAGAGGAAGAGAGGAGAGCTAGAAAAAGGGAGGGGGGGGAAAGGAGGGAGAGGGAGACAGGGAGGAGAGAGATTGAAATAGAGGGAGAGGAAGCGAGAGGTAGAGAGAGGGGGAGAGAGAGGGAGTGAGAAATATAAAAAGGGGGAAGAGAGACAAACAGAAAAAGGGAGAGAGGGAGAGGAGAGAGAAAGAGAGTCAGAAAGAGGGGGACAGCTAGAAAAAGGGAGGGGAGAGAGGAGAAAGAGAATATCTATTCAGGAAGGCATTCTAAACTTGGAGGCCCAGACCCTGCCCTTCTGGGAGAGCGGAGAGCTGGCTGTTTATTCCCTGGAGGATTCTCTCGGAGTGTTTCACCGGCTCGAAAATACTCCGCTGACAGGCAGAAGTTGCAAAACCGGGGCGCCGGCCTCCCAGGGCGTATAAATAGAAGCGGCCCTGCCCAGCCCAGCCCAGTCCAGCCCAGCCCTGCCCAGCCCAGCCCTGCCCAGCTCTGCCCAGCCCTGCCCAGCCCTGCCAGGGAGAAGTTTCTGGGCTGTGAGAGAGCTGCTCTGTATTTAGGAGGAGCTCAGCCGGGAGGAGAAGCTCGGACAGCAGAAGGCCTGGTCAGCGTCCGGGCCCGGTGACATCGGATCCCCTTTCCCCGGGGAGAGAGGGAGCCGAGCCTGTCCTTGGATCTCAGGGCTCCCGGAGTGGAGTGGCGGCTTCGGGGGACCCCAGCTGACCCTCCCCCGACCCTCTCGGATCCCTCGGGGGGACCCCCCCCCCCACCCACCCCTACTACCCATGGCCGACGGGCCAGGGCCCTTCTCCTGCCACTACCCCGGCCGTCTCCGCAGGGACCCTTTCCGGGAGTCACCGTTGTCCAGCCGCCTCCTGGACGACGACTTCGGGCTGACCCCCTTCCCCGGGGACCTGACGGCCGCCTGGCCCGACTGGGCCCGGCCCCGGCTGACCTCGGCCTGGCCCGGCCCGCTGAGGAGCAGCCTGGGCCGGGGGCCTCCGCTGGCCCCGCCGGGCTACGGGGGTCGTTACGAAGGACCGGCCGAAGGCCGAAGCCCGCCAGCCTGGCCCGGGGAGCCCTGGAAAGTCTGTGTCAACGTGCACAGCTTCAAGCCCGAAGAGCTGGCCGTCAAGACCAAGGATGGCTTCGTCGAGGTGTCTGGTGAGTCCCCCCGGGGAGCTGGGGATGATTAGGATAATGTTTGTTAAGCACTTACTATGTGCTAGGCACTGTACCGAGCACTGGGGGGTGAGGGTATACGAGCCAGTCAGGTGGGACACAGTCCCTGTCCCACGTGGGGCTCACTGTCTCCATCCCCATTTAACAAAGGAGGGAACTGAGGCCCAGAGAAGTGACCTGCCCAAGGTCACACAGCAGACAAGTGGCAGAGCGGGGATTATTAATAATAATAATAATAATAATAATATTACTTATGGTACTTATTAAGCACTTACTGTGTGCCAAGCACTGTTCTAAGCACTGGGATAGATACAAGGTAATCAGACTGTGACCTCGTTATGGGGCAGGGATTATCTCTATCTGTTGCCGAATTGTCCATTCCAAGCGCTTAGTACAGTGCACTGCACACAGTAAGCGCTCAATAAATACTACTGAGTGAGGTTGCTCCACATGGGGCTGACAGTCTTAATCCCCATTTTACCGATGAGGTAACTGAGGCCCAGAGAAGTGAAATGGCTTGCCCAAGGTCACACACCAGATAAGTGCCGGAGTCGGGATTAGAACCCATGTCCTCTGACTCCCAAGCCCGTGCCCTTTCCACAAAGCCACGCTGCTTCTCTAAGATTAGAACCCACGACTTTCTGACACAGTCTCTGCCCACCTAGGACTCACAGTCTCCACCCCCCTAGTAAGTGCTTAATAAATACCATTAAAAAAAAAAAAGTGACTGACCCAAGGTGGCACAGCAGACAAGTGGCGGAGGTGGGATTTGAACCCACATCCTCTGACTCCCAGGCCTAGGCTCTATCTAATAGGCCACGCTGGGATTTTTTTACCACATGGGGTGGGAGGGAGACCGACGTTTGCTTAGACCTTAATAATGGTGGCATTTGTTAAGCGCTTACTATGTAGCAAGCCCTGGGGTAGCCAATACAGAAATAAATGGTAATAAATACCACTGACTGATTAGAAGACACACAAGTCAGATCCAGTCCCTGCCCCTGCCCCACACGGGGCTAAAGTCTAAGGGGGAGAGTAAACAGAAATATCAAGCCTAATATCAATCGACAGTATTTATTGAGCGCTTACTATGTGCACAGTGCTGTTCTGGGCACTTGGGAAAGTAACAATATAATAGGGTTGGTAGACGTATTCTCTGCCCAGCATCAGTTTACAGTCTACAAGGGGAGGCAGAGGTTGAAATTAATTACAGATATGAGAAATACAGATGAGGTCACTGAGGCACAGAGTAGTTAAGTGACTCACCCATGGTCACATGGCAGACAAGCAGCAGAGCTGAGGTAGAACCCAGGTCTCCTGAATCCCGGGCCTCTGCTCTTAACAATAATAATAATGATATTTGTTAAACACTTACTATGTGCCAAGCACTGTTCTAAGCACTGGAGTAGAGACCAGATTATTAGGTTGGATGCAGTCCCTGTCCCACATGGGGCTCACCGTCTTAATCCCCATTTTAGGGATGAGGAAACTGAGGCACCAGGCCACACTGCTTTTTCAATCTGTTTGGAACTTAAATCTTCCCTGTCCCAACGGATCCTTGCTGAGGCCGGGCAGGAGTTAGAGATAAAATTCCCTTACAGGGGCAGAGTGTCAGCGGACCATTACAAAGACCTCAGGAATTTCACTTGCTCCTGGCAAACTCTACATTGTCCATAATCCCCGCTCCCACCCATCCCCGCTCCTAAACACAGACATCCTCTCCCCGCCCTCCTCCCAACCACCACCACTCCCCACACCCTTGCCGGGGCGGGGATGTCTGGGACCTAGCAGGAGAGGGATGGGTGGGCTTCTCATGCCCTCCTTAGACTCAATCTCATCCTCAGCCTGAACCTTCTGCTGCCCAAAGCAAAATGGAGGCTTGTCATCTGAGGGGAGACTGGAAAGAGATGGCACTGGGAAAGAAAAGATGAAATGCAAGGAGATTAAATTAGGAACTCTATGGGAACGGGAGACGGAACGCAAAGACAAAGGATGAGGTTAGCAACGAGAAGATTCGAAGGAACCAAATGACAGCCTTCCCCCTCCCACCCCGCCCCATCGCCGCTCTTTTATTTTATTTCTGATCATTCGTTCATTTAGCATCTTTTGCGCTAACCGTGATGGAGTAAACGCCCCGGCTGGGAGCGGATACCAGACTCTGAGCACGTCCATAAAAATTCAATTGTGCTTCCCCGGCAATTAATGTAGCATTAAGAAGGAAATGGTACCAGAAAAACATAAAAGGGCCTGGAGAGCGCAGGATAACGATTAGCGTCACAGCACAGACTCCGGTGGAGCCGGCGGGCTGGTCCAGGCAAGTCCCAGGGAGGAGACGAGGCGCCATCATGGCAGAAGGAAAGAACTCAGAGGCCTAGAGGCAGATGGGGAGGGAAGGAGGGTTGTTTGTTGTTGTTGTTTTTTTTAAATGGCATTCGCTAAGCACTTATTTGGGGCCAGACACTGAACTAAGCACTGGGGAAGTGACAAGGTTCACATCCCGCAGATTTTAATCCCCGTTTTACAGATGAGGTACTTGAGGCTCAGGGAATAATAATGTTGGTATTTGTTAATCGCTTACTCGGTGCCAAGCACTGTTCTAAGCACTGGGGGAGATACAGGGTAATCAGGTTGTCCCACGTGGGGCTCGCACACTTTTAATCCCCATTTTACAGAGGAGGGAACTGAGGCACAGAGAAGTTAAGTGACTCGCCCACAGTCACACAGCTGACAAGTGGCAGAGCCGGGAGTCGAACTCATGACCTCTGACTCCGAAGCCCAGGCTCTTTCCACTGAGCCGCGCTGATTCTCAAGTGAAGTGAGTTGTCCAAGGACACACAGCAGGCAAGAGGCAGAGCCAGAATTAAAACCCAGGTCCTCGGACTCCCATCCACCAGGCCGTGCTGGTGGTCCAGAGGGAAATTACTGAGGCAGGGGTGAGGGTGGGGGTGGTCCCTTAAGTTTGCCTCTGAGACTGTAACCTCGTTGTGGGCAGGGAATAGGTAGCCACCTTAGCGCTTAGTACAGGGCCTAGCATACAGTAAGTGCTTAACTAATTCCACTGTTATTTTTTATTACTATTGTAAATCACCACTATTGTTAAATTGTACTCTCCCAACCACTGCACACAGTGAGCGCTCAATAAATACGATTGATTTCTGGATTGAATGAGAGTTCTGCAGGCCAATTTCCTCCCTCCACCCCCGTCTGTGAGTTGGTCAGAGACGAGTGGCTGAAAGGGGATGTGGGAGGTGAGGAGAGGAGAGAAAAACGCCAATTTCTTTGCGAGAAGGGGAAGGAGATGAGGTTTAGTAGCTAGGCGACTGAGCCCCAGCTCTGTTCTCGTCTTGCTTCGTTCAGCAAGTCCATCACCGAGGGTATTTTTTGAGCGCTTACTGTGTGCAGTGCACTGTACTAAGCGTTTGGGAGAGTACAGTTCAACAGAGATAAGTGACATCCTCTCGGACTCACGCGTAAATGAGAGCTGTTTGCCTCCTTGCCCCCGGCCTGAGGAGGAAGCCGAGCGAGCTCTTAGAAAGAACGGCTCTGGGGAAAAGCAAGAGGGAGGTGTTGACGGAGAGTGGTGGGGTGGGAGGTGTGGGGAAAGCAGGGTAGCCTAGTGGAAAGAGCGCAGGCCTGGAAGTCAGAGGACCTGGGTTCGAATTCAGATTCTAAGGGAGGCAGCACGGCCTTGTGGATAGAGCACGGGCCTGGGAGTCAGAACGACCTGGGTCCTTTCATTCATTCATTCGATTGTATTTACTGAGCGTTACTCTATGCAGAACACTTGGAAAGTACAATTCGGCAACAAATAGAGACAATCCCTGCCCAACAATGGGCTCACAGACTAGACGGAGGGAGACAGACACAAAACGCAACAAGTAGATAAGCATCAATAGCATCAATATAAATAAACAGAATTATAGATATATATATATATCACTAATAAAATAAATAGAATAATAAATATGTATATCTATACACCAGGGCTGTGGGGCAGGGATGGGGGTAGAGCACAGGGAGGGAGTCGGGGCGATGGGGAGGGGAGGAGGAGCAGAGGAAAAGGGGGGGTCAGTCTGGGAAGACCTCCTGGAGGAGGTGAGCACTCAGTAGGGCATGGAAGGGGGGAAGTGTGCTAGTTTGGCGGATGTGAGGAGGGAGGGCATTCCAGGTCACAGGTAAGACTTGGGCCTGGTAACCCTGGCTTCACCACTTGTCTATTGTGTGACCTTGGACAAGTCATTTTACTTCTCTGGGCCTCAGTTCCCTCATCTGTAAAATGTTTCCATATTCATTCATTCAATTATATTTATTGAGCGCTTACTAAGTGCAGAGCACTGCACTAAGTACTTGATGGGACAGGGACTGTGTCCAACTTGATTAGCTTATATCTACCCCAGCATTTCGAATAGTGAAGACAGTAAGCACTTAACAAATACCATCATTATTATGGAGAAGCAGCGTGGCCCAGTGGCAAGAATCCGGGCTTGGGAGTCAGAGGTCATGGCTTCAAATCCCGGCTCTGCCGCTTGTCAGCTGTGTGACTGTGGGCGAATCATTTCACTTCTCTGTGCCTCAGTTACCTCATCTGTAAAATGGGGATTAATTGTGAGCCTCACATGGGACAACCTGATACTCTTCATGCCAACTTTCAAACCAATTCTCGATTCCCGTCTTTATCCAGAACCCAAGATTCTAATAAAATCCTACGGGATGGAGCCACAGTTTAGTTTACAGCAGAATCTGGGCACTGATGTTTGCTGCTTCTTGGTCATTTGGAATGAAATTGTGGATGATCTTGAAATCCCACCCGGCCCCTCTGGTTTTCCTCTCCCTGCCTCTTTCCTTTCCTCCCTTCCTCCTCCTCTCCTTCCTCTATCAGATCTCCCTTTCCTGGGAGCTGAGGCTTGCAGGCAGAACGAGATGCGTTCTTTTCCTCCGTATATTGGACTCAGCCTGTGAACACTAAGGCTACTCAGAACTGCATGCCTTACAAAAATATAATAATATTTGGGGGATTTGTCGAGCACTCACTATGTGCCAACCACTGTACTAAGCGATAGCGTAGATACAAGTTAATCAGGTCCAACATGAGGCTCAGGCTAATTGGGAGGGAGAACGTTTTACAGAGTAGGGAAATGAGGAACAGAGAACTTAAGTGACTGGACCAAGGTCATGCAGCATGTACATGGCAGAGCCAGGATTAATAATAATAATAATAATAATGTTGGTATTTGTTAAGTGCTTACTATGTACAGAGCACTGTTCTAAGCGCTGGGGTAGATACGGGGTAATCAGGTTGTCCCACTGAGGCTAACAGGCTTAATCCCCATTTTGCAGATGAGGTAACTGAGGCAAAGAGAAGTGAAGAGACTTGCCCACAGTCACACAGCTGACAAGTGGCAGAGCCGGAAAACGAACCATGACCTCTGACTCCCAAGCCTGGGCTCTTTCCACCGAGTCACGCTACTTCTCGAGTGGTAGAGCCAGGTTTAGAACCCAGATCCTCTGACTCCCAGCCTGGGCTCTATCCACTAACCCACGCTGCTTCTAGCTTTTGGGCTAGAAATCCTGACTTGTTTATCCAAGAACTTTAACAAGATGTGAGAGGGGTTTTTTTTATTTTTAGGGTTTTTTTTGTTGTTTTGTTTTGGTATTTGTTAAGCACATATTATGTGCCAGGCACTTTACTAAGCACCGCAGTAGAGACAAGCACATCAGGTTCTCGGACACAGTCCCTGTCCCAAGTAGGGCCGTCGATGTTAATCCCCATTTTTCAGATGAGGTCACTGAGGCCCAGAGGAGTGAAGTCACTTGCCCAAGGTCACACAAGCAGACAAGTGGCAGAGCTGGGGTATCCTCTGACTCCCAGGCCCGGGCTCTACCCCCATATAACCACAGGGTGAGGAGTCTAGAGGAAGGAAGGAAGTGTGGGAAGATTCAAGATGAAGGATGGGAGAAAAGTGAGGGACAGAAACAAAACCGAAGAAAAGGGGAGAGGGACAGGGTAAAGATTAGACCACGTTTGGCTTCCCCCACACCGCAAAGCAAGTTCCGTTCTCTCCTGCCCACCTGAGATGCCCCTCTGGCCCCGCAAAGGCCAACACCCAGCTGCTCTCTCCGCTTCTAAAATGGGGATTGAGGCTGTGAGCTCCATGAGGGACAGGGACCGTATTGAACCAGATTTGCTTCTACCCATATGAAGCACTTAACAGATACTATAGTTACCATTATTTAATAATGATTGTATTTGTTAAGCTCTTACTATGTTGCAAACATGGTTCTAAGCGCTGGGGTAGATACAAGGTAATCCGGTTGCCCCACGTGGGGCTCACAGTCTTCATCCCCATATTAACAATAATAATAACGTTGGTCTTTGTTAAGCACTTACTATGTGCCGAGCACTGTTCTAAGCGCTGGGGTAGATACAGGGTAATCAGGTTGTCCCATGTGGGGCTCACAGTCTTCATCCCCATATTAACAATAATAATAACGTTGGTCTTTGTTAAGCACTTACTATGTGCCGAGCACTGTTCTAAGCGCTGGGGTAGATACAGGGTAATCAGGTTGTCCCATGTGGGGCTCACAGTCTTCATCCCCATATTAATAATAATAATAACGTTGGTCTTTGTTAAGCACTTACTATGTGCCGAGCACTGTTCTAAGCACTGGGGTAGATACAGGGTAATCAGGTTGTCCCATGTGGGGCTCACAGTCTTCATCCCCATATTAATAATAATAATAACGTTGGTCTTTGTTAAGCACTTACTATGTGCCGAGCACTGTTCTAAGCGCTGGGGTAGATACAGGGTAATCAGGTTGTCCCATGTGGGGCTCACAGTCTTCATCCCCATATTAATAATAATAATAACGTTGGTCTTTGTTAAGCACTTACTATGTGCCGAGCACTGTTCTAAGCGCTGGGGTAGATACAGGGTAATCAGGTTGTCCCATGTGGGGCTCACACACTTTTAATCCCCATTTTACAGATGAGGTAACTGAGGCACCGAGAAGTGAAGTGACTTGCCCAAAGTCACACAGCTGACCAGTGCCAGAGCCGGGATTAGAATCCATGACCTCCGACACCCAGGCCCGTGCTCTTTCCACTAAGCCAAGCTGCTTCTCGATTGATTTATTTATTATCATTGTTATTATTATTATAACAATGGTACTTGTTACAGCGTTTAGAGTGCTTAGCCCTACTACAGCACCAAGCACTGTATTAAGCGCCCTGGTAGATACAAGATCATCAGGTCAGACACAATCCATGGTCCACATGAGGCTTGCGGGCCGACGGTGAGAGAGAACGGCTATCGAATCCCTGTTTTACAGATAGTAATAATAATTATGGTATTTGTCAAGCGTATACTTTGTGCCAGGCACTGTTCTAAGCGCTGGGGTTGATTCAAGCGAAGAGGGTTGGATGCGGTCTCTGTCCCACGTGGGGCTCACAGACTCAATCCCCATTTTACAGATGAGGGAAGGGGAGCACAGAGAAGCGAAGTGACTTGCCCAAGGTCAGACAGCAGACACGTGGCGGAGCTGGGATTAGAACCCATGTCCTCTGACTCCCAGTCCCAGGTTCTAGCCATTAGGCCGTGCCGCTTGTCTAATCGGAGTCGAGTGAAACGTTCCCTGCCCACAGCGAGCTTCCAGTCTAGAGGGGGAGATGGACGTGAATAGAAATAAATAAATACAGATATGGACGCAAGTGCTGTGGGGCTGAGGGAGGGGGGATAAAGGGTGCAAATCCCAAACAGGTGCGGCGAGGCTGGTGGGGGGGAGGGTCACTGTTCCATTCATTCTTTCAATCGTATTTATCGAGTGCTTACTTCATGCAGAGCACTGTACTAAGCGCTGGGGAAAACATAATACAACAACTGAGCAGCCGCACGGCTTAATGGATAGAGCCCGGGACCTGGGAATCCACCACTTGTCTGCTGTGTGACCTCGGACAAGTCACTTCACTTCTCTGGGCCTCAGTTCCCTCATCTGCGGGATTGAGGCTCTGAGTCCCAACCCAGCGCTTAGTACAGATGTTCTTCCCCTTGACGCTGTTTAGTGCCATTGTTCTTGTCTGTCCGTCTCCCCCGATTAGACCGTAAGCCCGTCAAACGGCAGGGACTGTCTCTATCTGTTGCCGACTTGTTCATCCCAAGCGCTTAGTACAGTGCTCTGCACATAGTAAGCGCTCAATAAATACTATTGAATGAATGAATGAATACAGTGACTGGCACATAGTAAGCGCTGAACAAATACCATAATTATCATTATCGTTATTATTAACAATTAGAAGACGCATTCTCTGACCTCAACGAACTTATAGGCAAGAGGGGGAGACAGACAAGGATAGAAATAAAGAAATGGGAGATGTGGACGTAAATGGCGTGGGGCTGGGAGGGGGGATGAAGAAAGGGAGCGAGTCGGGCCGACGCGGAAGGGAGTGGGAGAGGGAATGGGATCCCAGTGGCAGGGCAGGGGACGGGGATCATGTTGGGGTAGGATCTCGCCCCATTCCCCGTTTCTTCGGCCCGACTGGGCCCCGTGCCGAGGCTTGTCGGCTTACTCGCTGGCAGCTGCCATCCAGACGCCAACCAAAGCCACTGCGGCACCTAGAAAATGCCAGATCAAAGCATTGGCTGGCACCGGCCTCGCGGGCCCCTCAGACGGCGGCCTCGCCCGCAAACGGGTTTGCCCAGCCCGAATGCCATTCACGTCATTAGGCCGGTGGGAGTGGGATATCCAGCTGGTAGGTCCGGTCCAACGCCAACCCCTTTTCTTGAAGCAGCGTGGCCTACTGGAAAGAGGCCGGGCAGCAGAAGGATTTGGGTTCTAATCCCGGCTTCGCCGCTTGTCTGCTGTATGACTTTGGACAAGTCATTTGCTGAAGAAGCAGCATGGCATAGTGGACGGGGCACAGGGCTGGGAGTGAGAAGGTCATGGGCTCTAATCCCGCTTCGCCACTTGTCTGCTCTATGACCTTGGACAAGTCACTTGCTGAAGAAGCAGCGTGGAGTAGTGGACAGGACATTGATTGGTCTGGGAGTCAGAAGGTAATGGGTTCTAATCCCGGCTCTGCCACTTGTCTGCTGTGTCATCTTGGGCAAGTCACTTCACTTCCCTGGGCCTCAGTTACCTCATCTGTAAAATGGGGATTGAGACTTTCTCCAACTTGATTTGCTTGTATCCATCCAACGCTTAATCCAGTGTCTGTCACATAGTAAGTGTTTAACAAATACCGTTATTATTATTATTATTACTTGACTTCTCTGAGCCTCATTCATTCTCATTCAATCATATCTATTGAGTGCTTACTGTGTGCAGAGCACTGTACCTGGAAACCTTTGTTTCCTCATCTGTAAAATTGGGGATAAGATCCTGATAAGATCCTTCTTCTCCTTTCCTCTTACCTTCTGAGAGTGTGTGCCCCTTAATGGGTGAGGCTGTGTCCGATCCGATTATCTTGTATATGTCCCAGCACTTAGCGCAGTGCTTGATGCATAGTAAGCCCCTGACAAATACTGTGATTATTATTGAGAAGCAACGTGGCTCAGTGGAAAGAGCCCGGGCTTGGGAGTCAGAGGTCGTGGGTTCTAATCCCAGCTCCGCCACTTAATAATAACAATGTTGGTATTTGTTAAGCACTTACTATGTGCAGAGCACTGTTCTAAGACTGGGGTAGATACAGGGTAATCGGGTCGTCCCACGTGAGGCTCACAGTTAATTCCCGTTTTACAGATGAGGGAACTGAGGCCTAGAGAAGTTAAGTAACTTGCCCACAGTCACACAGCTGACAGGTGGCAGATTTGGGATTCGAACCCAAGACCTCTGACTCCCAAGCCCGGGCTCTTTCCATTGAGCCATGCTGCACTTGTCAGCTATGTAACTTTGGGCAAATCACTTCACTTCTCTATGCCTCAGTTACCTCATCTGTAAAATGGGGATCAAGACTGTGAGCCCCAGGTGGGACACTGTGATAACCTTGTACGCCCCCAGCGATTAGAAAAGTGCTTGGCACATAGTAAGCGCTTAACAAATTTTTTTTTTTATTATTGTTTTATCTGACCCAGTTGCCAACTCCACTGGAGGAATGAGGGCCTTTGGTCGTTATGGGCAGGGAATGTGTCTGCTCTATTTTTCTATTGTCCTCTCCCAAGCGCTTAGTACAGTGTTCTGACAAAATAAGGGTTCAATAAATACGACTGACTGACTGACAACATTCTCTCCAACTAGGAGGGGGCAAAGCCCCTCTTTCACTTTTACAGCTTCAGGGGCTAGACCCAATCTCTCTTCCTATGATTTATGGGTGAAAAGACCACCCCCCCCATTTGGGCTCCCCCCTCAACCTCTCACCCTTTCCCCCTTTGCCAGTTTCCCAGTTTCGCCCCACCTTACCACATGAAAAGAAACAGTGTGGCCTAGTGGATAGACCCCGGGCCTGGTTCTAATCCCGGCCCCGCCGCTTGTCTGCTGTGTGACTTTGGATAAGTCACATCGTTCCTCTGTGCCTCAGCTTCCTCATCTGTAAAATGGGGGTGAAGACTGTGAGCCCCATGTGGGACGGGGACTGTATCCAAACCGATTAGCTTGTATCTACCCCAGTGCTTAGAACGGGGCTTGGCACATACTAAGCGCTCAACAACTACTATCACCGTTATTAAATGAAAAGCTGCACCTGTGAGGTTGGAGAGGGCAGCTCAGAGCAGACTTAGCGAATCGGGTTTCCACTGCCGATTCCTTCAGTGCCAGGGCAGGAGAAGGGATGGGGTGGAGAGGGGTGACCTGCCACCTGGCAGCGGACTACCCCTGGCTGGCAATGCCAACCAATCGCCCCTGGGCCCGGAGCAGGAGCACCAATGGCAGCCTGATGTCTGGGGCCGCTAGTATTGTCGCCAGGGGAGAAAATCGCTCTGGGCATTTGTCCCGGCCAGAGTTTCCAGCATTCCCTCCCCGCCACGCCTGTTTATGCTCGGTGGCATTTCGGTGCAGGTGGCATCTCGGCTGCCCACGTTCGGGCTTCTCCTCCCACGGCAGGGAATATGTCACCACCTGTCTGTCCCTCGGTGGCCACCCAGGAAGGGGGGAGGGGAGGCCCAGCATAATCACATGGACCTCCCCAGCCACTGCCCGTCTGCCACATTGCCAAATCTGCTGTGCTGCCTCCTCCTCCTCCTCCTCCTCTTTCTCCTCCTCCTCTTTTTCCTTTTCTTCCTCCTCCTCCTCCTCATTCTCCTCTTTTTCCTCTTCTTTCTCCTACTCGTTTTCCTCCTCCTCCTCCTCCTCTTTTTCCTCTTCTTTCTCCTACTCTTTTTCCTCCTTCTCTTCCTCCTCCTCCTTCTCTTCCTCCTCCTCCTCCTTCTCCTTTTTTTCCTCTTCTTTCTCCTCCTCTTTTTCCTCTTCTTTCTCCTCTTTTTCCTTCCTCTTTCTCCTCTTTTTCCTCCTCTTCCTCCTTCTCTTGCTCTTCGTCCTTCCCCTCTTCCTCTTTCTCTTCCTCCTCCTCCTAATCTTCCTCTTTCTCCTCGTCCTGCTCCTCCTCAACTCCCCCCACCCCCCACTTTGGTTCTCCTCCACCTCTCCCACGGCCCCAGAGATAGCATCTTGTTCAGGAAGCTAAGTCCTCTCCTCTAGAATTCCCCTCAGGGCTTGTCACCCCACCTCCCAACAGCTGTTAGAGAAAATCTCTCCTCAGAGCTTGGAGGTTATTACCGCCCCTTCTGATCTTCCCAGCCCTGGTGGAGTTTCCCCCTTTTCCTCTCCTGACCATTTCTCCTTCCCCTGACACCCAGAAGCCCCCCAAAATAGTCATTCCTCAAAAGACCACCTCCCAAGACCTGGGCAGGATTGGGCCAACTTCAAAGATCCTTTCTCATCCCTCATCAGGCAGCCTAACCCCGACAGCTGCCTCCTAGCTTAGCCCCTCTATTTTTTTTTAAATGGCATCTGTTTAATGCTTACTATGTGCCAAGCACTGTACTAAATGCTGGGATAGACACTAGCTAATCAGATTGGACATAGGATTCACAGTGTTAATCCCAATTTACAGATGAGGGAATTGAAGGACAAAGAAGTGAAGTGACTTGCCCTAGGTCACACAGCAGACAATAATAATAACTGTGGTATTCATTAAGTGCTGACTATATGTCAAGTACTGTACTCAGCACTGAGGTGGATACAAGCCAATCAGGTTGGACACAGTCCCACATGGGGCTCACGATCTTAATCCCTATTTTACACATGAGGTAACTGAGGCACAGGGAAGTGAAGTGACTTGGCCAAAGTAAAATGTAAAATGGGGATTAAAAACCTGTTCTCCTTCCTACTTAGACTGTGCAGGTCTGTGTGGGACAGGGACTGTGTCCAGCCTAATTAATATCTACCTACCCCAACCCTTAGAACAGTGTTTAATAATGTTGGTATTTGTTAAGTGCTTACTATGTGCAGAGCACTGTTCTAAGCACTGGGGTAGATACAGGGTAATCAGGTTGTCCCATGTGAGGCTCACAGTTAATCCCCATTTTCCAGATGAGGTGACTGAGGCCCAGAGAAGTTAAGGGACTTGCCCACAGTCACACAGCTGTTAAGTGGCAGAGCTGGGATTTGAACCCATGACCTCTGACTCCCAAGCCCAGGCTCTTTCCACTGAGCCACGCTGCTTCAGTGCTTAACAAATACTTTTTTTAAAAAAAAAAAAGGTACAAGGGTCAATGTAAGGTGGGAAAGGTTCTTTTACTGGCTCACACAGCACCTGAACTAAATTAGAAGGAGGAAAGTTCTTAGCAAACAAAGGGGTAAATCTTCAGAGTAGATGATAAGATCAGGGTATCTTGTCCCCTCAGGAGGTTGTGAAGGTTGAAAATACCAGCAGATAGTTGAAAATACCAGCAGGTTTGACCGGGGTACAAGGGTTTAAATAAATTCATGGTGGAAATGTCTTTGGTGGGTTACTACTACTACTAATAATTGTGGTATTTGTTAAGCACTTACTATGTGCCAGTCACTGCTCTAAGCACTGGGGGAGATGCATGCAAATCGGATTGGACACAGTCCCCATCCCACATGGGGCTCACAGTCTTCATCCCCTTTTGACTGTTGAGGTAATTGAGACACAGAGAAGCGAAGTGACTTGCCCAAAATCACACAGCAGACGAGTGGAGGAGCCGGAATTAGAACGTGGGTCCTTCTGACTCCCAAGGCCCTGCTCTATCCACTAGGCCATGCTGCTTCTTAAATGATTGGAAAGTTGGAGAGGTAGAATGTCAAGATGAGCTGGCATCCCTTGGTTTCTCCAAAGACCTGTTGCTTCAGTCAGAGACAACCCTGGGCCGGTTGGGTTATTTGTCTGATCCAGGAATGGCATTCCTGGTGGTCTTAGGTTCACTGATGGGCCTTAGTATCCCTGATATGATTGACTGGCTGACTGACTGCTAAGCAACTGGTGTACCTCGACGGGAACAAGGATGTAGTTTTGTTTCAGAGCTGCTCCTGTGTGACTGTGATTTCGATAAGGACCACGTTTCCCTCATCAAAAGCACCTCAGTGTGTTCCTCGATTTAGGTTCTCAGAGGAAAGCGGGTGATGGATAAGGTCTTCTCTGATCCTCAGAGTCACCCTGGGAGGGTTCAGTAGGAGGATCAATTGAGGGCATGATTGATAGGCTCTTTCCTTTCTCTGCAGGTAAACACGAAGAGAAACAACAAGAAGGCGGGATTGTCTCCAAGAACTTCACAAAGAAAATCCAGTGAGAATCCTCTCCTCTGCATTGCCGGGGTCACTCCGGGAGGGCCTCCTGGCCCAAGCCCCCTGATTGAGGAATTCGCCAGGCCCTGCGAGACTTCCCCTTCCGGATTAAGCAGCTTCTCAAGAGGGGCTGGTTAGGGAATGTACCTCAGCTCTCTGGGGTGGACACAGAGGGAGGGAAACATAAAATCCATCCTCGCTTCTGAGGAGCAGATGACTCAATGAGTCACTTGCACCTGGGGGATGGATGGACTGCTGTTTTTGGTGAGGGAGGAGAGAGAGGAAAGAAATGGAGTAGGATTGGAAAAGCATACGAATTTATAAAACCTAAAAGCCCAAAACTAACCCTTTTCCAAAAGCCAGATGGTGGAACTCCTGCTTCATTTCCCTACTGAGGACTTATTATTCATAATGATAATGATAATAATGGTATTTGTTAAGTGTTTACTATATACTAAGCACTGGGGCAGGTAGATACAAAATAATCAGATTGGACACAGTCTCTGTCCCACATGGGACTCACAGTCTTCATCCCCACTTTACAGATGTGGGAACTCAGGCACAGAGAAGTGAAGTGATTTGCCCAAGGTCACACGGCAGACATGTGGCGGAGTCGAACACCGCCACATGCTACTCGATAAGCAGGATTTTGGGGTCAACTCCACTCGGGAAATCCAGACACACTGAGGATCAAGGAATCTAGCGTACCCCTCTCCGTCAGGGAACTAAAATGGGAGGCAGAGTCAGGGCCAGAAGGACAGTCCGGCCCAGAGAGAGAGGCACAGGGAGAGAGAGAACATTGCAGAGAGACAAAACAGAGAGGCAGAAAGAGGGGGGTGAGGAGAGATAAACACCGTGAGGGCCTTTTCAGCCCTTGTACGGGCAATCCAAAGAGGTTCCTGAATTGCGTTCCTGGCTGGGATGCGGCCTCGGTCAGGTCGGCGGCTAGGGCGGAAAGGGAGTTTTCTGCAGGGAGTGGGGGAGAGGGGTGAGGGGAGGAAATGGGATGAGGCTAAATTTTCCCCCTGGAGTTCGTATCTGAATTCCTCTGGATTGCAGGAGACTGTAGAGGAAGGATTTGGGGGTCCTGGATGTGAAGGTGCTGAGATTTGGGGTCCCTGTTTCAAATATAGCCCAGAGTCCACAGGTACAAATCCCAGACCACCCCTCAGGCCCTTCAGGGATCTGTGGCTCCTCAGATGGAACCCCCACCGGGACGTAATTGGGGATTGTCATCATTCATTCATTCATTCCATTGTATTTTTATCGAGGTGTTACCCTGTGTAAAGCATTGTGCTAAGCGCTTGGGAGAGTACAATATAACAATAAACAGACACATTCCCTGCCCACAGTGAGCTCACAGTCTAGATGGGGAGACAGACATTGATATACATGAGTAATAAAAAATAATTTTTAATCCATAATAACAATAAATCCTAAGTTCATTCGATAATATTTACTGAGCGCTTACTATGTGCAGAGCACTGTATTAAGTGTTTGGAATGTACAATTCGGCAACAGATAGGACAATCCCAGCCCAATGGCGGGCTCACACTCTAATCGGGGGAGACAGATGGACAAAAACAAGGCAACATAATCACGATAAATAGAATCAAGAGGAAGACACCTCATTAACAAAATAAATAGGGAAATAAAAATATATACAAATATATACAAATGAGCACAGTGCTGAGGAGAGGGGAAGTGAGAGGGGGAGGAGCAGAGGGAAAGGGGGCTTAGCTGAGGGGAGGTGAAGGGGGAAAGGGGGAGAAAGCAGAGGGCGGAAGGGGAGCAGAGAGGGAGCAGAGGGAGCAGAGGGAAAAGGGGTAGCTCAGTCTGGGAAGGCCTTTTGGAGGAGGTGAGCTCTTTTCATTGTGTTTCTCAGGAGCACTGCAGGACTCAGGGATGGGCAGAGGAGTGCCCTCCCCATTCAGCTGGCAGCTCCTCTTTTGTTGCAGAACTGGGGGCCGGGTGGGAGGGAGAAGACCTAGGAGATTAACACTGCTGAGAATCCCTGTGAATCAAAGGAATTCTCCTTTCTCCCTTAGACCGTGAATTCCTGGTGGGCAGGGAATGTGTCTGTTATATTGTTCTATCGAACTCTCCCAAGCGTTTAATGCAGTGCTCCGCACACAGAAAGCACGCGATGAATACCATTGATTGATTAGGTGAATAATGATGATGTTTGTTAAGCACTTACTATGTGTCAAGCACTGTTCTAAGGGCTGGGGTAGACACAAGCTAATCAGGTTGGACACAATCCCTGTCCCACATGGGGCTCACTGTCCTTGTCCCTATTTTACAGATGAGATAGTAATAATAATCGTGGTACCTGTTAAGCACTTACTATGTGCCAAGCATTGTTCTAAGTGCTGGGGTAGATATAAAGTAATCAGGTTGGACACAGTCCCTGTTCCACGTTGGGCTCACAGTTTGAATCCCCATTTTTTACAGACGAGGTAACTGAGCAAAGGTCACACAACAGACAAGTCATGAGCCGGTTTTAGAACCCATGACCTTCTGACTCCGAAGCCCATGCTCTATCCACTAGGCCATATAGGTTGCAAACTTTGCGCTGGAATGAAAACCCCCAAGAAATGAAGGGGGACTGAAAAGGAGGCAGAAAGGAATATAAGTCAATAGAGCACAGCAGTGGGGTGGATACAAGCAAATGGGGTTGAACGCCGTCCCTCTCCCACGTGGGACTCACCGTCTCAGGGAAGCAGCGTGGCTTAGTGGAAAGAGCCTGGACTTCGGAGTCAGAGGTCATGGGTTCGACTCCCGGCTCTGCCCCTTGTCAGCTGTGTGACTGTGGGCAAGTCACTTCACTTCTATGGTCCTCAGTTCCCTCATCTGTAAAATAGGGATTAACTGTGAGCCTCACGTGGGACAACCTGATTACCCTGTATCTCCCCCAGCACTTAGAACAGTGCTCGGCACGTAGTAAGCGCTTAACAAATACCAACATATATATACTGTGTGCCAGACACTGCACTAAGCCCCGGTGTGGATACGAGCAAATCGGATTGGACTCCCTCCCTGTCCCACGTGGGGCTCACCATCTCAATCCCCATTTTCCACATGAGGAAATTGAGGCTCAGAGAAGTAAAGTGACAAGTGGCGGGAGCGGGAATTAGAACCCACCACCTTCTGACTCCCAGGCCCGGCCTCTCGCCACTACGCCGTGCTGCTTCACAGGATCCTCTTAACTCTGAGTTTCTCCCGTCAGGCTTCCCGCCGAGGTGGACCCAGTGACGGTGTTTGCCAGCCTATCTCCGGAGGGGCTGCTGATCATCGAAGCCCCCCAGGTGCCACCCTATTACCAGTTCGGAGACGGCGGCTTCGGCGGCGAGCTTCCGGTCGGAGGCCAAGAAACCACCTGTGCCTGAACGCCCCCATCCTGACTGCCCCACCTACCCACCCTCCCTGCCTCTCTCTGCCCCCTCAATCCCCTCGCCCTGGGCAGGTTCCGATTCCGGCTACGATCACGGTAGCTTAAAGGAAGTCAATGCAGAACGTGGGATCTTTTATTTCCAAACCTAAGGGGGAGTGGGGAGGACCCCTTCTTCCCCTCCCCCCATCACATCCTTTAATAATAACAATAATAATAATAATAATTGTGGTATTTGTTAAGTGCTTACTATGTGCCAGACACTGTATTAAGCCTTGGTGTGGATACAAGCAAATGGGATTGGACACCGTCCCTGTGCCACGTGGGGCTCACCGTCTCAATCCCCATTTTCCACATGAGGAAATTGAGGCTCAGAGAAGTGAAGTGACTTGCCTGTGGTCACACAGCGGACAAAGGGAGGAGCCGGGGTTAGAACCCATTCCCTTCTGACTCCAAGGCCCGGGCTCCATCCACTACGCCATGCTGCTTCTCTTTTGCCTCAGGGGACGGTCAAGGAAATGCGGTCTCCCGCTTCTCTCCGCGGGTCTAGCTCAGTGGAGAGAAAGTCTCCCAGTTCTGAGCTACCCCGTTGAGCAGATCAAGAAATTTCCGGGGCAGAAATCTAACCAGAGAGTAGTGTTTCGACGACAACCTCTAGTTGCCACATGCCTCTTTCTGCCCCCTGCCTCTCTCCCTCGGTGACATACTTCAGCACCCCTAAGATCTCCTGAAGGGCAGACAAGTTCTGATGCTGCCCATCGGGATGTCAGACGCAGCCGAGAGGGTACCAGCCTCTGGAAGTAGGGGTGTCTGTGGATCAAGCCACTGGGCCGGGGTTTTAGCCTTCTTTGGAAACTCACTTATTTTCCCATCCCTATTTTTCTCCCCACCCCTCCTTTTCCAAATCTGGATTGTCACGGAAGCAGTCGCTTCTCCCCCACGTAGACCCCATAGCGTGGAGTCTGGCCCCCTGACAGGCTGGAGGTCAGAACCGGGGGCCTCGAGCCATCGGAAAATGGTGGGAAGGGGCTGTCTGTCGTTGGGGTGCCGTTGTGTTGTGTTGTGTTGTGTTGTGTTAACTGTGCTCTCATTTGAAGAAGGAAAAACTTGTTGAATAATACAACGAGGTCACGTTCTTAGCCTTTGGGCTCTTCTTTCGGGGCGCGTTTGCCTGCTGGGTGAGAAAGAGGCACGGATACGGGAATGAGGGTGGGAAGAGAGGGGTGGTTCGTTCATTCGTATTTACTGAGCGCTTACCGTGTGCAGAGCGCTATACTAAGAGCTTGGGAGAGTACAATACATCAATAAACAGTCACGTTCCCTGCCCACAATGAGCTTACAGTTTAGAGTCTTCTCTACAGTCTACCGTCTGTAGAGAAGCTGGTGTTTTGGCCTTGGGCAAGTCACAACTCCTCTGGGCTTCAGTTTCTTCATCTGTAAAATGGGGATTAAATCCCTGCTCTTCCTCCCCATTAGACCTGAAGTCCCATGTGGGACAAGGATTGTGTCTGATCTTTCATTTATTCAGTGTATTTATTGAGCACTTCCTGTGTTCAGAGCACTGTTCTAAGCTCTTGGGAGAGTACAACTGAACAATAGACACAGTCCCTGCCCACGACAAGCTTACAGTCTACTAGAGCTTTCGGTCTAGAAACGAATCAGGTTGGACACAGTCCCTGTCCCACATGAGGCTCCCAGTCTTGGTCTCCATTTCACAGATGAGGTAACTGAGGTCCAGAGAAGTGACGTGACTTGCCCACGGTCACACAGCAGACAAGTCATGGGGTCGGGGTTAGGACCCAGGCCCTTCTGACTCTGAGACCCGGGCTGTGTTCACTAGGCCGCGATCCTCCCGTGATGAGACGTGTGCAAGGGTCCTGCTGGTTCCCAAGGGGGTGGCCCCTGTCCCCCATCTCGATGGGACCCACCCACCCTCCTCCTGACCTGAGGGTCGGAAATTCTGCCCCTCCCTTTTTCTCCCATGGTGTCCTACAGTGCACTCCTCTACCCCTCTCTGGATTCTTCTCTGGTGGACAGTTCATTCCGCTGCCCCCACCGATGAAGGCAGGGATGGATCGAGAGGGCTCCATTTGACCTTGGAGGAAAGACACAAATGGCTGTTGCTCAAAATGGATGCTGGGAATTAGTGGCAGCAACTCTCTCTCTGTGTCTCCCTCTCTCTGCCTCTTACCCCCTTCGTTTCCTTTCCTTTGTCTCTTTCTCTCTGACTCTCTCTGTTTCTGCCTGTTTCTGTCTCTCTGCCTCTCTCTTGCCTCTCTCCGCCTCTGGCTTCTGACTCTCTCCGCCTCTGACTCCCTTCTCTGTCTCTGTCTCAGTCTGACTCTCTTCTCTCTGCCCCTCTGCTCCTCTTTGTCTCCATGACTCCTCTCTCTCTGCCTCTCTCGATCTCTCTGTCTCTCCTCTCCCTGCCTCTCTCCTCCTCTCTATGTCTCTGACCCCTTTCTCTGCCTCTCTGTCTCCCCTTCTGCCTCTCTCAGTCTCTCTGACTCTCTTCTCTCCCTCTCTCCTTTCTTCCTCTCTGCCCCCTTTTTCTGTTTCTGTCTCTCGGTCTTTCTGCCTCCTTCCTCTCTGCCTATCTCCTCCTCTCTGTCTCTGCCATCTTTCCCTATCTCTGCCTCTCTCCACTCTGTGCCTCTCCTGTTCTCTGCCTCTGCCTCCTTTCTCTGTCTCTGCCTCTCTCAGTCTCTCTGCCTATCTCCTCCTCTCTGTCTCTGCCATCTTTCCCTATCTCTGCCTCTCTCCACTCCCTGCCTCTCCTGTTCTCTGCCTCCTTTCTCTGTCTCTGCCTCTCTCAGTCTCTCTGCCTATCTCCTCCTCTCTGTCTCTGCCATCTTTCCCTATCTCTGCCTCTCTCTACTCTCTTCCTCTTCTGTTCTCTGCCTCTGCCTCCTTTCTCTGTCTCTGCCTCTCTCAGTCTCTCTGCCTCTCTCCTCCTCTCTGTCTCTGCCATCTTGCCCTATCTCTGCCTCTCTCCACTCTGTGCCTCTCCTGTTCTCTGCCTCTGCCTCCTTTCTCTGTCTCTGCCTCTCTCAGTCTCTTCTGCCTAGCTCCTCCTCTCTGTCTCTGCCTCTGCCTCTCTTAGTCTCTCTGACTCTCCCCTCTCCCTCTCTCCTTTTTGTCTCTCTGCTTCCTCTTTCTGTTTCTGCCTCGCTCAGTCTTTCTGCCTCCTTCCTCTCACTGCCTCTCTTCTCCTCCCTGTCTCTGCCTTCTTTGTCTCTGCCTCTCTCCATCTCTTTGTTCTCTGCCTCTCCTCTTTCTCTGTTTTCTCTGCCTCTCTCAGTCTCTCTGTCTCTCTCTGCCTCATTCTCTCTCTCTCGTTCTCCTCCCACCCAGCATCCCTCATGCCCCTCCCTTCTAAGTGCATCTTCAGCTCTGCACCACAATGCAAAAATCAATAGTCTCCCAGCATGAGCCCAGCCAACATCTCTTCCTCACTAGGAAGCTTGTCCAATTTAACCTTCAGCTCTCCCGCAGATGCTGACATTGGCAATCACCAGAAGGCTCAAACCACCACCCCTCACACCCCCTCCGCCCATGCTCCCTCAGGACCCAGGTCCACCCTCCCCATCTCAAGTTCTTGCAGAGAACATCCATCTAATAATAACTGTGATATTTTTTTTAAGTGCTCACTATGTACCAGGCACCGTAGTAAGTGCTGGGGTAGGTACAAGGTATTTAGGTTAGACACAGTCCCTGTCCCACTTGGCCCACAGTCTTCATCCCCATTTTACAGATGAGATAACTGAGGTCCAGAGAAGTGAAACGACTTGCCCAAGGTCACTCAGCAGACGAGTGGCGGAGCTGGGATAGAAGCCAGGTCCTTCTGACTCCCGGCCTGTGCTCTATCCACTAGGCCACAGTTCCAGAAGTCGCCTGGAGCTGGGCATCTGGTACTTTTCCCTCAGCCTATACTGGCAAGTGTGAGAAATCCCCCACTCCCCCTTCCATGCCACCCTTCCCAAGCCCTGGCCTGGGTGTGACTCCCTGGCGTCAAACCCCTGGTCTCTCCCAAATCCTGTTATTTAATAGGATAATAATAATAATGGTATTTGTTGAGGGCTTACTCTGTGCCAGGCACTATACTTAACACTGGGTTGTATACAAGCAAATTGAGTTGGACACAGTCCCTGCCCCACGTGGGACTCACAGCCTCGATCCCCCTTTTACAGATGAGGTAACTGAGGCACAGAGAAGTTGAATGACTTGCCCAAGGACACACAGCAGACAAGTGGCAGAGCCGGGATTAGAGCCAAGCCGGAGGCAGTCGGAAGGACTTGGGTTCTAACGCCAACTCTGCCACTTATCTGCTGGGTGACCTTGAGCAAGTCATTCCACTTCTGCCCACAGCGCTTAATAAATACGATTGATTGACTCATTGATCGATTCTCTGTGCCTCAGTTCCCTCAGCTGGAAAATGGGGATTAAGACTGTGAGGCCCATGTGGTACAGGGTCAGTGTCCAACCTGATTGGTTTGTACCAACCCCAGCGCAAAATGGAGTTCCTGAAACATAGTAAGTGCTTAACAAATACTATAAAACCCAGAAAGCGGTCTAGGAGCAGAGCCGGGTCAGAAGGTCAGTCAGTCATTTGTGTTTATTAAGTGCTTACTGTATGCAGAGAACTGTACTAAGCCCTTGGGAGAGTACAGTAGAACAATATTACAGAGTCAGTTCGTCAATCATATTTTCTGAGCGCTTACGGAGTGCAGAGCACTGTACAACAGAACAAAAGGACAATAAGACAGACATATTGCCTGCCCACAGCGAGTTTACACTCTCCCTTCGGGGGACAATCCTGTCTTTAGAGAGGGAGGACAGATGCCACTGAGGGCCCTCACTAGCCCATGTTGGCTCACTTGAAAAGGAAACAGTTTGTTTGAAGGGTGAGTCTAAGTTAATAATAATAATAATAATAATAATGGTATTTGTTAAGCCAAATTGGCCTTTGGAAAGCCAAATGACTCAACTTAGATTAGCGTATTTTAGACATATCATCAGGAGGACTGATTCTCTGGTGGAGACGCTAATGCTAGGAAAAGTAATAATAATGTTGGTATTTGTTAAGCGCTTACTATGTACAGAGCACTGTTCTAAGCGCTGGGGTAGATACAGGGGAATCAGGTTGTCCCACGTAGGGGTCACAGTCTTCATCCCCATTTTGCAGATGAGGTCACTGAGGCGGAAAGAAGTGAAGTGACTTGCCCACAGTCACACAGCTGGCAAGTGGCAGAGCCAGGATTCGAACTCATGACCGCTGACTCCCAAGCCCAGAATCTTTCCACTGAGCCACGCTGCTTCTCAAAAGTCCAGGGAAAACGTGGAAGAGGCAGACCGGCAGCTAGACGGATAGAGACCATAACAATGATAACGAAAGAACCGTTAGCAAGGTTACGGATTATGGCAGCAGACGGGACGTGCTGGAGAAAATATATCCATAGAGTCGTTATGAATCGGAAATGACTCAACGGCGCTTGATAAAAATAATGATTTGTCAAGCTCTTACTATGTGCCAAGCACTAAGCGCTGGTGTGGATACAAGTAAATTAGGGTGGACACAGTCCCTATCCCACAGTCTCAAGCCCCATTTTACGGATGGGGTAACTGAAGCCGGGAGAAGTGAAGTGACTTGCCCAAGGTCACCCAGCACACACACGGAGGAGTCGGAATTAGAACCCATGACCCCTGACACCCAAGCCCGTGCTCTTTCCACTAAGCCTCGTTGCTGTACTAAGCCCTGGGTTGGATACAAGGAAATCGGGTTGGACACAGTCCCTGTCCCACATGGGGCTCCCAGTCTTAATCCCCATATTACAGATGAGGTAACTGAGGCCCAGGGAAGTGAAGTGACTTGCCTGAGGCCACACAGCAGACAAATGATTAGAACCATGCAGCATGGCTCAGTGGAAAGAGCCCGGGCTTCGGAGTCAGAGGTCATGGGTTCGACTCCCGGCTCTGCCACTTGTCAGCTGGGTGACTGTGGTCAAGACACTTCATGTCTATGTGCCTCAGTTACCTCATCTGTAAAATGGGGATTAACCGTGAGCCTCACGTGGGACAACCCGATGACTCTGTATCTACCCCAGTGCTTAGAACAGTGCTCTGCACATAGGAAGCGCTTAACAAATACCAACATTATTCTTCTCACTTATGCTCTATCCATTACGCCATGCACCTATCCCACTGCTTAGTACAGTGCCTGGCACCTAGTGAGCGCTTAGGAAAAACTGGAAAGAAAGACTTGAAAGAATTCCAATCATGGGGACGCACCGGCTACCCGGAGTGAATTCTGAGTTCAGTCCCAAGGCCTGCGGGCCACAGGCTCTGCGAGGAGGTTCCACGTCATGAGCACCCCCAGATAATAATAATGATAATAATGTTGGTATTTGTTAAGCGCTTACTATGTGCAGAGCACTGTTCTAAGCGCTGGGGGAGATACAGGGTGATCAGGTCGTCCCACGTGAGGCTCACAGTTAATCCCCATTTTACAGATGAGGTAACTGAGGCACAGAGAAGTGAAGTGACTTGCCCAGAGTCACACAGCTGCCAAGTGGCAGATAATCATGATTATGCTACTTGTTAGCGCTTGCTATGTGCCAAGCACCGTTCTAAGCGCTGAGGTAGATACAAGTCAATCAGGTTGGACAAGGTCCCTGTCCCACGTGGGCCTCGTAGTCTCGATCCCCATTTTCCAGACGAGGTAACTGAGGCCCGGAGAAGTGAAGTGACATGCTCGAGGTCACACAGCAGACAAGCGGCGGAGCCGGGATTAGAACCCACGACCTTCTGACTCCCAGATGGCTCCCAGCTCTCCACCGCAAGTCCTGGTCCTCTCAGAGACCCCTCTTTTCCCCCTCCTCCATCCCCCCAGCTTCCCAGGCACGGCCCGTAACTAAGGTCCACTGTGCATAAACAAGGCCTTGGCTCCCCCCTGAGATCATCTGTTCCCGCGGCTTCCCTCCCCACCCCTTGGCCACCATCCCTTCTCCGTGACATCAGGCATCTCCACGGCAACGGAGGGTGATGTAACAAACAGAGGGTTGCCGGGGGTGGAGGGGTTTTCAGGGGCCGCAGCGGCGGAGGGCAGAGAGGAAACAGATAGAGAGGGTGAACGGCATCGTGTATCCAACACAATCCCTCGCGGGTCACCGTGTGTGACCGACGAGTCCGGCGTCCTGGAAGAGTCCCAGGCCCCAAAGGAAATGCAGAGCTGGAGACCCAGGGAGCACATGCGGGAGAATGAGCCAACATCCTTCCTCCCCGACCTCCAGCCCATAACAGATATGTTCCCTGCCCACAAGGAGTTTACATTCTAGAGGGGGAGACATCCATTCCTTCATTCATTCAATTGTATTTATTGAGAGTTTAATAATGTTGGTATTTGTTAAGCGCTTACTATGTGCAGAGCACTGTTCTAAGCGCTGGGGTAGACCCAGGGGATCAGGTTGTCCCACGTGGGGCTCATAGTCTTAATCCCCATTTTACAGATGAGGGAACTGAGGCACCGAGAAGTGAAGTGACTTGCCCACAGTCACACAGCTGACAAGTGGCAGAGCTGGGATTCAAACTCATGATCTCTGACTCCCAAGCCCGGGCTCTTTCCACTGAGCCACGCTGTTTACTGTATGTTGGTAATAATGTTGGTATTTGTTAAGCGCTTACTATGTGCCGAGCACTGCTCTAAGCGCTGGGGTAAACACAGGGGAATCAGGTTGTCCCACGTGGGGCTCACAGTCTTAATCCTCATTTTACAGATGAGGGAACTGAGGCACAGAGAAGTTAAGTGACTTGCCCAGAGTCACACAGCTGACAAGTGGCAGAGCTGGGATTTGAACTCATGAGCCCTGACTCCAAAGCCCGTGCTCTTTCCACTGCGCCACACTGCTCCTCTAAGCACTGTACTTGGGAAAATACAGTGTCACAACAAACAGACACATTCCCTGCTCACAAGGAGAGCTTGCAGACTGGGAGTGGAGGGGGAGAGACAGACATTAACATAAATAAACCTAACTAAATAAATGACAGATATATACAGATATATCCATATGGGCTGTGGGGATGGGAGGGAGGATGAATGTAGGGAGCACGTCAGGGTGACGCAGAAAGGAGTGGGAATAGAGACGAGGAGGATTTAGAAGACATAAATAGAAATTTAGAAGGTCCCTGCAGGCTTCCTTTACCCCTAGACATTGAGAGCTTCTACATTGTCTTCTATCCTAACGGCATGAGCTTGGGAGTCAGAGGACACGGGTTCTAATCCCCGCTCTGCCACTTGTCTGCTGTGTGACCTTGGGCAGGTCGCTTAACTTCTCTGTGCTTCAGTGACCTCGTCGGTAAAATGGGGACTAAAACTGTGAGCCCCACGTGGGACAACCTGATTATCTTGTGTCCACCCCAGTGATTAGAACAGTGCTCGGCACATGGTAAGCGCTTAATAAATACCGTAATTATTATTATTATCTTTTGTGTTTTGACAATTTCCTATTGGGTCTGTCGCCAAACCATGACCCAGCCTACCTGTAGACTGAGCTCGGGGAGGGTCAAGTCTCGAGTCTAACTCTCAATTGGATTTCTTTTCCCCAGTGCTTAAAATATTGTTCTGCACACAGTAAGAAGTGAGTCTTAGTGGTTAGAGCCCGATCTGGGAATCAGAAGGACCTGGGCTCTGATCCTGGCTCTGCCACTTGTCTGCTGGGTGACCTTGGGCAAGTCACTTATCTTTTCTGGCCTTCAGTTCCCTCATCTGTAAAATGGGGATTAAGACTGGGAGCTCCCTGTGGGACATGGACTGTGTTCAACCCAATTATCTTGTATCTACCCCAGGGCTCGGTACGTAGTAAATGCTTAACAAATACTGCAATTATTATTAGTAGTAAGAGTTTAGTAAATGCTACTTTGCTAATACTACTATAATAATAATAATTATAATCGTGGTATTTGTTAAGCACTTATTATGTTTCAGGCACTGTACTAAGTGCTGGGGTGGATACAAGCAAATCGGGTTGGACACAATCTCTGTCCCACGTGGAGTTCACACTCTTACTATGACTATGACCGCTGTGACTCTAAAAACTACCTGTAATAATAATAATGATAATGTTGGTATTTGTTAAGCGCTTACTATGTGCTGAGCACTGTTCTAAGCGCTGGGGTAGACACAGGGGAATCAGGTTGTCCCATGTGGGGCTCACAGTCTTAATCCCCATTTTACAGATGAGGTAACTGAGGCACCGAGAAGTTAAGTGACTCGCCCAAAGTCACACAGCCGACGAGGGTCCGAGCCGGGATTCGAACCCACGACCTCTGACTCCAAAGCCCGTGCTCTTTCCACTGAGCCACGCTTCACCTGTAGCTGAATCAAATGTTGAACAGGGCTAGCTGGAACAGTAGGAGCCACTGGCGTCAGATAGCATCAGTCTGGGAAGGCCTCCTGGAGGAAGGAACCTTCCTTCGAGTCTGCCTTGGGGCTGTAACCAACTCAAGGAAAAGGGCCATGACTTGTACGTCTGTTGGACGCTCCCAAGGGCTTAGTGCTGAGCTCTGAACGCAGGAGACACCCCAATCAACACTAGTGGATTACTAACAATTAGTAACTGTGGTGAACCCGCAACTAGCTGCCTTAAGAGCGACTGTTTGCGATCCCTCGAAGAAGGAAGAGACTGATGAAGGCTCCGATGGGCTCTACCCGAGACAGGGGATTGCGGGCCTGTGGAGGCGGAGCATGGAGGGAGACGGGGCCTTCTATCCCTGCTCTACCGGGTAACGGGCCTGGACCCGGCAATGATTGCCGCGTAGAGCCCCAGCTGCCGTGTGTAAGGAAGATAAAAGGGGCTCGTTTGCAGTTGAGAGAGAGTTTCTGGAGGAGAGGCAGAGTGGCAATTGGAAGCAGAAAGAAGTATCGGCAGGATGGTCTCCTTGACTCTCAGACTGGTCATTGATCCTTTGTGTAGTGAGTAAGAATGTGTCTGTGTCACTCCCTTGCTCGTTGATAAAACTAAGTTAAAAAAATTTTCCCCAGTAATCTTGGTAGTCGGTGGTGTGGTCTGATTCTACTATCTGTCACTGAGGCTCCCCCGGGCCAGGGAAGTCCAGGTTGGTATGAGACGGGGGCTTGCGATAATAATAATGTTCTTGTCTGTCCGTCTCCCCCGATTAGACTGTAAGCCCGTCAAATGGCAGGGACTGTATCTGTTGCCGACTTGTTCATTCCAAGTGCTTAGTACAGTGCTCTGCACATAGTAAGTGCTCAATAAATCCTATTGAATGAATGAATAATATTAAGTGCTTACTGTAAGAAGCACTTGTCTTATGCCGTCGAGTCGTCTTTGAACCATAGCCACCCCGTGGATGCGTTTCTCCCAGAAGGCCCCACCTCCATCTGTGATTGTTCTGGTAGTGGATCCAGAGAGTTTTCTTGGAAAAAAAAATCCAGAAGTGGTTTACCACTGCCTCCTTCCACAGGGTAGATTTGAGTCTTCGCCCTTGATTCTCTCCCAGGCCGCCGCTGCCCAGCACAGGTGAGTTTTGACTAGTAGCGGCTTGTCTTCCACTCGCTACCCACTGCCCAAGCTAGGAATGGAATGGATATGCCTCTGCTTGACTCTTCCTCCTGAAGTCGAGATTGGTAGAGGACTGGGAACTCTCCAGGTCTGACCCTGAGAGGGGTAAGAAGCACTGAAGTAAATGTAAGATAATCAGATCAGACACAGTCCCTGACCAAACACAAGAATAATGATAATTGTGGTATTCCTTAAGCACTGACAATGTGTCAGACACTATTCTAAATGCTGGAATAGAATCAAGCTAATCAGGTTGGACACATTTCCTATCCCTCATGAGGCTCACAGTCTTTAAACTCCATTTACAGATGAGGCCCAGAGAAGTGAAGTGAGTTGCCCAGGTCACACAGCGGTCAAGCAGTGGAGCTGGATTTAGAACCAAGTCCTTCTGACTCCCAGGCCCCTGCTCTATCCACTGGACCATGCTGCTATTTGATCACTATTTTACAAATGAGGGAACTGAGGCACAGAGAAGTTAAGTGATTTGCCCAAGGACATGCAGTAGGTAAGAACTGGAGCCAGGATTAGAACCCAGGAATGAATATGAATGAAAGAATGAATGATCAAATGAATAAGTGAGTGAATAATAATAATAATCTCTCTTGTTAAGCACTTACTATGTGCCAGGCACTGTATTAAGCTCTGAGGTGGATACAAGCAAATTGGGTCGGACGCAGTCCTTGTCCCACATGGGGCTCCCAGTCTCAAACCCCATTTTCCAGATGAGGGAACTGAGGCACAGAGAAGTGAAGCGATTTACCCAAGGTTACACAGCAGACAAGCGGTGGAGTCAGGATTAGAACCCATGACCTTCTGACTCCCGGGCCGGGGCTCTAGCCACTAGACCTTGAGCGAGTGGGAGAGTGAATGAAGCGAGTCCTTGAGCAGAGATGTGATGGAGGGACAGAACTAGTTTGGCAAGAAGGTGAGGGAAGGACATTCCAGGGTAGGTAGAGGTAGGATGTTGGATCACTGTCTGGGAGGAGGAGGAGAGAGGAAGCAGGTCACTGGAGCACGATCAAGGTGGTGGAACATTCATGGTTTTGGAATGTGCAGGTTTCAGGACACAAGGCCTTTTGGAATGTGGGACAGACAGAGAGCCGGAGGAGTGGCTTCTCCCCGGATACCCCACGGGTCTGTGGACGGCTAATTGCCCAACCGCCGTGACAAAGAAAAGGATTAAAAACTCCTGCAATGGGACTCTGGGCCCGCCAGAATTAGAAATGGCCTAGAAGCAGCGTGGCTCAGTGGAAAGACCCCGAGCTTGGGAGTCAGAGGTTGTGGGTTCGAATCCCGGCTCTGCCACTTGTCAGCTGGATGACTGTGGGTAAGTCACTTAACTTCTCTGTGCCTCAGTTACCTCATCTCTAAAGTGGGGATTAACTGTGAGCCTCACGTGGGACAATGTATCTCCCCCAGTGCTTAGAACAGTGCTCTGCACATAGTAAGTGCTTAACAAATACCAACATTATTATTATTATTATTATCATTAGATGGAGACTCTATTGCTATTGTTCTTGTCTGTCCGTCTCCTACAATTAGACTGTAAGCCCTCAAAGGGCAGGGACTGTCTCTGTTACCGATCTGTACATTCCAAGTGCTTAGTACAGTGCTCTGCACATAGTAAGCGCTCAATAAATACTAATGAATGAATGAATAGATCCAGCGCTTGGAACAGTGCTTGGTACAGAGTAAGCGCTTAAATACTATCATCAACATCTCACCTATCTCACCACTGACCTCTCGCCCACATCCTACCTCTGGCCCAGAACGCCCTCCCTCCTGGTATCAGACAGCTAATTGCTCTTCCCCACTTCAAAGCCTTATCGAAGGCCCGTCTCCTCCAAGAAGCCTTCCCTGACTGCACCCTGCTCTTCTCTTCTCCCACTCCCTTCTGAGCCACTCTTACTTGCTCCTTCATTCATCTTCCCTCCCATCCCCACAGCACATAGGTATAAATCTGTATACATCTGTAATTTACTTATGTATGTATATATTTATATTAATGTCTGTCTCCTCCTCTAGACTGTGAGTTCATTATGGGCAAGGAATGTGTCTGTTGGTTGTTATATTGTCCTCTCCCAAGCTTTGCATACAGTACAAAGTGCAGTGTTTTGCACACAGAAAGCGCTCAATAAATACGATTGAATGAATGAACGAATGAAGCAGAGTGGCTAGAGCCCAGGCCTGGGAGTCAGAAGGCCATGGGTTCTAATCCCACCTCTGCCATTTGTCTGCTGTGTGACCTCAGGCAAATCACTTTACTTCTCTCCGCCTCAGTTGCCTCATCTGTAAAATGGGGATTAAGAGTGTGAACCTCATGTGGGACAGGGACTGTTTCCAACCTCACTAATTTGTATCTATCCTAGCGCTTAGAACAGTGCTTGGCACGTAATAAGTGCTTAATAAGTGCCATTATTATTGTTGTTATGAATGGGGGAGAGGCTGGCTTCTACTGCGCCTTTATCCTGTGACCTTGGGTGAGAGATGGATAAAAATGAGGTGGGAAAGAGTAGAGAACCAGGCGGGAGAGAGATGAGAATAAAATGAAAGAGATGAAAATGAGGCAGGAGAGAGGTGAGAATGTGGAAGGAGGAGAGATGAGAATAAGTCAGGAGAGAGATGAGAAGATGGAAGGAGGAGAAAAGTGAATGAGGTGGGAGTCAGATAAAATAAGGAATGAAAGAGATGAAAAGGAGGTTCTAGAGAGACGAGAATGAGGTGGGAGAAAGAGATGACAATGAGGAGGAAAGAGATGATAATGAAGAAGGAGGAGAGATGACATGAGGTGGGAGACAGATAAAACAAGGAAGGAAAGAAATGCAAAAGGTTCAAGAGAGAGAATGGTATTTATTAAGCGCTTACTATGTGCAAAGCACCGTTCTAAGCCCTGGGGAGGGGATACAAGGTGATCAGGTTGTCCGACGTGGGGCTCACAGTCTTCATCCCCATTTTACAGATGAGCAAACTGAGGCACAGAGAAGTTAAGTGACTTGCCCAAAGTCACACAGCTGACAAGTGGCAGAGCGGGAATTAGAACCCACGACCTCTGACTCCCAAGCCTGGGCTCTTTCCACTGAGCCACGCTGCTTGAGAGTAAGGTGGAAGAAAGAGATGGAGAAGCAGGGAATGTCCCTGTTTACTGGTGTAAAGCAGTACAATAAATACTAAATAATAAGTACTAATAAATAAACAATAAATACGAATGATTGAATGATTGAAGTTGTGGATAGAGCACGGGCAGGGGAATCAGAAAGTCATGGGTTCTAATCCTGACTCTGCCACTTGTCTGCTGTGTGATCTTGGACAAATCACTTCACTTCTCTGAGCCTCAGTTACCTCATCTGGAAAATGGGGATTGAGCCTATGAGCCCCCCCATGGGACGGGGACAATGTCCAACTTGATTTGCTTGTATCTCTCCCAGGACTTAGTACGGTGCTTAGCAGGAGGGAAAGAGGAGAGACGATAATGAGGTGGGAGACAGATAAGACAAGGAGATGAAAAGGAAGTTCAAGAGAGAAGAGAATGAGGTGAGGGTTACCTATGAGAATGAGGCGGAGAGAGATGAGAATGAGGAAGGAGGAAAGATAAGAATGAAGTGGAAAACAGTTAAAGCGAGGAAGGAGAGAGATGAGAGTGAGATTGAGGTTCAAGAAAGATGAAAATGAAGTGGGAGAGAGATGAGAATGAGGAAGGGGAGATGAGAATGAGGGGCGAGAGAGAATAGAACAAGGTTGCAGAGATGAGAACGAGGTGGAAGAAAGGTGAGAATAAAGTGGGAGAAGAGGTGGGAGAGACACGAAAGCAAGGCAGGAGAGAGATGAGAAGGAGACTGGTGAGAAAAGAGAATGAAGTGGGGGAGAGATGGTGATAATCGTATTTCTAAATTGCTTACTATGTGACCAGCACTGTAATAAGGATAATAATTGGGGTATTTAAGTGTGTACTAGATAATAATAGATAATTAGGGTGGTTGTTCAGCACTTACTATGTGCCAGGAGCTGTATTAAGCGCTGGGTTGGATCCAAGCAACTCGGGTTGGACACAGTCCCTGTCTCATGTGGAGTTCTCAGTCTTAATCCTCATTTTACAGGTCAGATAACTGAGACCCAGAGAAGTGAAGTGACTTGCTCGAGGTCACACAGCAGACAAGTGGCGGAATGGGGATTAGACCTGGAGGCAGTCGGTCATGGGTTCTAATCCCCACTCCGCCACTTGTCTGCTGTGCCTGCTCTGCCACTTGTCAGCTGTGTGACTTTGGGCAAGTCATTTAACTTCTCTGGGCCTCAGTTCCCTCATCTGTAAAATGGGGATTAAGACTGTGAGCCCCACGTGGGACAACCTGATGACCCTGTATCTACCCCAGCACTTAGAACAGTGCTCTGCACATAGTAAGCGCTTTAAAAATACCAACATTATGTGCTGATCAAGTACTATTATTATTATTATTTTTCTCTCTGCCTTGTTCTCATCTCTCTCCCAACTCGGCCTCATCTCTTTCCTGTCTCATCCTCATCTCTTACACGTTGTCGCTTTGGTAAGAAAAGCACCACCTAGAAACACAGGTATTATTATTTAACGCTTAGTAATAATAATAATAATACAGTGCTCTGCACACAGTAAGAGTTTAATCAATGCAATTGAATGAATCATATGAGTCTCTCTTCCAACTCATTCCCATCTCTCTCCTGCCTTGTTTTCACACTGGAGAAGCAGCGTGGCTCAGTGGAAAGAGCACGGGCTTTGGAGTCAGAGGTCATGAGTTCAAATCCCAGCTCTGCCACTTGTCAGCTGAGTGACTGTGGGCAAGTCACTTAACTTCTCTGTGCCTCAGTTACCTCATCTGTAAAATGGGGATTAAGACTGTGAGCCCCACGTGGGACAACCTGATTTCCCTGTGTCTACCCCAGCGCTTAGAACAGTGCTCTGCACATTGTAAGCGCTTAACAAATACCAACATTATTATTATTATTATCTCTTTCCTGTCTCCTTTTCTTCTTCCACCTCTTTCTCATCTCTCCCTCTCCTTTAGACTGTGAGCCCAGTATGGGACAGGGATGGCGTCTGACCTGATTTTCCGGTACCTACCCCAGCACTCTATCCACTACAGCACGTACTGTACTGAGTGCTGGGGTAGGTACCGGAAAATAATAATGTTGGTATTTGTTAATAATAATAATAATGTTATTTGTTAAGCGCTTACTATGTGCAGAGCACTGTTCTAAGCGCTGGGGTAGACACAGGGTCATCATGTTGTCCCACGTGGGGCTCACAGTCTTAATCCCCATTTTGCAGATGAGGGAACTGAGGCCCAGAGAAGTGAAGTGACTTGCCCAAAGTCACACAGCTGACAAGTGGTGGAGAAAGATGGGAAAGAAGAGGGAGAGACATAAGAACAAGACAGGAGAGAGATGACACTGGAGAGAGAAGAGAATGAAATGGGAGAGAGATGGTGATAATATTTCTTAAGTGCTTACTATGTGACAAGCACTGTAATAATAAGGATAATAATTGGAGTATTTAAGTGTGTACTACATAATAATTAATAATTACAGTAGTTAAGCACTTACTATGTGCCAGGAGCTGTACTAAGCGCTGGGGTGGATGCAAGCAAATCATGTCCTCTGACTCCCAAGTCCGGGCTCATGTGAGAAACAGCATGGCATAGCGAATAGAGCCCGGGCCTGGGAGTCAGAAGGTCATGGGTTCTAATCCAGGCTCCGCCACCTGTCTGGGTGACCTTGGGCAAGTCACTTCACTCCTCTGAGCCTCAGTTCCCTCATCTGTAAAATGGGGATTGAGACTGTGAGCCCTACGTGGGACAGGGACTGTGTCCAACACAGTTGGCTTAGAACCACCCCAGTGCTCAGTACAGTGCTTGATACAGAGAAAGAGCTTAACAAATAACACAATCGCTAATATTTTTATTGTTGTTATTATCATCCAGATATGTTATCAGGGTCTCATTTCCTCTTCACCTATGCTGGGGACTGTTCTGTTCCTTAATAAAATTGCCAAGGAAGTTGGAAAATGCATCAGTTATAATGTCTTCCCAATGCAAGCTACTCATACTGTAGTGATATTATTCATTCCACTCCAGGGTGACCAGAGAAAACTAGGCCACGGGGCTGAATTATGTTTTGATTGCTTGCTGCACCAGGCTGTACGTTTTGAATAAACGATGCCCCGCGTATAAATGGAGCCCTCTTTTTTAAAAAGATGCCTAATTACCAAATGGATGGAATCTATTTAAACTTCTTCCAAGCTTGGTGGAAAATAGATAATAAGGGTGAGATAAGTGTCATAAACCTGACTGCTCGGTGGCTTGCTGTGGTCCCAGGCTAAAGAGAAGCAACTAGAGCACGGCCCTGGGGGTCAGAGGTCATGGGTTCTAATCCCCGCTCCACCACATGTCTGCCGTGTGACCTTGGACATGGCGCTTTTCTGTGGCTCACTTACCTCATCTGTAAAATGGGGATTGAGACGCTGAGCCCCACGTGGGACAGGGACCGTGTCCAACCCGATTTGCTTGTATCCCCCCGCCAGTGCCCAGTCCATCCATCCTTTAAGTAGTAAGCACTTAACAAATACCATTATTTTTTTTTAATTTTCCCAGAGTAGATCATCATGTGTTTGAATCCCGGCTCCGCCGCTTGTCAGCTGTGTGACTGTGGGCACTTCTCTGTGCCTCAGTTACCTCATCTGGAAAATGGGGATTAAGACTGTGAGCCTCAAGTGGGACAACCTGATTACCCTGTATACCTCAGCACTTAGAACAGTTCTGTGCACATAGTAAGCGCTTAACAAATACCAACATTATTATTATAAAGAAAACCAAAGAGAAGCGGGTCGGGGTGTGCTTGTGATTTTGAGAGTGTGTACGCACGTGTGTGTATACGTGTGAGGGGACGGGGGAGAGGAGTGTTCTGTGCGTTTGGGCTGAGGGTGTGAGTGAATTGCTGAGGGTGTATGGGGTGAGTGTTGGGGTGAGGGTGAGTTGTGTGTGTGTGTTGCCGGGTGGGAGTGTCTGTGTGAGCATCTGTGTGTGTCTGTGTGTATGTGGGGAGGTGGGCTACCCCTTCAGATGGGGGCTTATAGCATCCCATCCCCCGGTGGCCCCGAAATGTCAATTGTCAGTTTGTCCTGAAGCAGAGTGGCAGACAACTATTGGCACCGGAGACGACCGTGATAAAGAAACAGAACGGCTCCGGTGCCCGTTACATTACGTTTTATGGTTTGGGAGCAATTACATTGCATTTTATGGTGTCATAACGTATTACAGTTTATGGCTTAATATCAGCTTTAATATGGAAACTCCGATGCACGGAATTTTAATGAGTGGGAAGTGGTTTCTGTGGGAGAAAGGAGTGCGTTTCTGGCGGGTCTGAGAGAGCACCGGTGCGGTGGTTATGACTTCTCGAGGCCTTCCCAGTCGGTCAGTCGATCCTATTTATTATGCACCTACTAATAGTAATAATAATAGCTGTGGTATTGGTTAAGCGTTTACTACGTGCCAGGCACTGTACTAAGCGTTGGGAGGATACAAGCAAATTGGGTTGGACATAGTCTCTGTTCCACGTAGGGCTCCCAGTCTCAATCCCCATTTTACAGGTGAGGGAACTGAGACCCAGAGAAGTGAAGTGACTTGCTCAAGGTCACACAACAGACGAGTGGAAGAGCCGGGATTAGAACTCATGATTTTCTGACTCCGATGCCTGTGCTCTATCCACTAAGCCATGTTGCTTCTCTGTTTCTCTCTCTGTCTCTCTGTCTCTCTTTCTCTCTGTCTCTTTCTCTTTCCCTCTATCTTCCTTGATGAATTCCTCTGCTCCCTCTCTGCTCCCCCTCCACTCCCTCCCCCCTTCCCCCTTTCACCTCTCCTCAGCTAAGCCCCCTTGCCCCCTTTCCCTCTGCTCCTCCCCCTCTCCCTTCCCCTCCCCTCAGCACTCTGCTCATTTGTATAGATTTTTATTACCCTATTTATTTTGTAAATGAGGTGTCCATCCCCTTGATTCTATTGCCATTAAGTTGTCTTGTTTCTGTCCGTCTCCCCCAGTGAATAATAATAATAATAATATCGGTATTTGTTAAGTCCTTACTATGTGCAGAGCACTGTTCTAAGCGCCGGGGTAGATACAGGGTAATCAGGTTGTCCCACGTGAGGCTCACAGTTAATCCCCATTTTACAGATGAGGTAACTGAGGCCCAGAGAAGTGAAGTGACTCGCCCACAGTCACCCAGCTGACAAGTGGCAGAGCCGGGAGTCGAACCCATGACCTCTGACTCCGAAGCCCAGGCTCTTTCCACTGAGCCATGCTGCTTCCCTGCTTCGATTAGACTGTGAGCCCATCAGTGGGCAGGGATGGTCTCTACCTGTTGCCAAATTGTACATTCCATGCGCTTAGTACAGTGCTCTGCACATAGTAAGTGCTCAATAAATACTATTGAATGAATGACTGAATAAATTTCCTCTGTCCCTACCTCTGTCTCTGGACACCTTCAGGGCTCAGCACCAATTCCTCAAGCAAACCACCCCTGAGACCGCAATAGCCGAGCCGTCCCTGCCTGTCAGTTTAGAGCCCAGTGGATGGTTGGTATTTGTTAAGCGCTTACTACGTGCCGAACACTGTTCTGAACCCTGGGGTAGGTACAGGGTAATCAGGTTGTCCCACGTGAGGCTCACAGTCTTAATCCCCATTTTCCAGATGAGGGAACTGAGGCCCAGAGAAGTGAAGTGACTTGCCCACAGTCACACAGCTGACGAGTGGCAGAGCCGGGATTGGAACCCATGACCTTTGACTCCCAAGCCCATCACCTCACCCTCCTCTTGGAAGCCAAGGGTCCCTGGAGAGTCATTCAATGCTGCAGACATCTAATCAGCCCTTTGGTCTGTCTGCCTGTCTGTGAACCTGATCACTACCGATTTTCCAAGGAAGGGAGAAGCTGCTTGCAACTCAAGCTGAGCATCCAGAGAAGCATCATGGCCTAATGAATAGAGCCCAGGCCTGAAAGTCAGAATCCCAGCTCCGACACTTGTCAGCTGTGGGACCCTGGGCAGTCACTTGATTTCTCCGTGCCTCCGTTACCTCATCTGTAAAATGGGGATGAAGACGGTCAGCCCCACGTGGGACAGGGGCCCCATTTGCTTATATCCACCCCGGAGCTTAGGACGGTGCCTGGCACATTAGTGCTGAACAAATGGCACAATTATTATTATTATCTCGGTAGCACAGCAGATATCCCGGAGGAAAGAGGAAACCGTGGAGGTTGTGGGAAATAACTATAATGGGCCAATTCTGCAGGAGGCAGAACAAACATCTGTTTAGAAATAATCTGTAAAATCCACATGCAAACAACCGACACTCTCATTTCCAACTGAAAAAGAGAAGCAGCGTGGGTTAGTGGTTAGAGCCCAGGACTTGGGAGTCGGAATGACCTGGATTCTGATCTTGACTCCACAACTTGACTGCTGGGTGACGTTGGGCAAATCACGTCTCTTCTCTGTGCCTCAGTTACCTCACGGAGATTGACTGTGAGCCCCATGTTTCAGGGACTGTGTCCAACCCGAATTGCTTGTATCCACCCCAGCGCTCAGGACAGTGCCTGGCACATAGTAAGTGCTTAATGAATATCATTATTAGTAGAAGTATTATCATCTGAAGAGAGGGATCGTCTACTAATGCGTTTTCGCACACATGATCAGGCAGTGGTCTGAAAACGGTCAGTTTGAGATCATGAAGACCAGGGCTTTTTCCTGTTAGATGGCATCACCAAGGATGAACAGTGCTTGGCACATGGTAAACGCTTAACAAATACCATCATTATCACTATGACTCCTGAGAAGGCCAAGAGCTTCTCTGATTGACAGTTGCAGCACAAGGGTAGTATTGCCTAGTGGATAGAGAGCAGGCCCGGGAGTCAAAAATAATAATAATAATAATAATGATGGCATTTAAGTGCTTACTATGTGCAAAGCACTGTTCTAAGCCCTGGGGGGAGATACAAGGTCATCAGGTTGATCCACGTGGGGCTCACAGTCTTAATCCCCATTTTACAGATGAGGTAACTGAGGCAGAGGGAATTTAAGTGACTTGCCCAAAATCACACAGCTGACAAGCGGCAGAGCTGGGATTAGAACCCGTAACCTCCGACTCCCAAGCCCGGCATCTTTCCACTGAGCCACAAAAAGACCTGGGTTCTAATCCCAGCTCCGCCACTTGTCTGCTATGTGACCTTGGGCAAGTCACTTCACTTCTCTGAGCCTCGGTTACCTCGTGTGCAAAATGGGGACTGAGACTGTGAGCCCCAGGTGGGACAGGGACTGTGTCCAACCTGATTTGCCTGTATCCATCCCACCGCCTACTACAGTGCCTGGCACTTAGTAAGCGCTTAACAAATACCGCAATTGATATCATTACTATCTTTCCTTCACTCTTATCTGCTAAGGATTAGAAAGTTTGGCAATTTTGACTTTGTCTTCACGGCAGCTGGTGAGAGTAGGAGCAACCCTCAGAGGAGAAAGAGAGTAGGGAAAATTGGGGAAGGCCCGCCTGGAATGAATCCCCTGGTAGATCATAGCCAAGGGAACTTCAGAAACACAAAGCGACATTTCTTTGCAAAACCCTCTTTGATCTGACATCACCTGCAACTCACACTGGGACGAAGAAATAGATATAGGATACGATAAATTTGAGATAATGGACTTCTTAATGGTTTTGAAATTTTGGATGAGCATTTTAATTGAAGTGATTGGGAGGTTAATATCGCTTCTGGAGTTATCTGCCTCGAAAGAAAAATACGGAAAGGGGAAGGAAATTGAGGTAGGCTTGAAATAAAGATATGATATAAAACCTCTTGGAGGACTGAACGTGATAAATTCCATTCCTAAGTGATAGTTTTGATTCCTCAGGGCAGAAGCAAAATGATTTCTGTGCATAATTAGTGGCAGGATCACTCCCGCAATGATAGCCGGAAGGCTTTTATTAACCCTGCGCTCACTGAGAGGAGATGAAAAAACACTCCCAAAGAAGCCTCTAAAGTCTTGCCCTGCTTGCATCTAAACTACAGAAGTTTTTTGCACAGATCGCCAGCCCCAGAAATGCGAAACTTTCCGCAGGTATCAAGAGGGTTTGGAACCGCAACTTTGAGCCGATCGATATATCTTTGATACTTACGGTGCGCTTACTGTGCGCAGGGGACTGTACTAAGCATTTGGGAGAGGAGCAATATTGCCTAGCGGAAAGAGGACGGGCCTGGGAGTCAGAGGACCTAGGTTATAAACCTCACTTTACTTCTCCGTGCTTGTTACCTCATCTGTAAAATGCGGATTAAGACCGTGAGCCCCATGTGGGATGGGGATGGTGTCCAACCTGATTAGCTTGTACCCACCCCAGCGCTTAGTACAGTGCCTGGCACAGAGTAAGCGATTAACGCATGCCATAAAAAAAAATCTGGTTCAGAATAACGTATAGCAACTGATGCAGATATTATCCACTGTCCTTGTAAAATGCATTAGTTTCATTATATTGCAATTATTAGATTAGGCATTGATAATGACACTTAATGGGGCTAATATTATTATTCTCCTGTAAACAGTAATGTATATAATTAATAACCCTATTAAACTTCCTTGCATGCACTGTGGCTAATTACACTCCAGCTCTCATAAACACTTGTCCACAGTGGATTGCGGATGTAAATATGATCCATTTCTACCGAGAATCTCTGCATGTTCAGGTGATTTACGGTCTTCAACTGGAGACCTCTCTTACGTGAGGATTTATCCATTTATTTAATCGTATTTAGTGAGCACTTGCTGTAGGCAGAGCTCTGTACTAAACGCTTGGGAGGGTACAACACGACAATGTAAGAGACAGATTCCCCGCCAGCTACCACCGTATCATATAGTCATCTCGACTATCTCGCCGCCGACCCTCGGCTGACATCCTGCCTCTGGCCTAGAACGCCCTCCCTCTTCATGTCCGTCGAACAATCACTCTCCTCACCTTCGAAGCCTCATAATAATAATAATGGTGGTATTTGTTAAGCGCTTACTATGTGCAAAGCACTTTTCTAAGCGCTGGGGGGATACAAGGTGATCAGGTTGCCCCACATGGGGCTCACAGTTTTCATCCCCATTTTACAGATGAGGTAACCGAGGCACAGAGAAGTTCAGTGACTTGCCCAAATTCACACAGCTGACAAGCGGCCGAGTTGGGATTCGAACCCATGACCCGGCTCTTTCCACTGAGCCACGCTGCTTCTCTTAAAGCACATTAAAAAGCACATCTCCCCCCGAGGCCTTCACTGACCCATTTCCTCTTCTCCTGCTCGCTCCTGCATCTTTCATTTGTTCAATCCTATTTATTGAGCGCTTACTGCGTGCAGAGCCCTGTATTAAGCGCTTGGAAAGTACAATTCAGCAATAGAGATAATGCCTGCCCACAACAGGCTTACAGTCAAGAAGGGGGGAGACAGACCCCCATTTTACAGATGAGGTAACAGAGGCGGGGAGAAGTACACTGACTTTCCCAAGGTCACACAGCAGACGCGGCAGAGCCGAGATTAAAACCCAGGTCCTTTGTTCATTTATTCATTCAATCGTATTTATTAAGCGCTTACTGTGTGCGGAGCATTGTACTAAGCGCTTGGGAAAGAAAAATACAACAATAAACAGCGACATTCCCTGCCCACAATGAGCTCACGGTCTAGAGTCCTTCTGACTCCCGGGCCTGTGAGCTATCCACTGAGCCACACTATTCTGTAATAGTTTACAATAGTTAAGCACTCACTATGTGCCAAGCACTGTACAAAGCACTGGGGTAGAAACAAGATAATCAGGTCCCGTGGTCTAAGTAGGAAGGAAGTAAGCATTAAATCCCTGATTTGCAGGTGTGGGAACTGAGGCGCTGAGAAATTAAGCACCTTACCCAAGGACACCAGCAGGTGATTGGCAGAGGCAGGATTGGAACACAGGTCCTCTGACACCCCAGGCTCATGTTCTTTCTACTAAACCAGCTTACTTTTCAAAGCCCTACCGAGAGCTCACCTCCTCCAGGAGGCCTTCCCTGACCGAGCCCTCCTTTTCCCTCTTCTCCTCCTCCCCTCCCCGTCGTCCCAACTCCCTCTTCTGCTCTACCCCCTGCCCTCCCCACAGCACTTGTATATATTTGTACATATTTATTGCTTTACTTATTTTATTAATGATGTGCATTTATCTATGGTTCTATTTATTTTGATGCTATTGATCCCTGTCTACAAGTTTTGTTTTGTCTGTCTCCCCCTTCTAGACTGCGAGCCTGTTGTTGGTTAGGGATGGTCTCTATCTGTTGCCGAATTGGCCTTTCCAAGCGCTAAGTACAGTGTTTTGCACACAGAAAGCACTCCATGAATACTATTGAATGAATGAATGAGGATGATGAATGAATCAATCAATGAGTGGTATGTATCGAGTGCTGACTGTGTACAGAGCATTGTTACAAACCCTCCGGAAAGTACAGTGTAACAGAGTCGGTAGACATGTTCCCTGCCCACAACAAGCTTACGGTGCAGAGGGGAAGACAGATATTTTTACAAATAAATAAATACGGATAAGTGCTTAAGGGCTGAGGGGCCGAGGGAGGGGAGAATAAAGGGTGCAAATCCAAATGCAAAATGTAAAAACTCCTCACTCTTGGCTTCCAAGCCGTCCATCCCCCGGTCCCTTCCTACCTCACCTCCCTTCTCTCTCTCTCCAGCCCAGCCCGCACATTCCGCTCCTCTGGTTGCTGCTCGCCTCCTCCCTGAGCCTCCTCCTCTCCTGTCCCGCCGTCGGCCCGCGTCCTACCTCTGGCCTGGATTGCCCTCCCTCCTCACAGCCTCCAAACGATCACACTTCCCCCCTTCAAAGCCCAACCGAGAGCTCACCTCCTCCAGGAGGCCTTCCCAGACTGAGCCCCCCTTTGCCTCTGCTCCTCCTCCCCTCCCCACCACCCCAACTCGTTCCCTCTGCTCTACCCCCCTCCCCACCCCACAGCACTTGTGTGTACACATTTATTATTCTATTTATTTTATTAATGATGTGTATTATTCTATTTATTCATATTGATGCTACTGATGCCCGTTGACTTGTTTTGATGTCTCCTCCCTTCCAGACTGTGAGCCCTTTGTTGGGTAGGGATAGCGTCTGTTGCCGAATTGTACTTTCCAATCGCTTAGTACATTGCTCTGCACGCAGTAAGTGCTCAATAAATACGACTGAATGAATGAATCAGCAGCATGGGAGAGAGTTGAGGGCGGAGACTCTAGTTTACCTGGTGGAAGAAGGCAGTGGTCAAACGGTTATGTATTTTTACCAAGAATTCTCTCTGGATCCACTACCAGAACGATTGCAGGTGGAGGTGGGGCGTTCTGGGAGAGAGGCGTCCGTGGCGTCGCTATAGGTGGGAGACGACTCAACAGCAGAAGGCAAGGGTGGTATCGCCAGAAACTTGACAAAACATTCTTTTTCAAGTCTCTCCTGATTTCCCCTGGATCACAGGGCCCCAACCCCCATAAACATAGACACCAAACTAAACCACTGGCTTTTAAATACCCTAAACCACCGCCTTGATAGAAACGAACTAGGAAATCAGATTTCGAGGGTTGATCTCCTGAGTGGGGAGAATAGGATTTTTAGAGATTGAGACCGAATCAATCAATCATATTTATTGAGCTCTTACTGTGTGCAGGGCATTGTATTAAGCGCTTGACTTTACTCTCCTTCTCATCCTCTTTCTCTCTGCAGGAACACTGAGGCAGGCTAGGGTGCTGAAGATGAAATCCCAGAGGATCGTCCACTGACACCAATTTAGAGAGAACTTACATCTCTTTACAGAGAAGCGCCATAGGGTAGTTGTTAGAGCCCGGGCCTGGGAGTCAGAAGGTCTGGGTTCTAATAGCGGCTCTGCCACTTGCCTGCCGTGCGACCTTGAGCAAATCACTTCACTTCTCTGGGCCTCAGTGACCTCATCTGTAAAATGGGGATTGAGACTGTGAGCCCCACGTGAGACAGGGACTGTGTCCAACCCTATTTGCTTGTATCCTCCCCAGGGCTAAATACAGTGTCTGGTGCATAGTAAGCGCTTAACAAATATCGCAATTATCATCAACCCCAGCTAAAGAACAGGTCCAACCCAATGACCCCGTCTACCCTCTCTCCTCCCCACCTCTGAATGCTCTTTCTCTCTCCTTCCACATGGAACTTGATTTATCCATTAGGTTTAACCTCTATTTAACTCCTTGATTAGCTGCATTTATAAACTCCATTTGTTTTCCCTTTTTCATCAAGCCCAAAGCAAAAAGAAAGAGGAAAAAAAAAAAGAAATAGTCCAATTTACAGGGGAGCTGATTTCTTGCAATTTCTGAAAATCAGCCCAAATGGAAGAAAACCCTGACTGGAATTTCAATCTCTCATCGGCACATCTTACACTACTAAGAGGGAGGTCAGATGCCAAAACATGATACATAATTGGGGGAAGGGCTCTGATTCGGAGGTCCTGGAAAATTACCAAATATCACTAACAAAACATAATTAATACACACTGTATTTCCCACCCCATCAAAAAACAGGAGCATTTTTTTTCTTTTGCAAGGTATATCGTATAATACATGCTAACGCATTCCTCTACTTTCTTTTCATCTTAAATCACCTCTGTTCTGCAGAGGGTTCAGGGGCTGAAAATGTCATGAGTGTATTTAGGATCCAAGCTTATATCAATCAATAGGTGGTATTTATTGAGATCTTACTGCTGGCAGAGCACTGTACTAATCGCTTTGGAGAGTATGATATTCATTCAGTCATTTTATTGAGTACTGACCGTGTGCTAAGCAGTGTACTGAGCACTTGGGAGAATACAATATAGCAACAAACGGACACATTCCCTGCCCACGGTGAGCTCACAGTCTAGAATAGAGTTGGTAGACGTGTTCCCTGCCCACCCTCTAGGCTGTAAACTTGATGTGGGCAGGCAGTGTGTCTGCTTATGGTTATATTGTACTCTTCCATGTGCTTAGTACAGTGCTTTGTACACAGTAAGGGCTAAATAAATCTGAATGAATGAAAGAATCTGAATAAGACTTAGAATCAACCCACATGAAGCGTTGTAGTTGGTTGGCTCTCCTATCTCAAATTCATCGAAAGACACCCCGCCCCCACCCCCGACTGCTCCTAGCTGGGGCTTAGAGTGAGGGGGGTGAGGTAAAGCATTTATCTCTGGTGGGGGACCCTCCCTTGGTGGAGCATATCGAGGGGTCAAGGCATCTTCAAGATGAGGATTTTTTGCACTCAAAGTCGCAGTACGGCCTAAGGGAAAGACCAAAGGCCTGGGAGTCAGAGGATCTCGAGTCAATCATGTTTATCGAGCGCTATCGTGAGCAGTGCGAACCTGCTTTCTAAACCCACTTCTGCCATTTGTCTGCTCTGAGACTCTGGGGAAGTCACTAACCTTCTCTGTGCCTCAATTTCCTCATCTGGAAAAGGGGGATTCAATACCTGTTCTCCCTCCTACTTAGATTGGGAGTCCCATGTGGGAACGGGGCCGTGTCTAGCCTGATTATCTGGTATCTACCCCAATGCTTAGAACAGTGTTTGATAGTAAGAGCTTAATTACTGCCATAATTATTATTCCAGATGCCACTCTAGGAACCTGACAACATGTATAATTTTCAAGGAAATAATTCCCCTTTAATGAAAAGTGTGTTGTTAAGATCCTAAATGGCTGGTGCCAAACAAACAACAACAACAAGAACAAACAAAAAACAACAAAAACCTAAAACTGACCTGTTTTTGTTTGTTTTTGAGAATCAGCGTGGCCTAGTGGAAAAAGCATGGGCTTGAGAGTCAGAGAACCTGAGTTCTAATCCTAGCTCTACCACTTGTCTGCTGTGTGACCTTGGGCAAGTCACTTAACTTCTCAATGCCTCAGTTACCTCGTCTGTTAAAAGGGGATTAAGACTATGAGCCTCGTGTGGGGCGCGGTCTATGTCCAATCCGATTTGCTTGTATGTACCCCAGAGCTTAAATTCAGTACCTGGCACATAGTAAGTGCTTAACGAATACCATTCAAAACAGATTTGTTTTCGCTTTACGTCACATGGGACTCACAGTCTTAATCCCCATTTTACAGAGAATAATAATAATAGCAATAACAACTGTGGTATTAAGTGCTATGTACCAGGCACTGTATTAAGCATTGAGGTAGATACAAGTAAATCGGGTTGGAGCCAGTTCCTGTCCCACACGGGGCTCACAGTCTTCATCCCCATTTTCCAGATGAGGTCACCGAGACCCAGAGAAGTGAAGGGACTTGCCCAAGGTCACCCAGCAGACAAGTAACAGAACCGGGATTAGAAACCAAGGCCCGTGCTCTTTGCACCAGATGACATGATTTTTTTCTTGCGGTCACTTTAAGCGACGAATTTTGGGCAGCTGGTGAGAGGGTTTTTGCAGCCAACCTGAGCTGGGAATTCTGCCAGGCTCCTGGGCAGGCCGGGAATGTTCAATGGATTCACCCTCTGAGAGTGGCGCAGTAATGGTCTGTCGGATTGGAAGATCACTTTTAAAAGCAAATTTTTCATCCTTATGGTTCCCCACACGATCTGCACAGAAGGCAAGTTGCCTCACCCGACACTCTCTTGCCCAGACTCTTCGTCACAGCCGTTCTTCTTCCCCGAAATTCTCATTCATTCATTCAATTATATTTAATGAGTTTTTATTGTATGCAAGGCACTGTAGTAAGCGCTTGGGAGAGAACAATAGAACAGTAAACGAAGACATTCCCAGCACAAGGAGGTTACAGTCCAGAGCGGGAGACAGACATTAATAGAAATAAATGTCACAGATAAGTAAATTCTGGCCCAAGCCGACCCCCGGACCATTTCACTGGGGCACTGTCGGCAGTATCCTCAGCAATGAGAGGGATTTAGGACTTGATTTTTCGGATTTTTTTTTATGGTACTCGTTAAGCGCTTACTATGTGCCAGGCACTGTTTTATGAGCTGGGGTAGATACAAGCTAATCAGGTTGGACATAGTCCATATCCCACCTGGGGCTCAGTCTTCATCCCCATTTTACAGATGAGGGAACTGAGACTCAGAAGTGAAGTGACTTGCCCAAGGTCACCCAGCAGACAAGTGGTGGTGCCGGGATTAGAATAACTATGCTATTTGTTAAACGTTTACCGTGGGCCAGGCACTATTCTAAACAGTGGGGTAGATACAACCTAATCAGGTTAGATGTCGTCCCTGTCCCACATGGGGCCCGCAGTCTTCATCCCCATTTTGCAGATGAGGGAACTGAGACTCAGAGAAGTGAAGTGATTTGCCCAAGGTCACACAACAGACAAGGGGCAAAGCCGGGATTAGAATAATTGTGGTATTTGTTAAGCGCTTACTATGTGCCAGGCATGTCTTAAGCACTGGGGTGGACACAGGCCGATCGGGTTGGACACAGTCCCTGTCCCACATGGGGCTCACAGTCTTCATCCCCATTTTACAGATGGGCAAACTGAGGCCCAGAGAAGTGAAATGACTTGCCCAAGGTCACACAGCAGACAAGAGGTGGAGCAGGATTAGAACCCAGGTTCTTCTGAAACCAAGGCTGCCTGATGGATCCAGAAAAGGAATAATAATAATAATAATAATGTTGGTATTTGTGAAGCACTTACTATGTGCAGAGCACTGTTCTAAGCGCTGGGGGAGATACAGGGTCATCAGGTTGTCCCACGTGAGGCTCCCAGTCTTCATCCCCATTTTACAGATGAGGTCACTGAGGCCCAGAGAAGTGAAGTGACTTCCCCACGGTCACGCAGCTGCCGAGTGGCAGAGCCGGTATCCGAACCCATGACCTCTGACTCCCAAGCCCGGGCTCTTTCCACTGAGCCACGCTGTTTCTCATAATCGGAGCTCTCCCCACCCACCCCTCCCTCGGAGCCGGAGGCCTTCTCTGTTTTGTTTTTCCTTGGAGCTCCGCGAGCCTCCTTGAGGGAAATGGACCCTGCAAGCAGATGAGCCATCGCGTCTACCCCGCCGCCCTCCCGAGTCTGTCGTTGCCAGCTCCTTTCCTTCCCGGCCAGCCGTTTGACAGGAAGATTCATGAACGCGGCGTCAGGGGCGGATTCGCGAAAACAGCAGATGGATGGCAGTTCTTGCGGAGAGATGAACGGCAGTGAACCCCAAGTCTCGAGGCGGTCGGCTATTCCCGGATTCCACTTCTAAGGATTTCCGGTGCTTCCTTGTGTCTTGGGATGGGGAGGACTATAAGGCTATAACCATGAGACGAGGCAGCTCACACACTTCTCACCTCTAATGCCAACCTTCTCACTGGGCCTCCATCTCGTCTATCTCACCGACAACCCAAAGTCCGTGTCCGGCCTCTGGCCTGGAACGCCCTCCCGCCTCAAATCCGACACACAATTACTCTCGCCCCTTTCAAAGCCTTATCGAAGGCCCATCTCCTCCAAGAGGCCTTCCCTGACTAAGCCTTCCTTTCCTCTTCTCCCCCTCCCCCGTCCCCTCAGCACCGTGCTCGTCCGCTCTTCTGTATATATTTTTATTACCCTATTTATTTTGTCAATGAGGTGTCCGTCCCCTTGATTCTATTTATTGCTATTGTTTTTGTCTGTCCGTCTCCCCCGATTAGACTGTAAGCCCGTCAATGGGCAGGGATTGTCTCTCTCTGTGGCCGAACTGTACATTCCAAGCGCTTAGTACAGTGCTCTGCACATAGTAAGCGCTCAATAAATACTAATGAATGAATGAATAAATACTATTGAATGAATGAGAAGCAGCGTGGCTCAGTGGAAAGAGCCCGGGCTTGGGAGTCAGAGGTCATGGGTTCGACTCCCGGCTCTGCCACTTGTCAGATGTGGGACCGTGGGCAAGTCACTTCACTTCTCTGGGCCTCAGTTCCCTCATCTGTAAAATGGGGATTAAGACTGTGAACCTCACGTGGGACAACCTGATTACCCTGTATCTATCCCAGCGCTTAGAACAGTGCTCGGCACATAGTAAGCGCTTAACAAATACAACATTATTATTATTATTATTATTAATGAATGAATGAATGAACGCCCTTCTGCGTCATCGCCCTGACTTGCTCTCTTCATTCATCGCCCCCGTCCCGGCTCCACAACTCTTACGCACAAACCCTCCCTTCACCCCACAGCTCTCTCCAATTATCACACCATCTCCCTCCTACCATTCTTTCCAAACTACTTGAGCAAGTGATTTTCTCCTTTCATTCTTAAATCTCTATCTGCAATTTATTTATTTATATCAATGTTGGCCTCCCCCTCTAGACTGTCAGCTCATTGCGGGCAGGAAATATGTCTGCTTATTATTCTATTGTACTCTCTTAAGAGCTTAGCGCAGTGTTCTGTATTCACTAAGTGTTCAATAAATACGATGGAAAGAATAAGGCACCGAGAGGGTAAGCGATTTTTCCAAGGTCACCCAGTAAATCAATGTCCCAGATGGGACAAGGTAGAGATATTTAAGGGAGAGTGATCACCTACATTTGTAAAGATGGCAAGTTCTCTAGGGACAAGGGGCCATGTAATAATAATAATGATAATGGTATTTGTTAAGCACTTACTATGTGCCAGGCACTTTTCTAAGAGCTGTGACTGTGGGCAAGTCACTTAACTTCTCTGTGCCTCAGTTACCTCATCTGTAAAATGGAGATTAACCGTAAGCCTCAGGTAGGACAACCTGATTACCCTGTAACTACCCCAGTGCTTAGAACAGTGCTCTGCACATAGTAAGCGCTTAATAAATACCAACATTATTATTATTATTATTACAAGATAACAGGGTTGGGCACAGTCCCTGTCCCACATAGGGCTCACAGTCTTAATCCCTGTTTTACAGATAAGGGAACTGAGGCAGAGAGAAGTTAAATGACTTGTCCAAGTTTACACAATAGTCATGTGGAGAGGTCAGAATTAGAATCCAGGTCCTTTTGACTCCCATACCTATCCTCTACTCTCCACTAGACCATGCTGCTTCTCTAATCATTCAGATATTCTGAATATTTATCTTAGTATGGCTTGTCCCAGAGTGCTCAACAAAAGCTAGTAGAGATAATTATAATAATGATAATACTACTTGTTTTTTTGGGGGGGTTGTTTTGTTTAGTTTTTCATGATATTTGTTAAGCACTTATTATGTGCCAGGCACTATTCTAAGTGCTGGGGTAGATATCGATTTGTACATTCCAAGTGCTTAGTACAGTGCTCTGCACACAGTAAGCGCTCAGTAAATACTATTGAATGAATATAAGTTAATCAGTTTGGACACAGTCCAGGTCCTGTGTAGAGCTCACCATCTTAATCCCCATTTTACAGATGAGGGAACTGAGGCCCAGTGAAGTTAAGTGACTTAAATGCTTACTATGTGCCAAGCGCTATAAATTGTATGTTATATCGTAGATGGTATATTATATTGTTCTAGTGTACTCTTCCAAGTGTTTAGTACAGTGCTCTGCACACGGTAAGCACTCAATAAATGCTAGGGACCAAATGACTGACTATTTTAAGCACTGGGGGAGAATCAAGACACTCAGGTCAACACAGTCCCAGTCCCACCTGGGGTTCCACTGAAGGGAAGAGGCAGACCCCAAATTAGAACCCCATATTAGAGAAGCAGTGTGGCTTAGAGCACAGGTTTGGGAGTCAGAGGTCATGGGTTCTAATCCCTGCTCGGCCACTCGTCTGTTGTGTGACCTTGGGTAAGTCACTTCACTTCTCTGTGTCTCAGTTACCTCATCTGTAAAATGGGGATTAAGACTGCGAGCCCCACGTGGGACAACTGGATTACCTTGTGTCTACCCCAGTGCTCAGAAAGCAGCGTGGCTCTGTGGAAAGAGCCCGGGCTTGGGAGTCAGAGGTCATGGGTTTGAATCCCAGCTCTGACACTTGTCAGCTGTGTGACTGTGGGCAAGTCACTTCACTTCTCTGTACCTCAGTTCCCTCATCAGAAAAATGGGGATGAAGACTGTGAGCCTCGCGTGGGACAACCTGATGACCCTGTATCTCCCCCAGTGCTTAGAACAGTGCTCTGCACATAGTAAGCGTTTGACAAATACCAACATCATTATTATTATTAACAGTGCTTGGCACACAGTAAATGCTTAACAAATGCCATCATCATTATTATTATTAGAACTAGATGTTCTGACTCTCAGGTCCATGTATTTTCCAGTAACAATAAAAACAAGAAGCCAAACCGCCCTGGGAATGAGCAATCCTGGGAGCCAGGGGAGAAGCCTCTGCTCTAATTGAGTTCACCAGTGTATCGATCAACGGTATTTACTGAGCACTTACCGTGTGCAGAGCACTGTACTAAGTACTTGGGAGAAGACAGAATAACAGAGCAGTAGGAAGAAGAGGAGGTAGGGAAGGGGAGCTGGTTAATTGTGAAGGAGACATCCGCTATTTACATAAAAAAATATCCCGAGCAATCAGCACTGATGAGAAAGGAAATGCGGGAACCCTCCGGGAGCGTTTAATGCTGCTTCTGATCATTTAAAAATCATCTTGTTTTGTTTTCACGTCTTTGATGTTTTTAAGGTGGACTGCCCCAAAACCTCCCCAGGAAAACAGCTCCTCTCTCATGGCTTACTGGTTTTTGGTTTTACTTTCTTTCTAGACAACATCACTGGCAGATGCATCTGCTCGGTTGACTTCCCGATTTTATTTTCCCTTCAGGAAACAAGCATCCATCTCTTCTGGACCTATTTTTAATCAATCCATCAATTGCGTTGACAGATATGTATGTTCATCCCCTTGATTAATAATGTTGGTATTTGTTAAGCGCTTACTATGTGCACAGCACTGTTCTAAGCGCTGGGGTAGATACAGGCTCATCAGATTGTCCCACGTGAGGCTCACAGTCTTAATCCCCATTATACAGATGAGGGAACTGAGGCACAGAGAAGCTAAGTGCCTTGACCACAGTCACCCAGCTGACAGGTGGCAGAGCTGGGATTCGAACCCATGACCTCTGACTCCCAAGCCCAGGCTCTTTCCACTGAGCCACGCTGCTTCTCGGCTCTACTTATTCTACCGAAACTACTGATTCTACTTATTGCTATTGTTCTTGTCTGTCCTTCTCCCCCGATTAGACTGTAAGCCAGTCAAAGGGCAGGGACCGTCTCTATCTGTTACCCATTTGTACATTCCAAGCGCTTAGTACAGTGCTCTGCACATAGTAAGCGCTCAATCAATACTATTGAATGAATATGTACATATCTGTAATTCATTTATTTATGCATAATAATGTCTGTCTCGCCCTCCAGACTATAAGCTGGTTGTGGAAAGGCAATGTATCTTTTATTGTTCTATTGTACTCTCTCAAGCGCTTAGTACAGTGCTTTGCATACAATAAGCGCTCAAGAAATGTGATTGAATGAAAGAATAAGTGCTCAATAAATGTGATCAAAAGTATGAATGAATGGATTTATTTAGCACTTACTGTGTGTAGAGCCCCGAAGTAAGCGCTTGGGAGACTGTGAGCCCATTGTGGGCAGGGATTGTCTCTCTTTGTTTCCGAATTGTATTTTCCAAGTACTTAGTACAGTGTTCTGCACACAGTAAGCGCTCAATAAATACAGTTGATTGAACGAATGACTATAATAGAACATTAGAACAGAGTTGGTAGACTCATTCCATGCTCACAACGAGCGAAGTTAGCCCATCCTCCACCCCCACCGCCACACTGTTACTTCTCCTGTTGATTTCCTGGGTCCCCCACCCCAACCCGTTAGGTTGCGATTTCACTTGTTGATTTACGGGCCTCAGGTTTCTCCCTCTCTCCCTCCCTCTTCCTTCCCCAGGCCGGAAGAACCCAACTCCGACCCCGGGGCTCTCGGTGGACAGTTCTGCTCAAACCCCGGGTAGGGCAGATTCATCCCTCCCTACCCTCCGGCCCTCTGCCATCTTGAATCCAGATGGACCTGTCTCAAACCCAAGCCATATTGGCCCCGTCACGTCCATATCTGTCATTTCTTTATTTCTATTAATGTCCATCTGCCCCGCTCGACTGTAAGCTCATTGTGGGCTAGAAACGTGTCTGTTTATTGTTGTATTGTACTCCCTACACCCCTAAGCCCTCTAGACTGGAAGCTCGCCATGGGCAGGGAATGGGCCTGCCGATTCTGCCCTATTCTACTCTCCCAAGCGGTTAGTACAGTGCTTTGTAGTTAGTCGATCATATTTATGAAGGGCTTATTGCGTGTTGACCCCTGTACTAAGTGCTTGGGAGAGTACAGTATCAGAGACACATTCCCTGCCCACATTGAGTTTATAGGAAACGCTCAATAAATACCACTGATTGCTTGACTGGTAAGCCCCTTCTGTCTCTAAGGTGGAGGTTTCATTCGTTCAATCGTATTTATTGAGCGCTTACTATGTGCAGAGCACTGTACTAAGTGCTTGGAAAGTCCAATTCGGCAACAGAGAGAGACCATCCCTGCCCGATGACGGGCTCACAGTCTAGAAGGGGGGAGGCAGACGACAAAAAAAAACAAGTAGACGGGCCCCGTCAAGTTGGCCTTGACCCTGCCGGAGAGGAGGTTAGCAAGGCCTCAAGCTGCAGGATAATCCAGACAGAAACCAATCCATCCTGCCCACGGAATGAAGGGGAAATTCAGCAGAAGCAGGGAGGGCGTGGAAAGGACCCCCCCCCCCCCATACCCACCCCCCCACCTGGACACCGCTGCTTTTGCCCCTCGAGGAGCTGGAATAGAGAATTTTTCATCCTCCGTCTGATTTCATTCACTCATTCAATCATATTTATTGAGCACTTACTGTGTCAGAGCACTGTACTAAGGGTTTGGGAGAGGACAATACAAGAATAAATAGACATATTCCCTGTCTACAATGAGCTTACAATCTAGAGGGGGGGAGACAGACTTTCATATGACTCTCCTTTGTATCCTCCATTTTCTTCACGTTTGTCATACACCCAAGAACCTGTGCTTGCTTCCACTGAGTCTCCCCTCCTCTCCATCTTCTTACATAGATAAGCCCAGATTGGAATCCCTAATCAGACCTTCCCTAAGCCCCCTTCTCCTCTTCTTCCACTCCCTTCTGCGTCACCCTGACTCGCTCCCTTTCTTCATCTCCCCCTCCCAGCCCCACACCGCTTATGTCCCTGTCTGTCATTTATTTATTTCTACTAACATCTGTCTCCTCCTCTAGACCGTAAGCTCCTTGTGGACTAGGAATGTATCTGTTTATTGTTATATTGTACTCTCCCGTGTGTTTAGTACAGTGCTCTGAAAACAGTAAGTGCTCAATAAATACGACTGAATTAATGAATGAATGTAATTCCAGAAAGTCCGTTCAGGCAAGTTGGAGATAAAAACAAGCACCAACTTTCCTTAAGAAACATCCCTGCATTAAAGGGTTTCCCCATTTATATTCATAGGAATGCTCACTGCCAGGGGAGGGGCTCCTTAAATTGCTTTTTGATCCCCGTCACATTTCCATAGTCTTCACGGCTCCTATCTCAGGTGCCGCTGCCTAAGTGCAAAGAATATTCAAAGTTCTCTTTCTGAAATGTGGGGAAAATGGAATTCTATTTAAAGCCTTGCTCGTAAACAAGCACTTCAGTTCAAAGACATATTGTGTGTGTGTGTGTGTGTGTGTGTGTGTGTGTATACACAGGGAGTGTGTTCGTATGTGTGTGTATACAGGGAGCCAAAGTGTGCATGTGTGTGCGTGTCAGTATACAGGGAACAAAAGTGTATGTGTGTACAAGGAGTCAGATGTGTGTGTATGTGTATACACAGAGAGACAGGTGTGTGTATGTGTGTATACAAGGAGGCAGGTGTGTGTGCATGTATGTACATAGGGAGTCTATGCGTGTGCATGTGTGCATGAACAGGGAATCAAGTGAGTGTGTGTATGTACAGGGAGTCAGGTGTGTGTGTGTGTACAGGGAGTCATATATGTGTGTACACAGAGAGTAAGGTGTTTGTGTGTACCCGAGTTAGGTCTTTATGTGCATATAGGGAGTGTGTGTGTGTGCGTGTGTGTGCATAAGGGGTCAGGTGTATGCATGAAATATATATATATATCTGACTCCTCGTTCATTCAATAGTATTTATTGAGCGCTTACTATGTGCAGAGCACTGGACTAAGGGATTGATATATATATAGTATATGTATATATGTATATATACACACGAGGAGTCAGATGTCAGTGTGTTCGTTTTGTGTGCATGTGTGTACAGGAAATCAAGTGTAGGTGTGTGATGGGTATGGGTGTGTGCACGCGTGTAGGGATTCAGGTGCATATATGTTCGTTGGGGTTGGGGGTCCATGTGTGTGTGTTCTGTTGGTTTCAAGAATAAATAGCTAACCTAGAAAGTGACATATATTTTTATATGTACGTGTTTACTCCTTAGGAAACTACATATTTTTAAGCAGGCACCTGTGAAATATATATTTAAATATATTCCCTCGGTAAAAACATCTGAGGGGTGAGAGAGCCGCCCGGACCCAGGGATAATGCGATCTGACAGAAAGCTCCCTCGGCTTCCCCCCTTCTGGAAGAAAAGGTGTTAATGAGGGAGATCTGAATGTGTTTCTATCCACACTTGCTTCGGTTCGGGAGCTGACACAACAACTGCCTGGTGGCAGCTGCCATCTCGTGCCCGAGGGCCTCTGACAATTTCTAGATTAATCTGTTGAGAGCTTTTTTTAAAAAAAAAATAGTTTTTGTCAAGCGCTTTTCTAAACCCTGGGATAGATACAGTTAATCAGGCCCGGCGTAGATCCCGTCCTGCCCTGGGTACACGTTCTCAGTAGGAGGGAGAACAGGTATTTCATCCCCCTTTTACAGCTGGGGTAACTGAGGCACAGAGAATAGTAGCGATGGAACGTAAAACTAGTCATAATCATAATGGTATTTGTGAAGTGCTTGCTACGTGCACTCTTCTAAGCGCCGGCACTGTTCTAAACGCTGCTGATGGTAGTGGTATTTATGAAGCACTTTGGACGTGCTCAATCCTGCTCTAAGCACCGGGGTAGATACGAGGTAATCACGGTGGAGCGCTTACTATGTGCCTAAGCGCTGGGGTAGATGTAAAGTTTTCAGGTTGGACGCAGTCCCTGTCTCACGTGGGGCTCACGGTCTTAATCCCCATTTTCCAGATGAGGCAACTGAGGCTCAGAGAAGTGAAGCGACTTGGCCAAGGTCACCCAGCAAACAAGTGGCAGAGCCGAGATTAGAATCCAGCTCTTCAGACGCCCAGGCCCGTGGTCTATCCACTGAGCCACGCCGAGAAGTGAAGTGACTTGCCAAGATCACCCAGCAGACAAGAGGTGAGGGCAGGACTGGAAGCCAGATCCTCCTGACTCCCAACCCCGTGCTCTATCTTCTAGGTCGGGCTACTTCTTGTGGTGGGCAAGTGGGAATTGAGACCATTGCCAGCCACTGGCTCTGGACGACCACTGTCGAACCCAGAACTCTTCACGTGGGATGGTCAGATGATCGCTCTTTCGCCATCCTGGGAAAGACCCACGGTCTCAATAATAATAATATTGGTATTTGTTAAGTGCTTACTATATCTTCCTTCCCCTCCTTGTGTCCCACGCCCTGAGCTGAGCTGAGCTTGGCTCCTGAATCGCCATGCTCACAAGACTCAGACATCATAATAATAATTGTGGTATTTGTTAAGCCCCTACTATGTGCCAGGCACTGTACTAAGCGCTGGGGTGGTTACAAGCAAATCAGGTTGGACACGGTCCCGGCCCCATATGGGGCACCACAGTCTCAATCCCCATTTTAGGGAACTGAGGCCCAGAGAAGTGAAGTGACTCGCCCCAGGTCACACAGCAGACAAGTGGCGGAGCCGAGAGAACCCAGGTCCTTCTGACTCCCAAACTCCGGCTCTAGCTACTAGGCCACACTGCTTCTCAGTACAGTAATGCCCTCCATCTTCTCCTGCAATTAACAGGAGAAGGCAGAATAATAATTATAATTGTGGTATTTGTTAATCTCTTACTCTGTGCTAAACGTTAGACTAAGCACTGGAATAAATTCAGAATAATCAGGTCCCCCATGAGGCTCACAAAAGTAGGAGGGAGAACAGGTATTGAACCTCTCAAGACAACAAATTGTAAATTCATCCTCTAGAACGTCTGCTAATTCTGTTGTATCGTACTCTCCCGAGAGCTTCGTACAGTGCTCTGCACATAGTAAGCGCTCAGTAAATTGATGGATTGATTGATTGAATTCCCATTTTGCAGATGAGGGAACTGAGGCCCCAATAAGCGAAGTGCCTTGCTCCGCAGGAGCGGCGGAGCCGGGATTAGAACTCAGGTACTCTGATTCCCAGGCCTGTGCCCTTTCCACTAGGCTATACTACTTCCCTTGTATATATTTGTACATATTTATTGCTCTATTTATTTTATGAATGATGTGCATTTATCTATGGTTCTAATTATCTATTTTGATGGTAGTGATGCCTGTCTACTTGTTTTCTTTTGTTGTCTGTCTTCCTCTTCTAGGTCGCGAGCCCGTTGTTGGGTAGGGATTGTCTCTATCTGTGACCCAATTGTACTTGCTAAGTGGTTAGTACAGTGCTCTGCACACAGTAAGTGCTCAACAAATACGATTGAATGAATGAATGGATGAATGAAAAAAGAATGGGTACCGGCTTGGGGGTACGTCTTACAAGACATCCTCACGCAGACACTTCTCTGGGCCTCAGTTACCTCATCTGTAAAATGGGCTCAAGACCGTGCATCCCTACGTGAGACCTGGACTGGGTCTAACTTGATTAGTTTGTACCAATTCCAGCGCTTAGTACAATGCCCGGCACCTAGTAAGCACTTAACATGCGGGCAGGGATTGTGTCCGTTTACTGTTATATTGTACTCTCCCAAGCGCCTAGTACAGTGGTCTACACATAGTAAGTGCTCAAAAAATACAATGGACTGGCAAAACATCAGGATTCTTCAAATGTTGAGGGTGTGTACTGGGGAGAGAGAGGAACTGTGGTTTAGTGGGAAGATTTGGATTTGGGAGTCATTCATTCATTCATTCATTCAATCCTATTTATTGAGCGCTTACTGTGGGCAGAGCAATGTACTAAGCACTTGGGAAAGTCCAATACAACAATGAATAGTGACATTCCCTGCCCACAACGAGCTCCCAGTCTAGAGGTGGGGAGATGGACATCAATACAAATAAATAAAATTACAGATATATGCAAAAGTGTGACCTTTGTTCATATCCCAGCTCTGCCAGTTGTTTGCTGTGTGAACTTGGGCGAATCATTTCACTTCTCTGTGCCTCAGTTTCCTCAACTGTAAAATGGGGATCCAATCCCTGTTCTCTCTCCTACTTAGACTGTGAGCCCCATGCGGGACAAGGGCTGGGTCCACTTTGATTAACTTGAATCTACCGCAGCGTTTAGTACAGTGCTCGAGACATAGTAAACGCTGAACAGGTGTAGTGGCTAGAGCAAGGGCCTGGGAGTAAGAAGGTCATGGGTTCTAATCCCAGCTCTGCCACTTGTCTGCTGGGTAACCTTGGACTAAGTCACTTAACTTCTCAATGCCTCGGTTACCTCAACTATAAAATGGGGATTGAGACAGTGAGCTCCACTTGGGACAGGAACTGTGTTCAGTCCGATTTGATTGTATCCACCCCAGCGCCTAGTACAGTGCCTGGCACATAGTAAGTGCTTAAATAAAGCTCACCTCCTCCAAGAGGCCTTCCCAGACTGAGCTCCCCTTTTCCCTCTGCTCCCTCTACGCCCCCCCCACCTCTCCGCAGCTAAACCCTCTTCTCCCCCCTCTCCCTCCGCTCCTCCCCCCTCTCCCGTCCCATCCCTTCGGCACTGTACTCGTCCGCTCGACCGTCTATACCTTCATCACCCTATTTATTTTGTTAATGAGATGTCCATCACCTCGATTCTATGTATTTGCTATTGTTTTAATGAGATGTTCTTCCCCTCGATTCTATTTACTGCCATTGTTCTTGTCCGTCCTTCTCCCCCGATTAGACCGTGAGCCCGTCAGAGGGCAGGGACTGTCTCTGTTACCGATTTGTCCATTCCAAGCGCTTAGTACAGTGCTGTGCACATAGTAAGCGCTCAATAAATACTATTGAATGAATGAATGAATAAATAATAATTATAATGATAATAGATTCCATTCTGAGTCTCAGAGAAATCACTGGCTATCCAAAGCTGTCCTCGAGAGCCACATAGCCAATCAATCAATCAATAGTATTTATTCATTCAATCTTATTTAATGAGCGCTTACTCTGTGCAGAGCACTGTACTAAGCGCTTGGGAGAGTACAATTCAACAATAAAGAGAGACCATCCCTGCCCACACCGGGCATTTATGATTAAACCTTTGAGCCCCATGTGGGGGAGGGACTGTATCCAACCCGATTTGCTTATATCCACCCCAGCGCTTAGAACAGAGCCTGGCACATAGTAAGCACTTAATGCCACAATTATTATTGAGTGCTTTCTGTACGTTCTATTGAGAGAGTACCATAACACAGGTTTCCTGCCCACAAGGAGTTTGCAGTCTTATGTTCAGAGGGACGTGAGCGTGACTGGACAAATGTCAAGCTACCCGTCCTTGATTGGTGTTTAATTTGTTTTCTCCGCACTGGGGATCGTGTGCTAGGTGAGGGTTTGGCAGGGAGGAGGTGATTCGTCTGCCAGTTGGACGTTAGTTTATGGCATAATTGAATTAGCAACCACAGAGGTATTCTTCCGAACGCCGGCAAATACAATAGGATACAAGGTGAGAGGCACAGCACCTCCGACATTATGAAACGTTGGACTACGGCACAACAGTTATACCTCTCTTCATTTCCCCAGGCAGGCTCCGTAAATTAAATTATTCAGGCGGCCACTAATTGGAGTTGATGGAGCCCTTCCTCTTATCTAGTTGGAGCAGCTGGAGTCCCAGACTTCTACTTAGATCAAGAGCCCCACATGGGATAGTCCCCCTAAGTTACTGAAGGCCCATTCATTCATTCAATCGTATCTACTGAGTGCTTACTGTGTGCAGAGCACTGTGCTAAGTGCTTGGAAATACAATTCGGTAACGGATAGAGTCAATCCCTACCCGACAACGGGCTCACAGTCTAGAAGGGGGAGACAGACAATAAAGCAAAAGAAGTAGACAGGCATCGATAGCGTCAAAATAGATAAATAGAATTATAGATATATAATAAGAATAATGTTGGTATTTGTTAAGCACTTACTACGTGCAGAGCACTGTTTTAAGCGCTAGGGTAGATACAGGGTAATCAGGTTGTCCCACGTGAGGCTCACAGTTAATCCCCATTTTACAGATGAGGTAACTGAGGCACAGAGAAATAATAATAATAATGTTGGTATTTGTTAAGCGCTTACTATGTGCAGAGCACTGTTCTAAGCTCTGGGGGAGATACAGGGGAATCAGGTTGTCCCACATGAGGCTCACAGTTAATCCCCATTTTACAGACGAGGTAACTGAGGCACAGAGAAGTGAAGTGACTCTCCCACAATCACACAGCTGACAAGTGGCAGAACCAGGAGTCGAACCCATGACCTCTGACTCCGAAGCCCAGGCTCTTTCCACTGAACCACGCTGCCTCCGTGCATATACAAGCATCATTAATAAAATAAATAGAATGGTAAATATGTACATATATACAGAAGTGCTGTGGGGAGGGGAAGGGGGTAGAGCAGAGGGAGGGAGTTGGGTCGATGGGGAGGGGAGGAGGAGCAGAGGAAAAGGGGGGCTCAGTCCGGGAAGGCCTCCCGGAGGAGGTGAGCTCTCAGTAGGGCTTTGAAGGGGGGAAGAGAGTTAGTTTGGCGGAGGTGAGGAGGGAGGGCGTTCCAGGTCAGAGGGAGGACGTGGGCCGGGGGTCGACGGCGGGACGGGTGCGAACGAGGCCCATCTCCTCCAGGAGGCCTTCCCATTCTAAACCCCACTTTTCCTCATCTCCCACTGCCTTCTGCGTCGCCCCGACCTGCTCCCTTTGCTCTTTCCCCACTCCCAGTCCCACACCACTTATGTCCCTCTCTGTCATTTTATTTATTTGTGTAGACGTCTGCTCATTTGTGCTGATGTCAGTTTCCCCCACCCCTAGAGTGTCAGCTTGTTGTGGACAGGGATTGTCACTCTTTATTGTTTCAATGTACTTTCCCAAGGGTTTAGAACAGTGTTCTGCACACAGTAAGCGCTTAATAAGTACTATTGAATGAATGAATGAATGAATGAATAGCAGTAAGTATTAATAGTATTTACTGAGCACCCCCTGAGCTCAGCACACTGAACTAAGCGCTCACAAAATACAAGAGAAGCAGTGTGCCCTAATGGAAAGAGTCTGGGCCTGGTAGTCAGAGAATCTGAGTGCTGATCCTGGCTGTTCCACGTCCTTTTTTTTTTTTAAATGGTATTTGTTAAGCGCTTACTATGTGTCAGGCACTGTCCTAACCACTGGGATAGATACAAACTAATTAGATTAAACACAGTCCATGTCCCACTTAGGGCTCACAGTCTTAATCCCCATTTTACAGACAAGGCAACTGAGGTACAGAGAAATGAAGTGCCTTTCCCAGGGTCACACAATAGACAGGTGGCGGAGCAGGGATTAGAACCCAGCTCTTCTGACTCCCAGGCCCATGCTCTATTCACTAGGGCACTGTGTGACCTTGGGAAAGTCACTTCACTTCTCTGTGCTTCAGTTCCCTCATCTGAAGAAGGGGGATTCAATCCCTGTTCTCCCTCCTACTTAGACTGTGAGTCCCATGTGGGGCCTCATATCTTGTATCTTCCCCAGAGCTTAGTGTGGGCAGGGAATGTGTCTATTGTTATATCGTAATATTCATTCATTCAATAGTATTTATTGAGCGCTTACTATGTGCAGAGCACTGTACTAAGCGTTTGGAATGTAGAAATCGGTAACAGATAGAGACAGTCCCTGCCCTTTGACGGGCTTACGGTCTAATCGGGGGAGACGGACAGACAAGAACGATGGCGATAAATGGAATCGGGGGACAAACATCTCATTAAAACAATAGCAAATAAATAGAAGTGCTTAGTACAGTACTTGGCACATAGCGCTCAATAAATGCGATCGAATGAATGAATGAATGGTACAGAGCAAGCGCTTCACAAATACCACAACGATTATTGTTACCGTTATCCTTATTACTTCAAAAGTGAGAAGACAGGCTTGGGCTTCCCATCAGTCCAGTGCTTTGCACATAGTAAGCGCTCAATAAATACTATTGAATGAATCAGGATGAGGTTGACTTTGCCTCAGTTCGTTACCTCAGCCAGGACACTGGAGAATGGGGAGAAGGAAGATGAAAAGACGGCCAGGAAGCTAAGCATCCTCTGATTGATTCTTCACGGCAAAGATGGATTAGCCACTTGAGAAATGATCTAGGGTCATCTATCACATCTGCTCAATCGTTCCGGAGGATTTGGACCAAAATGAAAGTCAGTTTTTTTACTGTGTTTGTTAAGCACTTATGGTAATAATAATAATAATAATAATAGTGGTATCTGTTAAGTGCTTATTATAATAATGTTGGTATTTGTTTAGCGCTTACTATGTGCAAAGCACTGTTCTAAGCGCTGGGGGAGATACAGGGTCATCAGATTGTCCCACGTGAGGCTCACAGTCTTCATCCCCATTTCACAAATGAGGTAACTGCGGCACAGAGAAGTTAAGTGACTTGCCCACAGTCACACAGCTGCCAAGGGGCAGAGCTGGAATTCGAACCCACAACCTCGGACTCCCAGTAATAATAATACTAATGTTGTTATTTGTTTAGCGCTTACTCTGTACAGAGCACTGTTCTAAGCGCTGAGGGAGATACAGGGTCATCAGGTTGTGGCACATGAGGCTCACAATTAATCCCCATTTTCCAGATGAGGTCACTGAGGCCCAGAGAAGTGAAGTGACTGGCCCACAGTCACACAGCTGACAAGGGGCAGAGCCGGGAGTGGAACCCATGACCTCTGACTCCGAAGCCCGGGCTCTTTCCACTGAGCCACGCTGCTTCTCTTATTATGTGCCATGCACTGTTGTAAGCGCTGGGGTGGATACAAGATAATCAGGGTGGACACAGTTCCTGTCCCACGTGGGGCTCACGGTCTCACTCCCCATTTTACAGATGAGGTAGCTGAGCACGGAGAAGGGAAGTGACTTGCCCAAGGTCACACAGTAGACAAGTGGCAGAGTCAGGATGAGAACCCACAACCTTCTGATTCCCAGCCCCGTGCTCCATCCACGACGCCACACTGCTTATTATGCGCCAGGCACTATACTAAGCACTGGTGTGGATACAAGATAATCAGATTGGACACGATCGACGCCCCACTCGGGGCTCACGAACTTGATCTGGATGAGAAGCAGCTGTGGCTCAGAGGAAAGAGCCCGGGCTTGGGAGTCAGAGGTCATGGGTTCGAATGCCGCCTCTGCCACTCGTCCGCTGTGTGACTGTGGGCAAGTCACTTCACTTCTCTGGGCCTCAGTGACCTCATCTGGAAAATGGGGATTAACTGTGAGCCTCACGTGGGACAACCTAATTACTTTGTATTTCCCCCAGCGCTTAGAATAGGGCTCTGCACATAGTAAGCGCTTAACAAATACCAACATTAATATTATTATTATGAGAGAACAGCAGCACAGAGAAGTTAAGTGACTTGCCCAAGGTCACCCAGCAGACAAGTGGCAGTTCTGGGATTAGAATCTAGATTCTTCCCACTCCCAGGCCCCAGATCTCTCCGCTAGGCCACACTGCTCCTCTCCCCCGATTAGACTGCAAGCCCGTGAACGGACAGGGACTGTCTCTCTCTGTTGCCGATTTGTCCATTCCAAGCGCTTAGTCCAGCGCTCTGCACATAGTAAGCGCTCAATAGATACTATCGAATGAATGAATAAAGAGCCTAAAAGGCTAAGCCGCCTCCTCAGAATCTCAGGAAGTCTGTGCTGGCCGCCGTGGCTGACCCCGAGGCCGCGGCGGCGACTCTGAGTCTCAGGGAGTCCCGAGATGCTCCTCCTCGAGCCACAGAACCCTACAGAGTGCAAAGCACTGCACTGAACGCTTGGGAGAGTACAAAGCAACCGAGTTCATTCATTCATTCAATTCAATAGTATTTATTGAGCGCTTACTATGTGCAGAGCACTGTACTAAGCGCTTGGGATGAACAAGTCGGCAACAGATAGAGACGGTCCCTGCCGTTTGACGGGCTTACGGGGGAGACGGACCCCGAGTTGGTAGGCGGGTTCCCACTTCAGTCAAACTGATGAGGCTTATGGGGCAGGAATGGCTGAGATGCTTCCAATGTACCATGCACTGTGCTGAGCACCGGGGTAATAATAATAACGTTGGTATTTGTTAAGCGCTTACTATGTGCGGAGCACCGTTCTAAGAGCTGGGGGAGATACAGGGTGATCGGGTCGTCCCACGTGAGGCTCCCAGTTCATCCCCATTTTCCAGATGAGGTCACTGAGGCCCAGAGAAGTGAAGTGACTGGCCCACAGTCACACAGCTGACAAGGGGCAGAGCCGGGATTCGAACTCATGACCTCTGACTCCCAAGCCCGAGCTCTCTCCATAAAGTCGGGTCAGACAGACAGTCATTTTCCCATACAGACCTTCCCGTCAAAGGAGAGAGAGAGAGGAGAGGTCGGTAGGAAATAAGGTGGGAATTTCGAGCTTTCATGCTGCTGGGCTAGGGCCAGGATCCCGTGCTCACGGGGAGCTACCAGTCTACAGGGGAGCAACAGGCATTAAAATCGAGAAGCAGTGTGGCCAATTGGCTAGCGCACAGACCTTGGAGTCAGAGGCCCTGGGTTCTGATCCCGGCCCTGCCACTTGTCTGCCGTGAGAGCTCGGGAAAGTCACTTTACCTCTCTGGGCTTCAGTTCCCTCATCTGTAAAATGAGGATTAGGACAGTAAACCCCACGTGGGACAGGGACTGTGTCCAACCCAATTAACTTGTACCTACCCCAGCGCTGAGAACAATGCTTGACACATAGTAAGCTCTTAACAAATACCACAAAAAAAGGAAGGCTTGTTTTGATAATGAGGCTTCTTGTCACCAGAAAAATAGAGGATTAGATGCCACTTCTTAATAATTATAATAATAATCATCATCATCATGGTATTTGTAAAGTGCTTATTATGTGCCAGGCACTATACTGAGCACTGGGGTAGATGCAAGCAAATCAGCCCCTAAGTGAGGCTCCCAGTCTCAATCCCCATTTTACAGATTAGGTAGCCAAGGCCCAGAGAAGCAAAACGACTTGCCTAAAGTCACACAGCAGACAATGAGAACAGCACAGGATAGCGGACAGAGCATGGGCTGGGAGGCAGCAGGTCACGGGTTCTAATGCCAGATCTGCCGCTTGTCTGTTGTGTGACTTTGGGCAAGTTACTTCACTTCTCTGGGCCTCAGTTACCTCATCTGTAAAATGGGGATTGAGACTGGGAGCCCCACGTGGGACAGGAGCTGTGTCGAACCCGATCTGCTTGTATCCACCCCAGTGCTTAGTACAGTGGCTGGCACACAGGTAAATGCGCGGCTCAGTGGCAAGAGCACGGGCTTGGGAGTCAGAGGTCGTGGGTTCGAATCCCAGATCTGCCACTTGTCAGCTGTGTGACTGTGGCCAAGTCACTTAACTGTTCGGGGCCTCAGTGACCTCATCTGGAAGATGGGGATTAAGACTGTGAGCCTCACGTGGGACAACCTGATTACCCTATATCTACCCCGGCACTTAGAACAGTGCTTTGCACATAGTAAGCGCTTAACAAATACCAACATTATTCTTAACAGATACCATAATTACTATTATTATTATCAAGTGGCGGAACCAGGATTAGAACCCATGACCTTCTGACTCCCAGGCCCTTACTCCATCCATTACGCCGTGCTGCTCTTCAACAGCACCTAAAATAGGTCCATCACTTACACTCCGAAGGACAAAACGTCATCTCACTCGATCTCATTAGGGCTGTTCCGGGCGTGTGCCGCGGTATGAATTTCTGCGAGCGACTGCCGGTTGCGAGTCCGTTTCCTCGTTAAGTCAGCTGGTGGGATCTATTGTGCTGTAGTCCTGGGAACGTGTCCAAAAGTAGCAGAAAATTAACAACTTCGAGCCCTTCCTTACATTCAGTCATCCCAGCGGATTGCCAGGAAAAATAAACAGCCCTCACAACCCCCTCCAGGCAACACGGATTCACATACAACACCGTGTTTAATTAGCGCTAGGGCTCAATCCTGGCACCTCAGAGCTGCCGACTCCTCTAATAATAAGAAGAATAACAGCAGTGGTATTTATTAATACCACTTGATTCTATTTATTGCCATTGTTCTCGTCTGTCCGTCTCCCCCGATTAGACCGTAAGCCCGTCAAAGGGCAGGGACCGTCTCTATCTGTTACCGATTTGTACATTCCAAGCGCTTAGTACAGTGCTCTGCACATAGTAAGCGCTCAATAAATACTATTGAATGGAATTGAATTAAGCCTTTACTACGTGCCAGGCTCTGTAATAGTAATGTAATAATGTTGGTATTTGTTAAGCGCTTACTATGTGCAGAGCCCTGTTCTAAGCGCCGGGATAGATACAGGGTAATCGGGTTGTCCCACGTGGGGTTCACAGTTTTAATCCCCATTTTCCAGATGAGGTCACCGAGGCCCAGAGAAGTGAAGTGACTTGCCCACAGTCACACAGCTGCCAAGTGGCAGAGCTAGGTTTCGAACCCGTGACCTCGGACTCCCAAGCCCGGGCTCTTTCCCCTGAGCCACGCTGCTTCTTTATACTAAGCACTGGGGTGGATACGAGCAAATGGGGTTGGACACGGTCCCTGTCCCACCTGGGGCTCACAGTCTCAATCCCCATTGTACGGATGAGGGAACTGAGGCCCAGAGAAGTGAAATGATTTGCCCAAGGTCACCCTTTAGAGGGCCCACTGGGAGCCCCCATTAAGCTCGTTGTGGGCAGGGAACGTGTCGTCTACTGTTGCACTGGACTCTACTGAGCACTTAATACAGCGGTCTGCACAGAGTAAGCACTCAATAAAGACGACTGACCGACTGAACCCGCTCCGAGCGTCAGCGAGCTTCCTTGGGCACGTCTCCATTCTGCCAGTTGGTTCCGGCTCCTGCCCAGAGGCAGAGAGGCTAAAGGTCTCTGGTATGTCGCCCAATCAATCCATGGTACTTCCTGAGCGCTTACTGTGTGCAGAGCACGGTACTAAGCGCTTGGGAGAGTCCAATCGAACCGAGTCGGTAGACGTGCTCCCTGCCCGCAACGAGCTGACAGTCCAAAAGGCGAGAAAGAAATCGGTCAATCAAACAATCGATCGATGTATTTATTAAGCGCTTACTGTGTGCAGAGCACTGTACTAAGCGCTTGGGAGAGTCCAATCGAACCGAGTCGGTAGACGTGTTCCCTTCCCGCAACGAGCTGACAGTCTAGAAGGAGAGAAAGAAATCGGTCAATCAAACAATCGATCGATGTATTTATTAAGCGCTCACTGTGCGCAGAGCACTTTACTAAGCTCTCGGGAGAATCCGATCCAACAGAGTAGTAGACAAGTTCCCTGCCCACGACGAGCTTCTAGGCTAGAGGGAGCTTACGGTCTGGTTATAATAATAATAATAATGTTGGTATTTGTTAAGCACTTACTATGTGCAGAGCATTGTTCTAAGCACTGGGGTAGATACAGGTCATCGGGTTGTCCCACATGAGGCTCCCAGTTAATCCCCATTTTCCAGGTGAGGTAACTGAGGCACCGAGAAGTGAAGTGACTCGCCCACAGTCCCGCAGCTGACAAGTGGCAGAGCCGGGATTCGAACCCATGTCCTCCGACTCCAAAGCCCGGCCTCTTTCCACGAAGTCACGTTGCTTCTCTGGTTATCTGTGGTTGGCATCTGGCACTCCTCACCTGGCCAGCCTATCTGTCAAAGAACGGGCAAGAACCACAGTCCCCCAGCATTTGTTCATTCAATCCTATATATTGAGCGCTTGCTATGTGCAGAGCACTGTACTAAGCGCTTGGAATGTACAATTCGGCCACAGATAGAGACCATCCCTGCCCAATGACGGGCTCACAGTCTAAACATCCATTGTAGGCATCACCCTGCCGGGCAGATAACAATAATAGTAATAATGTTGGTATTTGCTAAACGCTTACTATGTGCACAGTGCTATGTCAGTGCAAAGTCACCCAGCAGGCAAGCGATGGAGGTAGGATTAGAACCCAAGTCCTGTGCTACCCATTCCATTCCACCAAGCCATCCTGCTCCTGCTCCACGAGAAGCAGCGTGGCTCAGTGGAAAGAGCACGGGCTGTGGAGTCAGAGGTCATGAGTTCAAATCCCAGCTCTGCCACTTGTCAGCTGTGTGACTGTGGGCAAGTCACTTCACTTCTCTGTGTCTCAGTTCCCTCATCTGTAAAATGGGGATTAAGACCGTGAGCCCCACGTGGGGCAACCTGATCCCCTGGGTCTACCCCAGCGCTTAGAACAGTGCTCGGCACATAGTAAGCGCTTAACAAATACCAACATTATTATTATTATGCTCCTCACGATGATTTGACCGCATTTCTGCCACTGATTTTCTTTTTCCCTTTCTAGTCCATCACCACCACCTGCCCAGGTTTTTAATCATCAGTTTTCAGGCCCCAACAAAAGACCCCTGTTATGTTTCTTTCTTCTCGTAATGTGTCACCTGGAGAAGATCCAATTAAGCTAATCGCTCATTTCTCCACACCCCACCCCTTTAATTACAAGCGGCACAAGAATCGAATCACGCAGAACAGAAGAGTGATTTATTTACCCCGGCCTAGAAACGAGATTATCAAAAACAAGTATCCAGGGACAAAAGTCTCCCAGGAGAACCTAAATCTGCTGACCTCTGTGGCGGGAAAAATCTCTGTTCCTTTCAGTGAACGGTGATTATATAAACAGGACATTTTGCCAAATTGGAGGCGTGGGTTGGTGAAATTTCATTATCTGTGGTTTCTTTCGGCCTCGTGGCAGGTCTGCTCTTCCCCTGAGCCTTCGAATCGGGTTCGACTAAGGAAACGCCGGGCTCCGCAGTGAGATGTAGTCTTCAGAGATTTCCAAGAGTGACCTCTGTTGCTTTTGCCAAGAGCAGAGATGAAATGGTGCCTCTGGCACCAAGAAAGGAAGCCTGAGAAAATAAAACTTCAGGTGCAGAGAGCACGGCGCAATTATTTTGGTGCAAATCTTTCCATTTCTATTTCCCACTCCATATGGTCCCTCTTGACTGCACCCCGATCGATCATTCGATCGTATTTAATGAGCGCTTACTGTGCAGAGCACCGTACTAAGCGCTTGGGAGAGTACGACCCAAAAATCGAACGGACTCATTCCCTGTCCGCAAAGAATTCACTTTCTAGAGGGGGAGAAAGACATGAATAGAAATAAATAAATTATGGATATGCACTCATTCATTCATTCATTCAATCGTATTTATTGAGCGCTTACTGTGTGCAGAGCACTCATTCATTAAGAAGCAGCGTGGCCTAGAGGATAGAGCCTGGTCCCGGTAATAATGATAATGTTGGTATTTGTTAAGCGCTTACTATGTGCAGAGCACTGTTCTAAGCGCTGGGGGAGATACAGGGTAATCAGGTTGCCCCATGTGAGGCTCCCAGTTAATCCCCATTTTACAGATGAGGGAACTGAGGCACAGAGGAAGTGAAGTGACTTGCCCACAGTCACACAGCTGACAAGTGGCAAAGCAAGGATTCGAACCTATGACCTCTGACTTCCAAGCCCGGGCTCTTTCCACTGAGCCACGCTGCTTCTCTTGTCAGAGGACATGAGTTCTAATCCTGTCTCCGCCACATGTCTGCTGTGTGACCTTGGGCAAGTCACTCAACTTATCTGTACCTCAGTTACCTCATCTGTAAAATGGGGATCAAGACTGTGAGCCCCAAGTGGGACAGGGACTGTGTCCATCCTGATTACCTTGTATCTACCTTGTATCTACCTTCTACCTACAGAAGCAGCGTGGCTCAGTGGCAAGAGCCCGGGCTTGGGAGTCAGAGGTCATGGGTTTGAATCCCCGCTCTGCCGCTTGCCAGCTGTGTGACTGTGGGCAAGTCACTTCACTTCTCTGGGCCTCAGTTCCCTCATCTGTAAAATGGGGATTAAGACCGTGAGCCCCACGTGGGACAACCTGATCACCTTGTATCCCCCCAGCGCTTAGAACGGTGCTTTGCATATAGTAAGCGCTTAACAAATGCCACCATTATTATCTACCCCAGTGCTTAGAATAGTGCTTGGCCCATAGAAAGCAAGTAACAAATACCTCAATTATTATTATTAATTTTTGAGCACTTACTGTGTGCAGAGCACTGTACTAAGCACTTGGGAGAGTCCAATATAATAGTAAACACACACATTCCCTGCCCACAGGGAGCTCACAGTCTAGTAGGAGGTGGAAGGAGACAACAATACGGTTAAATAAATGACGGAAGTGGACGGAAGTGCTGTGGGGCAGGGAGAGGGGAAGAGTAAAGGGAACAAGTCAGGGTGACGCAGAAGTGAGCGGGAGAAAAGGAAAGCGGAGGCTATGAACGTTAAGTGCTGAGGGACTGGGGGGGGAGCGGGTGGGAGTGAATAAAGGGAGCAAGTCAGGGTGATGCGGAAGGGCAGACTTAAAATGTCCCATGGCTCAGTGGAAAGAGCCTGGGCTTTACAGTCAGAGGTCATGGGTTCGAATCCCAGCTCTACCACTTGTCAACTGTGTGACTGTGGGCAAGTCACTTCACTTCTCTGGGCCTCAGTTCCCTCATCTGTAGAATGGAGATTAAAACTGTGAGCCCCACGTGGGACAACCTGATTCCCCTGTGACTGGGATAGATACAGGGTAATCGGGTTGTCCCACTTGAGGCTCACAGTTAATCCCCATTTTACAGATGAGGGAACTGAGGCAGCTCACAGTTAATCCCCATTTTACCGATGAGGTAACTGAGGCACAGAGAAGTTAAGTGACTTGCCCACAGTCACACAGCTGACAGGTGGCAGAGCCGGGATTTAAACCCAAGACCTCCGACTGTCAAGCCCGGGGTCTTGCCACTGAGCCATGAAATAGAACAATAAATACGTACATATAGACATAAATGCTGTGGAGTGGGGAGGGGGGTAGAGCAGAGGGAGGGAGTCGGGGCGATGGGGAGGGGAGAAGGAGCAGAGGAAAAGGGGGGCTCAGTCTGGGAAGGCCTCCCGGAGGAGGTGAGCTCTCAGTAGGGTTTTGAAGGAGGGAAGCGGGATAGTTTGGCGAACGTGAGGAGGGAGGACGTTCCGGGACAGAGGGAGGACGTGGGCCGGGGGTCGACGGCGGGACGGGCGCGAAGGAGGCCCAGGGAGGAGGTGAGCGGCGGCAGAGGAGCGGGGTGCACGGGCTGGGCTGGAGAAGGAGAGAAGGGAGGGGAGGTAGGAGGGGGCCAGGGGATGGACGGCTTTGAAGCCAAGAGTAAGAAGTTTTTGCTTCATTGGATGGCTGATAGGCAGCCCCTGGAGATTTTTGAGGGCGGGGGTGACCTGCCCAGAGCGTTTCTATGGAAAGATCATCCGGGCAGCAGAGTGAAGTATAGACTGAAGTGGGGAGAGGCAGGTTTCACCACTTGTCTGCTTTGTGACCTCGGGCCAGTCGCTTTACTTCTCTGTGCCTCAATTCCCTCATTGGTAAAATAGGGATAATAATAATAATAATGATGTTGGTATTTGTTAAGCGCTTACTATGTGCAGAGCACTGTTCTAAGCGCTGGGGTAGATACAGGGTCATCAGGCTGTCCCACGTGAGGCTCACAGTTAATCCCCCTTTTACAGATGAGGTAACTGAGGCACAGAGAAGTTAAGTGACTTGCCCACAGTCACACAGCTGACAAGCGGCAGAGCCGGGAGTGTAAGCCCCATGTGGGGCAAGGACTGGGTCCAGCCGATTAACTTGTATCTACCCCAGCTCTTAGAACAGTGAATGGCACATAGTAAACGCGTAACAAGTACCAAGTGGCGGGGGGAAGGAGAAGAGAAGAAAATCATCCTCAAAATGGCCAAAAGTGGAGATTGAACTGAATGAATGGATCGTTGGGAATTGGTTGTGCGTTTTCTGAAGCCGAACTCGAAGAGCAGGGAGAGAGACCCGAAAGGGCAAATAGGACAAAGGGAGTTGTTTGTTTGTTTTTTCAAATGATGCCACAAAATTGAAAAATTGTATTGGATTGGTAGGATTTTCTACACGGGAAATGAAGACAGCATAATTTGAAAGAGTTGTAAAATTGCTTCCCGATGGGAAATTGAATTGTAAATTCAAAACTGTAAATTGTTGAAGAAATTACTGGGAAAATATTGTAAAAGAAAGTTGATGAAATAAACTAATCCGTGACTTTTTTAAAACTTCTTTAGGCTGCCTAAGCAATGAACCAGTGGATCAAGAATATGTAAATATATAGACCCAAGAGGGAAGCAGCATGGCCTAGTAGAAAGATCCCGGGCCTGGATATCAGAGAGGACTTGGGTTCTAATCCTTGCTCTGCCACTTGTCTGCTTGCCTCTTGTCCATCTACACTCGCTCCCTTGATGAACTCATTCGCTCCCACGGCTTCAACTATCATCTCTACGTGGATGGTACCCAAATCTCGATCTCCTCCCCTGTTCTCTCTCTCTCCCTCCAGGCTCGCATCTCCTCCTGCCATCAGGACGTCTCTACTTGGATGTCCTCCCGACACCTAAAACTCAACGTGTCCAAGGCGGAGTTCCTTATCTTAGAGAAGCCGCGTGGCTCAGTGGAAAGAGCCCGGGCTTGGGAGTCAGAGGTTGCGGGCTCTAATCCTGGCTCCGCCCCTTGGCAGCTGTGTGACTTTGGGCAAGTCAGTTCACTTCTCTGGGTCCCAGTTACCTCATCTGTAAAATGGGGATGAAGACTGTGAGCCCCACGTAGGGCAACCTGATTCCCTTGTGTCTACCCCAGCGCTTAGAACAGTGCTCGGTACATAGTAAGCGCTTAACAAATACCAGTATTGTTATTCCCTCCCAAACCCAGTCCTCTCCCTGACTTTCCACTCACTGTGGACGTCACTACCATCCTTCCCATCTCACGAGCCCGCAGCTTTGGTGTCGTCCTCGACTCTTGTTCTCTCATTCACCCCACACATCCAATCCGTCACCAAAACCTGCCAGTCTCAGCTGCACAACATCGCCAAGATCCGCCCCTTTCCCTCCATCCAAACTGCTACTACATTAGTACAATCACTCATCCTAGTCTGACTGAATTACTGCATCAGCCTCCTTTCTGATCTCCCAGCCTCCTGCCTCTCCCCACTTCAGTCCATACTCACCTTTCCCGCCGTCGACCCCTGGTCCACGTCCTACCTCTGGCCTGGAACACCCTCCCTCCTCAAATCCGCCTAACAATCACACTTCCCCCCTTCAAAGCCCTACTGAAGGCTCACCTCCTCCAGGAGGCCTTCCCAGACTAAGCCCCCCTTTACCTCAGCTCCCCCTCCCCTCCCCATCGCCCCGACTCTCTCCCTTTGCTCTACTTCCCTCCCCGCCCCACAGCACTCGTGTATATGTGTAAATATCTATAATTCTATTTATTTACATAAATGTCTATTTACTTGTTTTGATGTGTATATACCTATAATTCTATGTATTTATACTGATGCTATTGATACCTGTTTACTTGTTTTGCTTTGTTGTCTGTCTCCCCCCTTCTAGACTGTAAACCCGTGATGGACAGGGATTATCTCTCTTTATTTCTGAATTGTACTTTCCAAGCGCTTATTTCAGTGCTCTGCACATAGTGAGCGCTCAATAAATACGATTGGAGAGAGGGAGAATGATCAGGGCTGGAGATGGAGATTTGGGAATCTTCCGCTTAGAGATGGTAGTTGAAGCCATGGGAGTGAACGAGTTCTCCAAGGGAGTGGGTGAAGATGGAGAATAGAGAGGGAAACTATGCCATGGTTCCTTTGAACAACTTGTGGCCTCTATCAGAGACAGAATCCCAGTCTGACCAGTAAGAACATTGCTGGCGGACTCAGATTCCCCTGAATCACTTCATCAATAACCTTTCCTGGGAGCTCTGCCCCTTGTCAGCTGTGTGACTGTGGGCAAGTCACTTCACTTCTCTGTGCCTCAGTTCCCTCATCTGTAAAATGGGGATTAACTGTGAGCCTCTCGTGGGATGGCCTGATCACCCTGTATCTACCCCAGCGCTTAGAACAGTGCTCTGCATATAGTAAGCGCTTAACAAATACCAACATTATTATTATTATTATTATTAGCTTACAGGGTTCAGACTGGAAGCTTGTTGTGGGAAGGGAACGTGTCTACCAACTCCGTAATACCGTATTCTCCCAAGTGCTTAGTATTTGATTATTCATTTCTGTTCATTTCTGTCTCCCCCTCTAGATTGTAAGCTCACTGTGGGCAGGGAACATGTCTAGAAACTCTGTTATACTATTCTTTCCCAGGTGCTCAGTAAAGTACACCGCCCACAGTAAGCACTCAATAAATATGATTGATCGATCGGTTGCAGAGCACTGTACCAAATGCTTGGGAGATTACCCCAGCCTTCTTCCACTCCGTTCTGCCTCACCTTTGTACTTGGATTTGTGCCTTACCCTCAGCTCTTACGTACACATCTGCCATTTATTCATTTATATTCGTGTCGGTCTCTCCCTCCAGACTGTACGCTCTTTGTGGACAAGGGAGTATATCTTTGAAATCCATTAAATCTAGAGCAACTCAGAAGGGAGGGGGAGAAAAGGAAATGAGGGCTTAGGCGGGGAAGGCCTCTTGGAGGAGGTGTGTCTTCAATAAGGCTTTAAAGGTGGGGGAGAGTAAATGTCTGTCGGATTTGAAGTGGGAGCGCATTCCGGGCCAGAGGATCAATAAATAAGATTGATTGATTGATTTAGACTGCAGTTCTATGTGGGTAATAATAATAATACTGTTGGTATCTGTTAAGCGCTTACTATGTGCCGAGCACTGTTCTAACCGCTGGGGTAGACACAGGGGAATCCGGTTGTCCCACGTGGGGCTCACAGTCTTAATCCCCATTTTACAGATGAGGTAACTGAGGCACCGAGAAGTTAAGTGACTTGCCCAAAGTCACACGGCTGACAAGTGGCCGAGCGTCGAACCCGTGACCTCTGACTCCAAAGCCCGTGCTCTTTCCACTGAGCCACGCTGCTTCTCTAGGGAACGTGCCTACCAGCTCTCTTGTACCGGACTCTCCCAAGCGCTTAGTACAGTGCTCTGCATAAGGTAAAAGCTTAAAAAGTACCACTGATTGATTGATTGATTGATTTAAGGGGTGACATGCACTATCCTATAGCATTAGTTAGAGGCTGTCATATAACAGAAGATTCTGTCTTCAACTCGGCACCGAGGGAACTCTGAATTTGACACTAGCCTGTGGCTCCGTAATTTGAAAAGCGAACCCTGAAATTTCTGGGTTTTAGACGTCACCCTGCAAAGCAGATTACAGAAATTCTGGAAATGCTGTCTTGCCAATAAGATTTTAATGCCAAACATATGTACCATTGACTGCATTTCACTCTTCACCAGACTCTGAAATCTCACTTCAGCTCGTCCAGCTGGTGGCCAATATTTTCTGAAAATATTTTCCAGTTTGACAAGTCTATTTTATCCCCTATTGAGGTCTTATTTACAAAAAAAGAGGGGGAGGGAGATTGGTGGTTCCAATTCCTTGGGTTCACATTTGAAATAGATGAACAGGGAAGTAGGAATTGTAAAAAAATCTTTTAGTTTTCTAGATGTGGGTGAGCAGCAACATGGCCTGGTAGATAGAGAATGGGTCTAGGAGTCAGAAGGACCTGGGTTCTGACCCAAGCTTCACCTTATGTCTGCTGTGTGACCTTGGGCAAGTCACTTCACTTCTCTGGGCATAAATTAACTCATCTGGAAAACGGGGATTAAGAATGTGAGCCCCGTGTGGAACAGGGGACTGTGTCCAACCTGTTTGCACTGTGAGCCCGTTGTTAGGATACGGATTTATTTGTTAAGCGCTTACTATGTGCAAAGCACTGTTCTAAGCGCTGGGAGGAGTACAAGGTGATCAGGTTGTCCCACGTGGGGTTCACAGTCTTAATCCCCATTTTACAGATGAGGGAACTGAGGCAAAGAGAAGGGACGTGACTTGCCCAACGTCACACAGCTCACAAGTGGAGGAGCCGGGATTTGAACCCATGAACTCTGACTCCCCAGTCCGTGCTCTTTCCCCTGAGCCACGCTGCTTTTCAGAGAGGGATTGTCTCTAACTGTTGCCGAATTGTCCATTCCAAGGGCTTAGTACAGTGCTCTGCACATAGTAAGTGCTCAATAAATACGACTGGATGAATGATTAGCTTGTTTCCACCCCAGCACTTAGAACAGTGCTTGGCACGTAGTGTTTAACAAGTACCATAATTACTATAATACTGCCATCGAAATATCTACAAGTTAAAAAACCTAATAAATCCTTGAATTATTATTATTATTAAAAAACCCTTGAGAAAGGTGGTTTTTTCAGGAGAAACATGAAAAGGATAGACACAAGTATGTGATTACGGCAGGATTTCTTTAGACTTGTCAGATCGTTGTGAGCAGAGAATGTTCCTACCCACTGTTGCACCGATCTCCCCCAGCTGCTTAGTACAGTGCTCTGCACCCAGTAGGTGTTCAGTAAATACCATCGATTGATTGATTGGACCTAGATACGATCAAATGAGCAGTGCGGTCTAATGGAAGGGGCACAGGCCTGGGAGTCAGAGGACGTGAGTTCCAATCCCTGGCCTGACACTTGCCTGCTGTGCGACCTTTGGAAAGTCACTTTACTTCTCAGTGCCTCAGGTGCCTCATCTGTAAAATGGGGATTCATTAGCGGTTCTCCCTCCCGCTTAGACCATGAAATCCTTGTGGGACAGGGACCGCGACCAATCTGCTCTAGTCAAGAGGATGATGAGTCTAGAGGATGATTAGGATAACGATGAAGGTAGCCGGGCACAGCCAAATGGGAAACATGCCTCCTGACTTTGTCGTCTCCACCTCTGGCCCCCTGGGGGACCTGGGGCAAGTCAATTAACTTCTCGGGAATTGAGGGTCCTTAGCTATAAAATGGGGAATAAAAATATAAGTATAATATAATATAAAGTATAAAATACCCGTTCTCTCTCCTCCTTAGATTGGGTGTGTTAAATTCTAATCTGTAAGCTTGTTGTGGGCAGGGAACGTGTCTACCCACTAATATTTTACTCTCCCAAATGCTCAGTTCCATGCTCTGCACACTGAAAGTGCTCAATAAATACTCAACAAGCAGATGAGGTAACTGAGGCACAGGGAGGTGAAGCGACTCACCCGAAGTCACACAGCTGACACGCGGCAGAGCCGGGATTAGAACCCACGACCTCTGACTCCCCAGCCCGTGCTCTTTCCACTGAGCCACGCTGCTTCTCTATCATCTTTTATCTTCCCCGGCACTGAGAGTAGCGCTTGACACGCAGCAAGTACTTAACGAAGACCAAAATGATTATTATTGTTGATTTATACCACATATGGTCAGTGTATTGTTTTGGGTACTGTTGTACTATTTTGAGACTTGAGCTCAAAATAGTTGTGTACTATTTGTGTACACAAGAGGCTTGTGTACTTTTGTGTTATTCTTACTATCGTGTAGTTGTGCTCTTCAGACTTCCGGCCTTCGTGGACTGTTGTACATTTTATGCATTATTGTGCACAGTGTGGGTGTATGTCGGTCAGTCGTATTTATTGAGCACCTCAGCGTGGCTCAGTGGAAAGAGCCCAGGCTTGGGAGTCGGCGGTCGTGGGTTCGAATCCTGGCTCTGCCACTCGTCACCTGTGGGACTGTGGGCGAGTCACTTAACTTCTCTGTGCCTCAGTTACCTCATCCGTAAAATGGGGAGGAAGACCGTGAGCCTCACGCGGGACAACCTGATGACCCTGTATCTCCCCCGGCGCTTAGAACAGTGCTCTGCACATAGTAAGCGCTTAACAAATACAAATACCACCTGCTGTGTGTGCTTGGGAGAGTACCATATAGCAAGAAACAGACACGTTCCCTGCCAACAATTGGGAGGAGGAGTGTTGGGGGACGTGTGTTTGTGTGTGTCGCGCGAGAGAAAGATGTCGAAGGAGGTCTGGGCCAGAACTCTGAAGAAGATTTGCAGGAGGAGGGGCTGCAAAATGGGGCTCAATATTGCGAGCCCCATTAGGGACAAGAATTGTGTCCAACCTGATTACCCTGTACCTACCCCACTCCTTAGAACAGTGCTTGGCACATAGTAAGTGCATAAGAGATACCATTCTTCATATTAGATTGTGAGCCCCACGAGAGGCAGGGACCGTGTCTAATTCCCACCTCTGTATTCCCTCCTAGCGCTTGGTCTTGATGCTGTTATCTTGTTTCGTTTCGTTCTGTTTTGCTTTGCCATCTGGCTCCCCCGTTTAGACGGTGAGCCCGTTATGGGGCAGGGATTGTCTCTGTGTGTTGCCGAATTGTACATTCCAAGCGCTTAGTACTGTGCTCTGTACATAGTAAGCGCTCAATAAATCCTACTGAGTGAAGAGGGCCAGGCCAGGTCGCCGGAAGAACTGCTGTAGCCACCCCTTCCTCCCTCACGTCCCCAAGTGGCCAGCCTCCAGCTCCTAGCCCACAGCCCTAGCTCCTAGCCCACACCTCCCTAATCCCTGGGCCCCAACATCCCCTTCCCCTCTCAGCTTCCAGCCCCCCTCTCCCCCAGCTTCCCACCCCTCAGCTCCCAGCCCCCAAATCCCCCCCCCTTTCAGCTCCCAAACCCCGAGACCCCCTACCTATCGTCTCCAGACCCTTGTCTTCCCATCCCTCAAAGATGTGGGTTCTAATCACAGCTCTGCCACTTGTCTGCTGTGTGACCTTGGGCAAACCACTTCACTTCTCTGGGCTTCAGTTACCTCATCTGAAAAATGGGGATTAGGACTGTGAGCCCCACGAGGGACAACCTGATCACCTTGTATCTACTCCAGTGCTTAGAACAGTGCTTGGCACATAGTAAGTGCCTAAAAATATACCGTAATTATCATTATTATAATTATTGTTATTAATAACTCCCGGCCCCCAAAGTCCTCAGCTCCCTGTCCCGGCCCTTCAACTCCTGCGGCCCCCAGCAACCCAACCCTCTGCTTCCAGCCCCCCGACTTCTCATCCCCAAGGTCCCAGACCCCAAGTCCCCCCACGCTTCAGCTCCCAGACCCCAAGACCCCTTTCGTTTTAGCTCCCAGCCCCCTGACTTCCCATCCCTCAATTTCCAGTCCCCTAAGCCCTCAGCTCCCTGTCCCAGCCCCTAAGCCCCCCGCCCCTCAACTCCTGCCACCCCTCAAGTCCCAGCCCCTCACCCCTCAGCCCCCAGCCCCCGGCTTCTCATTCCTAAGCTCCCGAGCCCCTAGCACCCCCACCCCTCAGTTTCCAGCTCCCCCCACCTTCCCACCACTCAGCTCTGAGACCCCAAATCCCCCCCCAGCTTTCAGCCCCCAGACCCTGAGACTCCCTACCCCTCAACTCCCAGACCCCTGACTTCCCATCCCTCAATTCCGGGCCCCCCAAGTCCTCAGCTCCCTGTTCCGCCCCCCCAAACCCCCCACCCCTCAACTCCCGTCACTTTCGGCCCCCCACCCTTCAGCACCAGGCACCCCCTACCATCCCCCCCTTCATTTTCCAGACCCCGAGACCCCCTACCCCTCGTCTCCTCTGACTTCCCACCCAGTGTGGCTCGGTGGCAAGAGCCCGGGCTTGGGTTCTAATCCCACCTCCGCCACTTGTCTGCTGTGTGACTTCGAGCAAGCCACTTTGCATCTCTGGCCCTCAGTGACCTCATCTGGAAAATGGGGATGAAGGCTGTGAGGCCCACGTGGGACAACCCGAGGACCTTGTAGTTACCCCAGCGCTTAGAACAGGGCTTTACATAGAGTAAGGGCCCTCTTTATCATGTACTGTGACCGTCCCTCAACTCTCAGCTCCCCCAGGTCCCACCGGCGGTGCCCCTAACCCTCCGCCCCGCCCCCCCTCGCGGCCCCGCCCCCCGGGAAGCCCGGCCCGTGGGCCGTCTTGAGCTGGCGTCCAGCGTTGCCATGGCAACCTCAGCCAGCCCCAACCTGGCCGGACTCGAAGCCCCGGCCTTCCGCCCCCCTGCACCGGGCCCTCCCCCAAACAATCGCTTTCTTATCTTGCAAATGATAATTGAAGACCTTTAATTTCATTTTTCCAACAAAGAAGCAGTGGGAGGAAGTGGGGGCCTGAAGCCCAGCTCTCCTGGGAGCTCAAGGATAGGGAGGGAAAGTTGGAATGTGAAGGAGGAGACAGTGGAGAGGTGCAGGGAGGCGGTGACCTTTGACCCTGAGGCTCCTGACCCTGTGGGGTCCGAGCATCAGGAGAAGGGAGATGGCAGGGCCTGGAGGACCCTTGGACCCCCAGCAGTTTGTGCTCATCCGACCGCTGCCCAGCTCCTCTCCCCAGGGGGCAAAAGTCCAGGCCCGCAGTGCCACCGTCTACACCTGCCGGGAAGCGGATCGGGAGCGGGTCTTCTGGGAAACCCGCCGCAGGAGACTGATGCAGCAAACCCAGCAGGGTCACGGAGCCGCCACCTGGAAACCCTACGTGGAGGTAGGGGCTCCTCTCGTCTTGGAGCCCAAGAGACTCACGCTCTCCGCCCTGGGGCAGCTGAACCTGGTAAGCCTCTCGTTATTCATTCAATACTATTTATTGAGCGCTTACTATGTGCAGAGCACTGTACTAAGCGCTTGGGATGAACAAGTCGGCAACAGATTATTAATAGTTGTATTGATTCAGAGCTTCTTGTGTGCAAAACACTGAACTAAGTGCTTGGGAGAGTACAGTATAACCTCAGTAGCATTCCTTGCCCACAACAAGCTCGCAGTCTAGAGGGGCAGACAGATATTAAGATGAATTAAAAAATAGATAAATAAATGAATTACATTCACTCAGTCAATCGTATTTATTGTGCACTTACTGCGTGCAGAACACTGAACTAAGCACTTGGAAAGTACAATTCACAACAGAGACGATCCCTACCCAACAACACTTCACAGATATATACAGATATATAAATAAATTTTTTAAAATGTTGGTATTTGTTAAGTGCTTACTATGTGCACAGCACTGTTCAAAGCGCTGGGGGAAATACAGGGTAATCAGGTTGTCCCTCCTGAGGCTCACAGTTAATCCCCATTTTACAGATGAGGTAACTGAGGCACAGAGAAGTTAAGTGACTTGCCCACGGTCACACAGCAGACAAAGGGCAGAGCCAGGATTCAAACCCATAGACCTCTGACTCCCAAGCCCGGGCTCTTTCCACTGAGCCACACTGCTTCTCTAATATCCATATGTGCCGTGGGGAATGGGGAGAAGATGAATGAAGGAGCAAGTCAGAGCGACGCAGAAGGGAGTGGGAAAAGAGGAGAGGAGGGCTTAGTCAGGGAAGGCTTCCTGGAGGAGATGGCCTTCCCTCTTCCTGGAGGAGAGGCATTGAATTGGGGGAGAGCAATCATGTGTCTGATATGAGGAGGGAGGGCATTCCAAGACAGATGTAGGACTAGGGGTCGACGGCGGGAAGGGTGAGAACAAGACCCAGCGAGGAGGTGAGCGGCTGCAGGGGAACGGAGTGTGCGGGCTGGGCTGGAGAAGGAGAGAAGGGAGGTGAGGTAAGAGGGGGCAAGATTATTTAGTGCTTTAAAGCCAGTGGTGAGGAGTTTTTGCTTGATGAGGTAGATGGGCAATCCCTGGAGCCTCTTGAGGAGCGGGGAAACGTGGTCTGAACGTTTAAAGAAAAATGATGCGGGCAGCAGAGTGAAGTATGGACCCAGAGTGGGGAGAGATAGGAGGCAGGGAGGTCAGCAAGGAGGCTGGTACAATAATCAAGGCAGGATAAGATAAGTGCTTGAATTGAGTTGTATTTATTCATCCATGCATTCAGTCACATTTATAGAGGGCTTACTGTGTGCAGAGCACTGTATAAAGCTGACTCCCAGGCCCGGCTCTAACCACGAGGCCACGCTGCCCTGCTTCTCTGCTGCCCTCGTGATGGTCGGAAAGACGGCGTCCACGCCGTGGCCCGAAAACACGAGGCAAACGTCGATCGGGGCGGCCGGTCCTCGTTAAAGTGCTTCCCGGACGGAGCCCCCCTTTTCCTCCGCTCCTCCTTCCCTCCCCGTTGCCCCGACTCCCTCCCGCTGCTCTAACCCCCTCCCCTCCCCACAGCACTGGTGTCTAGATGCACACATTTATTCTATAATTCTAGTTATTTTATTAATGATGTGTATATATCAATAATTCTATTTATTCCTATTGTTGCCTGTTGACTTGCTTTGATCCCTATCTCCCCGCTTCTAGACTGTGAGCCCGGTGTGGGAAGGGATGGTCTCTCTCTGTTGCTGAATTGTCCTTTCCAGCGCTTAGTACAGTGCTCTGCACACTGTAAGGGTTCAATAAATGCGATCGAATGAATGAATAAAGCGCTTGGGAGAGTACCACACAACAACAAACAGAAACGCTCTTCACCCACAACGAGTTCACGTCGAGAGCTGTGGTTCAATTATGGTACTTGTTAAGCGCTTACTATGCACTGTTGTAAGCACTGGGGAAAATATAGTTAATCAGGTTGGACGCAATCCCTGTCCCAAATGGGGCTCACAATTTTTATCCCCTTTTTGCAGATGAGGTCACTGAGGGCCAGGGAAGTGAAGTGACTTGCCCAAGGTCATACAGCAGATACGTGGCAGAGCCGGAATTAGAACCCGGGTCCTTCTGACTCACAGGCCCGGGCTTTATCCACTAGGCCACACTGCTTCTCCTATTGTTAAATGTTTACTATGTGTTAAACACTTTTCTAAGGTCTGGGGTGGATACAAGTTAATGAGCTCGGACACAGTCCCTGTTATTCATTCATTCACTCATTCATTCATTCAATCGTATTTATTGAGCGCTTACTGTGTGCAGAGCACTGTACTCATTGCTTGAAAAGTACAATTCAGTGATAAAGAGAGACAATCCCTGCTCACAACGGGCTTACGGTCTAGAAGTAGGGAGACAGACATCAAAACAAGTAAACAGGCATCAATAGCATCCGTATAAATAAATAGAATTATAGATATGTACATATTAAGTAAATAGAATTAGAGATATGTACATATATACACAAGTGCTGTGGGGCGGGGGGGGGGAGGGTAGAGCAAAGAGGGCAAGTCGGGGTGATGGGCAGGGGAGGGGGAGCTGAGGGAAAGAGGGTTAGTCAGTCAGTCAATAATAATAATAATTATGGTATTTGTTAAGCACTTACCATATGTCAGGCACTGTATTAAGCGCTAGGATGGATACAGGCTAATCGGGTTGGACACAGTCCCCGTCCCACGTGGGGCTCACAGTCTAAATCCCCATTTGACAAATGAGGAAATTGAGGCTCAGAAATGTGAAGTGACTTCCCACGATCACACAGTAGACAAGTGGCAGAGCCGGGATTGGACCTTGAGAAGCAGCGTGGCTCAGTGGAAAGAGCACGGGCTTTGGAGTCAGAGGTCATGAGTTCGAATCCCAGCTCTGCCACTTGTCGGCTGTGTGACTGTGGGCAAGTCACTTAACTTCTCTGTGCCTCAGTTACCTCATCTGTAAAATGGGGATTAAGACCGTGAGCCCCACGTGGGACAACCTGATTCCCCTGTGTCTACCCCAGCGCTTAGAACAGTGCTCGGCACATAGTAAGCGCTTAACAAATATCAAAAAAACCCCAACCCCATGACCTTCTGAGTCCCAGGCTGGGGCTCAATCCACTATGCTTGATCGCCTGCTGGGTATAGAGCACTCTCCTAAGTGCTTAGGAGAGTAAAATATAACAGTGATCACACATATTCCCTGCCCAAAACTAGCTTACCCCTCATGGGGTTCAGGGTCTAAGGAGGAGGGAGAACAGGTATCTCCATTTTACAGGTGAGAAAACAGAGAAGTTAAGTGACTTGCTCAAGGTGACACAGCAAGCAATTGGCAGAGCTGGAATTAGAACCCAGAGCCTTAGGGCTCCCAGGCCCTGGCTCTCCCCACTGGGCCACGCTACTTGTCTTCTCTCCTTCATTGTGTCTTCCGGAGCACGTGATCCGAGTGGAATCGGGAAGGGGGGAAAAGCAGAATGTTACGTTGTAATTAAATCACAGAGGCACATCCCTGTAGGTGTAAATGGTCGGTTTCTTTGAAAGAATCAAGACACAACACGGAACAGAGCACCAGGCCATCATATTAAACAATGATTCCGACATGATGGGATAAATCAACAGCGACACCGGAGAACAGCTGAAAAATTAAGACAAATCGTGGTGGTGCCGTAACAAAAATTATTTTCTGGAGATCTATTGCACTGAAAGGGGGGAGAGACAGCAAAATGCCCGTGCCCCCTGTGGGGTGAATAACAACACCGGTTAGAAGATGCTTCCCCCCCTCCATCCTACCCACTCCACAGTGTACGGCATTCATTAAGTGCTTACTATGTACCAGACGCTGTACTAAGTGTGGGATAGATACAAGATAACTAGGTTAGACACAGTACGTGTCCCACATGGCGTTCACGGTCTTAATCCACTTACTTAATCCATTTTACAGATGGGGTAACTGAAGCATAGATAAGTGAAGTGACTTGCCCAAGGTCACACAGCAGACAAGGGGCGAGCCGGAGTTAAAACACGGTTCCTCCGACTCCCAGGGCTGTGCTCTATCCACTAGACCGCACTGCTTCTGATCTGGCATCTGCTCCCTTCTCCCAGTTTACCGCAGGAGTCAGCCAAAGCTCTGTCTTTCTCTTTAATTCCTTTGATCCACATCCCTTTTTTAAAAATTGGTATTTAAGTCCCTAATATGTGCCAGGCACTGGAGTAAGCGCTGGGGTAGATACAAGCCGAAGTGTACTTTCCAAGCGCTTAGGACAGTGCTCTGCACACAGTAAGCGCTCAATAAATACGATTGAATGAATACAAGCGAATCAGGTTAGACACGGTCCCTGCCCCGCGTGGGGCTCACAGCCTTAATCCCCATTTTACAGGTGGGATAACCGAGGCCCAAGAAGTGAAGTGACTTGCCCAAGATCACACAGCAGACACGCGGCAGAGCCGGGATTAGAACCCAGATCACCTGACTCTCGGACCTGGGCTCTTTCTATTAGGCCACACTGCCTCTCGCCCTTGCGCTTCTGGCCAACCACCAACCAATCGACCAGTCATATTTACTGAGCGCTTACTGTGTGCGGAGCACTGTACTGAGCACTTGAGGATCCGACACCGACAACACACCCTCTTGCCCGAACCACTAGCTCATCTGCCAATGAGAAGCAGCGTGGCTCAGTGGAAAGGGCATGGGCTTTGGAGTCAGAGGTCATGGATTCGAATCCCGGCTAGGCCACTTGTCAGCTGTGTGACTTTGGGCAAGTCACTTAACTTTTCAGTGCCTCAGTTACCTCATCTGTAAAATGGGGATTAAGAGTGTGAGCCCCACGTGGGACAACCTGATTCCCCTGTGTCTACCCCAGCGCTTAGAACAGTGCTGGGCACATAGTAAGCTCTTAACAAATATCAACATTATTATTATCTCATTTCCACGTGTGATTCAATAGTGAATTAAACCACGAAAAGTGTCTTTTACGTGATCTGTTTGCGTGTGCTTCTCTTCGGTGTTCAGTTTCTCTGCTGTTTTGTGCTAGTTTCCACGACACTTCCCGTCTTCCGAAAGCTTTCTCCCGTCAGGGTTCCTTTTTTTCCAGATTTCATTCATTCATTCAATAGTATTTATTGAGCGCTTACTATGTGCAGACCACTGTACTAAGCGCTTGAATGAACAAGATTTTCCAAATGTCCTCAATTCTTTCCCCATTGATCTCTAATTAAATCAATGGTATTTACTGAGCGCTTACTATGTGCAGAGCACTGCATTATGCTCTCGGGAGAGTCAAATACAATAAAGTTTGGTTTTTTTTTTGGCATGGTATTTGTTCAGGACTATGTAATGATGCGGGTATTGGTTAAGCACTTACTATGTGCAGAGCACTGTTCTAAGCGCTGGGGGAGATACAGAGTTGATCCCCATTTTCCAGATGAGGTAACTGAGGCCCAGAGAAGTGAAGTGACTTGCCCACAGTCACACAGCTGCCAAGTGGCAGAGCCGGGAGTCGAACCCATGACCTCTGACTCCGAAGCCCGAGCTCTTTCCACTGAGTCACGCTGCTTCCCTATGTGTCAGGAACCGTACTAAGCACTGGGGTAGATACAAGCACCCCCATTTGACAGATAACTGAGGCACAGAGAAGTTAAGTGAATGGCCCAAGGTCACACAGGAAACCAGTGGTGGAGCCCAGATCCTTCTGACTTCCAAGCCTCCACTCTACCCACTGGACCACGCTGCCTCTTGGAAGACGTGACCCTTGCCATCGAGGAGTTTACAATCTAGCTGGGGGATGGGGGGGGGGGGGGGAGACGGACATTAAAATTGATTATACGGAGAGGAAAGAAGAATCTATTAAAGTTCCAAAATGACTATTTCTGTAGCACTAGTAAGTCACAAAAAATACAAAATCCTCTGCCTGATATCGCGCGGGCGTCTGAATCTCAAAACCTTCTCGTTTTGTAGCAAACCCCAGCCCTGACGGATTAAAGTTATTAAATAACACGGCAGCTTCCCCCCCCCCCCCCCCGGTATTTAAGAACGCTACCACCTTCTGAGAATCCTCTTTAGTTTTAGCTCTCTTAATTTCAGGAATGAGTAAAACTCTTTTAGAGAACGTTTCTAGTCGTGAATAGCTTTTACGGTCCATTTTAAAGCCTTAGATGGGAGGAACAGATTCGTATCTAAATAGGAATCTTTTCTTTCTCACCGCCTGTGTTCTCTTTGCAATTTATTCCGGGTACCTTGTGGAATATCTTCCTTTATAATCAGCCCGGTCCCTGCTTGATGTATTAAACACCAAATAATGTGTTTATCCAATTTAAGTAGGTTCTGACGTTCGCTTGTGCTGGCTCTTACAAACACTGTAGAGATTTGTCATCAATCATTCGCTGGGATTTACTGAGCACTTACTGGGTGCAGAGCACTGTACTAAGCGCTTGGGAGAGTACAATAGAGAAGCAGCGTGGCTCAGTGGAAAGAGCAGGGGCTTTGGAGTCAGAGGTGATGGGTTCAAATCCCGGCTCGGCCACTTGTCAGCTGTGTGACTTGGGCCAAGTCACTTAACTTCTCGGTGCCTCAGTTCCCTCATCTGTAAAATGGGGATTAAGACCGTGAGCCCCACGTGAGACAACCTGATTCCCCCGTGTCTACCCCAGCGCTTAGAACGGTGCTCGGCACATAGTAAGCGCTTAACAAATACCAACATTATTATTATTACAATACCATAATAAACAGACGCATCCCCGGCCCATAATGAGCTCATGGCCTAGAGGGGGAGACTTGCTCATGGTTCATATAATGAAAATGACATTATTTATTTTTCAGATTTCCTCTTTGTGCTTTTAGTTGCTATTTGAAAACCGCAGTAAAGCTTCCAATCTTGCTCTCTTCGAACCCTACCGGTTTGTCGGATGGTAGCCTTCGACCGTTGAAATCTTATCGAATTGTACTCTCCCGTGCGCTCAGTACAGTGCTCTGCACGTTATAAGCGCTCATTAAATCCCACGGATGGATCGATTGATTGCGACCTTGCGTAGGGGCTGTGAGGAGCTAAATGTGGAGATCGGGTTGTAGGAGATCATAAAAGTAAGGAGGAGGGGACAAGCTGGTTTCTGTTCGATGTGGAGTTGGATGGGCACCACTGGAGGCTTTGAGAGGAGATTGAGTGTTTGTGTACATGGCGTAGTGGATAGAATCTGGGCCTGGAAGTCGGAAGGTCCTGGGTTCTAATTCCGACTCCGCCACTGGTCTGCTGTGTGACGTTGGGTTAGCCACCTCACCTCTCTGGGCCTCACCTCATCTGTAAAATGGGGTTTAAAACCCTATGGAACAAAGGACTGCACCTAATTGGATTTGCTTGTATCCACCCCAGAGCTCAGTACAGAGCCTGGCACAAAGGAAACGCTTAACAAATGCCAGCATTATTTTAAAATGATTCAGATAAAATTTGGACTGGAGAAAAGAGGGACAGGAGGCAGGGAGGTCAGAGAGGAAGCTGCTGTAATAGTCAAGGCCGAGTCAAGGCAGCAAGCAGGAGCAGCGTGGCTCAGTGGACAGAGCATGGGCTTGGGAGTCAGAGGTCATGGGTTCGAATTCCGGCTCCGCCACTTGTCAGCTGTGTGAGTGTGGGCAAGTCACTTAACTTCTCTGTGCCTCAGTTACCTCATCTGGAAAATGGGGATGAAGACTGCGAGCCTCACGTGGGACAACCTGATGACCCTGTATCTACCCCAGCGCTTAGAACAGTGCTTTACACATAGTAAGCGCTTAACAAATACCAGCATTATTATTATTATTATTATATAATGAGAGCTTAGCTCAGCAAAGTAGCAGTGTGGATGGAGAGGAAGGGGGGTTCTGGAGATTTTTTGGAGCAAAAATAGGCAGGTCTTGGGACTCAATCAGTAAATTGTATTTACTGAGCGCTTATTGTGTGCAGGGCTTGGGAGAGTACAAAATAACAATATAACAGTCACATTCCCTGCCCATAACGAGTTTAGAGTCTAGAGGGGGAGACGGACATGAATATAAATAAATTAACGATGGATATGGACGTAAATGCTGTGAGGCCGGGAGAGGGGATGAATAAAGGGAGCGAGTCAGGGAGACGCAGAAGGGAGCGGGAGAAGAGGAATTCATTCATTCAATAGTATTTATTGAGCGTTTACTATGTGCAGAGCACTGTACTAAGCGCTCGGAATAAACAAATCGGCAACAGATAGAGACAGTCCCTGCCGTTTGACGAGCTTACGGTCTAATCGGGGGAGACGGACAGACGAGAACAATGGCAATAAAAGAACAATGGCAATAAAGGAAAGGAGGGCTTAATCAGGGAAGGCCTTTTGGAGGAGTTGGGCCTTTTGGGCTTGGGAGTCAGAGGTCATGGGTTCTAATCCCGGCTCCGCCACTTGTCAGTTGTGTGACTCTGGGCAAGTCACTTAAACTCTCTGTGCCTCAGTTACCTCATCTGTAAAATGGGACTGAAGACTGTGAGCCCTATGTGGGACAACCTGATCACCTTGTAACCCCCCAGCGCTTAGAACAGTGCTTTGCACATAGTAAGCGCTTAACAAATGCCAATTTTGGGGTTTTTTTGGAGGCTTTGAAGACCTGGGGAGAGTCACTGTCTGTCCTCTATGAAGAGGGAGGGTGTTCCAGGCCAGAAGCAGGATGTGGGCGAGAGGTAAGCGGTGAGATAGATGAGATCAAGGTACAAATGAAAACGAGTATTGACATTCAGCGGCTGGGGCCTTGGGCTAGTTGGGAAGTTTACAGAGTAGCGAAAGGGAAAATGATTATGGCCTGACTTCAATCAGACCTAATTTAGGCAGGGGGGAGACTGAGGAGTCAGAGTAAAGTAGAAAGTTGAGGCAATTACCTAGTTAATTTGGACTTTTAAATCCTTTTGGATGTCAAGAGCTGTCACACTGTTACCGGAAGCATCCTGGGTGCCGCTGTGAGAGAGAGAGCGTAAAGGCCCATCTCCTCCAAGAGGCCTTCCCAGATTAAGCCCCGCTTTTCCTCATCTCCCCCTCCCTTCTGCGTCACCTTGATTTACTCCCTTTGCTCTTTTCCCCTCTCCCTGCCCCACAGAATTTATGTATATATCTCTAATTTTATTTATTCATGTTGATGTCTCTTCATTTGGATTGATGTCTGTCTCCCCTCTTCTAGATGTGAGCTCGTTGTGGGCAGGGGTTGTCGCTCCTTATTGCCGTATCGTACTTTCCCGAGCGCTTAGTACGGTGCTCTGCACACTGTAAGTGCTTAATAAATACGGTTGAATAAATGAATGAATGGGTGGGATGGCTCATTGGTCAGTCTCTTGCTGAGAAGCAGCATGGCGTAGCGGATAGAGCACGGGTCTGGCAGTCAGAAGGTCATAATAATGTGGGTATTTGTTAAGCGCTTACTATGTGCAGAGCACTGTTCTAAGAGCTGGGGTAGACACAGGGCAATCAGGGTGTCCCACGTGAGGCTCACAGTTAATCTCCATTTTACAGATGAGGTGACTGAGGCACAGAGAAGTCAAGTGACTTGCCCACAGTCACACAGCTGACGAGTGGCAGAGCCGGGATTCGAACCCATGATCTCCGACTCCCAAGCCCGGGCCCTTTCCATTGAGCCACGCTGGGTTTTAATCCCAGATCCACCAGTTGTCTGTTGGGTGACCTTGGACAAGTCACTTCTCTGTGCCTCAGTTCCCTCACCTGAAAAATGGGGATTGAGACTCTGAACCCCGCATGGGGCAGGGACTGTGTCCAGATAGATTTGTCGTAGCTACCCCGGCGTTTAGTACAGTGCCTGGCGCACAGTAAGTACTTAAGAAATGCCATCATCATCGTTATTATTATTATTATTTCACAGTGGCATTTCTTAAACACTGGTCCTTAAAAGGACTGCTATTAGAGCTTTAACCGATCAGCCAAGATCCCACCTTGAAAAACTCTGTCGAGAATAGGCTTTTTCTCTAAAATTTATCTTTTGTAAAAATGTTTTCTCAAGAATTGATGTAGTGGAAGATTGGGGGTTTGTGGCTGAAATCACTTTTGAATTTTTACCTGGAACTGGTGATAGCAAACCCCAAAAAATGCTGATTTCATAGTCCTTCTAGGAAAGTAATTTGTGATTTCACAGGTTCCAGGTTCCTGCTTGTTTCTAAAAGGAAAATTTGCGGGGAGCTGCACCGGGAAATGGGACCCACAAACCTGTCCCAGGAGCCGTGTCTTGGCGGCTTAGAATTTGAGGGATTCAGAATTTATTGTATTGGATTGGGAAGCAGCTTGACCTAGCGGAAAGAGCACGGCACTACGAGTCAGGGGAGCTGGGTTCTAATTCCGACTCACCACATGTCTGCTGTGTGACCTTGGCCAGGTCACTTTTCTGTTTCAATTCTCTCATCTGCAAAATGGAGATTCATTCATTCAATAGTATTTATTGAGCGCTTACTATGTGCAGAGCACTGGACTAAGCGCTTGGAATGTACTAATCGATAATGTTGGTATTTAAGCGCTTACTCTGTGCAGAGCACTCTTCTAAGCGCTGGGGTAGATAGAGGATAATCAGGTTGTCCCTTGTGAGGCTCACAGTCTTAATCCCCATTTTACAGATGAGGTAGCAGGCACAGAGAAGTGAAGTGACTTGCCCACAGTCACACAGCTGACAGGTGGCGGAGCCGGTATTCGAACCCATTCATTCATTCATTCATTCAATAGTATTTATTGAGCGCTTACTATGTGCAGAGGACTGTACTAAGCGCTTGGAATGAACACGTCGACAACAGATAGAGACGGTCCCCGCCGTTTGACGGGCTCACGGTCTGATCGGGGGAGACGGACGGACGAGAACGATGGCGATAAATAGAGTCGAGGGGAAGAACGTCTCGTAAAAACCGATGGCGACTAAATAGAATCGAGGCGATGTACATTTCATAAACAAAATAAATAGGGTGATGAAAATATATACAGTTGAGCGGACGAGTACGGTGCTGAGGGGATGGGAAGGGAGAGGGGGAGGAGCAGACCTCTGACTCCCAAGTCCGTGCTCTTGTTCTCCCTCCTACTTAGTCCCACTGTGGGCCCCCATTATCTTGTATCCACCCCAGTGCTTAGGGCAGTGCATGGCACCTAATAAGTGCTTAACAAATACCACGGTTATTACTGTTCTGGATGAATTCATGGCTGAGCCATCTGCAAAGGCTCCTAGAGGGAAATGATGGGGATATTAGATGGGTAAAATAATAATGACATTAATGATGGCATTTATTAAGCACTTAGCAGGTGCCAAGCACTGTTCTATTGTTCTGTTAACAATAGGCGTCCAGTAAGCGCTTAACAAACACCACAACTAACTACTAAGTGTATAGGAGGTGACCGCACTTACTGTATATAGAGCACTATACTACAAATGTTAAACTGTGTGGACTTTTTTTTTTATAGTACTTGTTAGGTGTTTACTATGTGCCAGGCACTGTAATAATAATAATAATGTTGGTATTTGTGAAGCGCTTACTTTGTGCAGAGCACTGTTCTAAGCGCTGGGGGACATACAGGGTAATGAGGTTGTCCCACCTGAGGCTCACAGCCCTAATCCCCAATTTACAGATGAGGTCACTGAGGCCCAGAGAAGTGAAGTGACCTGGCCACAGTCACACAGCTGACAAGTGGCAGAGCCGGGATTCGAACTCTTGACCGCTGAGTCCCAAGCCCGGGCCCTTTTCACTGAGCCACGCAAGCAAATCGGGTTGGACACAGTTCCTGTCCCACGTGGGGCTCACAGTCTCAATCCCCATTTTCCAGATGAGGAAACTGAGTCACAGAGAAGTTAAGCGACTTGCCCGAGGTCACAGAGCAAGTAGCGGATCCGGGATTAGAGCCCACGACCTCTGACTCCCAAGCCCATGCTCTTGCCATTAGGCCATGGTGCTCCTCTATGGTACTTGTTAAGCACTCACTATGTGCCAAGCACTGTTCTAAGCGCTGTAGTAGAAACGAGTTAATCAGGTTGGACACGGTCCCTCTCCCACAAAGGGCTCACACTCTTACCCTAACACTCGCACTCCAACTGCTATACCGAGCATTTGGGAGAGTACAATATTACAACCTAACATTTTTTGAGCACTTACTATGAACACACTTTATTTACCCCTCCCTCAGCCCCCCCAGCACTTGGGGACGTATCCGTAATTTCTATTAATGCCTGTTCCCCTCTCTAGCCTGTAAACTCATTGTGGGCAGGGAATGTGTCTCCCAAATGATAATGGGTATTGGTATTTGTTAAGCGCTTACTATGTGCAGAGCACCGTTCTAAGTGCTGGGGTAGACACAGGGGAATCGGGTCGTCCCACGTGAGGCTCACAGTTAATCCCCATTTTACAGATGAGGGAACTGAGGCACAGAGAAGTGAAGTGACTTGCCCACCGTCACACAGCTGCCGAGTGGCAGAGCCGGGATTCGAACCCATGACCTCTGACTCCCAAGCCCGGGCTCTTGCCACTGAGCCATGCTGCTTCTCTATCTGTTATAATGTAGCGTGGCTCAGTGGCAAGAGCCCGGGCTTGGGAGTCAGAGGTCATGGGTTCGAATCCCGGCTCTGCCACTCGGCAGCTGTGTGACGGTGGGCAAGTCACTTCACTTCTCTGTGCCTCAGTTCCCTCATCTGTAAAATGGGGATTAAGACTATCAGCCCCACGTGGGACGACCCGATTCCCCTGTGTCTACCCCAGCGCTTAGAACGGCGCTCTGCACATAGTAAGCGCTTAACAAATACCAACACTATTATTACTTTCCCAAGCGATCAGTACAGTGCACTCGGTAAGCACTTAATAAATAGGATTGAATGAATGAATGAATGCTCTGCACACGTAAGCACTCGGTGAATACGACTGATCGATTGACTGAAGGGCACTGTACTAAATGCTTGGGAGAGTACAATGTAACAAAGTTGGGAGAAAAATTTCCTGCCCACACAAACATATCCAAAGTAGCCGGTGAGTCATTCGTATTTATTGAGCGCTTACTGTGTACAGAGCACACAGTACTAAGCGCTTGGGAGAATACAGTAAAACAATAAACAGGCACATTCCTTGCCCATAACGAGCTTACGGTCTAGAGGGGGAGAGAGACATTAATAGAAATAAATAATTGACAGATATGGACATAAGTGGTGTAGGGGGGTTGAATAAAGGGAGCAAGTCGGGGTGATGCAGAGAGGAGTCGGAGAAGAGGAAAGGGAGCCTTAGTCAGGGAAGACTTCTTGGAGGAGGTGGGCCTTCGATAAGGCTTTGAAGAGGGGGAGCTTCACTGTCTGTCCGATAAGTAAGTTCTCCTTAGAGCTTCCATGTCTGGGGAGAAGGCATGTCTTTTCTGGGTAACCTGGCCATTTTTCTGTTCTCCGGCTCGGATTCATTCAACAGTATTTATTGAGCGCTTACTATGTGCAGAGCACTGTACTAAGCGCTTGGAATGAACAAGTCGGCAACAGAGACGGTCCCTGCCGTTTGACGAGCTTACGGTCTGATCGGGGGAGACGGGCAGACGAGAACGATGGCAATAAAATGGATGTGGCCCCGGAGTTCGTTGCGTTCATTCAGTCGTATTAACTGAGCGCTTACTGTGTGCAGAGCACTGTACTTAGCACTTGAAAAGTACAATTCGGCAACAGAGACAATCCCTACCTAACAACGGGCTCACGGTCTAGAAGGGGTAGACAGACAACAGAACAAAACAGACAGGCATCAATAGCATCCAAATAAATAGAATTATAGGTATATACACATCATTGATAAAATAGAATAATAAATATGTACAAATGTACACAAGTGCTGTGGGGCGGGGGAGGGAGGAGAGCAGAGGGAGGGAGTCGGGGCGGTGGGGAGGGGAGGAGGAGCAGAAGAAAAGGGGGGCTCGGGCTGGGAAAGCCTCCTGGAGGAGGTGGGAGGGCGGAGGGGCCCGTTGCAGATTCCGAGTCCACCCCCAAGAAGCCCTCTAAGATCGTGAAAAAAAAATTGGCACCCTTCCACAAAATGGCAGCCATCGATGCCTGGCTCCTTGTTTTGTTTTGTTGTCTGACTGTGAGCCCGTAGTTGGGTAGGGATTGTCTCTATCTGTTGCCCAACTGTGCTTTCCAAGAGCTTAGAACAGTGCTCTGCGCACAGTAAGCGCTCAATAAATAGGATTGAGTGAATGAATGAATGAGACATCTTGTTACGCGGCTTGCCCGGAGTAATGTGAGTGACATCAGGTGTCCCCGGACCGGTTCCCCCATGACCATTAGAGCCCTCCCTAGTCAAGGGACAGGCCCAGGACTTCTTGTCACATGCAGGTCCAGTAGTTCTTGTCACATGATGCCACCAAAGGGGACAGGAGGGCCATCCAGTTGACTTCCGAGGAAGTTGCGCGAGCTCATCTGAGGAGATAAGTCCGTCCTGACCGTGGGACTCCGTCTAGCAAATCCAGCTCACTTTACCCCCCGACCGGAGCACCTTTTCTTCTTTTATGGGAATTCACTCCTCCTGAAAATCGATTATACGGGGAGACGGAGGCCATCATGTCCCGTCTCGGAAGGAACCCGTTCCACTCCAAGTGACTAGATTTGATTTACGGTCACGGGGTCTAGTGGGGATACTTTGGTCAGAGTTCAAACTCGTATCAAGCGGATGGCGCGGATTCATTGAAAGTCAGGGACCGTCACTTCCCAGACAGTAGTTTTGATTTCCTAAGTGCCGAGAACCACGCGTTAAAGGTCTTTCTCTGATTGCTCAGTCTGAGTGACTTGCTGGTCTCCAGTCCCGGCTTTTTACTCGCATACACGGCTTCCTTCGCCCTAATTGGAATGGCAAATTCATTTTCAACGCCCCCCCCCCCACACCGGGGAAAGCTTGGGTGACTTTTTCCCGAAAAGAAAGATGAGCCTTTGGACCTGCTCCTAAACAATTCAATTCCACAGCATTTGTAGAATTCGTTAATATTCCTCTCTGCCCCCAGTGCTTGTAATATGAGCCCATTCTGTAATTGGGTGCTTTAAGTAAATAGATTGCTAGATAAGATTGATCCCGGAATCTGTCAAGTGATGTTTTCAGCTTAAAGAAGAAAAGAAAACCCAACAAGGTCTTTGGCGAGAAATGATAGCGCTGTAATTCATATTACTATGGTTAAGGGTCTGGCAGTGCTTCCCATTACAAATCTCAATTTTCTGAGGGTTTACCGCTTTGCTGCTGGAAAAGACTCTCTATTCCAGACTGAAACGTAGCGTCGAAAGCTTCAGGGAAAATGCGCCTGAATTTATTTTCCAGAATTGGAAAAAATCTCGCCCTGGACAAGTTCCTCACTTTTCCAGTAATAAAGGTACTCTCCTTGCGGTCTCAAATCACTGGTAATTAAAGAACTGAATTGTCCTAAAAGCTTCATGTCCCCAATTGGATGGTAGGAAAGAAGCAGCGTGGTATAGTGGAAAGAGCATGGGCCTGGGAGTCAGAGGATCTGACTTGCCTGTTCTGTGGCCTTGGGCAAGTCACTTCACTTCTCTGTACTTCAGTTACCCGCCCTGTAAAATGAAGATTAAGACCCATGTGGGACATGGACTTTGTCCCCCTGTTTATCTTCTATCTACCCCAACGCTTAGTAAGATGCCTGGTACATTGTAAGTGCTTAACAAATAACCCCCCAAAATAAGGTATTGAACTCCCATTTTGAGGGGAGGGAACTGAGGCACAGAGAAGTTAAGTTCATTCATTCATCCTTTCAATCGTATTTATTGAGCACTTACTTTGTGCAGAGCACTGTACTAAGCATCAGGGAGAGTACCATATAACCATAAACAGACATTATTATGAAGAAGACAGACATTAATATAAAGAAATGATAGATGTAGACCTCGATGCTGTGGGGCTGGGAGGGGGGATGAATAAAGGGAGCGAATCAGGGTGATGCAGAAGGGAGTGGGGGAAGAGGAAAGGAGGGTTTAGTCAGGGAAGGTTTCTTAGAAGAGATGGGCCTTCAATAAGGAGGAGACGAGTCGTTGTCTGTCAGAGTCGATGTGTGCTCTGCACACAGTAAGCGCTCAATAAATATGTTTGAATTAAATTGAATCACTCTCCCAAGTGCTTAGTAAAGTGCTCTGCACCCAGAAGCTGCTCGATATATACCAGTAAATTCATTCATTCATTCAATCGTATGTATTGAGCACTTACTACGTGCAGAGCACTGCACTAAACGCTTAAAATGTACAATTCGGCAACGGAGGCAATAAATACGACTGAGTGATTGAGCGAATGAATTCGAGGATGGAGGGTGTTCCAGGCCAGAGGCGGGATGAGGTAGAAGGGTCGGTGGAGAGATAGAGGAGATCGAGGTACGGTGAGAAGATTCCCGCCGTTAGAGGAGCGAAGTGTGCAGCCTGGTAGATGAGTAGTGGGGTGAGGTAATAATAATAATGGGATTTATTAAGCGCTTAATAAGTGCCAAGCTGGGAGAGATGCAAGGTAATCAGGTTGCCCCACGTGGGGCTCACAGTGTAATCCCCATTTCACAGAGGTGGTAACTGAGGCACAGGGAAGTTAAGCGGCTCGCCCCAGGTCACACAGCAGACAAGTGGAAGAGCCGGGATTAGAACCCACGTCCTCTGACTCCCAAGCCCGGGCTCTTTCCACCAAGCCACACTGGAGGGGACAAGTGCTTGAGTGCTTTAATGTCAATGGTGAGGAGTTTTTGTTGGATGCAGAGGTGGAGATGGGCAAAGAGTGGAGTTCCTTGAGGAGCGGGGAAACATGGACTGAGAGTTTTTGTAGAAAAATGATCCGGGCAGCAGAGTGAAGTTTGGACTGGAGCTGGGGGAGACAGGAGGCCGGGAGGTCAGAAAGGAGGCTGATACAGTAATCAAGGGGAGGATAGGATAATGATGTTGATGATGTTGGTATTTGTTAAGCGTTTACTATGTGCAGAGCACCGTTCTAAGCTCTGGGGTAGGTACAGGGCAATCAGGTTGCGTCCCACGTGAGGCTCCCAGTCTTCATCCCCATTTTACAGGTGAGGGAACTGAGGCATAGAGAAGTAAAGTGACTTGCCCACAGTCACACAGCTGACAGGAGGCAGAGCAGGGATTCGAACCCATGACCTCTGACTCCCAAGGCCGGGCTCTTCCCACTGAGCCACGCTGATGACTGGATTAACGTGGTAACCGTTTGGATGGAGAGAAGAGGGTGGATCTTAGTGACGTTGTGAAGGTGGAACCGACAGGATTTAGCGGTGGATTGAATACGTGGGTTGGATTAGACTGTAAACCCATCAGTGGGCAGGGACTGTCTCTATCTGTTGCCGATTTGTACATTCCAAGCGCTTAGTACAGTGCTCTGCACATAGGGAAGCAGCGTGGCTCAGTGGAAAGAGCCCGGGCTTCGGAGTCAGAGGTCATGGGTTCGACTCCCGGCTCTGCCGCTTGTCAGCTGTGTGACTGTGGGCAAGTCACTTAACGTCTCTGCGCCTCAGTTCCCTCATCTGTAAAATGGGGATTAACTGTGAGCCTCACGTGGGACAACCTGATTCCCCTGTATCTACCCCAGCGCTTAGAACAGCGCTGTGCACACAGTAAGCGCTTAACAAATGCCAACATTATTATTATTATAGTAAGTGCTCAAAAAATACTATCGAATCATGGAATGAGAGAGTCAAGGATGTTATCTGTTGCCGACTTGTTCATTCCAAGCGCTTAGTACAGTGCTCCGCACGTAGTAAGCGCTCAATAAATACCATTGAATGAATGGATGACCCCGAGGTTACGGGCTTGTGAGGCGGGAAGGATGATGATGCCGTCTACAGCGACGGGAAAGTCAGGAGGGAGGACAGGATTTGGGTGGGAAGATAAGGAGTTCCATTTTAGACATGTTAAGCCCGAGGTGACGACCGGACACCCGGGTGGGCATGTCCTGAAGGCAGGAGGAAATGCGAGGCTGCAGAGAAGAGAAGTTGTGGCTCTCCTTTCATATTCCTTAAATGTAGCTTTTGCAGGAAGCAAAGTGGCAGGGGATGAGCTAATCAAGGAGAATTTTAAAAGCAATTAATACCGGAAGTTCTTTGTAAAATAGAGAGCAACGAGTTAAAACAGGTATCCAAGGGAAGATAAATCCAATCTCCTCGGGAGCTCTGAGTCGAAAACGCTTCCTGAGCGATGAAAGACATAGACCAAAGAATCTGGGGGGGGGGGGGGGGGTTTGGTTTTGTTTTATGGAATCTTTAAGCGCTTACTATGCACTGGCTACTGTGCTGAGTGCTGGGGTAGATACAAGCCAATCAGTTTGGATCCAGTCCATGTCCCACATGGGGCTCACAGTCTTCATCCCCATTTTACGGATGAGGTAACTGAGGCACAGAGAAGTGAAATGACTTGCCTCAAGTCACACAGCAGGCAGGGCTGGGATTAGATTCCTCTGATTCCCCGGCCCGTGCTGTTTCCATTAGGCCACTCTTGACTGGAAGCTCATTGTGGGCGGGGGATATGTCTACCAAATCTGTTATATCGCACTCTCCCAAGTGCTTAGTACAGGGTTCTGCACACAGTAGGCGCTCAGTAAGTGCGGCTGATTGATTACAGGGCTCTTCCACTCATTAAATGCCATTGATGACGCTAATGATAATGATAATGACTCACTCCCCGAAGTTGGCCCTGGTCCAGCGCCTCAGAGGAGGAGCTGGTGAAAGCTGGGACCGTCCATTCGTTCATTCAATCGTTTTTATTGAGCGCTTATTGTGTGCAAAGCACTGTACTATAATAATAATAATGCTGGTATTTGTTAAGCGCTTACTACGTGCGGAGCACCGTTCTAAGCGCTGGGGTAGATACAGGGGAATCAGGTTGCCCCACGTGAGGCTCACAGTCTTCACCCCCATTTTACAGGTGAGGGAAACTGAGGCACAGAGAAGTGAAGCCACTCGCCCACAGTCACACAGCTGACAAGGGGCAGAGTCGGGATACGAAGTACTAAGCACTTAAGAGAGTACAATATAGCAATAAACGTTCCCTGGCCACGAGCTTGCAGGCTAGACTCTTTGGGACCAGAGAGTAGAATAAAGCTAGATCGGCCCAATTCAATACATCAACCCCGAGTACAGAACACTGTATTAAGCGCTTGGGAAACTATGATACAATAGAGTTGGTAATAATAATGTAATGACGTTGGTATTTGTTAAGCGCTTACTATGTGCCGAGCACTGTTCTAAGCGCTGGGGTAGACACAGAGGAATCAGGTGGTCCCACGTGGGGCTCACAGTCTTCGTCCCCATTTTACAGATGAGGGAACTGAGGCCCAGAGAAGTTAAGTGACTTGCCCACAGTCACACAGCTGACAGGTGGCAGAGCTGGGATTCGAACTCATGACCTCTGACTCCAAAGCCCATGCTCTTTCCACTGAGCCACGCTGCTGTACAATCCCTGCCCACACTGAGCTTACAGTCAGCAACTGGAGTCAGGCAGTAAAATAAATTATAGACAGGGGAAATAGAGTATAAGGATATGTGTGTATGTGTTGCTTTTAGACTGTGAGCCCGTTGTTGGGCAGGGAATATCCCTATCTGTTGCTGAATTCTGAATTCCAAGCGCTCAGTACAGTGCTCTGCACACGGTAAGCGCTCGACTCAGCGTGGCTTAGTGGAAAGAGCACGGGCTTGGAAGTCAGAGGTCACGGGTTCACTCATTCCTTCATTAGTATTTATTGAGCGCTTACTATGGGCAGAACACTGTACTAAGCGCTTGGAATGGACAAATCGGTAACAGAGACGGTCCCTGCCCTTTGACGGGCTCGCGGTCTAATCGGGGGAGACGGACAGACGAGAACGATGGCGATAAATAGAATCGAGGGGAAGAACGTCTCATCTAAACAATAGCAACTAAATAGAATCGAGGCGATGGACATCTCATTAACAGAATAAATAGGGTGATGAAGATATATACGGTCGAGCGGACGAGTACGGTGCCGAGGGGAGGGGAAGGGAGGGGGGAGGAGCAGAGGGAAAGGGGGGAAAAGAGGGTTTAGCTGAGGAGAGGTGAAGGGGGGGTAGAGGGAGCGGAGGGAAAAGGGGAGCTCAGTCTGGGAAGGCCTCTCGGAGGAGGTGAGCTTTAAGTAGGGTTTCGAAGAGGGGAAGAGAATCAGTTTGGCGGAGGTGAGGCGGGAGGGCGTTCCGGGACCGCGGGAGGACGCGGCCCGGGGGTCGACGGCGGGACGGGCGAGAACGGGGGACGGTGAGGAGGTGGGCGGCGGAGGAGCGGGGCGTGCGGGGTGGGTTCTAACCCCAGCACCAGCCACTTATCAGCTGTGTGACTTTGGGCAAGTCACTTAACTTCTCTGGGCCTCCAGTTACCTCATCTGTAAAATGGGGATTGGGACTGCGAGCCCCACGTGGGACAACCTGAGTACCCCAGTGCTTAGAACAGTGCTTGGCGCATAGTAAGCACTTGACTAAAACCGTCATTGTTATTATTATGACGATCGGATGGATGAATGAAAAGGGTGTGGGGGTTGAGTTGTAGTAGGAAAGGCTTCTTTGTGGTTAGGGAACATGTCTACCAACTCTGCCATATTGAGGTCCCCCAAGGGTTTAGTACAGTGCTTTTCACACAGTAAGCACTCAATAAATACTATTGATTGATTGATGCCTGTCTCCCCCTGAAGGCTATAAGCTTGTTGTGGGCAGGGAACGTGTCTGCCAACATTGTTGAATTGACTAAGCCCTCCTTTCCGCCTCTCCCACTCCCTTCTGCATCACCCTGACTTGCTCCTTTTCATAATAATAATAATAATAATGTTGGTATTTAAGTGCTTACTAGGCGCAGAGCACTAAGTGCCGGGGGAGATACAGGGTCATCGGGTTATCCCACGTGAGGCTCACAGTCTTAATCCCCGTTTTACAGATGAGGTCACCGAGGCCCAGAGAAGCTAAGTGCCCACAGTCACACAGCTAAGTGGCAGAGCCAGGATTCGAACCCATGACCTCTGACTCCCAAGCCCGGGCTCTTTTCCACTGAGCCACGCTGCTTCCCTTTTATTCATCCCCCGTCCCAGCTCCACACCACTTGTGTCCATAGCTGTCATTATTTATTTATATTAATGTCTGTCTCCCCCCTCTAGACTGTAAGCTTGCGGTGGGCAGGGAATGCATCTGTTTTTTTTTTTTTTTGTACTCTCACAAGCACGTACTACAGTGCTTTGCACACGGTGGGCGCTCAGTAAATATGTTTGAATTGAATCACTCTGCCAAGTGCTTAGTAAAGTGCTCTGCACCCCGAAGCCACTCAATATATACCATTAATCGACCGATCGATTAATGTCTGTCTCCCGCTCTAATAATAATAATGTTGGTATTTGTTAAGCGCTTACTATGTGCAGAGCACTGTTCTAAGCGCTGGGGTAGACATAGGGGAATCAGGTTGTCCCACGTGGGGCTCACAGTCTTAATCCCCATTTCACAGATGAGGCCCAGAGAAGTTAAGTGACTTGCCCACAGTCACACAGCTGACAAGGGGCAGAGCTGGGATTCGAACCCATGACCTCTGACTCCAAAGCCCGTGCTCTTTCCACTGATCCATGCTGCTCTAGGCTATGAGCTCCTTGTGGGCAGGGAATGTGTCTACCAACTTTTTTGTATTGTGCTCTCCCAAGTGCTTAGTAAAGTGCTCTGCTCATGGTAAGCACTCTATAAATGGGTGACCTTGGGCGAGTCACTTTACGTCTCCATGCTTCAGTTACCTCGCCAGATGACTTGTTTTGTTTTGTCTCCAGACTACTTGTTTTCTTTCGTTCTGTTTTGTTTTGCTGTCTCCCCTGTTCATTGCTGGTATTTGTTCAGCGCTTACTATGTGCAGAGCGCTGTTCTAAGCGCTGGGGTAGGCACAGGGTAATCAGGTCGTCCCACGTAGGGCTCACAGTCTTCATCCGCATTTGACAGATGAGGTAACTGAGGCACAGAGAAGTGAAGTGACTTGCCCACGGTCACACAGCTGACAAGGGGCAGAGTCTGGATTCGAACCCTTGACCTCTGACTCCCAAGCCCAGGCTCTTTCCACTGAGCTGCGTGTTTAGACTGTGAGCCTGTTGTTGGGCAGGGATTGCGTCTATCTGTTGCCGAATTGTACATTCCAAGCGCTTAGTACAGCGCTCGGTAGATCCAATTGAATGAATGAATAAATGTCAAATGGGGATTGAGACCGTGAGCCGCGCCTGGGACAGGGACTGTGTCCGAACCGATTTAATCGTATCCACCCCAGCGCTTACTACAGTGCCTGGCACATAGTAAGCGCTTAACAAATGCCATCATTATTGTATTATATCATAATATTATATCACTTGTATTATAATGATAATGAAGATGGCATTTGTTAAGCCCTGACTATGTGGCAAAGCACCGTTCTCAGCGCTGGGGCAGATACAAGGCGATCGGGTCGTCCCACGTGGGGCTCCCAGTCTTCATCCCCATTTTCCAGATGAGGTCGCCGAGGCCCAGAGAAGCGAAGTGACTTGTCCAAAGTCACCCAGCTGACAAGCGGCAGAGCGGGGATTAGAACCCCCGACCTCTGACTCCCCAGCCCGGGCTCTTTCCACTGCGCCACGCTGCTTCTACGCTACCGATGATTGATCGATCCTCCAGGTGAGGCAGGAGGAGGTCCAAGATAGCCGTCCGACCCCCTTTTCTGCGATGCAAGGGCAACGGTTCTTCCTTTATTCCTGGCGAGAGGAGGAGATTTCATACAGCTTAGCGGGATGGTCCTCGACGAGTTCAGAGTTCACAGGATGTTTCAGCTCTCCCTCCGTCAAGGCACTTGATCTTTGGCTCCAGAGAGATCCGTCGAGAAGCGTCGAAAATGTTTCCCGCCGCACGGCGCTTCCGAACCAGTGCATTCCATGTAATTAAAGCCCAACCAGCTGTAGGTTCCTTTCGGGTTTCCATGGAGACTTCCTCGGCTTAATTGGCGTGACTGGGTTTTGCTGATATTCCACCGGTTCTGACTAACCTCCGCTCGTTCTCTGTTTTTAATACTTAAAATTTAAACTGTTCTTGGTGGCTTTTCTCCCCCCGCCCTCCTGGCGTTAGCCCAAGCGCCTGGCATTTTAGGTTTTTCCCCCGTCCTCGTTAAGGTTTTCAAAAGATATGCCGTTCCCCTCGGGGATGGACGAAAGCGACCACGGATCCGAGGCGTCCAAACACCCCGCCTCGCTCCACCGATAACGCAAGGGCGACTGAACGAGCGATGGGAGGTGGGAAGGCCATGAAGCCGAGATGATTCAGGGAGGTGAAAATTCGTCTTATTTTTATTCTTTTATAATAGTTAAGGGCTTCCTATGAGCAGGCCTCTGTATTAAGCCCTGGGGTAGATACAAGATTGTCAGGTTGGACACGGTCCTTGTCCCACAGAAGCAGCGTGGCTCAGTGGAAAGAACACGGGCTCGGGAGTCAGAGGTGGTGGGTTCTAATCCCGGCTCCGCCACCTGTCGGCTGTGTGACTTTGGGCGACTTACTTCACTTCTCTGTGCCTCGGTGACCTCATCTGGAAAATGGAGGTTCAGATTGTGAGCCCCACCTGGGACCACCTGAGAAGCTTGTATCTCCCCCAGCACTTAGAACAGTGCTTGGCACACAGCAAGCGCTTAACAGATATCATCATTATTACTATTGTTAGTATGGGGGGGTCAAACAATCAATCGCCATTTTACAGATGAGGTGACTGAGGCCCAGAGAAATGAAGCGACTTGCTCAAGGTCACCCAGCAGACGAGTGGCTGAGCCGGGATTAGAACCCAGGTCCTTCTGACTCCCAGGCCCGCGGTCTAGCCACTAGGCCACGCTGCTTCTTCAAGCCCAGCCTTGTGATGGGGTGAAGAAGGGTTAAATAATTGTGGCATTTATTAAGCACTTACTCGGTGCCCAGCACCGTAATAATAATAACGCTGGTATCTGTTAAACGCTTACTATGTGCCGAGCACTGTTCTAAGCGCTGGGGTAGACACAGGGGAATCGGGTTGTCCCACGTGGGGCTCACGGTCTTAATCCCCATTTTATAGATGAGGGAACTGAGGCCCAGAGAAGGGAAGTGACTCGCCCAAAGTCACACAGCTGACAAGCGGCCGAGCCGGGATTAGAACCCGTGACCTCTGACTCCCAAGCCCGGGCTTTTTCCACCGAGCCACGCTGTTTCTCTAAGCACGGGGTTAGAAGCAAGATAATCGGGTCCTACATGGGGCTAACAATCTAAGTAGGAGGGAGAACAGCATCTGGAGAGAGAAGTGAAGCCATCTGCCCAAGGTCACACGGCAGACAGGTGGCGGGGCTGGGATTCGAACCCAGGTCCCCTGACCTCCAGGCCCGGGCTCTAACCCATTCGACTTCCCCGCTCCCGGCCGGTGGGCCATCCCCATCCTGCCTGGCCCCGGTGACCCTATTTGATGAGTCCTTCGGTTTAGCGGGTGATATTATTGGTAATGCCGAAGCCCCGGGGCGGTTTTTCGATTCCAACTGGGGCGGTGATGAGAAGAAAAACTGTCTTCTGAAAAATCACTGCCACTGCCCCCGGCGAGAGCCGGTGGGATGAAGAGAGCTTTGCGCCGCATTCGGGAAGTGGAAATGCGGTTGTTCCCAGCAGCTCCACCGCTCCAATTCTATAGAGAAGCAGCGTGGCTCAGTGGCAAGAGCCCGGGCTTGGGAGTCGGAGGTCATGGGTTCGAATCCCGGCTCGGCCACTTGCCGGCTGTGTGACTGTGGGCGAGTCACTTCACTTCTCTGGGCCTCACTTACCTCATCTGGAAAATGGGGATTAACTACGAGCCTCAGGTGGGACGACCTGATTATCCTGTATCTCCCCAGCGCTTAGAACAGTGCTCTGCACGTAGTAAGCGCTTAACAGATACCAACGTTATTATTATTAAAGAGGGAATGTGGGGATTTGACCCGACCGGCCACGTGAGGGGCAGCGTGGACTAGTGGCTACAGCCCGGGTCTGGGAGTCAGAAGGACCTGCGTTCTAATCCCGGCTCTGCCACTTGTCTGCTGGGTGACCTTGGTCAAGTCGCTTCACTTCTCTGTATCTTAGTTATAATAATAATGGTATTTGTTAAGCGATTACTATGTGCCAAGCGCTGTTCCAAGCGCTGAGCACTGTTCGAAGCACCGAGCACTGTTCTAAGCGCTGTCATCTCTTTTGTAATCTGGGGATTAAGGCTGTGAGCCCCGCGTGGGACAGGGACCCGAGCGCTTAGGATGGTGCCTGGCACAGAGTGAGTGCTTAACAAATACCACTAAAAACCCCTCTAAAAAAGCAGTTTCTCTTTATCAGATCGGACACAGTCCCCGTCCCACATGGAGCTCACAGTTTTAGCCCCCATTTTACAGATTAGGAGACTGAGGCACAGAGAAGTGAAGTGACTCACCCAAGGTCACACAGTAAGCCAAGGCCCTAGACTTCTCTGATGGCAGTTTGCAGTGCCATTAAAATGAACCGATTCCTCCACCTAGGGTTAATGATAACAATAATAATAACGATAATAATGTCGGTATTTGTTAACCGCTTACTATGTGCAGAGCACTGTTCTAAGCACTGGGGGAGATACAAGGTAATCAAAAAGAACAGGGTAATCAAATAATCAAAATACAGGGTTAGTTGGAGCTGAGTCTGTAAGCTCAGCTGTGTGACTTGGGGCAAGTCGCTTGACTTCACGGTGCCTCAGTGACCTCGTCTGTAAAATGGGGATTAAGACTGGGAGCCTCACGCGGGACGACGTGATTAGCCTGTATCTACCCCAGCGCTTAGAACAGTGCTTGGCACCTAGTAAGTGCTTAACAAAGACCATTTATTATTATTAATAGTAGTAGTAACTTTTGGTCGCTTTATTAATTTCGTTGCTTTATGTATGCCTGTTATTTATATGTCTTTTTTAAACCTCAGCTGGGATATACTTCATTTTCAATTCATGCCACTGTCTCCCCTTGAGACTGTAATCAATCAATGGTTTGTACTGAGCACTTACTGTGTGCAGCGCACTGCAATAATAATAATAACAATAATAATAGTGGTATTTATTAAGCACTTACTAGGAGGCAAGCACTGTACTAAATGCCGGAGTAGATACAAGATCGTCAGGTCCCACGTGGGGCTCGCGGTCTAATTAGGAGGGGGAAAAGGGATTGAATCCCCATTCTACAGATGAGGGAACCGAGGCACAGTGAAATGAAGTGACATCCTCGAGGACACCCAGCAGCTGAGCCACGGAGCTGGGATTAGAACCCAGGTCCTCTGACTCCCAGGCCCATGCGCTTTCCACTAGGCTACACTGCGTCTCTGTTGCATGGGCTCTCCCAAGCACTTAGTACAGTACTTTGCACACATTCAGCGCTCGATAAATGCAATTGATCGGTTGATTGATTGCTCAGTTCTCAGTACAAAATAAGCATTTAACAAATACCACAATTATTACTATTCTGTATCAATCAGTGGTATTTATTGAGTGCCTACTGAGTGCAGGGCACTGTACTAAGCCCTTGGGTGAGGACAATATAACAGACTTGGCAGATTCACTCCCTGCCTACTATTATTCATTCAATAGTATTTATCGAGCGCTTACTGTGTGCAGATCACTGTACTAAGCACTTGGAATGGACAATTCATTCAACAGCATTTATCGAGCGCTTACTGTGTGCAGAGCACTGTACTAAGCACTTGGAATGGACAATCCATTCAACAGCATTTATCGAGCGCTTACTGTGTGCGGAGCACTGTACTAAGCACTTGGAATGGACAATCCATTCAACAGCATTTATCCAGCGCTTACTGTGTGCGGAGCACTGTACTAAGCGTTGGAATGTGCAATTCGGCAACGCTATTGATGTCTATCTACTTGTTTTATTTTGTCGTCTGTCTCCCCCTTCTAGACTGTGAGCCCGATGTTGGGTCGGGCGTTGTCTCTGTTGCCGAGTTGTACTTTCCAAGCGCTTAGTACAGCGCTCGGCGCACAGTAAGTGCTCGAGAAATACGATTGAATGAATGAGTGAATGGATGAGGATCCTACGGCCTAGCGGGGGAGACGGACGCTAATAGAAATGAATCGGTGATGGATGTGGATATTAAGCGCTGTGGGGCTCGGGGGGGATGAATAAGGGGCGCAAATCCAAGTTCGAGGGGGACGCAGAAGGGAGTGAGAGGAGAGGAAATGAGGGCTTAGTCGGGGAAGGCCTCTTGGAGGAGATGGGGTTTTTAATAAGGCTTCGAAACGGGGGAGAGTCATCGTCGGATGTGAAGAGGGAGGGCGTTCGAGGCCAGAAGCGGGATGTGGGCGAGGAGGGGTCGGCGGTGTGGTAGACGATACGCCGAGTAGGTTGGCATTAGAGAAGCGAAGCCCGTGGGCTGCGTTGGATTCGGAGAACAGAGAGGTAAGGGAGGAGGGGGCAAAGCGACTGTTTTAAAACTGATGGTGGGGAGTTTCTGTTTGCTGCAGAGGTGGATGGGCATCCACTGGAGGTTCTTGAGGAGTGGGGAATAATAATTATCATGGTGAGGTCGTCAAGCACCGTACTAAACTCCGGGGTTGATACAGGTAGAACGTCGTCCTTGCCCCACGAGGTGCTCGCAGTCTACTCTGCGCAGAGGACGATAATAATTGCGGCGTTTGTTAAGCGCTTACTTTGTATTTGTTAAACGCTTACTCAGTGCCGGGCAGCGTATTAAGCGCCGGGGCGGATCCGAGCGAATCAGGTTGGACACGGTCCCTGCCCCCCCCGTGGGGCTCACGGTCTCAATCCCCCTTTTCCAGATGAGGAAACTGAGGCCCAGAGAAGTGAAGTGACTTGCCCAAGGTCATACAGCAGACACGTGGCAGAGCCGGGATTAGAATCCACGACCTTCTGATTCCCATGTCAGTGCTCTATCCGTTAGGCTGCTTCTCTAATTAAGTTTATTAAAGTCTGATAAAGTTCGCTAATAAATAAAGCCATGACCCCAGCCCAGAAGGAGCGTACAATCTAGTGGGGAACCGGTTTCATCACGCAGGTTTGTCCAACGAATGAAATTTCTGTGGGAGAGGGAGGTACCCCCAGTAAATCCGTTCCCTGGAGAGAAAGGAAAGTAGAGTGGCTCAGTGGATGGTGCAAGGGCCTGGGAGTCAGCGGGGTCTGGGTTCTAATCCTGGCTCCGCCACGTGTCTGCTGTGTGACCTTGGGCTACTCACTTCACTTCTCCGTGGCTCAGTTCCCTCGTCTGCAAAATAGAGAGAAAACTCTGAGCCCCATGTGGGTTAAGTGATTAACTTGTACCTACCCCGGCGCTTAGTACAGTGCCTGGTACATAGTAAGCGCTTAACAAAAATACCTTTAAAAAAGCGGGGTGGGCGGGGGGAAGCATTTTTGTCAGTTCAGATTGGACTCACTGCAACTCTCACCAAATTCCAACTGGCAGACGGCTGGTTTTGTTGTCGTTTCTTTGGGTGTTTTTTTTTTCCTCCAGACTGTCACAGCTAGTCATTATTCATGAAATACATATCGAAAAGGCACCGCATGCACAAATGGGAAGTCGAGGGATGGCAAGACCGAGAGACTAATCGGGAAATGCTACATTCTTTGCCAAAATGAGCTCATCCCTGGTAGGTCCCCTACACAGAAGGAGGATTAAGATAGTAGGCAATTTTAGAGGACAGTTGTCAAGTTAATGAGGCCGGTATATAACTGTCCTACCTTATATTATTAATAATAATCATCATGGTATTCGTTAAGCGCTTACTAGGTGTCAGGCGCTGTACTAAGCACTGAAGAACTCAAAAGCAGACCCGGAGAACACAGGTAACAGCTGTGCACTCTGATCACCTGGAAATCCAGGTACAGGATTTTAAGCGTGTGTCCGTGTTATCTGTTTGCGTTATTTCTGTACACAGGATGTATGAATTTTTAATGACATTCTTGTCCGTTCCCTGCAGATGGTTGTGGCTTTCCAGACTATTAAAATAGCATCCTCACCCGATTGAGTGATCATTTCTCACTAGATTGTGAACGTTTCTCTCTTTTTTTTCCCCTTTTTTAATGGTATTTATTAACTGCTTACTATGTGCTATGCACGTACTAAGTACTAGGGTAGATAGAAGCTAATCAGGCTGGGTACAGTTCATTGGATGGCATTTATTGAGCGCTTACTATGTGCAGAACGCTCTACTAAGGGCTTGGAAAGTACAGTTCGGCAACGGATAGAGACGATCGCTACCCAACGACTGGCTCTTGTCCGTCCGCCTCCCCCGATTAGACCGTGAGCCCGTCAAAGGGCAGGGACCGTCTCTATCTGTTACCGATTTCTACATTCCAAGCGCTTAGTACAGTGCTCTGCGCATAGTAAATGCTATTGAATGAATGAATAAGCGATTGGCAGATACAGTCGATTGAATCCTGGTTTCACCGTTTGTCTGCCGTGTTACCTTGGCAGAGTCGCTTCTCTTTTCTGTGCCCCAGATAGGTTTCACCATCTCACCAGCCTTCTGGATCTTTCCGCTGCAATTTAGACCTCATCTATGGCCTAGTGGCAAGACCAAGGGCTTGGGAGTCAGAGGTCATGGGTTCTAATCCCCATTGACAACAAATAAACCAATGAGGAGTCAGTCCAACTGTCTGCTCTGTGACCTTGGGCAAGTCCCTTCTCTGTGCCTCAGTTCCCTCATCTGTCAAATGACGATGAAGACGGTGAGCCCCACGTGGGACGACCTGATGACCTTGTATCTACCCCAGCGCTTAGACCAGTGGTTGGCACATAGTAAGCGCTTAACAAATACCATCATCATTATTATTATTATCCCCGTCATAGGTGTTGATCGAGGCCTCTGTGTTCAGCCTGTACTGAACCTCTGGGGAAAGGAGACTAAGGGTAAGACCCAGTCCTTGCTCTTGAAGATCGATCGATAATTGATGTTTATTTTGTTCTCACTGCGTGCCACGTACTGTGCTTGGAAGAGTGCCAAGCGGTAGGGTTGGAAGACATGATCCCTGCCTTCAGGGAGGTTACAATCTAGTTGGAGCCCACGGACTAATGGGTGGATGCAAATTGATGAGCTGAAATAGCTAAATAATACTACTAATAATGTTGGTATTTGTTAAGCACTTACTAGGTGCAGAGCACTGTTCTAAGCGCTGGGGTAGATACAGGGTCATCAGGTTGTCCCACGTGAGGCTCCCAGTTAATCCCCATTTGACAGATGAGGTAACTGAGGCAAGGAGAAGTGAAGTGACTCGCCCACAGTCACACAGCTGACAAGTGGCAGAACTTGGATTCGAACCCATGACCTCCGACTCCCAAGCCCGGGCTCTTTCCACTGAGCCGCGCTGCTTCTCAAAGAGCGGGAGATTAGCTATCACTAACAAACAGCGCTGTTTCAGTAGAGGTGGTGCGGAAACGCGGGGAGCTTCTCAGCCGCAAGCGCCCAAACCGATAAAACATCCTCGTTCGATTTTATTAAGGGTTGGTACCATTGGATATCCTCCGCTGATTGGCCTGGGCGATAAAATGAAATGACTCAAAACCTATAACCAATTCCCCAAATCCTAGTTCATCACTGGTCTCAGGCTCAAAACCTTTATTGACTTAAATGGGTCTTTTGGGTTTCAGGTGCGCGGCGAATTGAACTTTAGTGGCACCCAAGGACCGATTTTGCTGCATTAGACAGTAGCATCTCCTAATCATAATAGTAATAATAGGAATGGTGTCTGTTAAGTGCTCACTATGTGCCAAACACACGGGCCCGGGAGTCAGCAGGACCTGGGTTCTGATCCTGGCCCCGCCGCATGTCTGTGGTGTGACTTTGGGCGAGTCACTTCGCTTCTCTGTGCCTCAGTTACCTCATCTGTAAAAAAGGAGGATTAAGACTATGAGCCCTAGGCGGGGCAGGGACTGTGTCCTACCCAATTTGCTTGTACCCACTCCAGCGCGTAGTACAGTGGCTGGCATGTAGTAATCGCTTAACAAATACCATAATAATAATAATAACCTGGTAAGCACTTGACAAGTACCGTAATTATTTTTATTACATGGGGCTCACATTTTAAGTAGGAAGGGCCTCATTCTGCAAGTGAGGGAACTGAGGCCCAGACAAGTGAAGTGACTTGTCCAAGGTCAAACGGCAGGTAAGTGGCGGAGTCAGGATTCGAACCCAGGTCCTCTGATTCCCAACCCCATGCCCTTTCCACCAGTCCACGCTGCAACGTGTGTGTCAGGCACAAGCAGGGCTGAGTTGGGGGATAATTATCCGGGGAAAATTGCCAGGAAAATTTAGCTCCATCTGCAATATCCAGCGGGGAATGCATCTGTTTATTGTTGTATTATGCCCTTCCAAGCGCTTAGCACAGTGCTCTGCACACAGTAAGCATTTAATAAATACAGTTGAATGAATGAATTAATTAATATCCCTGAAATTAAATCTCCTATCGCCGTCATTTCTAACCTTTTTTCAAAAACATCAGACACTCAAGCCAGGACCCTACGTTTCCAATACGTAGTTCTTATTCCTAAGAGCTGGTTATCAGTAGTTGGTGACTTACTAGTTGCTGAAATAGTAATAATAGTATTTATTAGTTGCTTAGAGAAGCAGCGTGGCTCAGTGGAAAGAACCTGGGCTTAGGAGTCAGAGGTCATGGGTTCGAATCCCGGCTCTGCCACCTGTCAGCTGTGTTACTTTGGGCGAGTCACTTCACTTCTCGGCGCCTCAGTTCCCTCATCTGTAAAATGGGGATGAAGACCGTGAGCCTCACGTGGGACAACCTGATGACCCTGTATCTGCCCCAGCGCTTAGAACAGTGCTCTGCACATAGTAAGCGCTTCACAAATACCAACATTATTATTATTACTGTGTGCAGGCCACTGCTCTACGTGCTGTTTTAGAATAGTCAATCAGTCGATGTATTTATTGAGCTCTTTCATTCACTTCATTCAATAGTATTTATTGAGCGCTTACTATGTGCAGAGCACTGTACTAAGCGCTTGGAATGAACAAGTCGGCAACAGATAGAGACGGTCCCTGCCGTTTGACGGGCTTACGGTCTGATCGGGGGAGACGGACGGACGAGAACGATGGCGATAAATAGAGTCAAGAGAGTCAATAGAGTCAAATAGACTCAGATAGAGTCAAACAGAGTCAATGCTCTGTGTGCAGAGCATTGTACTAAGCGCTTGGGAGAGTTCAGTGTAACAAGAAATAGACATATTCCCTGCCCACGATGAGTTTACAGACTGAGCGGTGAAGGAGGGTGGAGGCAGGCATTAATATAAATAAATAAATTCCAGACATTAATATAAATAAATTACAGATATGTACATAAGTGCTTTAGGGCCGGGAGCGGGGCTGATGAATGAAGGGAAAATAGTACGTATGGAACAATATCAAGATTTTGGATCTGTGTTTCCTAATAAACACATTTTCCATTTACCTAAGGTGAGGGTTCTCTACATCTGAGTGCTAACAGGGAGTGCGTAAGCATTCAAGTTACAGGTAATGGTTCATATTTTTTGTGTTTCTGTGCCTTCGGGTATTCTGCGTGGGTCTGTGTGTTTGTGCGTGTGTGTTAATGGACTACCCTTGATGATCCAAATCCTAACTTTTCTCCAGTGATATAAATTAGCATTTGCCTTAAAGCAATCAGCGGGGCCATCTCCCGAGATTTGTAGGAAGCCACGGCCTGTTTTTCTCGCTTGACTTTTTATTAGGTTTCCAAGCGATTTGGTTCCTGGGGACAAGGCTAGTTTTTTTGTAGCCTAGAAAGATGGAGAGCAGCTCAAGGAAGACGGTGGAAAGAGTCATTAATTAGTCGTGCCGTTTGAATGTCGAATGTCGAACTCTGTGCTAAACACTGGGTAGATTCACTTCAATATGATCCGACACAGTCCCTGACCCACTCGGGGATCTCCATCTGGTGCGGAGGGAGAACGGGTGTTTAATCCTGTCTCTGCCACTTGTCAGCTGTGTGACCGTGGGCGAGTCGCTTCACTTCTCTGTGCCTCAGTGACCTCATCTGTCAAATGGGGATGAGGACTGTGAGCCTCACGTGGGACAAACTGATGACCCTGTATCTCTCCCCAGCACTTAGAACAGTGCTCTGCACATAGTAAGCTCTCAATAAATACTATTGAATGAATAAAAAAGAACTGATGGGGAGCTCTGAGAGGCCTCATTTTTAATGGCTGTCTCTTTTAAATAAATGGTATTTGTTAAGCACTTACTATGTGCCAGGCACTTTGCTAAGCAGGGGGTAGATACAACTTAATCAGGTTGGACACAGACCCTGTTCCATATGGGGCTCACGGTCTTAATCCCCATTTTACAGATGAGGGAAATGAGGCCCAGAGAAGTAAAGTGACTTACCCAAGGTCACACAGCAGACAAGTGGCAGAGGTGGGTTTAACACCTGGTTCCTTCTGGCTCCCAGGTCTGCGCTCTATCCATTAGGCCACCCTGCTTCTCCCCTGCTAGCCTGTAAGGGAAGCAGCGTGGCTCAGTGGAAAGAGCCCGGGCTTGGGAGTCCGAGGTCATGGGTTCGAATCCCAGATCCACCACCTGTCAGCTGTGTGACTGTGGGCGAGTCACTTAACTTCTCAGTGCCTCGGTTACCTCATCTGTCAAATGGGGATTAAGACTGTGAGCCTCACGTGGGACGACCTGATGACCCTGTATCTGCCCCAGCGCTTAGAACAGTGCTCTGCACATAGTAAGCGCTTAACAAATACCAACATTATTATTATTAAACTTTTTGAGGGCAGGGATTGTCTCCACCACTTCTAGTATTTTCAGTTTGCCCAAGAGCTTATTATAGTGATCTGCACACAGGAAGTGCTCAAAAATACCATCGACTGAATGATTTTTAGGAACATAAAAGCAGCGCCTCAGTGATAGGAGACATCTCTCTCCGTTCTGTATTTCAACTGCTTTCCCTCATCTTTCTTCCTTTCGCACTTGCTTGTTTTGCAGTGGGGATGGGGAGCAATGGGGAGCTTGAAACACAAAATCCACCCATTCATTTATTAATTCAATAGTATTTATTGAGCGCTTACTATGTGCAGAGCACTGTACTAAGCGCTTGGGATGAACAAGTCGGCAACAGATAGAGACAGTCCCTGCCGTTTGACGGGCTTACAGTCTAACCTAAACCCACCCACATACAGCTTGTACTAGGGGAAAGGGTATGGGACTGGAAGTCAAGAGACTTGAGTTCTAATCCCAGCTCCGACGCTGCCTGATCAATCACTTAACTTCGTTGTGTCTACATTTCTTCATCTTTCAAATGGGGCTTTTTTTTTTTGTTCTTGGTATTTGCTAAGCGCTTACTATGTGCAGAGCACAGTACTAAGCGCTTGGAATGTAGAAATCGGTAACAGAGACAGTCCCTGCCCTTTGACGGGCTTACGGTCTAATCGGGGGAGACGGACAGACGAGAACAATGGCAATATTAAATTATGGTATTTAAGTGCTCATTACGTGCCAGGCACTTCACTAAGTACCGGGGGTAGCTCCAAACTAATCAGTTCGGTCACAGTCCCAGTCCCACGTGGGGCTCCCATTCTCAATCCCCATTTTACAGATGAGGGAACCGAGGCCCAGAGGAGTGACGCGACGTCCCCGAGGTCCCCCAGCGGGCAAGTCCCGCTAATAGAAGCGGCAAGTTGAGCAGTTTCAGTTTCCAGCGAGTCCCCCTTCAATTTTCCTCCCCTCATCTACTGAAATGTAAGACACGGTGCTAAGAAATTAATGCTCGGAGACAGTGCCAGCTCAACTGACAGCAGATCGAGCCTCAGAGACAAATTGCTCATTACAGTTCAGGGAGCTGACTCCTCAGCTCAGACAGCTGTGCGTTCCCTCCGCGTCCCCCCGCCCTTCTGCCTTCAGCCCCTTTTCATGGCGGGTTCTATGCAGGCCAATCCTTTTTTCTTGGGTTGTTTGGGTTTTTTTATGGCATCTGTTAAGTACTTACGACGCGCCAGGCACTGTACTAAGCGCTGGGGTGTCAGGTTGGACATGGGCCCTGCCCACATGGGGCTCGGAGTCTTAATCCCCATTTTGCAGACGAAGTGACTGAGGCACAGGGAAGTATTACGACTCGCCCAAGATTGCACAGAATTACCGTTGCCTAGACCGTGAGCACGTTGTCTGGGTGGTGAGCCCGTTGTTGGGCAGGGATTGTCTCTATCTGTTGCCGAGTTGTATTTTCCAAGCGCTTAGTATAGTGATCTGCACACAGTAAGTGCTCAATAAATACGATTGAATGAAGTGGCGGAGCCGGGATTAGAACCCAGGTCCTTCTGACAAGCAGGCCCGGGCTCGAGCTACTAGGTCACCCTGCTCCCCAACGCCTGCCGCCCGCCATCATCTGCCGCTGGAGGCGAGAGACGGGGCTTCAGGGAAATTGGGCCACCCTGGCCCGGAGGCCTGGGGGATGTTTTCCCGCGTGTCCTTCATGATGCCTGGGCCACCAGACAACAGCTGGACCTGACCGAAGGAATGGCCTCCCAGGAAAAATGGAGAAATTAAAACTTGGCAAAGACCCTGACGGTTCTTTCCAGGTTCATCAGGGGAGAGTCTGGACTTGTTTTTTTCTTTTTTCTGGTCTTCTCAGGAAGCTGGCCGGCTCAGGCTCATTCAACTCAGCCCCCGGGGGGGTGGCGTGGACATTCATTTTTCAATCGAATTTATTGAGCACTTACTGTGTGCAAAGCACGATACTAAATGCTACACTAAAGCACACTAAACACAGTACACTAGACTACCAAGAGTACACTAAAGCAACAAACACACATTCTCTGCCAACAGTGTGTTCACAGTCTAGAAGGGGAGACATAGGTTAATATTCATAAAGAAATAAAGATATATCAAAATATCCTGTGGGGGGATTGGAGGGCGGATGAATGAAGGGAGCAAGTCAGGGTGACACAGAAGGGAGTGGGAGAAGAGGAGAGGAGGGGTTAGTCAGGGAAGGCTTCTTGGAGGAGATGGGCCTTGAATAAGGTTCGGAAGGCCGGGAGAGCGATTTTTTGTCCGATATGAAGAGGGAGGGCATTCCGGGCCAGAGGTAGGATGTGGGCGAGAGGTTGGAGGCGAGAGAGATGAGTTCCAGGTACAGTGAGAAGGTTAGCGTTAGAGGAACAAAGCGTGCGGGCTGGGTTGTAGCAGGAGAGTAGCTAGGTGAGGTAGGAGGGAGTCAGGTGATTAAGTGCTTTAAAGCCATTGGTGAGGATTTTTTGTTTGACGCGGAGGTGGATGGGCCACCCCTGGAGTTTCTTGAGGAGGGAAGTGACATGGTCTGAATGTTTTTGAAGGAAAATGATTCGGGCAGCCGAATGGCGTATGGACTGGAGTCGGGGAGAGACAGGAGGCAGGGAGGTCGGTAAGGAGGCTGATACAACAGTGAAGGCGGGCCGGGGAAAGTGCTTTTGTCGGTTTTATTTTTTGTATGTTATTTGTGAGGGCCCATCTCCTCCAAGAGGCCTTCCCTGACTAAGCCCTCATTCCCTCTTCTCTCATTCCCACTTCCTTCGGTGTCACCCCGATCGGCACCGTCTATTCGCCGCCCCCAGACTGTAAGCTCATCGTTGGGAGGGAATGTGTCTGTTGGTTGCTGTATTGTACACTCCCTAGCACTTAGTACAGAGCTCTGCACAGAGTAAGCGCTCAATAAATACGATTAACTGACGGACCACCTGCCTCAACACCACGGCACTTATGTTCATATCTGTAATTTATTTATTTCTTTTATTGTCGGTCTCCCCGACCCACCCTAGACTGTAAGTTTACTGTGGGCAGGGGACGTGTCTATCAACTCTGTTATAGTGTAATCGCCCAACCATTTAGTACAGTGCCCTGCCCAGAGTAAGGGCTCAATAAATACGATTGATTGAGGAATTAAGCTTTTACTATGTGTCAAACACCGTTCTAAGCGGTGGGGTAGGTAAAATTTAAATAATCCCTAGCCCTCATGGGTTTCACGGTCCGAGTAGGAGGAAGAACGGATATTGAATCCCCATTTTACAGTTGAGGAAACCGAGAGACAGAGAAGTTAAATGACTTGCCAAGAGCAGTTGGCAAAGCTAGGATTGGAACCCAAGTCCTCCGATTCCCAGGCCCGGACTCTCTCCACTAGGCCACGCTGCCTATTGCTTTATTTAAGTGCCGCCAGAGCCCCTCCCCTCCCAAGCTACCACATTCCAGGCAACAATTACGCCGTATCAAAGAGGTTTCCATTCGGATCCTTTTATAATAGTAACCGCCACAACAAAAAAACCCTTTTAAAGCTCTCTGTAAAATATTTGGCCCGCAATTCTCCTCCCCCCGCCGCCTCTTCCCGGTCGGTGTACCTATCCTTCTGAATTAAAGTGAGTTTAGAGTACCTGCACAGGATAATTTAGAACTGAAATAGCGCATAGCGGGGCTTGGCAAATCGGGGCTATTTAGCTTTCGGAGATGTTGTGTGACTACAACGAGGACGCCTGTCTTCTGAGGGAAGCTTTCAGGCATTTCTGGGGATAATGGCGAGTCCCGCAAAATTCTAGCCCTAAAAACTTTGAATGTTTCCTCTAGGGTGAGCTAAAAGGACACTGTCAGAGGAAACAAAGATTTAATGGCCGGGTGACACAAAAGCCTGGGGAATAATAGATTGGGAACGAAAAATCCAAACAGAGCCAACACTTGGGAAACGTGGACTGCAATTATGATACGAGTCGGTGTCGACGGCTCTGTAATTTCCGGCCCAGGGTGTCACTGGGACCCGTTCTTCTTCACGAGGTCAAAGAGCGATGGCTTGGCCAGGTAGAAAGTAGACTATTTGCACCGCGTAGAGTGATCCGAGAGGTTCTAAAAACAGCATAAATCACACCCTCGAAGCAGCAGTAGTTTCTAGTGGGGGACACCGAGTATCAAGAAGGGAAGCAGCGAGGCTAGTGCCTAGAGCCCGGGCCTGGGAGCCAGAAGGACCTGGGTTCTAATGCCGCCTCCTCCGCAGGTCGGCTGTGTGACCTTGGATAAGGCACTTAACTTCTCTGTGCCTCAGTTTCCTCCTCTGTAATACTAACCTTCTCACAGATAGTTGCTCTCCCCCACTTTAAAGCCTTCTCGAAAGCCCATCTCCTCCAAGAAGCTTTCCCTGACTAAACCCTCCTCTCTTCTTCTCCCACTCCCTTCTGTGTCACCCTGACTTACTCCCTTTGTTCATCCCACCTCCAATTCCCACAGGATATTTTTCTATATCTGTATATATCTGCAATTTATTTATTTGTGAATATTAATGTACGCCTCCCCCTCTAGATTGTGAGCACACTGTGGGTGGAGAATGTGTCTGTTGCTTTATTATACTCTCCCAAGCATTTAGTATAGTGCTTTGCACACAGTAAGTGCTCAATAAATTCGATTGAATAAATGAATGATCACGCCATCCCCCCCGGGGGCAGGGTTGAATGAGCCTGAGCCGGCCAGCTTTTTGAAAAGACCAGAGAAAAGGAAAAACAAGTCCAGACTCTCCCCGATGCACCTGGAAAGAACCATCAGGATCTTTGCCAAGTTTTAATTTCTGATTTTTCCTGGGAGGCCATTCCTTCGGTCAGGTCCAGCTGTTGTCTGGTGGCCCAGGCATCATGAAGGACACGCGAGAAAACATCCCCCAGTCCTCCGGGCCAGGGTGGCCCAATTTCCCTGAAGCCCCGTCTCTCGCCTCCAGCGGCAGATGATGGCGGGCGGCAGACGTTGGGAAGCAGGGTGACCTAATGGCTAGAGCCCGGGCCTGCGTGTCAGAAGGACCTGGGTTCTAATCCTGCCTCCACCACATCTGCTGCGTGACCTCGGGCAAGCCACTTAACTTCTCTGTGCCTGTTTCCTCCTCTGTAAAATGGGGATTCAATCCCTTAGACTGTGAGCCCCAAGTAAGAAAGGGACAGTGCTTGTTCTGATAACCTTGAACTTCTCCAGTACTTAGTACAGAGCTAAGCACATAGCAAGCATTTAACTAATCACTATATCTGCCAATTCTGTTATACTCTCCCTAGTGCTTAGAACAGAGCTCTGCACATCGAAAGTGCTAAATAAGAATCATTGATTGACTGGTTATTATTACTTAACATGTGCTAAGCACTTGGGTAGTTATCAGATCATCAGGTTGGATACCGCCCCTGGCCCACATAGGGCTCACGGTCTAAGGAGGTTGGAGAGATAACAGATATTTCATAGCCACCTGTCAGTTGAGGAAACTGAGGCCCAGAGAATAATAATAATAATGTTCGTATTTGTTAAGCGCTTACTATGGGCCAAGCACTGTTCTAAGCACTGGGGTAGATACAAGGTCATCAGGTGGGCCCACAGAGGGCTCACAGTCTTCATCCCCATTTTACAGATGAGGTCACTGAAGCACGGAAAAGTGAAGTGACTTGCCCAAGGTCACACAGTTGAAAAACGGCGGAGCCGGGATTAGAACCCATGACCTCTGACTCCCAAGCCCGGGCTCTTTCCACTGAGCCACGCTGCTTCTCTAAGTGGGCCTTGAGAAGCAGCATGGCCTAGTGGATAGAACATGGACCTGGATGGCAGAAGGACCTGGGTTCTAATCCCAGCTCTGCCACTTGTCTGCTGTGTGGCCTTGGGCAAGTCACTTCACTTCTCTGTGCCTCAGTTACCTCATCTGGAAAATGGGGATTGAGACTCTGAACCCCATCTGGAGGCTGAAGGTCAGGTCCCTCACGAAGGTTTTCGTGAGGAGCAGGTGGTGTTGGCCCTGCTGCTGCTGGTGATGGCGGAGGCTCATCGTACGGTCTTCGTTTTCCATGTCATTAAGTCGCTAGTTAGACAAACCCAATCATGTGTGTTCATTAAAATGTGATTCGGAACATTACGGAGATTAGGCTCATAAACCCCAAAATATGTTTTAAGTTTGGAGAAGAAGTCACCACAGAAGCCGGGTAGGATGTCGAAGCTCGGTAGAAGAACGTCTTATTTTCAACTTATGCGATTGTTTCCTCTCCTCTCAGTCATTGCTTCCTCAGCTTCCACCGCTTCTGGGCATTAGCAGTTATGGTATTTGTCACGTACTCACCATTATAAGCACTGTTCTAAGCGCTGGGTTTCCTCTTTCGTAAAATGGGGCTCGCGACTCTCAGCCCCGTGTGGGACAGGGACTGTGTCCAACCCGATTAGCTTTGTATCCACCCCAGTGAGGAAAGAAAAAATGAGCGCGTATGTCAAAAGTTCAAAACCAGTAGACAACAGAAAGGAGGGAGGGAACAGAAACACTAGTGCAGTGCCTGGCACATAGTAAGCACATAACAAATATCATTATTATCTTTATTATTATCTAAGTTCAACAGGTTGGACTCAGTCTGTGTCCCACATGAAGCTCACAGTTTGAGTAGGAGAGTGGAATTTCTTTCCCATTTTACAGATGAGAAAACTGAGGCACAGTGAAGTGAAGCACCTTGTCCAAGGTCACAGAGCAGGCAAGTGGTAGAGGCGGAATTAGAACCCGGGGCCTCTGACTCCCAGGCCCGATTCTCCAACGATCCCTGGGAGCTTCCAAGGGCTTCTTAAACGTGTTGGGAATTTCTGAGAAGGAACCTTTCTGACCTTCCCATCTCAAGCCCCATCCTGCTTGGCTTTTTTTTTTAAATATGGTATTTATTAAGTGCTTATTATGTTTCAGGCACTACTAAGTGCTGGGGTAGATACAAGAAAATCACATTGGACACAGTCCCTGTCCCACATGGGGCTCACACTCTTCATCCCCATTTGACAGACGAAGGAACTGAGGCATAGAGAAGTGAAGTGACTCTCCCAAGGTCACTCAGCAGTCACGTGGTGGAGCCAGGATTAGAACCCAGGTCATTCTGTCTTCCAAGCCTGTGGTCTATCCACTAGGTGACACTGCCCTGCACTCTTTTACCTCTCTCTAAGAAACAACAATTAGGCAACCAAGTCTGTTCCAGTGATAATAATAATAATTGTGGAATTTGTTAAGAGGTTACTATGTGCCAAGCACTCTATTAAGCACTGGGGTAGATACAAGATAGTCAAGTTGGACACTGTTCCTGTCCCACGGCATGGCTCAGTGGAAAGAGCCCAGGCTTGGGAGTCAGAGGTCACGGGTTCTAATCCCAGCTCTGCCACTTGTCAGCTATGTAACGTTGGGCAAGTCACTTCACTTCTCTGTGCCTCAGTTACTTCATCTGGAAAACGGTGAATTAAGACTGTGAGCCCCACATGGGACAACCTGACCACCTTGTATCCTCTCCAGTGCTTAGAACAGTGCTTTGCACATAGTAAGCACAAATGCCATCACTGTTAGCATTATTATTACACGGGGCTCACATTCTAAATCCCCATTTTACGATAGGGTCACCGAGGCACAGAGAAGTGACGGGACTTGCCCGAGATCACACAGGAGACAAGTGGCGGAGCTGGGATTAGAACCCAGGTCTTCTAGCTCCCAGGCCCATGCTCTATCCACTAGGCCACGCTGAGTCGCAGGAGATAAGAGCCTGTCCTCACCACCCCCCTCTCCCATCCATTCATCCCCCTCTGAAAGACCACCCCCGTGCTAGGTAATAGAACAATAAAAAATAAATAAGCCCCGTGGAGGGCAAAGGTCACACCAGGAGTTAACAATTCCAGCAATTTTCCCACAAGTGGGAAACCTGGCCATGGAAGACAGATTTTTAGGGCCCACAAGCCATGAAAGAAGTTTCTCATGAGAATTCTTTCCGTTCTTTTTTTTTTTCCTTTCAGTTTTTAGGGATTTAGAGCTCAAAGAGGCATCCGGTGTTCATGTTTGGAAAGTCTCGAAATAAGTTTTGTGTCTGGGAAAGAGCTGAAGTTATTCGGGTGCAGCCAGCTTTAGCATGAAATTTTCTTTGTCAGGATTCGGGCCCGTGATGCCCAGGGGTTTTGTCGGAAAGAATGTACTGGAATGGCTTTTCAGCATCACTGTGAAAGGGGGAGGTGAAAATCCCCAGTGGAGACACAATAAGAGGTGACATCTTTTCACTTTGAGCCCAGGGGCAGCAGGGGGTGAGGCTTGAGGTGAGACAGGGCTTGGGAATAATAATAATTATAATGATAATAATAATAATTATTATAGTGCCTGCTAAGTGCTTACTATGTGCCAAGCACTCTTCTAAGGCACTAGGTTCGATATAAGATCGGGTCTCCCATCCCCACAGCACATATGTATATATCTGTAATAATAATGAAGATGGCATTTGTTAAGCACTTACTATGTGCCAGGCACTGTTCTAAGCACTGGGGTAGATACAAGGTAATCGGGTTGTCCCACGTGGAGCTCACAGTCTCAATTCCCATTTTATGGATAACTGCGGCCCAGAGAAGTTAAGTGGCTCGCCCAAGGTCACACAGCAGACAAGCGGTGGAGCCGGGTTTAGAACCCACGCCTCCGACTCCCAAACCCCTGCGATCTGTAGTTTATTTATGGTATTTGGTATTTGTTAAGCGCTTACTATGTGCAGAGCACTGTTCTAAGCGCTGGAGTAGATACGGGATAAACAGATTGTCCCACGTGGGGTTCACATTTTTTAATCCCCATTTTTGCAGATGAGGTAACTGAGGCACAGAGAAGTGAAGTGACTTGCCCAAGGTCACACAACAGACAAGTAGCGGAGCCGGGATTAGAACCCACGACCTGTGACTCCCAAGCCCGGGGTCTTTCCACTAAGCCACGTTGCTTCTGCTTTATGTATTTACCTATTTATTTATATTAATGTCTGTTTTCCCCTCTAGACTGTGAGATCACTGGGGGTGGGAATGTTTCTGTTTGTTGTTATATTGTCCTCTCCTGAGCGCTTAGTACAGTGCTTTGCATATAATAGGCACTCAATAAACGTGATCGAATGAGTTTGGACACAGTCCCTGTCCCTCATGGGGCTCACAGGCCTAATCCCCTTTTTACAGATGAGGTAACTGAAGCACAGAGAAGTTCATTCATTCATTCAATAGTATTTATTGAGCGCTTACTATGTGCAGAGCACTGTACTAAGCGCTTGGAATGTACAAGTCGGCAACAGATAGAGACGGTCCCTGCCCTTCGACGGGCTCATGGGGCCTCACGGTCTAATCGGGGGAGACGGGCAGGCAAGAACAATGGCAATAAATAGAGTCGAGGGGAAGAACAGCTCATAAAAACAATGGCAAATAAATAGAATCAGAGTGATGTACATCTCATTAAACAAAATAAACAAAATAAATAGGGTGATGAAGATATATGCGGTCGAGCGGACGAGTACGGTGCCGAGGGGGTGGGACGGGAGAGGAGGAGGAGGAGAGGGAAAGGGGGGAGAAGAGGGTTTAGCTGCGGAGAGGTGAAGGGGGGGTAGAGGGAGCGGAGGGAAAAAGGGGGGAGCTCAGTCTGGGAAGGCCTCTCGGAGGAGGTGAGCTTTAAGTAGGGATTTGAAGAGGGGAAGAGAATTAGATCGTCTGAGGTGAGGAGGGAGGGCGTGGGCCTGGATGGGCGAGACCGAGGGAAGGTGAGGAGGTGGGCGGCGGAGGAGCGGAGCGGAGAAGTTAGGTGACTTACCCAAGATCACACAGCAGACATGAGGAGCCGGGCCCAAGCTCTATCCACTAAATCACACTGCTTCTAATAATTACGGTTCTTGTTAAGCACTTATTATGTGCCAAGCACTGAAATAAGCACTGGGGTAGATACGAGATCTTCAGAATACCCACAGTCCCTCCCCCACCGAGCCTCGCAGTCTAACTAGGAAGGAGTGGGATTTAATCAAACTCCCAGCCTCCAGTGAGCAAATATTATCAGTACTGACTTTTTATAACGTTTTTCATTAAGTGCTTACTACGTACCAGGCACCGTACTAAGCGCTGGGGTAGATAGAAGAGAATCAGGTCGGAAACAGTCCCTTGATCCCCATTTTACGGATGAGGGAACTGAGGCTCAGAGAAGTGGGGTGACTTGCCCAAGGTCACACAGCAGCGTGGCTCAGTGGAAAGAGCCCGGGCTTGGGAGTCAGAGGTCATGGCTTCTAATCCCGGCTCCGCCGCTTGTCAGCTGTGTGACCGTGGGCGAGTCACTTCACTTTTCTGGGCCTCAGTGACCTCATCTGTAAAATGGGGATGAAGACGGTGAGCCCCATGAGGGACAACCTGGTCACCTTGTATCCCCCCCAGCGCTTAGAACAGTGTTTTGCACATAGTACACGCTTAACAAATACCAACATTATTATTATTACGACAGACACGTGGCAGAGCTGGGAGTAGAACCCAGGTCCTCTGACTCCCAAGTCTGGGCTCTAGCCACTAGGCAACGCTGCTTCACGTGGAGAGAAGGAGACGTTAATTGACAATTATTGACTTAACATTATCAGGTATTTCCCGAGTGCTTACTATGTGCAGAGCTCTGTACTAAGCACTTGGGAGAGTGCTAATGAGAGAGATAAGGATAACGCCAAGATTATGGGCTTGTGAAGCAGAAAGGATGGTGGTGTGGTCTACAGTGATGGGAAAGTCACGGGGAGGACAATGTTTGCGGGGGGAAGATAAGGAATTCTCTTTTGGACATTTTAATTTTGAGGTGTTCATGGGACATCCAAGTAGAGATGTCCCGAAGGCAGGAAGAGATGCGAGACTGCGGAGAAGGAGAGGGATCAGGGCTGGAGAGGGAGATTTGGGAATCATCCACATAGAGATGGGAGTTGAACCCATGGGAGCCAATGAGTTCCCCAAGGGAGTGGATGTAGATGGAGAATAGAAAGGGACCCAGAACTGAACCTTGAGAGACTCCCCCAGTTAGGGGGTGGGAGGCAGAGGAAGAGGTCGTGAGAGAGACGGAGAATAAGTGGCCAGAGAGAGAGAGCGGGAGTGGAGGAGCGGGGATTAGAACGCAAGATCCCTTCTCAAGGATTGTCCCTTCGACGCAAAATATCAAAACTGGGGTCACCACTGCCCACTAGCTAGCCTCTCACGGCATCATCGGCGGATAGAGTACGGGCCTGGGAGTCAGAAGGACCTGGGTTCTAATCCCGGCTGTGTGACCTTGGGTGAGTCACTTCACTTCTCTGTGCCTCAGGACCCTCATCTGTAAAATGGGGATTAAGACTGGGAGCCCCACCTGGGACAGGGACTGTGTCCGACTTGATTAGCTTGTATCTACCCCAGGGCTTGGAACAGTCCTTGACATATAGCAAGCTCTTCCTAAATATTATTATTATTATTATTACCATCAGTGGTGCTTTTTGAGCACTTACTGTGTTAGGAGTACCTTACTCAGCTTGGGAATAATAATAATAATAATGTTGGTATTTGTTAAGCGCTTACTATGTGCAGAGCACTGTTCTAAGCGCTGGGGTAGACACGGGGAATCAGTTTGTCCCACGTGGGGCTCACAGTCTTCATCCCCATTTTACAGATGAGGTAACTGAGGCCCAGAGAAGTGAAGCGACTTGCCCACAGTCACACAGCTGAGGAGTGGCAGAGCTGGGATTCGAACTCATGACCTCTGACTCCAAAGCCCATGCTCTTTCCACTGAGCCACGCTGCTTCTCAAGGGGTAGACACAAGGGAATCAGATTGTCCCACGTGGGGCTCCCAGTCTTCATCCCCATTTTACAGATGAGGTAACTGAGGCAGAGAAGTGAAGTGACTTGCCCAAAGTCACACAGCTGACAGGTGGCAGAGCCGGAATTCGAACCCATGACCTCTAACTCCAAAGCCCGTGCTCTTTCCACTGAGCCACACTGTGTGACCTTGGGCGAGTCACTTCACTTCTCTGTGCCTCAGTGCCCTCATCTGTAAAATGGGAATTAAGAGTGTGAGCCCCACGTGAGATGAGGACTGGGTCCAACCCGATTACTTTGAATCCACTCCGGCGCTTAAAACGATGCTTGGGCACCTAGTACAAGCTTAACAAATACCTTAATAAAAAGCACATTTATTACATCATCATTATTCATTGCGGTGAGTTTTCTGGGGGAAAGCGAGGCCCAGGCTTTACCCTGGCATGAATAAGTTGGGTTTGGTTGGCATGCCAGTCGGATGCTATCTTTGAAGATGTTTCTTTGGAGAGAGTGCTGTCTTAGACGCCTCTGCCACAGGGCTGACGGTGACAGGTCCGGTAGCACGATACATTCCGCATTACTTTCACATCACCGCCATCTACTGTGCAGCATTCAGGACGATGAACCCGAGAAGCCGAATGAGATCGAATGCGGAATCCTGCTTGGGGCGGGGGGGGACTAGAGAAAGCCCAGGACATATTCTGACCACCGCCTATCGATGGATCAATCGATCGATGGTATTTATTGAGCAGCAGCGTGGCTTAGTGGAAAGAGCCCGGGCTGGGAGTCGGAAGGTCCTGGGTTCTAATTTCGGCCCCGCCACTCGTCTGCTGTGTGACCTTCGGCAAGTCGCTTCACTTCTCTGGGCCTAGTTACCTCATCTGGAAAACGGGGATGACGACTGTGAGCCCCACGTGGGACCACCTGATGAGCTTGTGTCTACCCCTGCCTTAGAACGGGGCTTGGCACGTAGTAAGTGCTTAACAAATGCCATCATTATTATTTATCATTATTATTGAGCACTTACCGTGTGCAGAGAGAGACAGCGCTTGTACAAAGCGCTTAGGAGAGTACAGTGCAACAGAGTTGGAAGACACATTCCCACCCCAATCAGTCAATCGTCGTCATTGAGCATTCATCCATTCAATAATAATAATAATGTTGGTATTTGTTAAGCGCTTACTATGTGCAGAGCACTGTTCTAAGCGCTGGAGTAGATACAGGGTGATCAGGTTGTCCCTCTTGGGGCTCACAGTTTTAATCCCCATTTTACAGATGAGGGAACTGAGGCCCAGAGAAGTGAAGTGACTTGCCCACAGTCACACAGCTGACAAGTGGCAGAGCCGGGAGTCGAACTCATGACCTCCGACTCCGAAGCCCAGGCTCTTTTCCACCGAGCCACGCTGCTTCCCAGCGCTCAGAGCAGTGCTCTGCACATGGTAAGCGCTTAACAAATACCAACATTATTATTACTATTACATATGTGTAATTTATTTCTTTTATTTGTCTATTTCTTTATGTTAATGTGTGTCTCCCCTTCTAGCCTGTGAGCTCTCACTGTGGGCAGTGAATGTATCTGTCGTTATAGCATACTCTCCCAAGCACCTAGTACAGTGCTCCGCCCGCAGTAAGCGCTCAATAAATACGGTCGAATGAATCAACGAGTGAAAGATGACCCCTCTTTCTGCAGGCTTGCAGGAGGGTTTTGAGAAGACAGGTCAGTTCATAGGAAGGAAAAGCGTTTGGTCGAGTCTCCCCACAGGCCCCAGATCTATTTAGTTTCTCCGCAACCAGCAGCTCTCTTGTCGGGGTCAGGCTTTTCGCCTGCAGTTCTTATCGATTCGATCAGAAGTAATTAAAGAGATAATTCTTTCTCAATTACATTTCCTGGAATTTCCCGAGGCTGGCGATTCTGTCGCTGGCCGCATTTTCTTTCCAAATGAATTTCGTTCTCCCCGCGAACCGAGGCGCGATCTCGGGGGGCCGTTGGACCCTGTTGTCCCCGTTGCCCCCCGACCCCCCGTGGGGGGTGGTCAACCCATTTCCCGGCCCCTCTTGGAGTGGAGGAGGGTTCTCTGGTCATCCCGTCCCTCCCCAGTGACCCCCCACGGCCTGTGGTTCTCCGTTGGATGCTGCTCTGACCGTGCAGCTGTTCACAGAGAAAAATCTCTCCCTTCTCCTAGAAAGGAGGAGCAGTATGGCCTAATGGATAGAGCACGGGCCTAAGGGTGAGAGGAGTCGGGTTCTGATCGTGGTTTGGCCACTGGTCTGCTGTGTGATCTTGGGTAAGTCACTTCACTTCTCTGGATCTCGGTTTCCTCGTCTGTGAAGCGGGAATTCACGGTCTCTTCTCCCTCCTACCTAGACTGTGGACTAGACTGTGCCTGACCTGATTAACCCGGATCTACCCCAGAGCTTAGAACAGTGCTTAACATGTAGTCCGTGCTCAACAAATACAAAAATATAATAATAATAATAATAATGTTGGTATTTGTTAAGCGCTTACTATGTGCCGAGCACTGTTCTAAGCGCTGGGGTAGACATAGGGGAATCAGGTTGTCCCACGTGGGGCTCACAGTCTTAATCCCCATTTTACAGATGAGGTAACTGAGGCCCCGAGAAGTTAAGTGACTTGCCCACAGTCACACAGCTGACGAGTGGCCGAGCCGGGATTCGAACTCATGACCTCTGACTCCAAAGCCCGTGCTCTTTCCACTGAGCCACGCTGCTTCTCTATGAATAATAGTTACCAAATAATAATTATGTGGTCCATTACCCTGTATCATTATTGATAATAATAATATAAACCACACTTTCCCCACCTTTCTCTTCTGGCCCAAGACTTTTATCTTTTTAAAATCCCACATATAGATAGATCTATAGCTATATTTATCTCTCTGTGTCTCTATTGATAGAGACCGATAGATATAGTTCAGCGCTCTCCACATAGTAAGCGCTCAATAAATAGGATCAATTGATTAATATAGGCATGTGGGCCTTCCACTATTGGTAAATATTTTTTGGCTTTTTTTCCCAATTCGTTATAAGCCACTTGAAGACAGAGAATGCATGTCATTCTTGTCTTGTACCCTCCCATACGCTTAGTACAGTGCTTTGTTTATAGTAGGTGCTCAACAAATACGAGGGATAGAGAGGAGAAAGGGAGAGAATGAATAAATACTGGCCACTCCCCAGCCCCTGACATCACAGGGATGTTATAAAGATAAAATGAGCGATGTGAAAAGACTATGGAAAATTCAAAGTGCTCCACAAACACAAGGTATTATTATTTGTAAAGTCGTTTGCCAGGGAAAAGCTCTTTGTGCCATTAGGCATCCGGAATACCCTGGTTTTTTAAAATATCAAATTTAGCAGCACAGCTGAGAAAACACGTTGAGCTTCGGCGATAAAGAAGAGACCGAAAACAATAAAGGAGAGAAACAGTGGGCTACATTTTATAACCCCGAATGAAAGAGTCCACGGGAAAAGCAGAGGAAAAAAAAAACTTTAGAGCCTTTTGGCAGGCAGTCTCACTCTGGGATAAACGAAATAAACAAACAGAAGAGCAAAGCCAGAATCCACGACACTGAAATAGAGATGTCTCACGCAGGTGGTCTGTGCCTCCACGGCCTGAGGGAGGCCGGATTTTCGACTGCTCTCTGTAGTGCCAGGAAGAGAGACCCTTCCCTGGTCTCACCTAAGAATAATAGTAATAATAATTACGGTATTCGTTAAGCGCTTACTCTGTACCAAGCACTGTTCTAAGCCCTAGGGTAGACGTGAGTTAATCAGGTCGGACACAGTCCCTGTCCCACATAGGGCTCACGCTCCATTTTTGCCAGAGGAGGTAACTGAGGCACGGAGAAGTGAAGCGATTTGCGCAAAATCACCCACCGCCCAGTTCCAAGAATTTTAATGTGGGAACAATCACGGAGAAATTGGAGAATTGTCATCCTTGCCACATGAGTGGAGCCCCCTTTCCCGCTTCAAACCTCCCTTCCACTGGGCAAGTAGATGAAACAGAGCATTTAGTCTACTGGAGTCAAGTCTCTGCTTCCCCCGAGCAAGGTACTCTCCCGGAGGATGTTGAGAAATGGCCTCCTTGTCCCACAGCTGACGAGTGGCAGAGCTGAGATTAGAACCCAGGTCCTTAAAATTAATAATCATTTTATTTAATAATATTCATTCATTCAATAGTATTTATTGAGCGCTTACTATGTGCAGAGCACTGTACTAAGGGCTTGGAATGGACAATTCGGCAACAGATGGAGTCCATCCCTGCCCATTGACGGGCTCACAGTCTAATCGGGGAAGACAGACGGACAGAAAACAAGACAACTTAATCACGATAAATAGAATCAAGGGGATGGACACCTCATTAACAAAATAAATAGGGTGATAAAAATATATACAGATGAGCACAGTGCTGAGGGGAGGGGAAGGGAGAGGGGGAGGAGCAGAGGGAAAGGGGGGAAAAGGGGCTTAGCTGAGGGGAGGTGAAGGGGGAGCAGAGAGGGAGCAGAAGGAATAAAAATAATAATAATCATGATGGTATTTGTCAAGCACTTACTATGTGCCACGGACTTTTCTAAGCGCTGGGGTGAATACAAGCAAATCAGGTTGGACACAGTCCCTGTCCCAGTCTCGATCCCCATTTTACAGATGAGGTAACTGAGGCCCGGAGAAGTGAAGTGATTTGCCCAAGGTCACACAGCAGACAATAATAATAATAATAATAATGGTATTCGTTAAGCACTTACTATGTGCCAAGCACTGTTCTAAGCGCTGGGGTAGATACAGAATAATCAGGTTGCCCCACATGGGGCACACACTCTTTATCCCCATTTTCCAGATGAGGGAACTGAGGCACAGAGAACTGAAGTGACTTGCCGAAGGTCACCCAGCAGACAAGTGGCAGAGCCGGGATTAGAACCCAGGTCCCTCTGACTCCCAGGCCCGGCCCTATCCATTAGGCCTCTCTGCTTCTCCTTGTGGGCAGGGAATGAGTCTAGGGAAGCAGCCAGGCTCAGTGAAAAGAGCCCGGGCTGGGGAGTCAGAGGTCATGGGTTCTAATCCCGGCTCCGCCGCTTGTCACCTATGTGACTGTGGGCAAGTCACTTCGCTTCTCTGGGCCTCAGTTCCCTCATCTGGAAAATGGGGATGAAGACTGTGAGCCCCGCGTGGGACAACCCGACGACCTTGTAATAAAACAGTGCTTAGAATAGTGCTTGGCAGATAGTAAGCGCTTAACAAATACCAATATTATTATTATTATGCCCTGGCTGCTGCATCAGCCTGTTCACTGACCTCCCTGCCTCCTGCCTCGTTCCATTTCAGTCCATACTTTACACCGGTGCTCGGATCATTTTTGTAGAGAAAGGTTTAGTCCGTGTCTCCCCACTCTTCAAGTACCTCCAGCGGTTGCCCATCCACCTCCACATCGAACAGCAACTCTTTACCGTGAGCTTTAAAGCGGTCAGTCGGCTCGGCCCCTCCTCGCCCCCTCCTACCCTACCTCCCTGGCTTCCCGCTGCAACTCTCCATTTTCACTTCGCTCCTCTAATGCCAACCTATTTACTGGACCTCCATCTCATCTTTCTCGCCGCTGCCCCTTCGCCCTTGTCCCGCCTCTGGCCTGGGACGCCCTCCCTCTCCATATCTAGCGGACAGTTGCCCTCCTCACGTTCAAAGCCTTTTTAAAATCACATCTTCTTCGAGAGGCAGCGTGGCTTAGCGGAAAGAGCCCGGGCTTGGGAGGCAGAGGTCGCGGGTTCTAATCCTGGCTCCGCCACTCGTCAGCTGTGTGACTTTGGCCAACTCACTTCACTACTCTGGGCCTCAGTTCCCTCATCTGGAAAATGGAGGTGAAGACTGTGAGCCCCACGTGGGACGACCTGATCACCTTGTATCCCTCTCGGCGCTTAGAACAGTGCTTTGCATATAGTAAGCGCTTAACAAGTACCATCATTATTATTATTATTATTCTAATTCTCATCCCGGCTCCATTTGTCAGCTGTGTGACTCTGGGCAAGTTACTTAACTTCTGTGCCTCAGTGACCTCATCTGTAAAATGGGGATTAAAGACTGGGAGCCCCATGTGGGACAACCTGATTACCTTGTATCTACCCCAGCGCTTAGAACGGTGCTTGGAACATAGTAAACGCTTAACAAATACCATTATTATTATTACTGAGAAGCCTTCCCTGACTAAGCCCTCATTTCTTCTACTCTCTCTCCCTTCTGCCTCACCCTTGCACTTGAATTTGCTCCCTTAATCACTCCACCCTTAGCCCGACAGCATTTATGTCCATATCTGTAATTTATTTATTTGTATTCACATCTATATTATTATATTCAATAGTATTTATTGAGCGCTTACTACGTGCAGAGCACTGTACTAAGCGCTTGGAATGTACAATTCGGCAACAGATAGAGACGATCCCTGCCCAATGACGGGCTCACAGCCTAATCGATAATAATGTAATATTATTATATTACATACTAACATATAAATCCTATTTATATTAACACCTCTGGAAACGTAAGCTCGTGGTAATAATAATAATAATGTTGGTATTTGTTAAGCGCTTACTATGTCCCGAGCGCTGTTCTGAGCGCTGGGGTAGATACAGGGTCATCAGGTTGTCCCACGTGAGGCTCACAGTCTTCATCCCCATTTTACATTTGAGGTCATGAGGCACGGAGAAGTTAATAATAATAATAACGTTGGTATTTGTTAAGCGCTTACTATGTGCAGAGCATTGTTCTAAGCGCTGGGGGAGATACAGGGTCATCAGGTTGTCCCACGTGAGGCTCAGTTAATCCCCATTTTCCAGATAAGGTTACTGAGGCACAGAGAAGTGAAGTGACTTGCCCACAGTCACACAACTGACAGGTGGCAGAGCCGGGATTCGAACTCGTGACCTCTGACTCCCAAGCCTGTTCTCTTTCCACTGAGCTACGCTGTGTAAGCAGGGGACGTGTCTACCAACTCTGTTTTACTCTCCCAAGTGGTCCGTGCAGTGTTCGGCACACAGTAAACACTCAACAAACTCCATCGAGACCGTTGCAGTACCCGTCTGTCTGTAGTTTTTCATGCAGTCAGGGGAATGACTAAAATGACCTCCCAAAGTTCCCCAACCTTATGATTTCGTAAGTCCAAATTTTCCGACTTCTCCCGAGGATATTGGTTAGAAAATCGCAATAAATGCCCTAACTTCTTTTTCTTTCTCGACAACAGCACACCGGGGAAATAGCTGTATTTTCCTCGAAGCAGAATCCACTGTTGCAAATCACTACATCAACAGTTACATTTTCCTCCCCGTTACCCGCAGCTAAATCTCCCTGACCCGGTGAGCGTTGGCTCTCAGACCTGAGATTCTCCCAGGCTAAAGTTCGTAACGATTTCTTCGGGAAATACAGATCCGAAGAACCAAATTCCAAGCAGGGGTCCCCGGTCTGAGCAGAACCCAGAGACGGAGGTGGGCGAGGCGTCCGAAACCTTTGAAACTTCAAGAATTACAAATTTGAGCGAGTTGTCCAAAGTTTCTAACTCTATCCAAACCTCAGGCGGGAAACTTTCAAGAACCAATTTTCTGACGCGATGTGCACCTGTCTCACTGTTCTTGGGAGTTCGAAACCCAAGGAAATGAGAAAATACAAAGCTCTCATCATCTAGCCTTGCCATCCTCATCGTCATCGCTTACCATGTGCAGAACAGTGTACTGAGCGCTTGGGGGAGTCCAATACCACAGAGATGGTAGACACGTTTCCTTCCCACAGCGAGTTTACAGTCTAGAGGGGGAACCAGACATTAATATGGATTAAAAAAAGATGTAATATATGATTTATAAATAGGCCCGTGGGTGCTGTGGGGTTGAGGGGGGAGCAAATATCCAGGGTCCAGAGGTCACAGATACGAGTGCGTAGATGACGTGGAAGGGAGAGGGAGCCGGGGAAAAGAGGGCGTGATCTGGGAAGGCCTCTTGGAGGAGACGTGACCTCGATAATGCTCTGAAGGTGGAGAGAGCGGTGGTCTGGCGTATGACAAGAGGAAAGATGGGAAGCAGCGTGGCGGAGTGGCGAGAGCACGGGCCTGGGAGTCAGAAGGTCATGGGTTCTAATTCCGGCGCCACCACTTGTCTGCTCTGTGACCTCGGGCGGTTCACTTCACTTCTCTAGGCCTCAGTTCCCTCATCGGTAAAATGGGGATCGAGACTGTGAGCCCCAGGTGGGACAGGGACTGTGTCCAACCCGATTCGCTGGTAATAATAATGTTGGTATTTGTTAAGCGCTTACTATGTGCAGAGCACCGTTCTAAGCGCTGGGGTAGACACAGGGGAATGAGGTCGTCCCACGTGGGGCTCACACTCTTCATCCCCATTTTACAGATGAGGGAAGTGAGGCACCGAGAAGTGAGGCGACTTGCCCAAAGTCACACAACTGACAAGTGGCCGAGCCGGGATTTGAACCCATGACCTCTGACTCCAAAGCCCGTGCTCTTTCCACTGAGCCACGCTACTTCTCTACCCATACCAGCGCTTAGTATAGTGCCTGGCACATGGGAATTGCTTAACAAATGCTACAATTATTATTATTATAAGTCAGTTTAATCGCCTGGATTAGCCTCTTACTGTGTGCTAAGCACTGGGGTAGACACAAGATGATCAGATAGAAGTATTTTTGTCCCTCATGGGGCTCACAGGCTAAAGGGGAAGGAGGACAGGAATTTAGTCGCTGTTTTACAGGCATAGAAACTGAGGCCCAGAGAGGTTAAGTGACTCGCCTGTGACTGCACAGTAGGCCAGAGACCGAGCTAGGCCAGAGGTCTCCTTACTCTCAGATTCACATGGAGGCAGGGGCGGGGGCCGTGTGGCCTTGGGCAAGTCACTTCACTTCTCCGGGCCTCAGTTCCCTCATCTGTAAAGTGGGGATTGAGACTGTGAGCCCCACATGGGACAGGGACTGCGTCTAACCCGATTTCCTTGTATCCACCCCAGGGCTTAATACAGAGTCCCGCACGTAGTAAGTGCTTAGCGAATACCATAATTATTATTCTTATTTTGATGTAAACATGTGGAGCCGGGAGTGTGCTTGTAGGTCTGTGTACACGTGTGGAGATGGGGGAGACCTCTATAGATAATAATAACAATAATAATAATAGTAATGTTGGTATTTGTTAAGCGCCAAAGCCCGTGCTCTTTCCATCGAGCCACGCTGAGTTGTACACGTGTGGTGACAGACGTGTGTACCTGCTCAAAGGCTCAGTGGAGAGAGCACGGGGCTTGGGAGTCAGAGGTCATGGGTTCGAATCCCGGCTCCGCCACTTGTCAGCTGTGGGACTGTGGGCGAGTCACTTCACTTCTCTGGGCCTCAGTTACCTCACCTGTAAAATGGGGATTAACTGTGAGCCTCACGTGGGACGACCTGATGACCCTGTATCTCCCCCAGCGCTTAGAACAGTGCTCTGCACCTAGTAAGCGCTTAACAAATACCAACATTATTATTAGTAGTAGTATTAGAAGGGAGATTTTGCCCTGACCCTTCCAGAGCCTGGATTCAACATCACTTACTTTTCTCCTTCTTTACCCTCGGCTTTAAAGCCCTCAGTCACCTCGCCCCTTCCTGCCTCGCCTCGCTACTCTCCTGCTCCAACCCAGCCCGCACACTTGGCTCCTCTAATGCTAACCTTCTCGCCGTCCCTCCGTCTCGTCTTTCTCGCCGCCGACCCCTCGCCCACGTCCCGCCTCTGGCCTGGAACGCCCTCCCTCCTCATATCCGACAGACAACCTTCAAAGCCGGGTCCGAATCCCGCTCCGCCACTTGTCGGCTGTGTGACTGTGGGCGAGTCACTTCACTTCTCTGTGCCTCGGTTCCCTCATCTGTAAAATGGGGATGAAGACTGTGAACCTCACGTGGGACGACCTGATGACGCCGTATCTCCCCCAGCGCTTAGAACAGTGCTCTGCACATAGTAAGCGCTTAACAAATGCCAACATTATTATTATTCTTATTAAAGCCTTATCGAAAGCCCATCTCCTCCAAGAGGCCTTCCCTCACTAAGCTCTCAATTCCTCTTCTCCCACTCCCTTCTGCATCGCCCCGATTTCCTCCCTTTATTCGTCCCCCCCCCAACCCCACACCATTTATGTCCATATTCATCGATTCATTTCGATTCATGCCCCTCTAGACTGTAAGCTCGCTGTACGTTGTCATTTTGTACAGCCTCTTAGTACAGTGCTCTGCATATAGTAAGCGCCCAATAATTACGATCGATAGATTGATTTTGCAAGAGGGAGCAAATGGCGAGAGGAGAAAGTGTCACTACTGAGCTGGGCTATTCTGAACCAACCCCCCCGTGCGTGCGTACACACTCTTGCACACAAACTCACGCCTGGGGGACAACAGGATTGGCAAGCCGTGTGGCCTAGTGGGTAGAGCAGGGGGCTGGGAGTCAGAGGACCTGGGTTCCAATCCCACCTCCGCCACTTTAATCGGCTGTGTGAACTGGGGCAAGTCACTTCACTTCTCCGGGCCTCGGGGACCTCATCTGTTAAATTCATTCATTCAGTGGTATTTATTGAGCGCAGAGCACTGTACTAAGCGCTTGGAATGTACAATTTGGCAACAGATAGAGGCAGTCCTTGCCCACTGACGGATTTACAGGACTATGACCGGGAACCCCATGTGGGTCATGGACTGTGCCCAACCTGATTAGCTCGAAACTACCTCAGTGCTTAGAATAACGGCTGCCACAGAGTAAGTGCTTAACAAATGCCATAAAAAGAAAAAAAAAAATAGAATCAGAACAGCGTCCCTGACAGACCTTCCAGTTAACTGCTATTGGCCTCCCGAAACGTGACCTGTGTTGGCAACCGGGGTTTCAGGGTTGATTAGTTGGACTTTTTATTAATGGTGTTTGTTAAGCACTTACTACATGTCGAGCACCGTTCTAAGTGTTGGAGTAGTTACAAGTTAATCAAGTCGGGCGCAGTAGTAAGTGTTTTAACATAATAATTGGTATTTGTTAAGCGCTTACTATGTGCAGAGCACTGTTCTAAGCGCTGGGGGAGATACAGGGTCATCAGGTTGGCCCACGTGAGGCTCACAGTCTTAATCCCCATTTTGCAGATGAGGTAACTGAGGCATAGAGAAGTGAAGTGACGCCCACAGTCACACAGCTGAGAAGAGCCGGGATTGGAACCCATGATCTCTGACTCTCAAGCCCGGGGTCTTTCCACTGAGCCACGCTAACTTGGGGCTCACAATCTAAGTAGGAGGGAGAACAGGTACTGAATCCCCATTTTACCGTTGAGGAAAACGCGGGCCAGAGGAGTAAAGTGACTTGCCCACGGTCACACGACAGGCGAGTGGCGGAGCGGGGATTAGAACTCAGGTCCCCGGCTCCCAGGCCTATGCTTTATTCTACATAGGAGGGAGAACAGATATTGAATCCCCAATTTACAACTGAGGAGACTGAGGTCCGGACGAGTGAAGTGACTTGCCCAAGGTCACCGCAGCAGGCGAGATGAGAAGCAGCGTGTCGTGGTGGATAGGGCACGGTCCTGGGAGTCAGAGGGACCTGGGCTTTAATCCTGGCTCCACCGCGTCTGCTCTGTGACCTTGGGCAAGTGACTTCACTTCTCTGGGCCTCAGTTCCCTCATCTGTAAAATGGGGATTGAGACTGGGAGCCCTACCTGGGGCAGGGACTGTGTCCAACCTGATTATCTCTCTTCTACCCCAGTGCTTAGAACAGTGCCTGGCACATAGTAAGCGCTTAACAAATACATCGTTATTATCATTAGCAGAACTGGATGGAGCAGAGGGGAGCTCGGTTCTCCCTACAGGAGCTCCCCAGTTTTGCTCCTGTCCCCGAGGCCTCCGACTTCAGCCTGATGACAGTGGAATTACCGACCTTAATCATCATAATGGAAATATCTTTGGACAATTTCCCAATGCAATCTCGCCACGGGTCATGTTTTCCCGGATAATTGATGATTTGGGACACTGGTGAAATGCCGGGGCTTCATACATATGAAACCGAGATGCAATGGCTCAGGTCTCTAGTAATCTTGAAGAGAGAAAATGATCACAAGGGCAGTCCTTTAAATATTCAAAAGGGAGATAGATTATGATGAGGAGCCATTTATTTCAAAGCATTCAATAAACCGAAATTATTTGCCCCTTATCTTTTTTGAGAGACCCGCCAAATGTGTTTTATGGATATAAGGAAGCTGGTCCCCCCCTCCTCCCTGCAGCCAATGAGAATAGTACCATTTCCCACACTTCTTTTTCTTATAACTGAGAAAATAGGGAAGGGAGCATATTTTCTGTCTGTACCGCTGCTTCCCTGCAGTTTGGGGCGAGGCTGAAGCAAACAGATGTGACAAAAACAACATATAGTGAACTACGCCGGGAAAAACAGAATCTGCCTTAAAGTAGCTCACCGCCGACCCCTCACCCACGTCCTACTTCTGGCCCGGAACGCCCACCCTCCTCAAATCCGACAGACAGCGACTCTCCCCCCTTCAAAGCTTTATCGAAGGCCCATCTCCTCCAAGAGGCCTTCCCTGACTAAGCCCCTCTTTTCCTCTTCTCTCACTCCCCTCTGCTTCTACCTGACTTGTTCCCATGGTTCTTCCCCCCTTCCAGCCCTAAATCACTTCGGTACCTGTCCTTCATTTATATTAACGTGTGTCTCCCCTTCTAATAATAATAATGTTGGTATTCGTTAAGCGCTTACTATGTGCCGAGCGCTGTTCTAAGCGCTGGGGTAGATACAGGGTAATCAGGTTGTCCCGCGTGAGGCTCACAGTCTTAATCCCCATTTTACAGAGGAGGTAACTGAGGCACAGAGAAGTGAAGTGACCTGCATACAGTCACACAGCCGCCAAGTGGCAGAGCCGGGATTCGAACCCATGACTAGACTGTAAGCTCGTTGTGGGCAGGGAATTGTCTGTTTATTGTTGAGTTATCCTCTCCCAAGTGCTTAGTATGTGCTCCGCACGTAGCAAGCGCTCAATAAATGCAATTGAATGAATGATGGAATGAATGACTGAGAAACTCTGGTATTTAGAGAGTTAGTTGAGCAGCCGGGAGGAGGCAGTGGGTTATTTGGCTGGTCGGGCTTTGGATTCCTCGCCGGAGTAAATGCCGCTTTTTTATTTCTTTTTAATGATCAATCGGTCAATCAGTCATATCTGTTGAGTGCTTACTATGTTCAGAGCACTGTACTAAGTGCTTGGGAAAGTAATAATAATAATTATGGTATTTGTTAAGCATTGCTATGTGCCAGGCACTCTACTAAGCGTGGGCTAAATACAAGCACACACATGGGGCTCAGAGTCTCAATCCCCATTTGACAGATGAGGTAACTGAGGCACAGAGAAGTGAAGTGACTTGCCCAGAGTCACCCAGCTGATGAGTTGCAGAGCCAGGATTAGAACCCTTGACCTTCTGACTCGCAGCTTCATGTTCTACGCCATGCAGCCTCTCTACAGTATGACAGAATTAGTGGACACATCCCCCGCCCAAAATGAACTTTCAGTCAAGAGGGGAAGAATGGTATTTGTTCATGTGCCAGGCACTGTACTAAGCGCTGCGGTAGAGATAGAGCTAATCAGGTTTGAGACGGTCCACGTCCCACGTAGACTTCACAGTTTTATAATCCCCGCTTTACGGAGAAGTTCAATCGTTCAATCGTATTTATTCAGCGCTTACTATATGCTTACTATATGGAGAAGCAGCGTGGCTCAGTGGAAAGAGCACGGGCTTTGGAGTCAGGGCTCATGAGTTCGAATCCCAGCTCTGCCACTTGTCGGCTGTGTGACTGTGGGCGAGTCACTTCACTTCTCTGTGCCTCAGTTCCCTCCTCTGTAAAATGGGGATTAAGACTGTGAGCCCCACGTGGGACGACCTGATTCCCCTATGTCTACCCCAGCGCTTAGAACAGTGCTCGGCACATAGTAAGCGCTTAACAAATACCAACATTATTATTATTATTATTATTATTATTATTATTATATGCAGAGCACTGTACTAAGCGCTTAGAATGTACAATTTGGCAACAGAAAGAGATGGTCCCTGCCCAACGACAGCGTCACAGTCTAAACGGGGGAGACAGACGACAAAACAAAACAGAACAAAACAAGTAGTCTGGCGTAAATACCATCGAGATAAATAGAATCATAGATATATGCGCATCATTAATAAAATAAATAGAGTAATAAATAATAGATACAAATATGCACAGTGCTGTGGGGAGGGGAAGGGGGAAGAGCAGAGGGCGGGAGAAGGGGGAATGGGGAGGGGAGGAGGAGCAGAGGGAAAGGGAGGGCTGGAAAGGCCTCCTGGAAGAGGTGAGCTCTGACTTGACCAAGGTCACAGAGCAGACAGGTGGCAGAGCCGGAATTAGAACCCAGGTCCTTCTGACTCCCAGGCCCAGGCTCTAATAATAATAACAATGTTGGTATTTGTTAAGCGCTTACTATGTGCAGAGCACTGTTCTAAGCGCTGGGGTAGATACAGGGTGATCAGGTTGTCCCACGTGAGGCTCACAATCTTCATCCCTATTTTACAGATGAAGTAACTGAGGCACGGAGAGGTTAAGTGACTTGCCCACAGTCACACAGCTAAGTGGGAGAGCGGGAATTCGAACCCATGACCTCTGACTCCCAAGCCCGGGCTCTTTCCAATGAGCCACGCTGCTTTTCTCTATCGACTAGGCCACGCTGCTTCCCTTTAGATATCATAAATTCTTGGGTTTTGTAAATGGTATTGCCTTCTCTTAAGACATCCAGGACATTTTTTAGCGCTACAGGATTTTCTAACACAATCAGTCTTCACCACATCTCCGAGAGGAAAAGAGCGTTGCGCCGGTACTCCTTTATTCCACGGAAAACCTTTTGTTTTCTAATGGCGTTTGTTTAGGGCTTACTATGCGCTAGGCACCGTACTAAGGGCTGGGGTAGACGCAAGCTAATCAGGTTGGACACAGTCCCTGTGCCACGTGGAACTCACAACGTCAATCCCCAAATGAGGGAACTGAGGCACAAAGAAGTTAAGTGACTTGCTCAGAGTCCCACAGCAGACAAGTGGCGGAGCTGGGATTAGAACCCAGCTCTTTCTGTCTCCCAGGCCTGGCCTCTATTCACTAGACCATGCTGCTTCCCTAATAATAATTTTGGTATTTGATAAGGGCTTGCTAGGTGTCAAGCGCTAAGCGCTGGGGTAGATCTAAGATAATCAGGTCCCATATCAAGCTCACAGTCTAAGTAGGAGGGAGAACAGGTAACAAATCCCCATTTTGCCGATGAGAAAACCGAGGCCCAGAGAAGCGAAGCGACTTGCCCACGGTCACGCTTTAGTGGCCATCGTTTTTACGAGATGTTCTTCCCCTCGACTCTATTGATCGCCATCGTTCTCGTCCGTCCGTCTCCCCCGATTAGACCGTGAGCCCGTCAAAGGGCGGGGACCGTCTCTATCTGTTGCCGACTTGTTCATTCCAAGCGCTTAGTACAGTGCTCTGCACATAGGAAGCGCTCAATAAATACTACTGAATGAAAGGTAGGGGAGCTGGGATTAGAAGCCATGTCCTCTGACTCTGACATCCGTGTTCTTTCTAGTAGGCCACACTCTTTCTCCTCTAATGCTAACCTTCTCGCTGTATCTCGAGCCCGTCTGTCTCGCCACCGACCTCTCGCCCATCTCCTCTGGCCTAGAACGTCCTCCTCACATCCCACAGATAATTATTCTCCCCCGCTTCAAATCCTTACTGAAGGCCCATCTCCTCCAGGAGGCCTCCCCTGACTAAGCCCTCATTTCCTCTTCTCCCACTCCCTTCTGCGTCTCCCTGACTTGCTCCCTTTATTCACCCCTCACCCCCACGGCGCTTATGTCCATAACCATCATTTATTTATTTATATCAATGTCTGCGTCCCCCTTCCGACTGTAAGCACGCTGTGGGCAGGGAGTGTGCCAGTCAAGGCGATGGAGAAGGGAGGGGGAGAAGAGAAAAGGAGGGTTTGATCAGGGAAGGCCTCTTGGAGGAGACGTGCCTTCGGTAAGGCTTTGAATTGTCACACACTGTGGACCGTAAGCTCACTGTGGGAATGTGACTGTTTATTGTCATACTCTCCCAAGAGCTTAGTACAGTGTTCTGCACACAGTAAGCGCTCAAGAAATACGAATGAATGAGCCCCAGGTGGGACAGGGACTGTGTCCAACCTAATTACCTTCCATCTACCCCAGTGCTTAACGCAGCGCCCGGCACATAGTAAGCATTTAACGATTACCCCAATTATTATTATCATCATTATTATTACCATATACACCGGTTGCGATGGATTCTTCGTTTCCTCCTCTACCCAGTTTGTAAGCCCTTGAGCGAACAAGGCAGGCATAGGCCCATCCGTCTTTTTCCAGAAACGAGTCTGAAATATCCTAATCATTTTTGCCGCTCTTCTCTGAACCCCATCCCGTTTGTCTACATTTCCCCCTCCTGAGTTTCATACAACTAAATGGAGTACCCCAGCTGCTCCCCCGATGTGAGTATCAAGCTGATTGCATCGAGTGGAAATTAATTTCTACATTAATCTTATTGTGGAAAATGTACCCTTTTTTTGAAGAAAAATAACAGGAGGAGGTGGAGCATTTTCTCATGAAGTATTTATTTGACGAAAGCTACTACTGGGAGAACTTACCGGTCGGTTTGCTGCCCTCTGCGAATCCTTTCTGTTCGATGCCGTGCAACTTTCCCTCCCCCACGAAGTTTAGCCAGATGGAATCTCCCCGCTTTGAAAATAGCGACTTTAAATTAGGCAACGGCTTCACGCGATTGGTGGGGAGAAAAGAGTTACTTCTTTTAATACTCGAGCACGCGAATTTTAAATCCAATTTTATTTATACTCAACGGCTTCTGTTTGCGCGTGGCGCCTGCCAGCACGCAGCTGTGTTTTTTCCCTCCCATCGCCGAGGCCCGCCTGGGTCCACTGATGGTTCCCTTCTCTTCTCGTTAACGCGCGTGGCCTTCAGTGGGCTGTAAAATGGGGATGAAGACTGTGAGCCCCACGTGGGGCAACCTGATTCCCCCCCAGCGCTTAGAACAGTGCTTTGCTCATAGTAAGTGCTTAAGAAATGCCATCATTATTATTAAAGCACAGGCCTGGGAGTCAGAGGACCTGAGTTCTACTCTCGAGGCTGTAAGTTCGTTGTGGGCAGGGAATGTGTCCACCAACTCTGCAGCGTGGCTCAGCGGAAAGAGCCCGGGCTTCGGAGTCAGAGGTCATGGGTTCGACTCCCGGCTCTGCCCCTTGTCAGCTGGGTGACTGTGGGCGAGTCACTTCACTTCTCTGGGCCTCAGTTACCTCATCTGTAAATGGGGATTAACTGTGAGCCTCACGGGGGACGACCTGATCACCCTGTATCTCCCCCAGCGCTTAGAACAGTGCTCTGCACATAGTAAGCGCTTAACAAATACCAACATTATTACTATTATTATTACATTCCCAACTCCAGGAAGCAGCGTGGCCCAGTGGATAGAACACGGGCCTGGGAGTCAGAAGGATCTGAGTTCTAATCCCGGATCTGCTGTGTGACTGTGGGCAAGTCGCTTAACTTCTCTGTGCCTCAATTACCACATCTGTAAAAGGAGGGTGGTTAAGACCGTGAGCCCCGTGTTAGGTAGGGACCGTGTCCGACCCAACTATCTTATATCTAGCCCAGCGCTTAGTACAGTGACCGGCACATAGTAAGTGCTTACTGAATATTACAATTATTAATTATTACCCTTCTCTCCCAAGAACTTAGTACAGTGTTCTGCACACAATAAGCACCCGATAAATGTGATTGATCGATTGATCCTAGTCCCGGCTCCACCACTTGTCTGCTGCCTGACCTTGGACAACGTCACTTCTCTTCTCTGGGCCTCAGTTTCCTCATCTGGAAAATGGGGATTAAGACTGTGAGCCCCATGTGGGGCAGGGATTGGGTCCAACCCGATTAGCTTGTATCTACCCCAGCGCTTAGTACGGTGCCTGGTACATAGTAAGTGCAGCGAGGACTAATGGAAAGAGCACAATAATAATAATAATAATATTGGTATTTGTTAAGCGCTTACTATGTGCAGAGCACTGTTCTAAGCACTGGGGTAGACACAGGGGAATCAGGTTGTCCCACGTGGGGCTCACAGTCTTAATCCCCATTTTACAGATGAGGTCACTGAGGCACCGAGAAGTGAAGTGACTTGCCCACAGTCACACAGCTGACAAGTGGCCGAGCCGGAATTCGAACCCATGACCTCTGACTCCAAAGCCCGTGCTCTTTCCACTGAGCCACGCACAAGCTTGATAGTCAACAGGTCTGGGTTCTGATTCCAGCTCCGCCACTTACCTGTTGTGTGAACTTGGGCAAGCCACTTCACTTCTCTATGCCTCAGTTCCCTCATCTGCAAAATGGGGATTCCTACTTCTGAAAATAGATTGTGAGCCCCAAGTGGAACCTGATTATCCTGTATAATAATGTTGGTATTCGTTTGGTATTTGTTAAGCGCTTCCTATGTGCAAAGCACGGTTCTAAGCGCTGGGGTAGATACAAGATAATCAGGTTGTCCCACGTAGGGCTCACGGTCTTCATCCCCGTTTTACAGATGAGGTCACTGAGGCACAGAGAAGTGAAGTGACTTGCCCAAAGTCACCCAGCTGACAGGCGGCAGAGTTGGGATTCACACCCATGACCTCTGACTCCCAAGCCCGAGCTCTTTCCTCTAAGTCACGCTGTATCTACCCCAGCGCTTAGTACAGTGCTTACCACATAGTAAGTGCTTAACACAACTATTATTATTAAATGCCACTTTTCAAATTGTGCAGATGGATGGTTCAGCAGGTTTGAAGATGGGATCCCCGAGTTTACTGTTGACCTTGGACTAGTCACTTCACTTCGATTTGCATGGCTTAGTGGAAGGGGCGCAGGCTTGGGAGTCAGAGGACGTGGGTCCTAATCCCGGCTCCGCCACCTGGCTGCTGTGTGACCTCGGGCAGGCCACTAAACTTCTCTGTGCCTCAGTTCCCTCATCTGTAAAATGGGGATTAAGACTGGGAGCCCCACGTGGGACAACCTGATAACCTTGAATCTACCCCAGCGCTTAGAACAGTGCTTGGCACACAGTAAGCGCTTAACAAATGCCATCATTATGAGTCTCTGTGCCTCAGTTCCCTCATCTGTCAAATGGGGATGGAGACTGTGAGTCCCATGTGGGACAGGGATTGGGTCCAACCCGAGCACCTTGTATCTACCCCAGTGTTTACAACAGTGCTTCGCACATAGCAAGTGTTTAACAAATACTGCCATTGTTATTATTATATCATTACCAGTAATTTCCAAGGGGTCAGCCGGCCTAATGACGTTTTACTTTATTTTCTAGGAAGAGAAGGATGAAATCAGCCCGTGTCTAAGCCCAGTTCCCCAGGAACTAGAAAGAGGGAGAGTTGTCCAACCCAAGGTGAGCAAATAAAACCGGGAGTCCTCAACATCCGTCACGTTGGGGCATCCCTTGCCTTCAGAGCGTCGTGAGCCTTTATTCCTCCTGCTTACATTCTGGCCGGTAGTTAACTTCGGCTTCGATCGTTAACCCCGCAGCTCTGAACGTTCCTTCTCCAGGACGCAACGGGCTCCTTTTTCTTTTTTAAGGGCTCTACCCCAGCTCCCGGTGCGGAGTCGTCACCGTTACAGCTGGATTTTGCTCCCCACCCGAGGGCTGGGAGCAGAAAACGGATCGTGCCCGTCCATTGGTTCCGCCATGACACCCGAAGCCCGGCGATTTGCGGGAGCGAGAGTGTGTGCTTGACAGACTGTAGACAACACCGCTACCCTCCCTGTCTCACAAGGCCAGAGCCTTGGCATTATCCTCGACTCATCTCATTCGACTCCAACACCAGATCCTGTCAGTTCTACCTCCGCAAGGGAAATCATCCCTTTCCTCTCCATTCACACCGCTTCTACTTTGCTCCAAACACTTAGCCTATCCCGCCTCGACTCCTGCATCGGCCTCCTCACTGACCTCCCGGCCTCCCCTCTCTCCCCACTCCAGTCCGTACTTGGCTCTCCTGCCCGGATCATTTTTCCACACGAAGCGTTCAGTCTGTGCCTCCTCAGTCCTCAACCGATGGCGTTTGGTGAATCGTATTTATTGAACCCTCACCGGGCTCTTGGGAGAGTACAATAAAACAGAGTTGGTTGACATGTTCCCCGCTCCCAAGAAGCTCACATTCTTAGAGGGGGAGAGAGACATTAATATAAAACAAAATATGGATCTGGACATAAGAACCTCCAGTGGTTGCCCATCCACTCTGGCATCGAACAAAAACTCGTCACCATTGGCTTTAGAGCCGTCCACCACCTTGCCGCCTCCTACCTCGCCTCGCTTCTCTCCTTCTCCATCCCAGCCCCAACGCTTCGCTCCATTAACGAACCATTACAGAAGCAGCGTGGCTCAATGGAAGGAGTCTGGGCTTGGAAGTCAGAGTTCATGGGTTCGAATCCTGACTCTGCCACTTATCAGCTGTGTGACTGTGGGCAAGTCACTTCACTTCTCTGGGCCTCACTTCCCTCATCTGTAAAATGGGGATTAACTGTGAGCCTCACATGGGACAACCTGATTACCCTCTATCTACCCTTAGAACAGTGCTCTGCACATAGTAAGCGCTTAACAAATACCAACATTATTATTATTATTAATGCTAACCTTCTCACTGTGCCTCAGTCTCACCTATCTCGCCACCTTCCCCTAGCCTATGTCCAGCCCTTGGCCTAGAACCTCCTCTTTCCTCCAAACCAGAAGACGATTCCTCTCCCCCCGCTTTCAAAGCCTTATTGAAAGTCCATCTCCTCCAAGAGGCCTTCCCTGCCTAAGCCCCACGTTTTCTCTTTTTCCACTCCCTCCTACACCGCCCTGGCTTGCTCCCCTTTCCCCGCCCCCGCCCGGCCCCAGCCTCGAGGCGCTTGTGTACCTATCTGTCATATATTTATTTGTGTTGATGTCTGTCTCCCCACCTCTAGAGTGTGTGGGCTTGTGGTGGGCAGGGAAAGTGTCTATTTAATGTTGTATTGTACTCTCCCAAGCGCTCAGTACAGTGCTCTGCACAGAGTAAGCCCTCAATAAATACGACCGAGGCCCGCTAGTAAAAGCAGAAGCAAACACAAGATACAAATATCTGTGCAGTGGAATCCACAGAATCTCAACCGCTTCTGGATTATATTGTTACCTCCGGCTGTCATTCAGTAAACTTTTCACTCGATCCCCCCCTCGTTTTCCCTTAGGTTCCTAAGCCTCCTTGGCGGAAGGTTAAATCCCCGGAGAAAGAAATGGCGGACCTCAAGAGAGATCTCTGCTCCACCGGGTAAGAGAACTTCGCCTCCTGCGGAACTCATCTGGGGCAGCCCCAGAGAGAAGGAAGGCCGATATTGGTTTATTTATTTTATGGTATTCATTCATTCATTCAAGAGTATTTACTGAGCGCTTACTAGGTGCAGAGCACTGGACTGAGCACTTGGAATGTACAAATCGGTAACAGATAGAGACAATCCCTGCCCTTTGACGGCTTTACGGTCTAAATCTGTTGGTATATACACACCCGGGCATCTAGCCGTAGCTTCTTTCAAGTTGAAGATGACCCTTCTGAAATCTTGGTCGGCGATTGTGATGGTGGCTGATTAACGAAAGTTGACTGAGAATTCCTTCCACCCTGGGTGTCCAGAAAGATCGCCTCTTACTGAATTTGTGTAACTGCTATTCAGAGTAGTGCTGATTTTGTTTTTCCTTCATTGTATCACAAGTTACTTGTCTCTCTTCCTTGAAGAGAATTTTCCACTATCTGTCTCCTGGATGCTTGATAAACTGTGATAAACTTGATAAACTTGAGAAGCAGCACGGCTCAGTGGCAAGAGCACGGGCTTTGGAGTCAGAGGTCATGGGTTCGAATCCCGGCTCGGCCCCTTGTCAGCTGTGTGACTGTGGGCGAGTCACTTCACTTCTCGGTGCCTCAGTTCCCTCATCTGTAAAATGGGGATTAAGATTGTGAGCCCCAAGTGGGACAACCTGATTTCCCTGTGTCTACCCCAGCGCTTAGAACAGTGCTCGGCACCTAGTAAGCGCTTAACACATACCAGCACTATTGTTATTATTATTATAAACCTGACTCGGTTGCTGCGAGGGACTGTGACAGGTCTAAGGCCCGGAATCTATTCGCTAAGCACTGACTTTGCGCCAAGCACTGTGCCGAGCTCTGGGGTAGATGCAAGTTAATCAGGTTGGATACGGTCCCCGTCCCCTTTAGGGCTGACAGTCTTCATCTCCATTTTACAGATGAGGTAACGGAGAGGGAGAGAAGCGAAGTGACTTGCCCAAGGTCGCACTGCAGGCAAGTGGCAGAGCTGAAGCAGCACGGCGGAGTGGATAGAGCCCGGGCCTGGGAGTCAGGAGGTCATGGGTTCTAATCCCGCTCCGCCACTTGTCTGCGGGAAAGTCACTTCACCTCTCTGGGCCTCGGTTTCCTCATCCGTAAAACGGGATTGAGATTGTGAGCCCCGTGTGGGACAGGGGCCGTGATCAACCCGATCTTCTTGTATCCACCCCGGCGCTTAGTACAGTGCCTGGCACGTAGTTAAGCGTTTAACAAATACTATTATTATTATATTTAGGCAGTTATCTGGTCACCCTATTATTGTTAAATTAATATTAATAATACTGTTGGTATTTGTTAAGCGCTTACTATGTGCAGAGCACGGTTCTAAGCGCTGGGGGAGATACAGGGGAATCAGGTTGTGTCACGTAAGGCTCACAGTCTTCATCCCCATTTTACAGATGAGGGAACTGTGGCACAGAGAAGTTCCGTGACTTGCCCATAGTCACCCAGCTGACAAGTGGAGAAGCAGCGTGGCTCAGTGGAAAGAGCACGGGCTTTGGAGTCAGGGCTCATGAGTTCGAATCCCAGCTCTGCCACTTGTCGGCTGTGTGACTGTGGGCGAGTCACTTAACTTCTCTGTGCCTCAGTTCCCTCATCTGTAAAATGGGGATGAAGACTGTGAGCCCCACGTGGGACGACCTGATTCCCCTATGTCTACCCCAGCGCTTAGAACAGTGCTCGGCACATAGTTGGCGCTTAACAAATACCGACATTATTATTATTAAGTGGCAGAGCTGGGATTCGAACCCCTGACCTCTGACTCCCAAGCCCGGGCTCTTTCCACTGAGCCACGCCGCTTCTCATTAATGATAAAGTCTGATCATTAGAAGAGTGTTTGGCACATAGCATCAAGACTGTGAGCCCCATGTGAGACAGAGACCGTGTCCAACCTGATGACCTTGTATCTACCCCAGCAATTAGAAGAGTGTTTGGCACATAGTAAGCACTTAACAAATACTACAATTATTATAATAGGCACTTAACAAATGCCGATTACAGTCTCCGCTAATCACCAAACTAAGCACCAGTGTAGTGGCAAAATAATCAGCGTAGCTCAGTGGAAAGAGCCCGGGGTTGGGAGTCAGAGGTCGTGGGTTTGAATTCCGGCTCTGCCACTTGTCAGCTGTGTGACTGTGGGCAAGTCACTTCACTTCTCGGTGCCTCAGTTCCCTCATCTGTAAAATAGGCATTAACTATGAGTCTCACGTGGGACAACCTGATGACCCTGTATCTACCCCAGCGCTTAGAACAGTGCCCTGCACAAAGTAAGCGCTTAACAAATACCAACCTTATTATTATTATAATCAGATTGGACACAGTTCTGGTCCCAGGAGAGTCTAAGCAGAAGGGAGAATGGGTATTTATTCCCCATTTTACACATGAGGAAAATGAGGCGCAGAGACGCGAAGTGACTTGCTCAAGGTCACAAATGGGGTAGCTTTTCCCACTGCAAGCCAGGACTAAAATCGAAGTGAAAAATGGTTGTTCAAAAAACAAAAGGCACTTCTATAAATTCAGACCTGAGGGTCAGAATCCACCAGCAGCTGAAGATGAATCATTTGATAGTATTTATTGAGCGCTTACTATGTGCAGAGCACTGTACTAAGCGCTTGGAATGGACAAATCGACAACAGATACAGTCCCTGCCCTTTGACGGGCTCACGGTCTGATCGGGGGAGACGGGCAGACGAGAAAAATGGCGATAAATGGAGTCGAGGGGAAGAACATCTCATAAAAACAATGGCAAATAAATAGAATCAGGGTGATGTACATCTCATTAAACAAAATAAACAAAATAAATAGGGTGATGAAGCTATATACAGTCGAGCGGACGAGTACAGTGCCGAAGGGGTGGGACGGGAGAGGGGGAGGAGAGGGAAAGGGGGAAGAATCAGCAGAGTTTTGCCATTATTAAAAAAGTCAACAGTGGTACTAAGCTAAGTACTAAGAATAAGTGCTCAATAAATACGACTGAATGAATGAATGAAAGGTCACACAGCACATGGTGGAGCCGGGATTAGAACCCAAGTCTTCTGACTTCCAGGCCTTTGCTCTTTCCAGTAGGCCACCCTCCTTCCCTAAAAGCCAACTTCATCATTCAGCACAGTGAACAGAGCAGGAAGGAGAGGAAAAAGATAGGAAAACGCGATTCCCTCCTTTAACACGGAACTAAAGCGGACCTCACTACAGCTCACAAAGGCTTGGGATTAGAATCTATTTCCAGCCCTTCCAAGAGAACACACCGACTCCTTTGGGCTGTAAGACTATTGGGAAAGGGTCTTCTACAGAGCCAAAGCGTTCGCCTCGGTGAACGCTTTGAAAAAACTCTCCTGGAGGTGCCGAATGCTATCGACTCTGTGCAGATTTTGCAGAATCTGGAGGGCATTCCAATTCGAAGTCCTGAACGGTAAAATGCATTCATTCAGTAGTATTTATTGAGCGCTTACTATGTGCAGAGCACTGGACTGAGCGCGCAGAATGGACAATTGGGCCACAGATAGAGACAATCCCTGCCCCATGACGGGCTCACAGTCTAAACGGGGGAGACGGACAGCAAAGCAAAACAAAACAAAACAAAATCATCAGCAGTAGAACATCCGGCTTCACTAGTCGTCTATCTCAATGCTCCGCAAGAGCTCGGCCAAGGGGAAGGAGTGGGAGGTAGGAGGAATATCTGGGAAGGGAGAGAAGGCTTTAACTTTCAAAAATACCAGGCCGTTTCCAGAGGAAAAGGAGGTCGTCGGTTGCTGTTTATTCGAGAAAAGAATTTAAACCGTAGCTGGTGCCCAGTATTAAATGAGGTGTGTTATTAACGAAAACGATATCTCCTCCACGTCCGAAGCCATCCCGTCCCTGGTAAAAGGGCCACCACTGTCTCTTGCATTGTTATTTAATACTTCAACCTACTTCCAACTCAGTAGCATCAAGCCCCGTTTTCACGGCCAATTGAACACGACGCTAAAAAGAATAAAAATCTAACTGCTTCTTTTTTCGGCTGTTGCGCCATATGTTCCGTTCCACCAAGCGGCCTAGATCCCGCTCAGGGCATTTTTCCTAGTTGAAGTTGACACCGAAGGTGTTTTGCTCGGGCTGACTCTTTATTCTTGTGACATATTTCCTCCAGACCGTCTAGTGTTCCTAAATTTAATGTGCGGGGTTAGAAAAAACAACATTTTGGCAAGTGAACGGCAAGCCGTGGGTCGCGGAGAGATGATTTACCCGTGGCGGGGTTTAGTTACAGGCTGCTGCAAATAAACGGTGAAGAATTACCACTGTCGGATCGCAGCGGGAAACGGATTATGTAAGGGTTTACCCCCAGGTCTGGAGAGCTAGCTTCTGAACAGCAGTGAGGAAAACAGCAGGAACTAACCCAAGGGAAGTCGTAATAATAATTAATAATAATAACTATGGTATTCGTTACGCGCTTATTAGGTGCCAAGCACTGTTCTAAGCGCTGGGATAGATACAAGGTAATCAGGTTGTCCCACCTGGGGCTCACAGTCTTAATCCCCATTTTACAGATGAGGTGACTGAGGCCCGGAGAAGCGAAGCGACTTACCCAAGGTCACACAGCAGGCATTTGGGAGAGTCGGAATTAGAACCCATGTCTTCTGACTTCTAGGCCCAGGCTCTTTCCACTAGGCCTCGCTGCTTCTCTAATCGTGGTCAGTCAATCAGATTTAGTCATTGAGCACTTGTGCTCAGTTATTATTACAATAATAATAACGTTGTGGTCAGGGAATGCGTCTGTTTATTACTGTGCTGTACTCTCGCTAGTGCTTAGTACGATGCTCTGCACACGGTAACCGCTCAATAAATACAGTTGAATGAATGAACGAATGAATGAATTGGGTACTTTCATTCAGTAGTATTTCTTGAGCGCTTATTATGTAGAGAAGCAGCGTGGCTCAGTGGAAAGAGCACGGGCTTTGGAGTCAGAGGTCATGGGTTCGAATCCCGGCTCCGCCACTTGTCAGCTGTGTGACTGTGGGCAAGTCGCTTAACCTCTCTGTGCCTCACTTACCTCATCTGTAAAATGGGCATTAAGACTGTGAGCCCCACGTGGGACAACCTGATTCCCTTGTGTCTACCCCAGCGCTTAGAACGGTGCCCTGCACACAGTAAGCGCTTAACAAATACCAACATTATTACTAAGCGCTCGTTACTTACTAGCTGCCAGGCACTCCACCAAGCTCTGGGGTGGATACGAGCAGTTTGGGTTGGACGCGGTCCCTGTCCCACATCGGGCTCACAGCCTTAACCCCCATTTTCCAGATGAGGGAACTGAGGCACAAGGAAGTTGAAGAGACTTACCCAAGGTCTCACAGCAGACGAGTGGTGGAGCTAGGATTAGAACCCAGGTCCTTCTGACCCCCAGGCCTGTGTTCTCTCCACGAGGCCAAGCTGTTCATGTAGTTGGTAGGCATATTCCTTGCCCACAACCAATTTACAGACTAAAGGGGGATACGGGCATCGGTATAAATCGATCAAAGATATGGACATAAGTAGTGGGGGGCAGAGAGAGGAGTGAATAAGGATGCAAATCCGCAGCATGTCCTACCGGATAGAGCATGGGCCTGGGAGCCAGACGGTCATGGGTTCTAATCCCGGCTCCGCCACTTGCCCGCTGTGTGACCCTGAGGAAGTCACTTCACCTTTTTGGGCCTCGGTGACCTCATCTGTCAAATGGGGATGGAGACCGTGAGCCCCACGTGGGACAGCCTGATTACCTTGTATCTACCCCACTGTTAAGGACAGCGCTTGGCACGTAGTAGGCGTTTAACAAATTCCGTCAATATCATTATTGTTATCATTGGGAAGTAACTTGGAGGTGTCTGTGGGGCAGCTTTCCCCTAAAAGGAGCCATCTGTTGACTTATGAAAATTGAAAATCCACCAAACTGGCAAATGTTTCTGTGAATGACCAAAATAATAAAAGAGTGCAGCTATTTTCAAAAGGTGATAGAGAAGCAGCGTGGCTTAATGGAAAAAAAATCACAGGCCTGAGAGCCAGAGGACATGGCTTCTAATCTTAGCTCCACCCTTGTCTGCTGTGTGACCTTGTGCAAATCCCTTAATTTATCTGTGCCTCGGTTACCTTACCTGTAAAGTGGGGATCCAGTACTTGTTCTCCTTCCTCCTAACTCTGTGAACCCCAGTGGGACAGTGTCTGAGTCCAACCTGATTAACTTCTATCTACCTATTAACTTGTATCTGATTAACTTGTTCGACTCCCGGCTCTGCCACTTGTCAGCTGTGTGACTGTGGGCAACTCACTTAACTTCTCTGTGCCTCAGTTACCTCATCTGTAAAATAGGGATTAACTATGAGTCTCACGTGGGACAACCCGATGACCCTGTATCTCCCCCAGCGCTTAGAACAGTGCTCTGCACATAGTAAGCGCTTAACAAATACCAACATTATTATTGCAGAAGCAGCGTGGCTCAGGGGAAAGAGCACGGGCTTTGGAGTCAGCGGTCATGGGTTCGAATCCCGGCTCAGTCACTTAGCTGTGTGACTGTGGGCAAGTCACAACTTCTCTATGCCTCAGTGACCTCATCTGTAAAATGGGGATGAAGACTGTGAGCCCCACATGGGACAACGTGATTCCCCTGTGTCTACCCCAGCGCTTAGAACGGTGCTCTGCACATAGTAAGCGCTTAACAAATACCAACACTGTTATGAGCGGTGGAGCCGGGATTAGAACCCTTGTCCTCTGACTCCCAAGCCCGCGCTCTTTCCACTGAGCCACACTGCTTCTCTACTTACTTACTCTGCACATGCTTACTGTGTGCAGAGCACTGTACTGAGAACCTGGGAGAGTACAATATGACAGAGTTGGTAGACACGTCCCTTCCCACAAGGGAACAACTTCTCTGTGCCTCAGTTTCCTCATCTGTAAAATGGGGATGAAGACTGTGAGCCTCACGTGGGACAACCTGATGACCCTGTATCTCCCCCCAGCGCTTAGAACGGTGCTCTGCACATAGTAAGCGCATAACAAATACCAACATCATTATTATTATTATTCTCCAGACGAGAAGCAAAGTGACTTGCTCAAGGTGACACAGCAGTCAAGTGGTGGCGGGGCTAGGATTAGAACCCAGATCCTTCTGACTCCCCGGCCCATGCTCTTGACCAGGCCACAGGTTTTCAGTAGCTCTTCTCCCTCGGATTCAGATTTTAATGACCGGGTGTGTCAGAGAGGGGAGGGAGAGCCCCGCAGAAGGAAATGGAAATGATAAGGCTGGATTCGGGGGCCTTTGCTCTTCTAATGCCAACCTTCTCCATCGTACCTCGATCCATCTCGTCGCCAACCTCTTGCCCACGTCCTACCTCTGGCCTGGAACGCCCTCCCTCCTCTTATCCAACGGATGATGACTCCCCCCCTCTTCAAAACCTTCCGGAAGGCCCATCTCCTCCAAGAGGCCTTCCCTGACTAAGCCCTCTTTTTCTTATCTTCAACTCCCTTCTCCCGTAGCCCTGACTCGCTCCCTTTCTTCATCCCCCTACCCGCCCCCACAGCACTTAATAATAATAATGTTGGTATTTGTTAAGCGCTTACTATGTGCAGAGCACTGTTCTAAGCTCTGGGGTAGAGACGGGGTCATCAGCTTGTCCCACGTGGGGCTCACAGTCTTAATCCCCATTTTACAGATGAGGGAACTGAGGCACAGAGAAGTGAAGTGACTTGCCCAAAGTCACACAGCTGACAAGTGGCAGAGCAGCACTTATATCCATAGCTGTCATTTCTTTATTTCTATTAATGTCTGTCTCCCCCTCTAGACTGTCAGCTCATTGTGGGCAGAGAATATCTGTTTTATTATTATCTTGTATTAGACTGTAAGCCCCCCGATTAGACTGTAAGCCCATCAATGGGCAGGGACTGTATCTGTTGCCGATTTGCACATTCCAAGTGCTTAGTACAGTGCTCTGCACATAGTAAGCGCTCAATGAATACTATTGAATGAATGAATATTGTTTTTTATTCTTTCATTCAATCCTATTTATTGAGCACTTTCTGTGTGCAGAGCAGGGATTGCTTCTATCTGTTGCCGAATTGTAATAATAATAATAATGATGTTGGTATTTGTTAAGCGCTTACTATGTGCAGAGCACTGTTCTAAGCGCTGGGGGAGATACAGGGTCATCGGGTCGTCCCACGTGAGGCTCACAGTCTTCATCCCCATTTTACAGATGAGGGAACTGAGGCCCAGAGAAGTGAAGTGACTCGCCCACAGTCACACAGCTGACAAGTGGCAGAGCCGGAAATCGAACCCGTGACCTCTGACTCCCAAGCCCGGGCTCTTTCCACTGAGCCGCGCTGCTTCTCTTGTACATTCCAAGCGCTTAGTACGGTGCTCTGCACATAGTGAGCGCTCAATAGATACTATTGACTGAATGAATGAAGTGCTTGGGGGAGTAAATACATCAATAAGCAGACACATTCCCTGTATTGTCCTCTCCCAACCGCTAGTACGATGCTCTGCACACGGTAAGCGCTCAATAAATACGATTGCGTGAAGGAATGACATATAAGGGCTCTGTGATTTATCCCCACAAATGTTATAATAATAATGTTGGTATTTGTTAAGCGCTTACTAGGTGCCGAGCACCGTTCTAAGCGCTGGGGGAGATACAGGGTCATCGGGTTGTCCCACGTGAGGCTCACGGTCTTCATCCCCATCTGACAGATGAGGGAACTGGGGCACGGAGAAGTTAAGTGAAAGTTACGGATGTCTTCAGCTTCTCAAAGGAGTAGCCAGGAATTGGCCGCTCTGAGTTTGCAAGCTTGGACCGAAAAGCACATCCTCCAGCCCGTTTCCCTCCTCAAATTCTCCCTCGCGCAAATGGCTTGTTAAAGCACCGGAGATCCGCAGCCATTCCAGGCTTTTAAGCAAGTTTCCCCCGCACGTCTCCCCACGTCAGAGCGGGTTGAATGAAACGGGAAGCGTGGAGCGGCTGACGGTCTGATCTTCCGCCGTATGCCGCTGTCTGTCCTTAGGTCCGAAATTAGAAATCGGGGGCCTATAGGAGCGGCCGCGTGGTCTAGTGGAAAGAGCCGGGGCGTGGGAATCAGAGGTCCTGGGTTCCGATCCCGGCTCCACCACTTGCCTGCTCTGTGGCTTTAGGCGATTCACTTGATCGACCCATCAGTGGTATTTAATAATTACTCAGAATAATTGTGGTACCTGTTCAGCGCTTGCTATGCGCCAGACGCTGTACTGAGCGCTGGGGTAGATATGAGGTAACTGGGTTGTGTACAATCTCTCTCCCACATAGGGTTCACAGTCTTAATCCCCGTTTTCCAGATGAGGGAACTGAGGCCCAGAGAACGAAGCGACTTGCCCAAGGTCACACAGCAGACGGGGGCGGAGCCGGGATTAGAACCCAGGTCCTTCTGACTCCCAGCCCCTTGCTCTACCCATTAGGCCACGCTGCTTCTCCGTGGTATTTATTGAGCGGGAGAATACAACAGAGTTGGTGGACACATTTCCTAGCCACTGTGGAACTTCTCCGTTGCCCCGGTTTTCTCATCTGTAAAATGGGGATTCAGTAGCTGTTCTAATAATAATAATAATGTTGGTATCTGTTAAGCGCTTACTATGTGCAGAGCACTGTTCTAAGCGCTGGGGTAGACACAGGGGAATCAGGTTGTCCCACGTGGGGCTCACAGTCAATCCCCATTTTACAGATTCGTGAACTGAGGCACAGAGAAGCGAAGTGACTTTCCCACAGTCACACAGCTGACAAGTGGCAGAGCTGGGATTCGAACTCATGACCTCTGACTCCAAAGCCCGTGCTCTTTCCACTGAGCCACACGGCTTCTCTCCCACCTTCTCAGACTGAGCCCCATTTGGCACGGGGATTGGGTCGACCTAATTATCTTGAGACCGTCCCAGCCCTTACCACAGGGCTTGGAATATAGTAAGTGCTCAACAGATAGAATAATAATAATAATAAGAGGATAAATAGGAATTAAATACCAATTCTCCCTCCTATGTAGACTGTGAGCCCATGTGGCACAGAGACCCTATCCGGCCTGATTATCTTGAATCTACCCAAGATCATAAAGCAGTACTTCAGGCATAGTAAGTGCTTCACGCAGCACTTAGTACAGTGCTCTGCACACAGTAAGCGCTCAATGAATACCATTGAATGAATGAATGAATAAGGAAGGACATGATCCAGGAGCAGAAAAAAGAGATTTGGCGGGGGACAAAGAAGAGGAGAAATGAAACTTATCAACAGCGTGGTTAGGTTGTGGACTTGCCTGTGATAGTTTCGATGCTCAGAAATTAAAACTCCATCAGATCGGTTGCCTGGGAACCTGGGCCGTTGTGACCCTCTGCCTCCTAGCAAAAATCCTTCTAACTGGGGCCCAAGCAGGAGTGCTGTTTCTGCCACTTGGCGGTTTTTTGTTTCGTTTTGTTTTTTAAAGAAGAAAAATGTCCCTCTTACAAAAGTGATGACTCGAATTAATTCGCGACCATGGCAGAGGCACTTATTTGAGTGCGTGGATGTCTGAATCAATATCTCTGCCATCATTCGGAGGGAAAATGGCTGTTTCAAGTTTTCAGTATCATTTCTGCCTTTCACGGTGTTCGTTTGAGTCTCGGGTGACGTTCCGATGGGATAAGCTCCGAGTACGTGTGTGTTTGTGTGTACAGTAGAATCTAAAAAGAAAGACTGCGTGCTCCTCTTATGAGATTTTACCATCAGTCTGAGCGTGACGTATTGTAATGCTTTTTACCTGAACAATAAATGACACATTCTCTTTGGAGATTTAAGCAACACGGTCGTTTCGGTGATGTTTAACGGCGGAAGGTGTTATGTGCAGGAAAAACTAACTTTCCAAACGATGCAAAGAAGTCATTTCATTTGCTCATTGCCTCCAGAAACATGTCAGCCTCTGGTTCCCTGGGAAAAGGCCTCGCATATCCACCTGCTCGGTTCATTCCACCTCTTACTTAGAGCTCTGGAGTAAGAGACGGTTCCCGATAAGAGTAATAATGTCCGCTCTTGCTGTTCCTTAAAAGAAAGAGATATGCTTTTATCCACGATAACGATACCATAGCTTTTCATGTGAGGATTCATACTCCTTCACCACAGAGGGAAGCAGCAAGGCCTAGCGGAAAGAGCGGTGGGACAGTGGTGGAAAGAGCACAGGCCTGGGAGTCAGAGGACCTGCGTTCTGATCCTGGCTCCGGCACTTGTCTGTGCTGTGTGATCTCGGGCAAATCACTTCACTTCTCTGGGCCTTAGTTCCCTCATCTGTAAAATGGGGATTGAGACCGTGAGCCCCACGTGGGACAGGGACCGTGTCCAACCCGATCTGCTTGTATCCACCCCAGCGCACAGGACAGTGCTAATCACTGGATTGGATTCAAACAAATCGGGTTGGACACGGGGCGGTCCCACAGGGGCTCCCACCTCAATTCTCATTTTACAGCTGAGGTATCTGACGCACTCCGCTCCTCTGCCGCCCACCTCCTCGCCGTCCCTCGGTCTCGCCTATCCCGCCGTCGACCCCTGGGTCACGTCCTCCCGCGGTCCCGGAACGCCCTCCCTCCTCACCTCCGCCAAACCGATTCTCTTTCCCTCTTCAAAACCTTACTTAAAAATCACCTCCTCCAAGAGGCCTTCCCAGACTGAGCTCCTCTTCCCCCTCTACTCCCTCTGCCATCCCCCCTTTACCTCTCCGCAGCTAAAGCCTCATTTTCCCCTTTTCCCTCTGCTCCTCCACCTCTCCCTTCCCATCCCCACAGCACCGTACCCGTCCGCTCAACTGTATATATTTTCGTTACCCTATTTATTTTGTTAATGAATTGTACATCGCCTTGATTCTATTTAGTCGCCATTGTTTTTATGAGATGTTCTTCCCCTTGACGCTGTTTAGTGCCATTGTTCTTGTCTGTCCGTCTCCCCCGATTAGACTGTAAGCCCGTCAAACGGCAGGGACTGTCTCTATCTGTTGCCGACTTGTTCATCCCAAGTGCTTAGTACAGTGCTCTGCACATAGTAAGCGCTCAATAAATACTATTGAATGAATGAATGAATGAAGTGACATCCCCAAGGTCACACAGCAGACAAGCAGTGGCGCCAGGATTAGAACCCGTGCCATATGGCCGAGGCCCCTGGGACAGCTCGGTGTTCGGTGTGGTATTCCCACAAGACCAGGAGATGCTACATTTGGGAAATCCAGGAAAAGCTTCCACCAAACAGGGAATAGAACAGACCCCTGGGGAAGTTCCTTGTTTGATGAGGATGATAATAGTGCTTGTTAAGCGCTTACTATGTAATAATAATGTTGGTATTTGTTAAGCGCTTACTATGTGCAGAGCACTGTTCTAAGCGCTGGGGGAGTTACAGGGTCATCAGGTTGTCCCATGTGAGGCTCCCAGTTAATCCCCATATTACAGTTGGTATTTGTTAAGCGCTTACTATGTGCCGAGCACTGTTCTAAGCACTGGGGTAGACATAGGGGAATCAGGTTGTCCCACGTGGGGCTCACAGTCTTAATTCCCATTTTACAGATGAGAGAACTGAGGCACAGAGAAGTTAAGTGACTTGCCCACAGTCACACAGCCGACAAGTGGCAGAGCTGGGATTCAAACTCATGAGCCCTGACTCCAAAGCCCATGCTCTTTCCACTGAGCCACGCTGCTTCTCCTATTACAGATGAGGTAACTGAGGCACAGAGAAGTGAAGTGACTCGCCCACAGTCACACAGTTGACAAGTGGCAGAGCCGGGAGTCCAACCCATGACCTCTGACTCCGAAGCCCAGGCTCTTTCCATCGAGCCACGCTGCTTCGCAGAACATTGCACTAAATGATCAATCAATCAATGGTATTTATTGAGTACTTACTATGTGCAGACCACTGTGCTAAGCGCTTGGGAGAGTCCAGTACAACAGAATTAGCAGTCATGTACCCTGCCCATAACAAGCTTGCAGTCTGGAGGGGGATTATTTTAACACAAATAATTTATAATCTCTAATTTACAGATATGGACACAAGTCAGTCATTCGTGTTTGTTGAGCACTCACTGTGTGCAGAGCACTGTACTAAACACTTGGGTGAGTTCAGTATAACAACAGACACATTCCCTGAAGAGTCACATTGTCGTTGTGACAGTCATTTTTCCGAACCCTAATTTATGACAAAAGTTTAGCCCGAGTTTTTAATAATGACAAGAAATGCCGCTAATCCCATGGGGTAAGAATGGGAGGGCTGATTTAACAAAACCTTCATTGTCCTGGGTTACAATTAACAGATGATCTCGACACCAGGAAAATGGGAGAGAGATTTAAGGAACAGAGCGTTGGCCATAAACCCAGAATCGCCTTGCCATTTATCCGCACCAGACTCTCTCCGGGCTTTCTTTTTCGTAGAAGAAAGAACTTCTTCTAAGAAAGAACCGCCCCACTCACCTAATCCTAGAAAAGAATTTGCCACTGCCGATCGTTAGCACTCGGAAAACCTTTTTAATTTCCCCGCTGACAAAGATATTAACGTACAAAAACGTACGACGCTTCCCTTTGTCTGAAAGGCAGTTCAAAATCTGTGTTGTGACTACAGTTGACTGAAGCTCAATTACTGTAATAAATGTATTCCAAATTTCATCTCAATTGCATTTGCATTTTAATGAATGATTCTCACCTACTTGTCAATTTGGCAGCCAGACGAAAATTGATTAAGTTATTGTATAAACGGGGCATTCTCGGGCGGGAATTTTCCAGGCAAAATAATATTTACTCGGCGCTTTCGACGTGGAGCCGTGATTATTAATCGACTGTGTTTGACTTCCAGGGAAATTCAGCTGAGGGAATCTAAGGGCGTTTGGCATTTATGTACCATCAAGTCTTTCCTTTTCTCCCTCCAAATAAACTCGTCCGGGATCGTGACATCAATGGATGTGAATTTGGCAGTTGAAATACGCACCACACATCTCCAGTTCCGACCATTCCGGCCCGACCTGATTTATTTGCCGTTATTTAGAAACCGTAAGATCTGTTAGGTGATTTTTTTTTTTCCAGGTAGGCAATTTGCTTGGGCGAAGGTGAGGCTTCCTGAAATCCGATAGCGGGAAACGTTTGTGGTTCTTAATGCCATCCCAGTCAAAGCACGATTTGCTTTATAGCTCTATATTTCTTGAAGGCAGAGGCGGTAAAGTTGAAAAAAAGGATATATCGTACTCTCCCAAGCGTTCGGTGCAGTGCTCTGCATACGGTCAGCGCTCAATAAATACGATTGAGTGAATAAATGAATGAGGAGACGGCGCAGAGGCTCCAGCAGAAAAAAAATATGAAGACGTCGAAGAGCCCACTTTGGTGGCTGGTTTTGAAGTCAGTGGTTCCCTTCCCCCATGCGCAACGGGGAAAGTCAGTCAGTCAATCGTATTTATTGAGCACTTACTGTATGCAGAGCACTGTACTAAGCGCTTGGGAGACTACAACAATAAACAGACACATTCCCTGCCCACGATGAGCTTACAAGTCTACAGGGGGAGACCGACAGGAATAGAAATAAATAAATTACAGCTATGGACAGAAGTCGTGTGGGTCTGGGAGGGGGGATGGATAAGGGAATCATAATAATTATGTTGGTATTTGTTAAGCGCTTACTATGTGCAGAGCACTGTTCTAAGCGCTGGGGTAGATACAGGGTCATCAGGTTGTCCCACGTGAGGCTCACAGTTAATCCCCATTTGACAGATGAGGTAACTGAGGCACAGAGAAGCGAAGTGACTCGCCCACAGTCACACAGCTGACAAGTGGCAGAGCTGGGAGTCGAACCCATGACCTCTGACTCCCAAGCCCGGGCTCTTTCCACTGAGCCACGCTGCTTCCAAAGGAAGCGAGTCAGGGTGACGCAGAAGGGAGTGGGAGAAGAGAAAAGGAGGGCTTAGTCAGGGAAGGCCTCTCGGAGGACATGGGCCTTCGGATAAGGCTTCGAGGGACCAAGGAGTCACTGTCTGTCAGATTTGAGGAGGGAGGGAGTTCCAGGCCAGGAGCGAGACATGGGAGACACGGTCAGGAAAGAGCCCGGGCTTGGGAGTCAGAGGTCGTGGGTTCTAATTCCGTCTCTGCCACTTTGCTGTGTGACCTCGGGCAAGTCGCTTAACTTCTCTTTGCCTCAGTTACCTCTTCTGTCAAAATGGGGATTCAAAAATGTGAGCCCCACGTGGGAGATTCCGATTACCCCGTATCTGCCCTAGCGCTTAGAACAGTCCTCAGCACATAGTAAGCGCTTAACGGATACATTGTTATCATTAGATGGACGAGATGGAGGTACAGCAAGAAGGTTGGCATTAGAGGAGCGAAGTGTGCGGGCTGGGTTGGGGTAGGAGAGTAGCGAGGTGAGGTAGGAGGGGGCGAGGTGATGGACTGCTTTAAAATCAGTGGTGAGGAACGTAATTACATAGGCCCATTCTCCTTCCCTAAATTGAATCGTGTGGCTCTACCTGCTGGGTGACCCTGGGCAAGTCACTTATCTTTTCTGTGCCTCAGCTGTAAAACGGGGATCCACTCCCTGTTCTTCCTCCTCCTTAGACTGTGAGCTCCCTATGGGACAGGGATTATGTCTGACCTGATTATTTGATATTAAGTGCAGAGCTTGGCACATAATAGCACAGTTATCATTATTCTCTCCTAAATATCATTCCCTCCGTTTTGTAAACGGTGAATCCTAGAGTGTTAGACTGGGAAAGGGTTTTCAGTAGATCATCTGGTCCAGAAGCCTGAATTTGGCAGGAAACCATCTAAGTCACTCGCTTTGATTCTAGTTAAAAATATGTCTACTGTTGGGGACTCCATAACCTCCTTTGAAAGTCTGATCGGATACTTCTGACAGGAAAGTCTTTGTGGGTCTAACCAAATTCTCTTGCTGCGATTAAGCTCCTCTCCTCGTGATTGTTCCTCTGAGATAGCCCTCCTCATAATAATTCTATTTTCCGTCCCTTTGACGGTGCTTGAAGGTTTTCCTGACCCCTCTCGAAACTTCTCTGCATCCTTTGAAAAGTATGCACCCTGAGTACACGTGATCTGACGTTATGATTTGATCTAAAGTTTTCTCTCTATTACCGCCCGATCCTCTCTGCATCAAGCAGCAACTCCTGCCCGTTGGCTTTAAAGCACTTTAAACCACGAGAAGCAGCGTGGCTCAGTGGAAAGAGCCCGGGCTTGGGAGGCAGAGGTCGTGCGTTCGAATCCCGGCTCTGCCACTTGTCAGTTGTGGGACTATGGGCAAGTCACTTAAGTTCTCTGTGCCTCAGTTACCTCATCTGTAAAATGGGGATTAACTGTGAGCTAATCACGCTCTTCATTCCTCTCAAGCCACGCTAACACATTCCTTCTTCCCTCACCCCATGCTGAGCACTGTTTCTTGCCCTCTATTCTTCCTGGAACTTCCACCCCCTTCACATCCTAACTATCCTATCGTATCCTATCCTATTCTATCCTAAAAAAAAACCCTCCCTTGACTCCACAGCTCTCTCCAGCTATCGCCCCATCTCCCTCCTATCATTCTTTCCAGACTCCTTGAGCAAGGGATTTACTCCCTTTATTCATAATCACAATAATAGTAATAATGTTGGCATTTGTTAAGCGCTTACTATGTGCAGAGCACGGTTCTAAGCGCTGGGGGAGATACAGGGGAATCAGGTCGTGCCACGTGAGGCTCACAGTGAATCCCCATTTTACAGATGAGGTAACTGAGGCCCAGAGAAGTGAAGTGACTTGCCCACAGTCACCCGGCTGACAAGTGGCAGAGCCGGGATTTGAACCCATGACCTCCGACTCCCAAACCCGGGCTCTTTCCACTGAGCCACGCTGCTTCTTCCCCCCTCCCCGCCCCTCACAGCCCCACAGCACTTATGTACAGATCTCTGATTCATTTATTTATGTTAATGTCTGTCTCCGCATCTCTAGACTGTCAGCTCATTGTAGTCAGGGACAGTGTCTTGTTCTATTGCTCCTTGTCCTCTCCCAACCGCTTAATACAGTGCTCTGCACACAGTAAGCGCTCAATGAATGCAGTTGACTGACGACTGCCTAACCACCGCACTCCCTATTCTCTGAGCCCTTCTCAAAACACTTCTTCAATAATAATAATAAGGGTGTTTGTTAAGAATAAGAATAGAGAAGCAGCGTGGCTCAGTGGAAAGAGGCCGGGCTTGGGAGTCAGAGGTCATGGGTTCGATTTCCGGCTCTGCCACTTGTCAGCTGTGTGACTGTGGGCGAGTCCCATCACTTCTCTGGGCCTCAGCTCCCTCATCTGCAAAATGGGCATTAAGCCCGTGAGCCTCACGTGGGACAACCTGATGACCTGTATCTCCCCCAGCGCTTAGAACAGTGCCCTGTACATAGTAAACGCTTAACAAATAGCAACATTATTATTATTATTAAGTGCTTACTATATGCCAAGCAGTCTACTAAGCACTGGGGTAGATACAAGAGAATCGGGATGGATACAGTCCCTGTCCCACGAGGGGCTCACACTCTTCACCCCCATTTTACAGATGAGGGAACTGAGGCCCCGAGAAGTGAAGTGACTTGCCCGAGGTCGCACGGCAGACAAGTGGCGGGGCCGGGATCAGAACCCAGATCCTTCTGACTGCCGGGCCCGGGCTCTAGCCACTAGGCCACACTGCTTCGACTCAGGTTCCGGGCCGTTTCTTCTCGCCGTTGCTTGGCGAAGCGAATCATTCTGATCCCCCGGGTCCCTGGCCACGTTCCTCACCGCGGAATCCGAACCCGGACCAATGCCGCTCCGGAACCAATGAGGGGAAGAAGCCAACTGAACCAATTCAAGAGGAGACACAGTTCCCTTCCCACCTCCGCCCCCACCCTGCAAATAGCTCTTTACACAAATAGCCCGGTAATCGACAGTAATGAGGAAGAAAATGAAAGGAAAGTGCATGGGAATTAAATGGGAATTTGCTCAAATATTAAGCATTTTCCAAAGTGCCTGACTAGCATCGGGGGAGCCCTTGAGCTCCGGCTGGAAGAACCGCGAGACGGCCAAATCTTCTCCGAAAGGGCTGGTGATCTTGCAGTGCCGGCTCTGTTCCGCAGGGCCCTAATAATGAGAATCATAACTGCGGTCTCGGTTAAGCGCTTACTACGTACCGGGCACCGTACTAAACGTTGGGGTGGATACGAGCACGGCTCGGTGGAAAGAGCACGGGTTTAGGAGTCAGAGGTCACGGGTTCTAATCCCGGCTCCGCCACTTGTCAGCTGTGTGACTTTGGGCAAGTCACTTCACTTCTCTGGGCCTCCGTGACCTCATCCGGAAAATGGGGATTAAGACTGTGAGCCCTGCGTGGGACCTGATGACCCTGTATCTACCCCAGCGCTTAGAATAGTGCTCGGCACACAGTAAGCGCTTAACAAATACCAACATTATCATTATTATTATTCGGGTTGGGCGCGGTCCCTGTCCCACGTGGGGCTCACGGTCTCAATCCCCATTTTACAGATGAGGTCACGGAGGCCCAGAGAAGTGACTTGCCCAAGATCGCACAGCAGACGAGAGTGGGAGCCCCATGTGGGACAGGGACTGTGTCCAACTTAACTTGAATCTACCACAGCACTTAAAACAGTGCTTGGCACATAGTAAACACTTAACAAGTACCATTATTATTATTATTATTATTATTAAGTGGAGGAGCCGGGATTAGAACCAATGGCCTATTAATAATGTTGGTATTCGTTAAGCGCTTACTATGTGCCGAGCACTGTTCTAAGCGCTGGGGGAGATACAGGGTCATCAGGTCGTCCCACGTGAGGCTCACAGTTAATCCCCATTTTCCAGATGAGGGAACTGAGGCCCAGAGAAGGGAAGTGACTCGCCCACAGTCACACAGCTGACAAGTGGCAGAGCCGGGATTTGAACTCATGACCTCTGACTCCCAAGCCCGGGCTCTTTCCACTGAGCCACGCTGCTTCTCATTATTCTCATGCTTCTCTATTATTAAGTAGAGGAGCCGGGATTAGAACCCATGACCTTCTGACTCCCAGGCCAGTGCTGTACCCACTACGCCAAGGTGCTACTCTGTGCCCAGTAGACTTTAAGCTTCTTGAGGGCAGGGATCATGTCTCTGTTGACTCTCCTACATTCTCCCAAGTGAATAATAATAATAATAATAATGTTGGTATTTGTTAAGCGCTTACTATGTGGAGAGCACTGTTCTAAGCACTGGGGGAGACACAGGGGAATCAGGTTGTCCCACGTGGGGCTCAGTCTTTAATCCCCATTTTACAGATGAGGTAACTGAGGCGCAGAGAAGTTAAGTGACTTGCCCACAGTCACACAGCTGACAAGTGGCCGAGCCGGGATTCGAACCCATGACCTCTGACTCCAAAGTGCTTAGTACAGTGCTCTGCGCACAGTAGGCTGTAAAACTCCTCGAGATCAGGAGTCATGTTCACTAACTCTGCTGTAGTGTACACTCTCCCGCATTCTCAGGACAGAGCTCTGCACACAGCAGATCAAATACAGAGAAAATGGCTACCAATTCTACTGTAATAATAATAATAATAATAACGATATTTGTTAAGCACTTACTTTGTGCCAAGCGCTGTACTAAGCGCTGGGGCGGATAGAGAAGCAGCATGGCTCAGTGGAAAGAGCACGGGTTTGGGAGTCAGAGGTCACTGGTTCTAATCCCGGCTCCGCCGCTAGTCAGCTGTGTGACCTTAACTTCTCTGTGCCTCACTTACCTCATCTGTCAAATGGGGATTCAAAAACTGTGAGCCCCACCTGGGACAACCTGATCACCTTGTATCCCCCAGCGCTTAGAACAGAGCTTTGCACATAGTAAGCGCTTAACAACTACCACAATTTATTTTTTATTTTTTACAAGCAAATCGGGTTAATCTCCCAGGCACTTAAGGACAGTGCTCTGCTTTCGGTAAAGTCTCAAGCATGTCGTAGTGGATAGAGCAGGAGCCTGGGAGTCAGAAGGTCATGGGTTCGAATCCCGGCTCTGCCACCTGTCAGCTGTGTGACTGTGGGCAAGTCACTTAACGTCTCTGTGCCTCAGTTACCTCATCTGTAAAATGGGGATGAAGACTGTGAGCCTCACGTGGGGCAATCTGATGACCCTGTATCTACCCCAGCGCTTAGAACAGTGCTCTGCACATAGTAAGCGCTTGATAAATACCAACATTATTACTTCACTTCTCTATGCTCCGGTGACAGTTGAGAAATGAATCCCGGCTCTGCCAGTCTGCTTGCTGTGTGACCTTGGGTAGGTCACTTCACCGCTCCGTGCCTCAGTTTCCTCAACTTTAAAAGGGGATTCAATACCTGTTCTCCCTCCTACTTAGACTGTGAGCCCCATACAGGACAGGGACCGTGTCCGACCTAATTCAGTTGTCCGACCTAATTAACTAGAGCGGTGTTAGACACATAGTCTAAGGAGAAACAGCTCGGCTCAGTGGAAAAAGCATGGGTTTGGGAGCCAGAGGCCGTGAGTTCTAATCCCGACTCCACCACTTTTCAGCTGTGTCATTTCTCTGTGCCTCAGAGACCTCATCTGTAAAATGGGGATTAAGACTGTGAGCCCCAGGTGGGACAACCTCATAACCCTGTATCTCCCCCAGCGCTTAGAACAGTGCTCGGCACATAGTAAGCGCTTAACAAATACCAAAGTTATTATTATAGTAAGTGCTTAACAAATACCATAAAAAGGGGGGAAAAGAACTTAAGCTGCATCATGCAACTTGGTCAGATACAGAGGTGAAGACGTTCGGTCCTGTTAGAAAACAACTAGAAAACAACTTAGAAAATGGATGAGTCTCCCCCTCTGGACTGTAAGGTCATTGGGGGCAGGGAATGTATCCATTTATTCATTCAATTCAATAGTATTTATTGAGCGCTTACTATGTGCAGAGCACTGTACTAAGCGCTTGGAATGAACAAGTCGGCAACAGATAGAGACGGTCCCTGCCGTTTGACGGGCTTACGGTCTAATCGGGGGAGACGGACGGACGAGAACGATGGCGATAAATAGAGTCATTTATTATTATATTGTACTCTCCCATGAGCGACTACAGTGCTCTGTACACAATAAGCGCTCAGTAAACATGGATGGATGGGTGGATGGATGGATGGATGGATGGATGGATGGATGGATGGATGGATGGATGGATGGATGGATGGATGGGTGGGTGGATGAAATGGATCTACTTTCTCATTCTAAAGAAAGCCCACAAGACTAATCCTGCGACTTTATCCATTTCCCCTCTGAGCTTCAACTTCTCTTCTCCTCCGGTCACCCCTGCCATCTCAAATGGACACCACCTTGGTTTCCTTTCCCCGGCCCCTGAAGGGCAGAATGCCCTTCCTTCTGTCTCCTGGGCCCTGACAGAATTCACTGACAGCCTTCTGCTTACCCCACTGGAATCGCGGTGACAGAAAATAGAAATCAGCCTCAAAGAGGAAGCTTGAGGGCATTAACTGCCAGCCTAAGCCAGTCATCTCCAGAAAGACCCCGTGCCCCAAAGGGAGCTTCTAATGCTCGTCGAGGAGACGAGGAGCCTACGGTGTTTCCGAGGCGGGGCCGTCGGGGAGAGAAGTTAACTTGGACATCAAAATCGATCGATCGGTCGTGTTTGTTGAGCTCTTACTATTAGCAGAGCGCGGCGCTTAACTAACCACCTTTAGCTGGGAAGCAGGGTCAGACTAAATCCTGCCCAGAGGCCAAGCACATTTCCTCGGTGGGCCAACTGAGGGAACCCACTGGGCCACACTCTTATGGAAAGAGCCCGGGCCTGGGAATTCTCAGAGGACCTGGGTTCTAATCCCGACTCCGCCACTTGTCCGCTGTGTGACCTTGGACAAATCACTAACCGTCTCTGGGCCTCGGTTTCCTCCTCTGTAAAATGGGGATTCACTAACTGTTCGCCCTCCTACTTGAACTGCGGAACAGGGACTGCATCTATCCTGATTAATCTGTATCTATCCCACTGCTCAGAACGGTGCTTGAGACGTAGGGAGCGCTTAAAGAATTCTATTATTATTGCAATTATCGTTATTGTTTAACAGGGATTGGGGGAGGGCTGGAGCAAGGCAGGAAGCTGCCAAGACTCCACTTCCTGGCTCATTTTGGGCAGGGAGCACTTCTGCTACTTCTGTTGGGTTGTACTCTCCCAAGTGTGTAGTACAGTGCTCTGCATGTAGTAAGTGCTCAATAAATACCAGCGATTGATGGATTTGTTGGAACCGAGCGGGAGATTACCCAGGCTTTCGGGTACAAGTCCTGATGCATCTGGGATAATCCCACCCTGATAATGGCACAGTTATATAGGCTCAAAAACATCGTGGGACGTAGCATGACAATGGAAAGAGCCTGGGCCTGGGAGTCAGAGGACCTGGGTTCTAATCCCAGATCTTCTACTTGCCTGCAGTGTGACTTTGATCAAGTCCCATCCCTTCACTGACCCTCAATTTCCTCACCTGTCAAATAATAATGTTGGTATTTGTTAAGCGCTCACTGTGTGCAGAGCACCGTTCTAAGCGCTGGGGGAGATACAGGGTCATCAGGTGGTCCCACGTGAGGCTCAGAGTTAATCTCCATTTTACAGATGAGGGGACTGAGGCACAGAGAAGTGAAGTGACTTGCCCACAGTCACACAGCTGACAAGTGGCAGAGCGGGGATTCGAACCCATGACCTCTGACTCCCAAGCCCGGGCTCTTTCCACCGAGCTGCACACCCCTTACCCATTCCCCCTCCTACTTGGACCGTGAGCTCCGTGTGGGACAGGGAACTGTGTCCGACCTCGATGATTCTGCATTTACCCCAGCGCTTAACACTTAACAAACACCATACTTACGATAAAACATTCTCTTTCCTCGGTAGGCAGATGATCAACTCGGTGAAGCAAGGCCAAGGATATTTCACCATCCTGAAGAAGGAAAACGCAAAGAGAAAGAAAATATTGCAAATTAAAAAGGAAGAGGAGGGGAGAACCTTGTTTCGACATCCTAGAGAGGATTTGGACGATAAGTCTCGAGAAGACTTTCTGAAGTAAGTCTACTTCCAACCAGAACTGCTAATGTTCATTATTATTATTATTGATGTTGTTATTATATTTGTTAAGCACTTAGTGTGTACCACGCTATATTTATTATAGTTGTTCATCTGTGTCAAGATTATTATTATTATATTTGTTAAGCACTTACTGTGTGTCAAGCAGTGTTCTAAGCACTGGGGTAGATACGAGTTAATCAGGTTGGACACGGTCCCTGTCCCACATGGGGATATCAACCGATCAGTGGTATTTATTAGACACTTACTCTGTGCAGAGCACTGTACTAAGCACTTGGGAGAGTAGAATACAAAAGAGTTGGTAAGGTACAATCCCTGCCCACAGTGAGTTTACAGTCTAGAGGGAGAGATGGGAATTAATATAAATAGATTATTGATATGATGATAATAATCATTATTATTACGGTATTTGATAAGCACCTACTATGTGCCAGGCACCGTTCTATGCACTGTAATGGATACAAGCAAATCGGGTTGGACACAGTCCCTGTCACTCATTCATTCATTCATTCAATAGTATTTATTGAGCACTTACTGTGTGCATTCATTCATTCATTCAATAGTATTTATTGAGCGCTTACTATGTGCAGAGCACTGTACTAAGCGCTTGGAATGTACAAATCGGTAACAGATAGAGACGGTCCCTGCCCTTTGACGGGCTGAGGGTCTAATCGGGGGAGACGGACGGACAAGAACGGTGGCGATAGATAGAATCGAGGGGTAGAACATCTCATTAAAAGAAAAACGAATAAATAGAATCGAGGTGATGGCCATCTCATTAACACAATAATGAGCCCATAGGGGGCTCACAGTCTCAATCCCCCTTTTACAGATGAGGTAACTGAGGCCCAGAGAATTGAAGGGATTTGCCCAAGGTCACACAGCAGACAAGTGGCAGAGCCGGGATTAGAGCCCATGACCTTCTGACTCCCACGCCCGTGTCCTACCCACTCCACTCCACTGCTTCCCACGTACGTGTACGTAAGTGCTGTGGGGCTGAGGGGTGAATACCAAGTTGCGGAGATGACGCAAAAGGGAGATAGGATTTTAGTAAGGTTTTGAAGATGGGGAGAGAGGGGGTCCGGTGGGTAGGAAATTGGGGGTCGGGGGGAATTCCAGGCCAGAAGAGGGTTTAATAATAAGGTTGGTATTTGTTAAGCGCTTACTATGTGCAGAGCACTGTCCTAAGCGCTGGGGCGGGATACAGGGTAATCAGGTTGTCCCACGTGAGGCTCACAGTCTGAATCCCCATTTTACAGATGAGGGAACTGAGGCACAGAGGCTTACAGTCCGGATGGGGAGACTCATCCGTTTTCTAAGTTGTTTTCTAGTTGTTTTCTAACAGCACTGAACTTCTTCACCTCTGTATCTGACCAAGTTGCGTTATGCAGCTTGGTTTTTTTCTCCCTTTTTTATGGTATTTGTGAAGCGCTTACTATGCGCCAAGCACTGTTCTAAGCGCTGGGTAGATACAAGGTTATGAGGTTGTCATGCTGCTGGAACCAGTTGGAGAGACCAGCCTGACCCCAGCATGGCTCAGTGGAAAGAGCCTGGGCTTTGGAGTCAGAGGTCATGGGTTCGAATCCCGGCTCTGCCACCTGTCAGCTGTGTGACTGTGGGCAAGTCACTTCACTTCTCTGTGCCTCAGTTCCCTCATCTGTAAAATGGGGATTAAGACTGTGAGCCCCACGTGGGACAACCTGATTCCTATGTGTCCCCCCCAGCGCTTAGAACAGTGCTCGGCACATAGTAAGCGCTTAACAAATACCAACATTATTATTATTATTGTTATTATGTGGGGAAGTTAGGCAAGGAATTGGCTTTATCTTGTATCTAACCCTGCACTTAGTACAGTGCCTGGCACATAGTAAGCACTTAAACAAGAAGCACCAAGAAGCAGCTTGGCCTAGTGGAAAGAGCACCGGCCCGGGGGGGGGGGTCAAAGGACCTGGATTCTAAACCCGATCTGCCCGTTGTCTGCTGTGGGACTTTGGACAGGTCTCTGTGCCTCAGTTCCCTCATCTGTAAAATGGGGATTAAAACTATAAACCCGACGTTGGAGAGGGACTGTGTTCCAACCTGATGATGTGGTATCTATCCCACTGCTTATTACAGTGGCCGGAGCATAGTAAGCGCTTAAATGCCATTAAGGAAAACAATAGAGGAAAAAGGTTAGGTAGGAGAGGAAAGCTGTCTAGACTGTAAGCTCACTGTGGGCAGGGAATTTGTTTATTGCAGCATGGCTCACTGGAAAGAGCACGGGCTTTGGAGTCAGAGGTCATGGGTTCGAACCCCGGCTCGGCCACTTGTCAACTGTGTGACTTTGGGCAAGTCACTTAACTTCTCGGTGCCTCAGTGACCTCATCTGTAAAATGGGCATTAAGACGGTGAGCCCACGTGGGACAACCTGATTCCCCTGTGTCCACCCCGGCGCTTAGAATAGTGCTCGGCACTTAGTAAGCGCTTAACAAATACCAACGTGAAGATTATTATTATTATTTATTGTTGTTCTGTACTCTCCCAGGCACTTAGCACAGTGCTCTGCACACAGTAAGCGCTCAGTAAATATGACTGACTGATTGGGCGTCTTAAAGGAGGTGGTCAGGAGGTTCACTTTCTGATTGATTGGCCCATGAGGCTCCACAGTTGACAGCCAATGGTCAGGGCGACTGGTGACCTGTCTGTTATTGAGCACCCGCAGACTCTGTACTAAGTACTTCAGAGAGTACAATATATCAATAAACGGACACTGAATTCGACGGAATTAGAACTCGGGTCCTCGGACTCCCAGGCCCCTTTGTCTTTCCACTGGGCCACGCTGCTTCAGAAGCTGAAATGAACCCGTCAGTCAGGGTGGCACGCAGACTCGAGAATTCTTCGGGTGACCTTGTGGGGCTGCTGGGGATCTATTTCAGCCTAACAGACCTTTCTCAAAACCACGTCAACTACATTTCTCAAAACTAGATCAGCTCTTCGACGGTAATCAGGTCCTGAGGAGCGGGCTTGCGCTGTGAGGAATCGTGGCCGTATCTGCCGCTTCCACTGAAAAATTCCCTTGAGAATAACAGCAGCTCTGGTAGAGGGAAGACCAAAGCCGATTAGCGGTAATTCCGGCTCAGCAACTAGTCATTTTGTTGTTGGTTTTTTTAGTGGAATTTGTTAATCGCTTACTATGTGTCCAACACTGTTTTAAGGTGCTGAGGTAGAGATAATAATAATAATGTTGGTATGTGGTAAGCGCTATGTGTCGAGCACTATTCTAAGCGCTGGAGTAGATACAAGCTAATCGTGTTGTCCCACGTGGGGCTCACAGTCTTAATCTCCATTTTATAGATGAGGTGACGATATGGCGACGGTATTCGCTTTAGCAAGTACCATGGACTGCCTGAAAAACAAACAAATGGATATTGGAGCAAATTAAACCAAAGTGGTCTTTGGAAGGCCAAATGACTCGACTTAGAGGAGCATATTTTGGACCCATCATCGGGAGGACTGATTCTCTGGAGAAGACACTAATGCTAGGAAAAGGCAGACCTGCACTTCGATGGCTAGAGACCATGACAGTGATAACGGAAGAACCCTTAGAAAGGTTGCAGATTGCGGCGGAGGTCAGAACGTTCTGGAGAAAGTATATCCATGGAGTCACTAAGAATTGGAAAAGACTCGACGGCACTTGATAATAATAATGCTAGATACAAGTGAATTAGGTTGGACACAGTCCCTGTCCCACGTGGGGCTCACGGTCTAAGAGGGAGAAGAGGAGAACCGAGGCACCTAGACGTGAAGTGACCTGCCCAAGGTCACACAGCAACTGGAACGGGTCTCCTCATTATGATCTCGGTCAGGAGACCCCAGACTTGAACCTTGGCCTCTAGTCACACGGGAGACTCGGTCACCAACAACACTTGTCCGAGGAGTCTCCAGTCACAGGATGTGAGAACTGACCTGTTTTTTGTCAAATTGTTTTGGGGAGTAGGTTATTCATTTATCGAATAGGATGATGATGTTGTCTTGTTTTGTTCTGTTTTGCTTTGCTTTGCTGTCTGTCTTCCCCGTTTAGACTGTGAGCCCGTCACTGGGCAGGGATTGTCTCCACTTGTCAGCTGTGTGACTGTGGGCAAGTCACTTCACTTCTCTGTGCCTCAGTTCCCTCATCTGTAAAATGGGGATGAAGACTGTGAGCCCCACGTGGGACGACCCGATTCCCCTGGGTCTGGATTCCCCAGCGCTTAGAACGGTGCTCTGCACATAGTAAGCGCTTAACAAATACCAACATTATTATTATTATTATCTGTTGCCAAATTGTCCATTCCAAGCACTTAGTACAGTCCTCTGCCCATAGTAAGTTCTCAATAAATACTATTGAATGAATGAACTGATAGAGCCGGGAGTAGAACCCAGGTCCTCTGACTCCCAGGCCCAGGCTCTATCCGCTAGGCCACGCTGCTTCTCTAAATTTTAAATTACAAATTCTAGTTTTTCATCTTTCTCTGCATTACACAAACAAACCCCAGGTCTCTTCTAAATCTGAATTGACAGGGCCTGAGAATTCTTCAGATTCAAGAAACTTTTATCTGCCGAAAGAGAATCAAGGATGTCCCAGATTTTTTGTCCATAAGCGATCTTTCATTCTGTGTACACTGACCTGGTTCTGTAGCTGCAGATTCAGCTGAAATGGTGAAAGAATGACAGATATACTTTACTTGATCTTTATGGTTCAGGGAGAACAGATAACTGTAGGGTGAGAAATTCAAGAGTTAATTTCTGGGAGTTTTAACCCATCGGAGAGTTTCATTTCTGGGAAGCAGCGGTGGCCTAGTGGAGCACTCACGGGCCCGAGAGCCAGAGGAACTGGGTTCTAATTCCGGCTCCGCCACTTGTCTGCTGTGTAAACTTGGACAGGTCACTTCACTTCTCGGTGCCTCAGCTCCCTCATCTGTGAAATGGGGATTCGATACCTGTTCTCCCTCCTACTTAGACTGTGAGCCCCATGTGGGGCCTGATTATCTTCTATCTACCCCAGCTTTAAGAACGGTGCTTGGCACATAGGAAGCGCTTAACCAGTACGATAATTATTCGTTATTAACAGTTCTTGACACATAGGATATAAGAAATGCTATAATAATAAGAACAAGACATTAATTAATGTTGGTATTTGGTAAGCGCTTACTAGGTGCAGAGCACTGTTCTAAGCGCTGGGGTAGATACAGGGTCATCGGGTTGTCCCACGTGAGGCTCACGGTTAATCCCCGTTTTACAGATGAGGGAACTGAGGCCCAGAGAAATTAAGTGACTCGCCCACAGTCACCCAGCTGACCAGTGGCAGAGCCGGGAGTCGAACCCACGACCTCTGACTCCCAAGCCCAGGCTCTTTCCACTAAGCCATGCAGCTTCTCAATAAATGATTGTCCCCATGTGGGACAGGGACTGTGTCCAACCTGATTAACTTATATCTACCCCAGTGCTTAGAACAGTGCTTGGCACATAGTAAGCATTTAACAAGTACAATAATAATAATAATTCAAAGCACAGTGAAGGTCACATCTTCTCCCTGACGCCTTCCCCGATGAAGCTCTCTTTTCCCTGGCTCGCTCTTCCTGATTGGTTTGGATCTACCCCAGCACTTAGAGCACTGCTTGATAAATAGTAAGCACTTAACAAGCAGCGTGGCTCAGTGGAAAGAGCCCGGGCTTGGGAGTCAGAGGTCATGGGTTCGAATCCCTGCTCTGCCACGCGTCACCTGTGTGACTGTGGGCAAGTCACTTCACTTCTCGGTGCCTCAGTGACCTCATCTGTCAAATGGGGATTAAGACTGTGAGCCTCACATGGGACAACCTGATGACCCTGTATCTACCCCAGCGCTTAGAGCAGTGCTCTGCACATAGTAAGTGCTTAACAAATATCAACATGATTATTATTATTCTAGGTCATAAAAATTAGAAAAAAATAAAATAAACCACACTGGGACAGTAGACGGCTATAAATTCAGGGTTTTGTTCTTCTTCTGCAACTTTTCAGTGGTGTTTTTAGTTTCTTTCTGACAGGAGAGACGGTGAAGAGGAAAAGGGAGGTGGAGAAGGACAGAGTGATGAGACCTTTCACCCCGGTGCACTCCAGTTTGGTCGCCCCAGATTTGCCGGAAGCTCGCGTGTACGTTTCCAGAGATTCTCCCCTCAATCGGCTCGCCCCCTCCTACCTCACCTCACTTATCCCCTCCCTCACACTCCGCTCCTCCAGTGCCAGCTTACTTACCGTGCCCCGGTCTCATCTTTCTCGCCACTGACTCCTTTCCCACGTCCTCCCCCAAGCCTCGAACTCCCTCCCTTTCCATCTAAGCCGGATCACCACTCTCTCTACCTTAGAGAAGGAACATGGCATAGTGGCTAGAGCCCGGGCCTGGGTGTCAGAAGGACCTGGGTTCTAATCCCAGCTCCGCCATCTGTCAGCTGGGTGACTTTGGGCAAGTCACTTCACTTCTCTGGACCTCAGTTATCTCATCTGGAAAATGGGGATTAAGAGTGTGAGCCCCTAAGGGACAGGGACTGTGTCCAACCTGACTAACTTGTATGTACCTCAAGGTTTAGAATGGTGCTTGGCACACCGTAAGTGCTTAACAAGTATTTTAATAATTATAATAGTAATTCAAAGCCCAATTAAGGTCACACCTTCTCCTTGACGCCTTTCCCGATGAAGCCTTCTTTTCCCTGCCGCTTCTCCTACGCACTTGAATCTGGGACTTTCAAACGTTCACAGATCCAAGTGTGACCTTTGGACATCTGATATTGCCCCACCCCCTATCCCACAGCCCTTATGTACATATATTTAAATGATTTATTATAAATGACCTATTTATTCATACTAATATCCGTCTCCTCCTCTACGCTGTAAGGTCAGGGAATTGGCCTGCTAGTTCTGTTGTCTGTACTCTCCCAAACGTTTCCCCTCTTTAGAATAACAAATCTAGAATGGTGTGATCTCTTTTTATGCTTAAAGACGAAATGAACATCATTTGGTGGTCCTTTTATAAAGGGGAGTGACATTTATCTCTGGTATCTTTGTGTATTAGCTGCCTCTTTAGGCAACGTGATGCATTAAAGTCTGTCTTTCTCAAATTAGTTGGCTGCATACCTGACTCACAACTTATTCTCTTCCCCTCTTCAAAGCCCTACTTAGAGCTCACCTCCTCCAAGAAGCCTTCTCTGACTGAGCTTCCCCTTTTCCCTCTGCTCTCTCTGCTGCCCCTCCACCCCCCCCTCAGCTAAGCCCCCTTTTCCCCCCTTTCCCTCCGCTCCTCCTCCTCTCTCTCCCCCTCCCCTCAGCGCTGTGCTCGTCCGCTCAATTGTATATATTTTTTATTACCCTATTTATTTTGTTAATGAGATGTACATCACATTGATTCTATTTATTGCTATTGTTTTAATGAGATGCACATCCCCTTGATTCTATTTATTGCTATTGTTTTTGTCTGTCCGTCTCCCCCGATTAGACCGTAAGCCCGTCAGTGGGCAGGGACTGTCTCTATCTGTTGCCGTTTTGTCCATTCCAAGCGCTTAGTACAGTGCTCTGCACATAGTAAGCGCTCAATAAATACTATTGAATGAATGAACAGTGCTCTGCGCATAGTAAGAGCTCAGTAAATACCACTGATTGATTGACTGATTGGTGGTTGGGCCAGTTTACCAACTGGCGTCCTCGTGGCGGGGCTCCACCTGCTAATAACCGTGGAACTTGTTAAGCGTTTACTTTGTGCCAAACACTGTACTGAGCGTAGGGGTAGACACTAGTTAATCAGCTCCAAACGGAACTTTTTTGTCTTGTCTTATGCTGTCGAGTCGTCTCCGACCCACAGCGACGTCACGGACGCAGCTCTCCCAGAACGGCCGCTCTTCATCTGCGGTCGTTCCGGTAGCGGATCCAGAGAATTTTCTCGGTAAATATCTGGAAGAGGTTTACCATCGCCTCCTTCCGTGCAGTCAAACTGAGTCTCTGCCCTCGACTCTCTCTCCCGGGTCGCCGCCGCCCAGCACGGGGGAGTTTTGACTCATAGAAGATGGCCTGCCGCTCGCTAGCCGCTGCCCAAGCTAGAAACGGAATGGACGGGCCTCTGCTTGACCCTCCCTCCAGGAGCTGAGACTGGTAGAGGACTGGAAACTCTTCAAGTGCCATCTTGAGAGGGGAACATTCATTCATTCAATCGTATTTATCGAGCGCTTACAGCATGGCTCAGTGGAAAGAGCCCGGGTCATGGGTTCAAATTCCGACTCCGCCGCTTGTCAGCTGTGTGACCGTGGGGGAGTCACTTCACTTCTCTGGGCCTCAGTGACCTCATCTGTAAAATGGGGACGAAGACTGTGAGCCTCCCGTGGGGCAACCCGATTACCCTGTGTCTACCCCAGCGCTTAGAACGGTGCTCTGCTCATAGTAAGTGCTTAACAAATACCAACATTATTATTATTACTGTGTGCAGAGCACTGTACTAAGCACTTGGAAGGTACAATCCGGCAACAGAAATGAGACACACTCTAAATAAAAGGGAGAACAGGTTTGGAATCCATTTTGCATATGAGGGAACTGAGGCCCAGAGAAGTGAAGTGGTGGGCCTCACGGTCCGCCAACAGACAGATGCAGCGTCACGATTTGAATCCAGGTCCTCTGGCTCCCGGGCCTGCAGTGTTCCACTAGACCACGCTGCTTCTCCAGTGACTAATGTCTCAAGACTCAGGATTTCCCAGTTCTGCAGGCAGGGATAGGCAAATACAGAAAGCAGCAGCAGAATTGTCAGATGCAGTGAAACAGCGTGGCCTAGTGGATAGAGCCCGGGCTTGGGAGTCAGAAGGATGTGGGTTCTAATTCCAGTCAGCCACTTGTCTGCTGGGTGATCTTGAGCAAGTCACTTCACTTCTCTGGGCCTCAGTTCCCTCATCTGTAAAATGGGGATGAAGACTGTGAGCCCTATGTGGGACAGGGACTGTGTCTAGTAATAATGATGATGATGATGGTATTGGTTAAGCGCTTACTATGTACCAAGCACTGTTCAAAGCTCTGGGTTCGATACAAGGTCATCAGGTTGTCCCACGCGGGGCTCGCAGTCCTAATCCCCATTTTACAGATGAGGTCACTGAGGCCCAGAGAAGCTAAGTGACTTGCCCAAAGTCACACAGCTGATAAGTGGCAGAGCCGGAGTTAGAACCCACGACCTCTGACTCCCAACCCCGGGCTCTTGCCACTGTCTTGTATCACTTGGTACAGTGCCTAGCACGTAGAACACACAACAAATTCCAGAAAAAGAAAAGCAGGCGGCGAGTTAGGGTCAAGAGCTTTTTTTTCCCAGAGAATCAATCGATCGATCATATTTACTGAGGGCTTATTGTGTGCAGAGCACTTTAATAAGCGCTCCGGAGAGGGCAGTATAACAATATACCAGGCACATTCCCTCTGGAATCTCTTCCCACCGCAGACCTAATGCCAGGGGGGAAATATGATCAGATTAACACTGGATGGTTACCAGGTAGCCAATCACACCTGACGGCTGTTTCCCAGTTATATTGGTTCGGTGCACAGCTGCTTATTCATAATAATAATTGGGGTAGGCCCTCAGCGCTTAAATTGCGCAAAGCCCCGCGATAGATTCAAGATAGTCCCACCCAGTCCCTGCCTCGCATGGGACTGTCGGTCTCAAGGGGAGAGAGATCAGGGATCGAGTCCCCATTTTTTAAACCGAGGCCTAGAGCAGTAAAGTGACTTGGCCAGGGTCACACAGCAGGCGAGTGGTAGAGCAGGGACTAGAACCCAGGGCCTCCGACAAGCAAGACAGTGCTCTCTCCATTAGGCCGCGCTGCCACTTCTGGGAGAGTAGATCTTTGGAAGAAGCTCCTTTCAGAGAGCACCAATTTCAGGCTGATCATTCATCCTTTCCCTTTAGCAGACACGGAATATTCACCAGCGGCTCCTCGGCGGCTACCCCGAGAGGCAGGCACGACGATAATAATAATAATATTCATTCATTCATTTGATAGTATTTATTGAGCGCTTACTATGTTTGCCTAAGCGCTTAGTATGTGCCAGACACTACTAAGCCCTGAGGTGGACACAATCAAACCGGGTGGGACGCAGACCCGGTCCCACACGGGGCTCACGTCTTCATCCCCAATTTAGAGATGATAACGATGATTTGTTAAGCTCTATGTACCGAGCACCGTTCTAAGCACCGATGAGGTAACTGAGGCCCAGAGAAGTGACGTGACTTATCCAAGGCCTCACAGCAGCAGACAGGTGGCGAAGCGGGGATTAGAACCCAGGTCCTTCTGACTCCCGGGTCCGGGCTCTAGCCATTAGACCGCACTGCTTCTCTAGCGTCCTGCGCCTGTTCCCCGAGTGCGGCTCCTGCAGCCGACTCATGGCCGGGTCAGTCAGGCTGGGGCCCCCCAAAGTCTCCCCCTGCCAAGGCCTCCCCCGCCCCCCGAGGCTTTGGAGAAGAAATCTCCCTGTCTCCCCAGGGAACCCCTCTTCCGTCAGCTCTGTGCCCTCCACTGGCTCCTGGAAGCCTTGACTCTCGATTCCAACGACACCATGAAGCCTGTGATCAACTGCTGGAGTCCCAGGTACGTCTCCACCCGTCTCCTCCTTTTTTGAAAATGCGATTTTTCTATGGTATTTGTTAAGCGCTTACTATGTTCCAGGCATTGTACTGAGCGCTGCGATAGAGACAAGATTATGAGGTGGGACACAGCTCCTGTGCCGCGTGGGGCTCACAGCCTGAATCCCCATTTTACGGACGAGGGAACTGAGGTGCAGAGAAGTACAGTGACTCATCCAAGGTCACACAGCAGGCAAGACAGGGAGTCCCCTGTGGGACAGCGACTGTGTCCAACCTGATGACCTTATACTACTACTACTACTAATAATAATGTTGGTATTTGTTAAGCGCTTACTATGTGCAGACCACTGTTTTAAGCGCTGGGGTAGACACAGGGGAATCAGGTTGTCCCACGTGGGGCTCACAGTCCGCATCCCCATTTTGCAGATGAGGTAACTGAGGCACAGAGAAGTTAAGTGACTTGCCCACAGTCACACAGCTGACAAGTGGCAGGTATTTGTTCATTCATTCAATAGTAGTTATTGAGTGCTTACTATGTGCAGAGCACTGTACTAAGCGCTTGGAATGGACAAGTCGGCAACAGATAGAGACAGTCCCTGCCCTTTGGCGGACTTTGTTAAGCACTTACTATGTGCAAAGCACTGTTCTAAGCGCTGGGGTAGACACTGGGTAATCAGGTTGTCCCTCGTGAGGCTCACAGTCTTAATCCCCATTTTACAGATGAGGTAATTGAGACACAGAGAAGTGAAGGGACTTGCCCACAGTCTCACGGCTGACAAGTGGCAGAGCTGGGATATCTACCCCGCCACTTAGAACGGTGCTTGGCACACAGTAAGCGCTTAACAAATACCCTTTCATTATTATAACTCAAGCCTTCTGACTCCCAGGCCCGCGCTCTTTCCGCTAGGCCACACTGCTTCTCCATTTGTTAAACGCTCACTACGTCCCAGCCACTGTATCGAGCACTGGGCTAGATACAGAGTGATCGGGCTCACCGTCTTAATCCCCATTTTCCAGGTGAGGTAACTGAGGCCCAGAGAAGCAAAGCGACCTGCCGAACGTCACACAGCAGACGAGGGGCAGAGCAGGGATTAGAAATTTAGGTCCTTCTGAATCCCGGGCCCGGGCCCTATCCACTAGGCTACGCTGCTTCTCAGTTGATAGCTCCCACCAGAGTCACGAGTCCCATGGAAGCTGCCATCAACGCTTCTGATTAAATATGCAAGGTTTTCTGCTCTATCGGCTCCCCAGCAGGAATCTTTACCCGGTAAGATGGGGGGAGACGCCCCCGATTTAATCAATCCGTCGCATTTATTGAGCTCTTACTATGTGCAGGGGGCCAGACTAATCGCTAGGGAGAGTGCAATCAAACAGAGTTGGTGGATACGTTCCCTGCCCACAGTGGGCTCAGAGTCCCGATTTCTCAACCCCTGCCCAAACTGAGAACCCCCAAATGTGATAGGCTAATAATAATAGTAATGATGGTATTTGTTAAGCGCTTTACTCTGTGCCAAGCATTGTTCTAAGTGCTGGGGGCGATACAAAGTAATGAGGTGGTCCCACGTGGGGCTCTCAGTCTTAATCCCATTTTCCAGATGAGGTCACTGAGGCTCAGAGAAGTGAAGTGGCTTGACCAAGGTCACACAGCAGACGAGCGGCGGAGCCGGGTTTAGAACCCACATCCTCTGACTCCCAATCCCAAGCTCCTCTGACTTCCAAGTTGGCAGGTGACCTGGATTCTCACGCCAGCTCCGCTTCTTGCCTGCTGTGCAACCTTGGACCTTCAATTTCCTTCTCTTTCGTAGGGAAACGATCCAACCGTTGTGGGCCGGGAACAGACCTGCTAACTCTGTTGGATGGGACTCTCCCAAGCGCTTAGTATAGCCTTCTGCACACGGGAAGGGCCCAATAAATACTGATGTTAATAATAATATTGATGTTGGGCACCCTCCCGGCCTCCCCCCGCACCCAGACTGCCAAGACGTCCCCTCCGAAGTTCTCTAACAGCAATTGCAAATACGATCCATGAGGGAGGGAAAGAACCATCCTGATATTTAGGATCAGAGAGCTGGGACTACAATAACATTAATCAGATCATCCAGACTTCCTTCCCCCCAACCCAAAACTCGATGTCCAAACAGGAGACTGTCCAGTGGGAAGAGCCCGGACGTGGGAGACAGGTGACCCGGGTTCTAATCCCAGCTCTTTCTGCTAACCGGCTGTGTGACTTTGGCCAAGTCATTTAACCTCTCTGCGCCTCCATCATCTGTACAATAGGGATAAATGGGTGGAAATTAAATTGTAAGTTTCTGGATGTTTCTAGAGAACTTTTGCTTAAAATATACAGATCATTAGAGCCAAATTGACATCTGTCTCCCCACCTCTAGACTGTAAATTCGTTGTGGGCAGGGAATGTGTCACTTATTGTGGTACTGTATACTCCCAAGTGCTTAGTACAGGGCACTGCACATAATAAGCGCTCAGAAAATATGATTAAATGAAAGAATAAATGAACTGTGGGTATCTAAATTACCTGGTTTGTTTGCTGGGGGACATTTAGTGGGTAATCTTGAAGCCTAATGAAATTAAAAAAGCAGCAGAAGCAGTATGGCAGAGTGGCTAGAGCCCGGGCTAGGGAGTCAGAAGGTTGTGGGTTCTAATCCAGGCTCCGCCACTTACCTGCTGTGGGACCTTGGACAAGTCCCTCTGCTTCTCTGGGCCTCAGTTCCCTCATCTGTAAAATGGGGATTAAGATTGTGAGCCCACTTGAGGGACAGGGACTGTGTCCAATCTGATTATCTCGTCTCTAACCCAGTGCTCAGAACAGTGCTTGGCACAAAGTAAGCGCTTAACAAATAGCCCGATCATTGTAATATGATAGAACTGGAGGACACCGTGTGTCGTGGATAGAGCACGGGCCTGGGAGTCAGAAGATCGTGTCTTCTAATCCCAGCTCCGCCACTTGTCTGCTGGGTGACCTTGGACAGGTCACTTTACTTCTCTTTGCCTCAGTTCCTTCATCTGTAAAATGGGGATGAAGAGAGGCGAGCCCCATGTGTCTGATCTGATTAACCTGTATATCCCCCAGCACAGAGTAAGTGCTTAACAAATACCACGATTATCATTATTATGATCATTATTATTACACCCAATGTCTCTCACTAAAAACACCCTTTTTGGTTTATTTGGAACCGACCCTTTTACATTTCACCACCCTAATAGGATTTCTTTCTAATCACCACAACGGGAGGCAGCAGCCCTGATGGTCTCCCCCGATTAGACCGTAAGCCCATCAGAGGGCAGGGACTGTCTCTATCTGTTACCGATTTGTACATTCCAAGCGCTTAGTACAGTGCTCTGCACATAGTAAGGCTCAATAAATACTATTGAATGAATGAATGAGACGTGAAGCTTTTAAACCAATAGTTTACAGGAAAGTTAGACTCCATTCATTCAGTCATTCAATTATATCTACTGAGTGCTTACTCTGTGCAAAGCACTGTACTAAGCACTTGGGTTATCTGTTACCGATTTGTACATTTCAGGCGCTTAGTACAGTGCTCTGCACATAGTAAGCGCTCAATAAATACTATTGAATGAATGAGAGTACAAAAGAACAATAAACAGACACGGTCCCTCCCCACCATGACCGGCCCTCGGTGTAGAAAAAAGGCCTAGTCCAGAGTGGTTCTGAATAGTTTCAGATTTGGAAATTCCGCCCTGATCAGATTCAATTTGGGGGTGCGGGGTGCGGCGAGGAAGGGAAAGCTTTGGAACTTCAAGGGGTTCTGGTGGCAGAATGAGCGGGGGTTGAGTTTGCAAAAGGAAAAGTTAAAAGCCCAGGGAGAAGCGCAGGAAACAGAGTCCTGCTAAGCTGATTATTAAAAGGGGGAACGTGGCCTAGTGGATAGAGCCCGGACCTGGGAGCCAGAAGGACCTGCGTTCGAATCCCGACCCCGCCGATTGTCTGCTGTGTGACCTTGGACAAGTCACTTCACTTCTTTGGGACTCGATTACCTCATCTGTGAAATGGGGGTTAAGACTGTGAGCCCCATGTGGGACATGGCTTGTGTGGAATCTAATTATCTTGTATTTTATAAGGTGTACATTTCTTTGATTGTATTTATCGTGATTATGCTGTCTTGTTTTTGTCCATTTGTCTCCCCCGATTAGACTGTAAGCCCATCACTGGGCAGGGATTGTCTCTATCTGTTGCCAAATTATATATCCCAAGGGCTTAGTACAGTGCTCTGTACATAATAAGCGCTCAATAAATACTATCGAATGAATGAATGAATAAATCAGGCATCAAAGGGATTGGTATTAATAATGATGGCATTTATTAAGCGCTTACTATGTGCAAAGCACCGTTCTAAGCGCTGGGGGGATCCAAGGTGATCAGGTTGTCCCACGTGGGGCTCACAGTCTTCATCCCCAATTTACAGATGAGGGAACTGAGGCACAGAGAAGTTAAGTGACTTGCCCAAAGTCACACAGCTGACAAGCGGCAGAGCCGGGATTAGAACTCATGACCTCTGACTCCCAAGCCCGGGCTTTTTCTACTGAGCCTCGAACTATTTGTTTTACCTTTGAATTTATGTTTCTTCCCTCAGCTATATTTGAAATGATCCACAGTGGGCTTTCTCTGAGTACTGATGAGCTTCACTAATTTCACAGCTAATTATTCAGAACACCGTTTACAGAGTAATCCACATACGGGCAAATCTTCCTGTCTCTTGGACCTTCCTCAGACTGTGCTCTGTAATGTTGGTATCTGTTAAGCACTTACTATGTGCAGAGCACTGTTCTAAGCACTGGGGCAGATACAGGATAATCAGGTTGCCCCACGTGAGGCTCACAGTTAATCCCCATTTGACAGATTAGGTAACTGAGGCACAGAGAAGTGAAGTGACTTGCCCACAGTCACACAGCTGTCAAGTGGCAGAGCTGGGATTCGAACCCATGACCTCTGACTCCCAAGCCGGGGCTCTTTCCACTGAGCCACGCTGCTTCTCTGTAATAACTGTGGTATTTGTTAAGGACTTACTCTGTGCCAAGCACTGTACTAAGCGCTGGGGTGGACCCAAGCAAATCAGGTGGGACACCGTCCCGGTCCCACGTGGGACTCAGTCTCAATCCCCATTTTATAGATGAGGTCACTGAGACCCGGAGAAGTGAAGTGACTGGCCGAAAGTCACACAGCAGACAAGTGGCAGAGCTTGGATTAGAACCCAGGTCTCCTGACTCTCAGGCCCCGGGCTCTTTCCACTAGACCACCCTGCTTCAGGTAACCCATGAGTCCACCGGTCCAGGGAAGTTTTGAGTGCATCTGGCCGGTGGGTGCATAATGGAAGGTCTTCGAAAGGATAGGATCTCCTCCATATGCAATTTATTTTATCGTCTCCCACACTAGATTGTAAACTCCTTGTCGGGGGGGGGATCATGTCTACCAAGTGTTTAGTCATAATAACAATGATAATGGCATTTGTTAAGCGCTTACTATGTGCTAGGCACTGTTCTAAGCCCTGGGGGAGATACAAGGTTATCAGGTTGTTCCACGTGGGGCTCACAGCCTTAATCCCCATTTTAATAATAATGATGGCATTTGTTAAGTGCTTACTATTGCCAAGCACTGTTCTAAGCGCTGGGTAGATACCAGGCAATCAGGTTGTCCCACGTTGATTCATTCAATCAATCGTATTCATTGAGCGCTTACTGATAATGTTGGTATTTGTTAAGAGCTTACTATGTGCAGAGCACTGTTCTAAGCGCTGGGGTAGATACGGGGTAATCAGGGTAAACCCAACAGGCAGAAGGTGCAATTGGGATTAGAACCCAGGCTTTCTGACTCCCAGGCTCGCGCTCTATACTAAGCGCTTGGGTGAGCACCGTACGATAGGTACGCTGCCCTCAAGGAGCTCAACTTCTGGCATCTTTCTGGGCTCCTAAGGACAGCTCCTGACCAACCGTGGCCCCGGACAAATTTCTCTCCCCGTCCTCACCAGCAAAGATAAATGTCATAACAGGCATTGGCCATCATTTATTCTCTATTTATTGCGTTTCTAAAAAGAACTTGTAATAAAAGCAAGACTCTGGAAACGGAAAACTCATTAAGTTGTTTTTCACTTAGGGACCCTGGTGGCGGTAAAAGTACATTAAAAAAAATCAATAAGGAAAAGGCAGCGAGGCACAAATGGGAGCACTTCATCATGCAGACAAAGGTAACTTCCTTGCTAATTTTCACTTTACGATCCGCTGCAACTTTCACTCGGTTTGTTGGCTCTATTTTGTTCCCTCATGTAACATCCTGATTGGGTCCTTCCTGCCGGCGAACCCGTAACCTCGTGAAATGTGACTTATTATAGATTTCCACGAACGTGACTCTGTCAACTGTTGAGGGGAAGAAGCCAGGTTAATTTTTTTTAATGGTGTCTCTTACGTGCTTTACCATGTGCCAGGCACATTTCATTGGAGTATACTAAACCCCCCGCAGAAAGGAGAGGTTCCAGCTTTCTAACTACCCTATACCTCTGTTTATTTATATGTCTGTTTACCCAATTCTAATTCTAATAATTATGATATTTGTTAAGCGCTTACTATGTGCCGGGCACTGCTGTAAGCGCTGGGGGAGATACAAGATATTCAGGTTGGACACAGTCCCTGTCCTACAGAGGGCTCACGGTCTTAATCCCCATTTTACAGATGAGGGAACGGAGACACCGAGAAGTAAAGTGACTTGCCCAAGGTCACACAGCAGGCAAGTGGTGGAGCTGGAATTAGAATCCATGACCTGCTGACGCCCAGGCCGGTGCCCTATCCAGTAGGGCACACTGCTCCTTTGTATATCTATTTGTATTGATGTCTCCCTCCCTCCCTCTAGACTGTGAGCTCGTTGTGGACAGAGATTGTCACTCCTTATTGCCATACTGTACTTTCCCAAGTGCTTAGTACAGTGCTCTGCACACAGTAAGCACTTAATAAGTACGATTGAATGAATGAAAGAAAGTTTCTAGCTTTCTAACAGGGAAGAGAGGTCCTAAAAAACTAACCTCCCCACAGAGAAGAAAGGTTCCAGCTTTATAAGGAGCTAACTACCCCAAGGGATTAAAAGTTCTTAGAAAACCAAGCCTCCGCAGAGAAGAAAGGTTCCAGCTTTCTAAGTTACTAACTACCCCACAGAGAAGAAAAATTCTAATAATAATAATAATAATGTTGGTATTTGTTAAGCGCTTACTACATGCAGAGCACTGTTCTAAGTGCTGAGGGAGACACAGGGTAATCAGATTGTCCCACGTGAGGTTCACAGTCTTAATCCACATTTGACAGATGAGGTAAGTGAAGCCCAGAGAGGTGAAGTGACTTGCCCACAGTCACACAGCTGACAAGTGGTAGAGCCGGGATTAGAACCCATGACCTCTGACTCCCAAGCCCGTGCTCTTTCCACTGAACCACGCTGCTTCCCAATTCTAGAATACTATCCCCCTGCAGAGAAGAAAGGTTCTAGCTTTCTAAATAACTAACTACCCCACAAAAAAGAAAGGTTCTAGAAAACTAACCCCCACAGAAAAGAAAGGTTCCAGCTTTCCAATTACCCCAGAGAAGAAAGGTTCTATTCATTCATTCATTCATTCAATAGTATTTATTGAATGCTTACAATGTGCAGAGCACTGTACTAAACGCTTGGAATGTACAATTCGGCAACAGGTAGACAATCCCTGCCCATTGCTGAGCTTACAGTCTAAATGGGGGAGACAGATGGACAGAAACAAGACAATTAATCACGATAAATAGAATGAAGGGGTTGGACACCTCATTAATAAAATAAATGGGGTAATAAAAATATATACAAATGAGCCCATTAGGAAACTAACCCCTCACAGACAAAGAAAGGTTCTAGTCAGCCAGTTGGTCAATCAGTTGTGTTTTTTGAGTGCTTATTATGTGCAGAGTTACACTAAGCACTTGGGAGAGTAGAGTATAACTAAAAAAACCAGATATATTCCCTGCCCACAAGGAACTCACAGTCTAGAGAGGAAGACAGAAAGAAAGAAAGGTTCTAGAAAACTAACCTTCTGCAGACAAGAAAGGTTCTAGCTTCTTTCTAAGTAACTAACTACCCCACAGAGAAGAAAGATTCCAGTTTTCTGAATACTAGCTAGAGAAGCAGTGTGGCTCAGTGGAAAGAGCCCGGGCTTGGGAGTCAGAGGTCATGGGTTCGAATGCCGGCTCTGCCACTTGTCAGCTGTGTGACTGTAGGCGAGTCACTTAACTTCTCTGTGCCTCGGTTCCCTCATCTGTAAAATGGGGATTAAGACTTTGACCCTCACATGGGGCAGCCGAATTACCCTGTATCTCCCCCAGTGCTTAGAACAGTGCTTGGCACATAGTAAGCGCTTAGCAAATACCAACATTATTATTATTATTACTCCACAGAGAAGAAACGTTATAGAAAACTAACACCCCGAAGAGGAGAAAGTCTGTAGCTTTTTAACTCTCCCAAAGAGAAGAAAGGTTCTAGAAAATTAACCTTTCCAGAGAGAAGAAAAGTTCCAGCTTTCTACCTACTCCTCAGAGAAGAAAGGTTCTAGAAAAGTAACACCCCAAAGAGAAGAAAGTCTGTAGCTTTCTAACTACCCCCAAGAAAAGGAAGGTTCTAGAAAACTAACCTTCCCAGAGAGAAGAAAAGTTCCAGCTTTCTACCTACTCCTCAGAGAAGAAAGGATCTAGAAAAGTAACCATCACTAGAGAAGAAAAGTTTGAGCTTTCTAAGTCGCTAACTATCCCACAGAGAAGAAAAGTTCTAGAAAACTAACCCCCACGGAGAAGAAAGATTCTAACTTTCTAAGTACTCCGAAGAGAAGAAAGTTCTAGAAAACTGGCCCTCCCACAGAGAAGAAAGGCTCTATCTTTCTAAATAGCCTTCAGAGAAGAAAGGTTCTAGGAAACTAACTCTTGCAGAGAGAAGAAGGGTTCTAGCTTTCTAACTACCCCAGAGAAGAAAGCTTCTAGGAAACCGTCCCTCACAGCGAGAAGAAAGGTTGAGAAGCAGCATGGTGTAGTGGATAGAGCATGGGCCTGGGAGTCAGAAGGTCCTGAGTTCTAATCATGGCTCCACCATATGTCTTCTGTGTGACCTTGGGCAAATCACTTCAATTCTCTGGACCTCAGTTCCCTCATCTGTCAAATGGGGATTGAGACCGTGAGCCCCATGTGGGACAGGGACTGGATCCAACCCGATTTGCTCGTATCCACCCCAGTGCTTAGTATAGTGCCTGGCACATAGTAAGCGCTTAACAAGTACCGTAATTATTATTATTATTCTAGCTTTCTAACTACCCCTCTGAGAAGGAAGGTTCCAGCTTTCTAACTACCCCTCAGAGACGAAAGGTTCTAGAAAAGTCACCCCCATACAGAGGAAAGGTTCTAGCTTTCTAGGTAGCCAACTACCCAACAGAGAAGGAAAGTTCTAGGAAACTAACCCCTGCAAAGAAAGATTCTAGCTTTCTAAGTAGCAAACTACTCCACAGAGAAGAAAATTTGTAGAAAACTAACTCTCCCAGAGAGAATAAAGGTTCTAGCTTAGCAGCGTGGCTTAGTTGAAAGAGCCCGGGCTTCGGAGTCAGAAGTCATGGGTTTGACTCCCGGCTCTGCCACTTGTCAGCTGTGAGACTGTGGGCAAGTCACTTCACTTCTCTGGGCCTCAGTTCCCTCATCTGTAAAATGGGGATTAACTGTAAGCCTCACGTGGGACAACCTGATTCCCCTATATCTCCCCCAGCTCTTAGAACAGTGCTCTGCACATAGTAAGTGCTTAACAAATACCAACATTATTATTACCTACCCCATAGAGAAGAAAGCTCTAGAAAAGTGCCTCCCCCTCCCACCAGGGAAGAAAAGCATTATAATAATAATAATGTTGGTATTTGTTAAGCACTCACTATGTTTCGAGCACTGTTCTAAGTGCTGGGGTAGTTACAGGGTAATCAGGTTGTCCCACATGAGCCCCACAGTCTTCATCCCCATTTTACAGATGAGGGAACTGAGGCACTGAGAATTTAAGTGACGTGGCCAAAGTCCCCCAGCTGACAGGTGGCGCAGCCGGGATTCGAACCTATGACCTTTGCCTCCTTAGCCCAGCCTCTTTCCACTGAGCCCCGCTCCTTCTTTATCTTTCTAACTAAGCAATGCCCGGTTTCTGTTGGCTTCCCCTTCAGGTGAAGAGATCCAGATCGCAGTTCTTCCGGCCCCTTCCCGGGCGGAGGCTGAGCTGGAGACCATCCTTTGGGAGCCTGTCCCGGCCGAGCCTCGTGCCGTCCCCGCCGACCAGCCCGCTGTCCCTCGTCCCGAGCTCGGAGGACGGGCACAGCGCAGGGACCCGTGGCGGCTCCTCCACCAAAGACGGGGAGGGGAGCCGGCCCCCTCAGACCGGGCCCCCGCCAGAAGAGGAGCCCCTTCCCAACGGTCAGGCCCCTTCCTCTGGACTCTAGACCGTCAACCTTCCCTGACTAAGCCCTCCTTTCCTCTTCCCCCGCCTTCCTTCGGCATCTGCCCTCGGGTGGGCAGAAATGCCCTCGTGCCACAATGTGACTCCCTCAGCTCAACTGGAGACTCTCAGTTTGCGAGCACTCAGGCGGGCAGGAATGCCCTAGGCCTGTGACGTGACCCCCTGGACCCCCTCGAAGTCTTGAGTCTTTCCTCAAGACTTTCAATCTGCGGGCCCGAGGCAGTCGGGAAAGCCCTCGTTCCATAGAGGAGCAGCGTGGCTCGGTGGAAAGAGCCTGGGCTTGGGAGTCAGAGGTCATGGGTTCGATTCCTGTCAGCTGTGTGACTGTGGGCAAGTCACTTAACTCCCCTCTGCCTCAGTTACCTCATCTGTAAAATGGGGATTAAGACTGTGAGACTCACGTGGGACAACCTGATGACGATGACCCTGTATCTACCCCAGTGCTTAGAACAGTGCTCGGGACATAGTAAGTGCTTAACAAATACCAACATTATTATTATCATTATTAATGTGACCCCTCCATGCCCCTCTGCTTCCCTCAGCTCACCTGGAGACTCATTCCGTGGGCACTCAGGTGGGCAGAAATGCCCCCATTACATCATGTGACCAATCCCCCACCCCCCCCCCGCTTCCCTCAGCTCTACAGACGCTCCTGGAGATGGTGCACGATGACGTGACGAAGAGTTTGGCCACAAAGGAACAGAGAAAGGGAAGCCTGGTCAGGTGAGACATCACTTGGAAAGAACCTGGGCTTCGGAGTCAGAGGTCACGGGTTCGATTTCCGGCTCTGCCACTTGTCAGCTGTGTGACTGTGGGCAAGTCGCTTCACTTCTCTGTGCCTCAGTTACCTCATCTGTAAAATGGGGATTAACTGTGAGCCTCACGTGGGACGATCTGATGACCCTGTATCTCCCCCAGCGCTTAGAACAGGGCTCTGCATATAGTAAGCGCTTAACAAATACCAACATTATTATCACCTGACATCCTGGGTGAATGTAGAAGTCCCTCCGCCTCGTTTTCTGGACCAGAATTCAACATCCATAACCACGGGATAATGATGATCGGGACATCTGTCAGACGCTTGCGATGTGCCACCCACTGAGCTAATTGCCGGGGTGACGGAGGACGGTCGGATCGGTCCCAATCCCTGTCCTACATAGGGCTCACACTCTAAGCGGGAGGGAGGACAGGTATTGAATCCACATTTTACAGATGAGAAAACTGAAGCCCGGAGAAGTTACGTGACTGGCCCAAGGTCACACAGCAGATAAGTGGCAGAAGTGAGTTTAGAAACCAGGTCTCCTCTTTCCAAACCCTGGGCACTTTCCATTAGGCCATGCTGCTTCCCACACCCATAGTAAGCACTTAACAAATATCACAGTTATTATTATCATTATTATTATTTACCCCCAATTCCTCAATATATGATTTTAAAATATCAGATCCTCTTTCCTCCCTGCTTCAGCTTAGTTGTGTTTCCCTGTCTCCTTTTTTTTCTTAATGGTATCTGTTAAGCACTAATCAGGTTAGACACGGTTCCCCTGGCCCACAAAGGGTTCACAGCCTCAGTCCGCATTTTGCTGATGAGGTATCTGAGGCCCAGAGAAGTGAAGTGAGTTGCCCAAAGGTCACACAGCAGACAAGTGGCGGAGCCGGAATTAGAACCCAGGTCCTTCCGATCCCAGGCTTGTACTCTATCAACTAGGCCATGCTATTTCACAATAGACTTTTCCCTCCATCCACAGCAGCACACCAGGTACAGCATCTAAAATAAGAGGTACATCATCTCCTCTGAATAATAATAATAATTATTAGTAGTAGTATGGTATTTATTAAGTGCTTATTTTGTTCCAGGCACTGTATGGAGCTCTGGGGTGGATACAAGCAAATCTGATGGGACAGAGTCCCTGTCCCAAGTGGGGCTCGCCGTCTCAATCCCCATTTTACAAATGAGATAACTGAGGCCCAGAGAAGTGAAGCGACTTGCTCAAAGTCACCCAGCAGACAAGTGGCGGAGACGGGATTAGAACCCATGACCTTCTGACTCCCGGGCCCGGGCTCTATCCACTAAGCCATCCAAGGGCCACAGTCATTCAGTCCAACCCCTTTCCTCAGAGCAAATCTATGCTTAAGAAGCTCCCTCTCTGCCTTGTAAGAATAATGATTATGGTATTGTTAACCCCTTATTATGTGTCAAACACTGTTCTAAGCACTGGGGTACGTAGAAGATCATCAGTTCCAACACAGTCGCCTTCTCTTCGAAGCCTCTGGAGTAGGCGATGGACACCCCAACTTCCTTCAAGCAGGGAAGCTGTGTGGCCTCGTGGAAAGAGCTCTGGCCTGAGAGTCAGAGTTTTAACCCCAGCTCTGCCACTTTTCTGTTGCGTGACCTTGGGCAAGTCACTTAACTTCTCTGGGCCTCAGTTCCCTCATCTGTAAACTGGAATTAAAGCTATGAACCCATGCGGGATCTGGTCTGTGTCCAACCTGATTATCTTATATCTACCCCAGCGCTTGATACAGTGCTTTATTCTTGATACAGTGCTTTATTCTATTTATTTTATTAATGATGTGTATATATCTATAATTCTATTTATTTATATTGATGCTGTTGGTGCCTGTCTACTTGTTTTGTTTTGTTGTCTGTCTCCCCCCTTTTAGACTGTGACCCTATTGTTGGGTAGGGATTGTCTCTATCTGTTGCCAAATTGGGCTTCCCAAGCGCTTAGTACAGGGCTCTGCACACAGTAAGTGCTCAATAAATATGTTTGTTTACTAATGAATGAATGCTTGATGCATAGCAAGCACTAAGATACCAATATTATTATTATTATTATTATTATTAAAAAGACCTCTGGTGGGGTTGACCTCTTCTGGATGGAATTAAGAACTCTCTTGTATTAGAGAAGCAGCGTGTCTCAGTGGAAAGAGCACGGGCTTGGGAGTCAGAGGTCATGGGTTCGAACCCCGGCTCCGTCGCTTGTCAGCTGTGTGACTGTGGGCATGTCACTTAACTTCTCTGTGCCTCAGTACCTCATCTGTAAAATGGGGATCAAGACTGTGAGCCTCACGTGGGACAATCTAATGACCCTGTATCTACCCCAGCGCTTAGAACAGTGCTCTGCACATAGTAAGCGCTTATCAGATACCAACATTATTATTATTATTTTGCAGCTCATCACCAATGACCAAGGAGACCTCTCAAACGGTCTCTCCCGACCTCACAGAAGCAGAGAGCAGGCCGATCCCCCATCGGAGAGCCAGGTATTCATTCAATTCAATAATATTTATTGAGCGCTTACTATGTGCAGAGCACTGTACTAAGCGCTTGGAATGAACAAGTCGGCAACAGATAGAGACGGTCCCTGCGTTTGACGGGCTTACGGTCTAATCGACGGGCAGGTAGGGGGGACGGGGCTCCCAGAACTTCATGGGGGGAATTAAGTCAGCAAAGGTTGCTGTGGGCCATGACTTTTTGTGCCCCTGGCTCCGCTAGGGGCTAAAGCTATTTATTGAGCGCTTACTGTGTGCAGAGCGCTGAACTACGTGCTTGGGAGAGTACCCTCTAACAATAAACGGACACATTCTCGCTACGGGAGATCAAGTTTGAAACCCGGAAGAAATAGGGAGAGCTTCCCCTACCGACTAGCCTCACCAAAGAACAGCGGGAGTTGGTGGAAGGCACAAGGGCCTGGGAGTCAGGAGACCGGGGTTCAATTATTCATTCATTTAATCATATTTACTGAACGCTTACTGTGTGTAGAGCACTGTACTAAGTGCTTGGGAAAGAACAATACAACAGTAAACGGACACATTCCCTATCCACAATGAGCTGACATTCCAGCGGTGGGGCCAGACAGACATCAATATAAATAAATAAATGTCAGATAGGGACATGAGTGGTGTGGGGCTGGGAGTGGGGAAAAGCAAAAGGAGCAAGCCAGGGTGATGCAGAAGGGAGCGGAAGATGAGGGAAAGTGGAGTTTAGTCAGGGAAGGCCTCTTGGAGGAGATTCAATAAGGCTTTGAAGGAGGAGAGAAGAATTGTCTGTGGGATTTGAGGAAGGAGGGCGTTCCAGGCCGGACGTAGGACGTGGGCCAGGGGTCGGTGGCGGGACGGGCGAGATGGAGGCTCAGTGAGAAGATTAGCGGCGGCAGAAGAGCCGAGCGTGCGGGCTGCAGTGGAGAAGGAGAGGAGGGAGGTGAGGTAGGAGGGGGCAAGGTGGTGGAGTGTTTAAAGCCAGTGGTGAGGAGTTTTTCTTTGATGCAGAGGTGGATGGGCAACACCTGGGGTTTTTTGAGAAGCGGGGCTGACATGTGCTGAACGTTTTTGTAGAAAAATGATCCGGACTGCGGAGTGAAGGAGGGACGGGAGTGCGGCGAGACAGGGAGAGACCTGGGTTCTAATCCCCACCCTGCTACTTCCCTGAGAACTGACCATGGGCCAGGTCACTTCACTGGGCCTCATTGTCCTGCTCTGTAAAATGGGGATAATTCAGTCAATCAATCCATCAACTGTATTTATTGAGCACTTACTGTATGCAGAGCACTGTACTATGTGCTTGGGAGAGTACAGTGCAACCGAGTTGATATAAACAAGGAGCTAGTGTGGTCTAATGGATAGAGCATGGGCCTGAGAGTCAGAAGGACCTGGGTTCTAATTCTAGCTCCATCATTCATCTGCTGGGTGATCTTGGGCAAGTCACATAATGTCTCTGTGCCTAGTTACCCTCAACTGTAAAATGGGGATTGATAGTGGGCCCCGTGTGGGACATGGACAGTGTCCAATCTAATTAGCTTCTATCTATCCCGGTACTTAATTTAATTGCTGGCACAGAGTAAGCACTTAGCAAATACAATTTTAAAAAAAGGAGCTTACAATCTAGAGGGGAAGACAGACATTAAAATAAGATACCTGTTCTCCCTCCATTCATTCATTCATTCAATCATACTTATTGAGTGTTTAGTGTGTGCAAAGCACTGTACTAAGCACTTGGGAGAGTACGGTGCAAGAATAAATGATTTCCCTGCCCACCGAGCTTCAAAAGCTGCCCTCGAGGAGCCTTCCGGCACTTTCCCCTCAGAAACAAAGTTGAGCCGAAATCCACTCGGAGCTCACTTGGGACGTAGATGTATTGAGCGCTTAGAACAGTGCTCAGTGCCTAGAACAGTGCTTGGCACATAGTAAGCACTTAACAAATACTATAATTATTATTATTATCATTATTAAAGTGCTCCATGTGTTTCCTGGACTCATTCTCTAACGGGGAGTCTTAATGCCTGGCAGAGTCACGACTAGCCAAAGAGAAGTTATAGGCCTGCAAGAGAGAGTGTCAACGCTTGGAGGGGATGGAACGGTGAAGTGGAAAGAGCCCGGGCTTGGGAGTCAGAGGTCATGGGTTCTAATCCTGGTTCCACCATTTGTCAGCTGTGTGACTTTGGACAACTCACTTTACTTCTCTGGGCCTCAGTTACCTCATCTGTAAAATGGGGATTAAGACCGGGATCCCCCCATGGGACAGGGACCATGTTCTACCCAATTTGCATGTATCCACCCTAGCACTTAGTACAGTGACTGGAACATAGTAAGCGCTCAATAAATACTATTGAATGAATGAATGAAAGTGCTTAACAAATATCGTAATTATTAAAAGAATCTATTAAGTACTTACTCTGAGCACAGCATTATACTAACCCCTGGAAAAAGAATATAGGAGGGAATTCTGTGCCTTAATTACCTCATCTGTAAAAATGAGGCTTAATCAATCAATTGTATTTATTTATAACAATAATAATAATAATGGTATTTGTTAAGTGCTTACTCTGTGCCAAGCACCATTCTAAGCACTGGAGTAGAAACAGGGAGATCACGTTGTCCCACGTGGAGCTCACGGTCTTAATCCCCATTTTACACATGAGGGAACTGAGGCCCAGAGAAATTAAATGTCTTGCCCAAAGTCACATATCTGACAAGCGGCAGAGCCGGGATTAGAACCCACGACCTCTGACTCCCAACCCCGGGCTCTTTCCACTATGCCACGTTGCTTCTCTAGCCCTGGAGGATTTCAGTGACTAATCAAAATAATAATAATAGCAATTATGGTATTAAGTGCTTACTATGTGCCAGGCACTGTACTAAGCACTGGGGTGAATACAAGCAAATTGGGTTGGACACAGTCCCTGTCCCACGTGGGGCTCACAGTCTCAATCCCCATTTAACAGATGAGGGATCTGAGGCACAGAGAAGTCAAGTGGCCTGTTCAAGGTCACACGACAGACAAGCGGTGGAGGCGGAATTAGAACCCATGACCTGGAGCGCTTGCTGTACGCTGAGGGAGGGGAGAATAACGCGTGGCTCAGTGGAAAGAGCCCGGGCTTGGGAGTCCGAGGTCATGGGTTCAAATCCCCGCTCTGCCACTTGTCAGCTGTGTGACTGTGGGCGAGTCACTTTACTTCCCTGTGCCTCAGTTCCCTCATCTGTAAAATGGGGATTAACTGTGAGCCTCACGTGGGACAACCTGATGACCCTGTATCTACCCCAGCGCTTAGAACAGTGCTCTGTACATAGTAAGCGCTTAACAAATACCAACATTATTATTATTATAATAACGGGTGCAAATCCAAGTGCAAAGGCGACACAGAAGGGAGTAGGGAAGGCCGCATTCCAGAAGAGAGGAAGGAGTTTGGCATCGTCCCTCCTCCCTCCCGGCCTGCCGCTCCTCTTTTCCCGCCATCAAGGCCGCTTGACTCACGAGGATGAGGGTGTGAGACCCAAATCCCGGCCTGCCCGGGACGTTGGTGCCGTCAAAGAGGGAGTGTACCAGACGCACGATGGTGAGCGAGTTGGTGCCGGGGGGCCAGGAAGAGCGATCCCGCCTGACACGGGTCCTTTATCTTCCCCGATTAAGCCCTCTTTTTCCCCGGCTCCCTCTCCCTTCTCCCTGTAGACTGCAAGCTCGTTGCGGGCGGGGAATGTGTCCGTTATATTGCCCAGTTGTACTCTCCCAAGGGCTTAGTACAGTGCTCTGCACACAATAAGCGCTCAATAAAGATGTTTGGATGGATGGATGGATGGATGGATGGATGGATGGATGGATGGATGGATGGATGGATTGATGAATTCTTTTATATTACCTTGATCTTATCTTGTTTTAGCGCATTGCAGAGGAGTCGGAGAATGAGTGAGGCGAACAGTCCCACCTCAGAGCGTCGCTCGTTACCGTTGCCGAAACGTGGAAGGTAATGAAGTCACACATTCCCTTTCCACAGCCAGTCGGTCGGGCGATAGTACTTACTGAGCGCTTACTGGGTGTAGAGCACTGTACTGAGCGCTGGAGAGAATACAGTAGAACAATACAACAGACCCATTCCCCACAGGAAGCTTACGCTCTAGTAGTGGAGACAGACATAAAATGATTTACAACTCTTTCAGAGTTAAGAAACGTCATGGTGTTGTGCAAAGAACACGGGCCTGGGAGTCAGAAGGACCTGAGTTCTAATGCCGGCTCCGCCACTCTTCTGCCGTGCGAATGTGGGCAAGTCACTTCACTTCTCTGGGACTCAGTTACCTCATTTGTAAAATGGGGATTGAGACTTGTGAACCCCATGTGGGACAGGGCTGTGTCCAGTGGTTTTTTTTGAAAATTATATCTTTTAAGCACTTACTATGTGCCAGGCACTAAGTGCTGGGATACAAACAAGCCAATCAGGTTGGACACACTGACATGACTTGTCCAAGATCACACAACAGACAAGTGGCGGAGCCCGGAATTAGAACCCAGGTCCTTCTGACTCCCAGGCCCGGGTTCTGCCCATTAGGCCACGCTGCTTCTCACTTACACTTAGTACAGTGGTAACAAATACCACAGTTCTTATTAGATAATTCTCCCAGAGTACAACAACTACTCAGGTGTGTGTGTGTGTGTGGTGTTTGTGTGTTTTCCTGCCACCAGCCCTTTTCCCATCGCTGTTTTGGACCACAAAGAGACCTTGTGTGCCGACCTGAGAGCTGAGTTCCAGGGGGTGGCCGAGGAGGCAGCTGTTTCTCTGAAAGATGACCTGGAATTCCTGGCCAAGTAAGAAGCCCCTCACCTCCTCCTCTTCCCCGTCCCCGCTAGACGATCCCTCTCTCCGCTCCACATCTGGGCTCTCTGACCTAGGATTTGACCTAGGGCCCGGAGTCAGACGACCCGGGTTCTAATCCTGCTTCTGCCACTTGTCAGCTGCGTGGGCAAGTGACTTCGCTTCTCCATGCCTCGGTTCCCTCATCTGCAAAATGGGGACTCGGTACTTGTTCTCCCTCCTACTTAGATTGAGAGCCCCCCGTGGGACCTGATTTAAGTTATATCTGCCCCAGCGCTTAGTACAGTGCCTGGCACATAGTAAGCGCTTAACAAACACCACAATTATTATTATTATAATCTAGCCAAGGAGATAGACACTAAAATAAATTGCAGTTAGGAAGAAGCAACAGAAGCACCACATGTTCGTAAGCGCTGTTTGGAGGGAGGGAAGTATCAACGTTCGATCTGTCGATCGTATTTAATAATGTTGGTATTTGTTAAGCGTTTACTATGTGCAGAGCACTGTTCTAAGCGCTGGGGTAGATAAAGGGTCATCAGGTTGTCCCACGTGAGGCTCACGGTCTTCGTCCCCATTTTCCAGATGAGGGAACTGAGGCACAGAGAAGTGAAGTGATTTGCCCACGGTCACACAGCTGACAAGCGCTGTGTGCAGAGTAACGTACTCAGCGCTTAGGAGAGTACAGGAGACAAGTATAACAGTCACATTCCCTGCCTACAATGAACCTACAGCCTCGACTACCAAAATCCCAAGAGGGCGGGATACTTACGGCGTTGGGAAAGGACTGCAGTGGCAGTTTAGTGGGTGGGAGGGTGGGGATAGTCATTCATTCATTCAGTGGTATTTATTGAGCACTTACTATGTGCAGAGCACTGGACTAAGCGCTTGGAATGGACAATTCGGCAACAGATAGAGACAATCCCTGCCCATTGACGGTCATCGTATTCATTGAGCCCTGACCGTGTGGAGAAGACTGGGCTAAGCTCTGGGGAGAGTGCAATAGAACGATAAACTGACACGGTCCCGGGGAGATTAGAGATCATTCAGGGAAGGCCTCCTGGAGGAGATGGGCTTTCGGAAAAGTGTTGAAGATGGGGAGGGTCTGTTGGAGGTGAATTGGGAGGGAATTCCGGGCCGGAGGGCTTGAGAAAGAGGTCGGCGGGGGGAAAATGTTCATGAAATACCAAGAGGAGGATGCCGGCCTCCTGGCCGTTCTCTCTCATCTCATCACCGGTGTCCCAGGCGGCGGGAAGAGAAAGGGTCCCTGAAACTCCGGGCTTTGAGCGTCACTTCCGGCTTTGATAAAGACATGGAGAAGATGAGAAACTCCATCCACGTGCCAAGAAACTCCATCCAAAGGCCCCGGGCCCCCAAGGAGGACGAAAAAGATCACTGGTGAGAGAGAGACACCTCCCCTCTTTTCTTCTCCCAACCCGACCAGCCCCTTTGGTGTCTTGCTGAGGAAATAATAGGAATAGTGATGGTCTTTGTAGAGAAGCAGCGTGGCTCAGTGGAAAGAGCCCGGGCTGGGGAGGCAGAGGTCATGGGTTCGAATCCCGACCCTGCCACTTGTCAGCTGTGGGACTGTGGGCAAGTCACTTCACTTCTCTGGGCCTCAGTGACCTCCTCTGTAAAATGGGGATCAAGACTGTGAACCCCAAGTGGGACAACCTCATTACCCTGTATTTACCCCAGCGCTTAGAACAGTGCTCTGCACACAGTAAGTGCTTAACAAATACCAACATCAACATCATCATCAAGACTGTGAGCCTCATGTGGGACAACCTGATGACCCTGTATCTCCCCCAGCGCTTAGAACAGTGCTCTGCACACAGTAAGCGCTTAACAAATACCAACATTATTATTATTATTATTAAGTGCTTACTATGTGCCAGGCACTGTACTAAGTGTTGGGGTGGATACGGAAGCAGCATGCCTTAGTGGAAAGAACACAGGCTTGGGAGTCAGAGGTCGTGGGTTCTAATCCCGGTTCCACCACTCATCAGCTCTGTGTCTTTGGGCAAGTCACTAACTTCTCTGTGCCTCAGTTAGCTCATCTGTAAAATAGGGATTAAGACTGTGAGCCCTATGTGGGATGACCTGATTACCTTGTATCTATCCCAGAGCTTAGAACAATGCTGGGCACATAGAGCTTAAAAAATACCATCAATATTCAATAGTATTTATTGAGCGCTTACTATGTGCAGAGCACTGTACTAAGCGCTTGGAATGAACAAGTCGGCAACAGATAAGTCGGCAACAGATAATTATAGAGAAGCAGCGTGGCTCAGTGGAAAGAGCGCAGGCTTGGGAGTCAGAGGTCATGAGTTCTAATCCCAGCTCCGCTGCTTGTCAGCTGTGTGACCTTGAACAAGTCACTTAACTTCTCTGTGCCTCAGTTACCTCATCTGTAAAATGGGGATGAAGACTGTGAGTCCTAAGTGGGACAACCTGATTACCTTGTATCTACCCCAGCGCTTAGAACCGTGCTCGGCACACAGTAAGCGCTTAACAAATACCAACATTATTATTATTATCATTATTCTCTGTGCCTCAGTGACCTCATCTGTAAAATGGGGGTGAAGATTGTGGGCCCCACGTGGGACAACCTGATTACCTTGTTTCCCCCCCATTGCTTAGAACAGTGCTTGGCACATAGTAAGCGCTTAACAAATACCATCATTAAGTAAATCAGGCTGGACACAGTCCCTGTACCATGTGGGGCTCACAGTCTCAATTCCCACTTAGGGAACTGAGGCCCAGAGAAGTGAAGGGACTTGCCCAGGGTCACAGAGCAGACAAGTGGAGGAGCCAGGTTTAGAACCCATGGCCTTCTGTCTCCCAGGCCCGGGCTCTATCCATTAGGCCACACTGCTTCTCAGGCAACGCAACAGGGGCCCCCTCGATAGTAGACTTGCTGCCTGAGTAGCCCCAATAGCTTATTCTTTTGTATAATAGTAGCATTTGTTAAGCGCTTACTATGTATCAAGCCCCGTACTGAACACGGGGTAGATCTAAGTTGATTAGGTCAGACGTGGTCCCTGTCCCACATGGCTCCACAGTCTAAAGGAGAGGGAGAGCAGGTATTTAATCCCCACTTTACCGATGAGGAAGCTGAGGCACAGTGAAATGTTCAGAAAAATCACAGCTTCCATTATCGGGACATTAATAGCACGGTTGTTCCCCGACCTCTCTCAAATTACTTTTGTCATTTTTGCCCTTGCAACAATCTCGCAAGGTGGGAAGAAAGGCAATTATTATTATTATTATTCCCATTTTGCAGATGAGAAAACTGAGGTCCCCGTGTAAGGGTGCAGTGGCAGATAAGGTGCCCGATAGTCATTTCACGGGCCCGGCTTGGAAGAGGTCGTATCTTAATGGCCCTCACGTTAGGCGACTCCTTCCACCGGCCAACCCCCCTCCCCTCCTCAGCCCGTCAGGCATCTTTAATGCCGGTCTCCTCTTCGGGAACAGACCGCAGTTTCCCCGAAAACACCCCGAGACCAGTCCGGCCCCCTTCTCTCCCCACATCTGGAGCAAGAGGGAAACAAGCCAATGGATCCGAAGGGTTGTTGGGGAAACATTCTGACCCAAGCCTCGCCCACGTCTCTTCTGCCGCCCGGAACTGCAGGTATTTCAGTCTGTTGGCCAAACTTCCGGCTGATTTGAAGAGCTACCACCGGGCCCGGAGAATCCTACGGAAACTGGAAAGGTTTGGGACGGACCCAGAGCTGAGGATCCGCCCCGGCGTCTTCCTGAAGACGCTGGAGGAGCTCCGGACGTGGGAGCTGTGCTCTCCGGACGTGGCTGCGGCTGTGGAGGTCGGACCCCTTCCTTCCCCATCCCCGGCACCCACTCTGGGCCTCGGCTGGTGGCAGAGCTCTTTTGGGGGAGGGTGGGCGTGGGCAGGGGGGTGGGGGGATCCTGTCTAGATTCCAGGGAAACCTAGGAATCCACATCTGGTCCTCAGGGGGGTTAAAATCACTTCTGGAAGGGGGCCCGCCAGCCCCAGGTGCCGCCCACTGGTGAGGAGACCAGGTCTCCATGGCCGATCGCCGGGGAGGATTGTGGATAGAGGGGGAGGAGAAGCCTGCCGAGAGCCCCGTGGGGAAATCCCGGAATCCACATCCGATCCTGAGCGGGTTAGAGTCACTTCCAGAAATGGGCTCACCGCGTCCAGGCACTGCCCACTGGGGAGGAGACCAGGTCTCCATGGTCGATCGCCGAGGACGATTGTGGGTGGAGGGGGACGAGGAGAGGGGGAGTGAGGCACGTCCCATCCTTTGCTCCCCGGGCCAGAAGGGGAAGCCAGTCAGTCAATCCTATTTGCTGAACGCTTCCCGTGTGCAGAGCACTGTACTAAGCTCTTGGGAGAGTACAATAGAACAATGTAAGAGACACATTCCCCACCCGCAACGAGCTTCCAGTCTAGAGGGGGAGACGGCCATTGAGCTAACACCGCCTCCTTCCTGGACCTCAACGTGGGACAGGGACTGTATCCAACCCGATTCCCTTGTATCCACCACGGCGCTTAGTACAGGGCCCAGTACATAGTAAGCACTTAACGAATACCATAGTTATTATTATTATTATCGTCCTCCCAGTTCGTGCGGGAACACATCGTGCGGATGCCCGAGGCCGACTACGCCACGTGGCTCCGGACGCTGGGCCTCCGCCCCATCCAGCCTCACAGCGCGCCACCCTGCAGGTGAAGGGGAACGAGTCACCGTCGCCGCCGTCCCCCCTCCCAGCCCGGGCCGGTGGGAGGGGGGGATTCGGGCCGGGGGCTCTCCTCCCCCCAGGAAACCCTGGGAGCCCCAGAAGGGACTGAACAATAGGCCTCGGTGGTCGGGAAGGGCCGGAAGGCCTGGTGGTTGGCCCCAAACGTCCACTAACTGCTCTTCTCAAGTTCGGGGCCTGGACTGCATTGAGCTGGTGACCGCCTGCTCTCTCCCTTTCTCCTCCACACTCCCCCCATGCCACTCTCCTGCCTCTTGCCCAGTTTCCACACTGCACAGACTCTCCACGATAAAGGCGTCTGCGAGCGGAGAGACTTGCTGCCTGAAAAACTGTGTGGCGAATTGGGTAGAGCACGGGCCTGGGAGGCAGAAGGCCATGGGTTCCAATCCCGGCTCTGAAGGACCTCGGGCAAGTCACTGGACTTCTCTGGGCCTCCGTTGCCTCACCTGGAAAATGGGGATTGAGACCGTGAGCTCTACGTGGGACAGGGACCCGATTTGCTTGTAGCCACCTCAGTGCTTAGTACAGTGCCTGGCACATAGTAAGCCCTTAACAAACCCACTGGTATTATTATTATTATTCCTTCCTCAGGCTTCCCAGCTTCCCAGAAGCAGCTGGAGGCCCTCCCCCACAGGACACCCCCAGCAGTTCCAGAAGGAACGTCTGAAGGGACCCAACGGGACCCCGGCTGCAACCTCAAGCCGCCTTCTCTTTCCCAGCTGGGCCCTCCGGGCCTGAGGCAGGAAACGATCAATCCATCAATCGGTGGAATTTATTGAGCGCTTACTATGTACTTAGAGCACTGTTCTAAGCGCTTGGGAAAGAACACTGTGGCAGAATTAGCAGACGCGTTCCTTGCCCGTAAATAAGCTTACAGTCTAGAGGAAACAGAGACGTCCACGCAGCCCGTCGTGGCGATTACCTCGCCAGGCATAGCCTGGGCTACACGCCGGCTCCTTCCTCGTTCACTCCCCTCGCTCAGAATCGGGGAACCAAGTGGGAGGGGATTTGGGGGGTCTCTGGACAGGCCGGGGTCCTGCCTTCTTGCTTAAAAAGGGAGGGGCAGTGTCTGTCACATCCAAGACTGGGGGAAGTCGTCTCCACTCCTCCTCTCTCTGCTCTCTGAGGAAACGTGAAACCTGGGGAAGTAGAGGAGTGTTTTCAAGCCAGTTAGGAAACCATTCAGACCCTCCATGGGACCCTCGACTAAAAATCAGGAAGCAGAGTGACTTAATGGATAGAGCAGAGGCCTGGGAGCCAGAGGACCTGGGTTTCAATTCTGACTCCCCCATGTTCATTCATTCATTCAGTCGTATTTATTGAGCACTTACTGTGTGCAGAGCACTGGACTAAGCACTTGGAAAGCACAGTTTGGCAACAGATAGAGACAACAACGGACTCGTGGTCTAGAAGGGGGAGACAGACAGCAAAACAAAACAAGTAGACAGGCATCAATACCATCAAATAGATAAATAGAATTATAGATATAGACATCATTAATAAAATAGAGTAATAAATATGTACAAATATATACAAGTGCTGGGAGGGGGGGAATGGGGTGGAGCAGAGGGAGGGAGTCGGGGCGATGGGGAGGGGAAGAGGAGCAGAGGAAAAGGGTGGGGCCTCAGTCTGGGAAGGTCACGTGTCTGTTGTATGACCTTGAGCAAGTCACATCACTTCTCTAGGCCTCAGTTTCCTCATCTGTCACATGGGGACAGGGACCTGGTTAACTTGTATTTAACCCAGGACTTAGTATAGTGCCTGGCTCACTGTAAGCACTTGACAAATACCATTAAAAAAAACACCTTCAGGCAAGAACAAATTTGGTCTTAAAAGCTGCCCATCAAGACTCTCCACTTTCTTCTGATGAACTTTATCTAAGCCATGACTGATGGTGCTGCTTATCATTATTAATAATAATAGTATTTTTAAGCACTTACTATGTGTCCCTCTAGATTGTAAGCTCACTGGAGGCAGGGAACGTGTCTACCGCCTCTGTTGTATTGTACTCTCCCAAGCGCTAGGTACAGTGCTGTGCACACGGTGAATGCTCAGTAAATGCCACTGATTGACTGATTTCCAAGCTCTGTACTAAATAATAATACTATTTGTTAAGCACTTTCTATATGCCAGGCTCTGTATTAAGTGCTGGAGTGGATATGAGCAAATCGGGTTGGAGACGATCCTGTGTCCCACCTACGGCTCCCAGTCTCCATCACCATTTCATAGATGAGGAAACTAAGGTTAAGTGACTTGTCCAAGGTCACACAGGAGACAAGTGGTGATCCGGGATTAGAACTCATGATCTTCTGACTCCCAGACCCAAGCTCTATCCACTCCTCCATTCTGCTTCTTTAAACACAGGATAATCAGATCAGGCCCATATGGAACTCCCAGAAAGAGTCTTATCTTGTCTTATGCTGTCGAATCGTCTTCGACCCATAGCGACGCCACGGACGCATCTCGCCCAGAACGCCCCACCTCCATCTGCAATCGTTCCGGTAGTGGATCCAGAGAGTTTTCTTCGTAAAAATCTGGAAGCTGATTCCCGCTGCTTTCTTTGGTGCAGTAAACTTGAATCGTCACCCTCAAATCTCTCCCCTGCCTCTGCTGCCCAGCACGGGTGAGTTTTGAGTTGTAGCAGACGGCCTTCCACTCGCTAGCTACGACCCAAGCTAGGAATAGGAATGGAATCTTCTTGACTCTCCCTCCCTTAGTCGAGACTGGAAGAGGACTGGAAACTCTCCAGGTGCCATCCTGAGAGGGGCCCCTGAGAGAGAACGGATATTAAATCCTCATATTGTACAGAAGAGGAGACTGAGGCACAGAGAAGTGACTTACCAAAGATCAAGCACCGGGCAAGTGGCAGAGTGGGAATTAGAATCCAATTCTCCTGATTCCCAGGCCTGGGCTCTTTCTACTAAGCCACGCCGTTTCTCACAAAACCGGTGGAGCAGGGAGCGTCAGACAGCCAAGCAGTTTGCTCACCAAAACACCCCATCCAGACGGGTCTTACAGAAAAATCATTTTTCTGTCGTCGAGTGATCTTCTGGGCTTCCTTGGCATGCAGAGCGGAACTGGGAATTTTGTCCGGTCCTATCCTGCTCTGCCATCTTCTGCTCACTGTTACCATTACACCCACTTCCGCCCTCCTTCATTTATTCCTTCATTCAATCGTATTTATTGAGCGCTTACCGTGTGCAGAATACTATACCAAGCGCTGGGGAGAGGACACTAGAACAATTCCCTGCCCACAACGAGAAGCAGCATGGCTTAGTGGAGATAGCACGGGCTTGAGGGGTCAGAGGACCTGGGTTCTAATCCCAACTCTCCCAAAGGCCAGCTGAGTGACCTTAGGCAAGTCGCTACACTTCTCTGTGCCTCAGTCACCTCTTCTGTAAAATGGGGATTAAGACGGTAAGCCCCATGTGGAACAACCTGATTACCTTTTATCTACCCCAGCGCTTAGAATAGTGTTTGGCACATAGTGCTTAACAAATACCAGAATTATTATTATTATTACAGGGGAGCAAGTCAGGGTGACGCAGAACGGAGTGGGCGAAGAGGAAAGGAGGGCTTAGTCGGGGGAAGGCAAACATCTTTTTGGAGCACTTACTGTTTGCGGACGGTAAACCCAGGTCTCTCGTCTTCCAATGCTGTGCTCTTTCCATTAAGCCACCTTCAGTCAGAATGGCAGAGGGGGAAGAGGACAGAATGGAGCAGAGGGAGATCAATCAGCTAATCAATCAATGGTATTTATTAAGCACTTACTATGTGCAAAGCACTGTTCTAAGCGCTTGGGAGAGTACAGTACAACTGAATTAGCAGAAGCATTCCCTGGCCCTGGTGAGCTTACAGTCTAGACATGAGCGTCTTGGCTCGACTTCTTCTAATGGGGTCATTTGGTCTCCTGAGCTCTGAGGCGGGAACCCAATTCAAGGAAAGAGCGCTCAATAATAATAATGATTGTGGGATTTGTTCAGCGCTTACTCTGTGCCAAACACTCTGCTAAGGACTGGGGTAATAACGATAATAATAATGTTGGTATTTGTTAAGTGCTTAATATGTTCTAAGCCCTGGGGTAGATACAAGGTAATCAGGTTGTCCCACGTGGGGCTCACCGTCTTAATCCCCATTTTACAGATCAGATCACTGAGGCACAGAGAAGTGACGTGACTTACCCAAGGTCACACAGCTGACAAGTGGCAGAGCCGGGATTCGAACCCATGACCTCTGACTCTTATGCCCGGACTCTTTCCACTAAGCCACACTGCTTCTCTGGGATAGATACAAGATTATCAGGTCCCACGTGGGGTTCACAGTCTAAGTAGGAGGGAGAACAGGGGTTGAATCCCCATTTTTGAAGATGAGGGAACTGAGGTCCAGGGAAGTGAAGTGACAAGTGACACACCCAGCAGACAAGTGGCAGAGCCGGGATTGATAGTAATAAAGTAGTAATAATAGTTTCAGTATTTGTAAAGCAGCGTGGCTCAGCTGGAAAGAGCCCGGGCTTGGGAGTCAGAGATCGTGGGTCCTAATCCCGGCTCCTCCACTTGTCAGCTGTGTGACTTTGGGCAAGTCAATTCTCTGTGCCTCAGTGACCTCATCTGTAAAATGGGGATTAAGACTGTGAGCCCCACATGGGACAACCTGATCACCTTGCATCCCCCCCCCCAGTTCTTAGAACAGTGCTTTGCACATAATAAGCACTTAACAAATACCATCACTATTATTATTATCATTACTTACTATGTGCCAGGCACTCTTCTGAGCACTGGGGTAGCCACAAATAATCAGGTTGGGACACAGTCATACGTGGGGCTCACAGTCTTCGTCCCCGTTTTCCAGTTGAGGGAACTGAGGCCCAGAGAAATGAAGTGACTTGCTCAAGGTCACACAGCAGATTAGAACCGACACCCTCTGACTCCCAGGCCTGGGTTTTGGCTACTAGGCCAGGCTGCTTCTCCAGGCTTAGTTAAGATGGCGACTACAGCGGTCTGGCTTGGAGACAGCATCCCCGAGGCCCGAGTGGACCCGTTGGGTGGAGGCGGAAGGGGCAGAGGGAGGCAGGGATAAAGGCCGAAGCCCATCTGGAGCTGTTTCGACCACTTCAACCCTTGGAAGCGGCACGGCGTGGTGAATCGAGCCTGGGCCTGGGAGTCGGAAGGTCACGGGTTGTACAAAGCCGACTGGTAGATTCCAAGCGCTTAGTATAGTGCTCTGCACATAGTAAGCACTCAATAAATAAATACTATTGAATAATCACTTTTGGATTTAATTATCTGATCTCACTATTATGGTTAACTCAAAGTTGGTTGTCATTTTTTTACTTTCAAAAATATCTTGAAATAGATACATTTTAGGGACAATTTCCACCTCCTGTTACTATCTGTTCTCTCCTCCCACAACTCCCCCAGGTCACACATTCTTTGTTTTTCCCCATCTCACTTTCTGACTGTGATCTAGACCGTGAGCCCATTGTTGGGTAGGGATTGTCTCTATCTGTTGCTGAATTGTACTTTCCAAGCGCTTCGTATAGTGCTCTGCACACAGTAAGCGCTAAATAAATACGATTGAATGAATGAATAATCAAGGCCTGCCGCTTGTCTTCTGGGTGACCTTGAGCAAGTCACTTCACTTCTCTGGGCCTCAGTGACCTCATCTGTAAAATGGGGATTGAGGCTGTGAGTCCTACATGGGACAGGGATCGGGTCCAGCCCGATTTGCTTGAATCTACCGCAGCACTTAGTACAGTGCCTGGCACATAGTAATCGCTTAACAAATATTATTATTATTAACCACTGCCCTCACTCCCCCTTGCACTCTCTTTGGTTCTCAGCTGAGGGAAGCAGTGTGGCCTAATGTCCTAGTGGGTAGAGCCCGGGCCTGGGAGTCAGAAGGATCTGGCTTCTAATCCCGGCTCTGCCACTTAATAATAATAATGTTGGTATTTGTTAAGCGCTTACTATGTGCAGCGCACTGTTCTAAGCGCTGGGGTAGACACAGGGGAATCAAGTTGTCCCACGTGGGGCTCACAGTCTTAATCCCCATTTTACAGTTGAGGGAACTGAGGCACCGAGAAGTTAAGTGACTTGCCCACAGTCACACAGCTGACAAGTGGCAGAGCTGGGATTCGAACTCATGACCTCTGACTCCAAAGCCCATGCTCTTTCCACTGAGCCATGCTGCTTCTCTTGCCCGCTCTGTGACTTGAGACGAGTCACTTCACTTCTCCATGCCTCAGTTCCCTCGTCTATAAAATGGGGATTAAGATTGTGAGCCCCATGTGGGGCAGGGACTGTGTCCAACCTGACGATCTTGTATCTACCCCAGCGCTGACAAGTACCATTTTCTTCCCCTTTAGACTGTAAGCTTGTCATGGAAAGGGCATGTGTCTGCTAATTCTGTTGTATCGTACTCTCCCAAGCACTTAGTACAGTGCTCTGCTCATAGTACTACTACTACTGCTAATAATAATGGTGTTTGTTAAGCACTTACTATGTTCCAGACACTATACTAAGCGCTGGGGTGGCTACAAGCAAATGGGGTTGGACACAGTCCCCATCCCACGTGAGGCTCGCAGTCTCAATCCCCATTTTACAGATGTGGTCACTGAGGCCCAGAGGAGTGAAGTGACTTGCCCAAGGTAACGTAGCAGACGGGGGGCAGTCAGACTTATAACCCATTCATTGGACAGGGATTGTCTCTATCTGTTGCCAAATTGTACATTCCACGTGTTTAGTACGGTGCTCTGCACAAAGTAAGCGCTCAGTAAATGATTCATTGTGTGCAGAACACTGTACTAAGCGCTTGAGAGAGTACCATATGACAACAAACAGGCACATTCCTGCCCTCAGTGAACTCAGAGTAAGCGCTCTCAACAAATATTTATTTATATTGATGCCCGTTTACTTGTTTTGATGTCTGTCTCCCTCCTTCTCGACTGTGAGCCCGTTGTGGGCAGGGATTGTCTCTCTTTGTTGCTGAATTGTACTTTCCAAGCGCTTAGTACAGTGCTCTGCACACAGTAAGCGCTCAAGAAATAGGATTGGATGAAAGAGTGAAAATACCATTGACTGATTAATGGATTGTCGTGTCAGACAGAGTTTTCCTCTTCACAGCCCTGGAGTCTGAGAGACCCTGACCCAGCCCGATGAGGGAGTGGGGAGAGGTGGAGAAACCGAGTCCACAGCTCCTGAGGAAAAGAGAAGAAAAAATCCAAGAAGCAGTGTGGTCTAGTGGAAAGAACACCTGCCAGGGAGTCAGAGAATGTGGGTTCTAATCCTGGCTCCAACGACTAGTCGCTTAAACTCTCTGTGACTCAGTCTCTTCATCAGCGAAATGGGGATTCGAGACTGTTCTCCCCTTAATGAATCATTTCTTGATTTTTATCGAGTGGTTCCTGGATACAGAGCACTATACCAAGCAGAGTTTCCCACCGAAAGGAACATTGCCTGGTGGGAAAAGTCCGGGCCTGGGAATCAGAAGACCTGGGTTTTAATCCCGGCTCCACCACTTGTCTGCTGTGTGACTTTGGGCAAGTCACTTCATTTCTCTGGGCCTCAGTGACCTCATCTGAAAAACGGAGATTAAGGCTGTGAGCCCGGTGTGGGACAGGGACTGTGTCCAACCCAATTATCTTATATCTACCCTAGCGCTTCGTACAGGGCCTAGCACGTAGTAAGCACTTAAATACCCTTTGAAAAGCGCTAACAGACATCATAACAAAAAAGGAAAGGAAATGTGTCTACAGGTGGAGACGGGCCTTAAAATAAATTAAAGGTAGGGGAAATAGTGGTGCCTAAGGATAGATGCGTAAACTCTGTGGGGCTGGGATGAGAATCAAAAAATACACAGCCAATCGAATTGGTGATTTCATTCATTCATTCAATCATATGTATTAAGCACTTACTGTGTGCAGAGCACTGTACTAAGCGCTTGGGCGATGTAGAGGGGAGGCTATGAGCCACCCCGGGAAGTATATTATGTCCAAACTGATTATCTGGTATCTATCCCAGTGCTTAGTACAGTACCTGGCATATAATAATATTAATAATAATTGTGGTATTTGTTAAGTGCTTACTGTGAGCCAGACACTGTACTAAGCACTGGGGTAGATCAAACAAATGAGGTTGGACACAGACCCACGTGGGGCTCACGGTCTCAATTCCCATTTTCCAGATGAGGGAACTGAGGCCCAGAGAAGTGAAGTTACATGCCCAAGGTCACACAGCAGACAAGTGAGAGAGCCAGGATTAGAACCCATGACCTTCTGACTCCCAGGCCCAGGCTCTATCCACTAGCCATGCTGCTTCTCAAGTAAGTGCTTAATAAATACCACAGTTGTCATCATTATTCTTATTCAGACGGAGCTGCGATGGGGCTAACTCAGTGTGCCTTGTGACCCCTTCAGCCGGGGAGGGACAAGTCGGGGAAGAAATGGGGGCTTCCCGCCGGTCAGAGGTTGGTCAGAGGTTGGTCAGAGGCAGCAGCAAGGGGAGAAACAGTGGTTTTGGGAATCTTGGATGGAGTACACAGAGGTGAGCTCATCTCTCCATCTCTCTCCTAATGGCCTCTTTGTGGTCAGAGAGCAATCCCCTTCATGGGTCCGGGCCAAGACAGCGTCTTCCTTCCTTCATCACGAGGCAGCCGTCCATGGGGACCATCCAAGATGGCAGAGGCAGGGGCAAGCTCCCAGACTCCACTTGATCTGCTTCCAGCGGAGAGGCCAGATCTGAGAGGATCATTACCCCGGGGGAGGGGTCCCAGGCACCTTCCCACCTCCATGCCTCCTCCCGCCCCGGAGCTCCCCACTCGGGATATCCACCCTATCCCCGGATCCTGGTCAGGCCCCCTTGGCTACTTAGACCAAATCCTTCCCCATCTCAGCATCCGGTAGAATTAGCCTGAGAAGTGGTGTAGTGGATAGACCCCGGGCCTGGGATTCAGAAGGACTTGGGTTCTAACTCGGCTCTACCACTTGACTGCCGTGTGACCTCGGACAAGTCATTTCACTTCTCTGTTCCTCAGTTACCTCATCTTTAGAACGGGGATTGAGATTTTGAGCCCCATATGGGACTGTGTCCACCCAAGCACTTAGTACAGCACCTGGAATATAGTAAATGCTTAACAAATACCATAATTATTATTATTATTTCTTGCTAACAGACGAGATGGGTTTCTGCCTCCTCTTTCTGGGCCGATTCCCTCCTTGCCTCCTCTTCCAGGCTTCCCCTGGTGATCCTTTAGCCTCTCCTGCCTGACCTGGGGAAAATCTTTGGGAGAACCCATGCTGTTTCCCCCTCAGCCAGGTTTCCTGCCATTCCTGACCTTAGATTCCTCCAGGACAGCTCGGGAAAACGGGGAGGGGATTCCTCACAATCACACACACACACTCACTCATTCAGCCCTATCGGCCCCATATTGAGACCCAAAGAAGATGAAGATGGAGTACAGGAGACAGATAAGAATAAGATACGACAGATAAGACAGGGTCAGTCAGTCAGTCGAATTTACTGAGTGCTTACTGTGTGTAGAGCACTATACTAAGCACTTGGGAGAGTAATAATAATATTGGTATTTGTTAAACGTTTAATATGTGCAGACCACTGTTCTAAGCGCTGGGGTAGACAAAGAGTAATCAGCTTGTCCCACGTGAGGCTCACAGTCTTAATCCCCATTTTAAAGATGAGGTAACTGAGGCACAGAGATGTTAAGTAACTGCCCACAGTCAGCTGACAAGTGGCAGAACTGGGATTCAAACCCATGATCTCTGACTTCCAAGCCCGTGCTCTTTCCACTGAGCCATGCTGTAACAATTTAACAGAGTTGGTTGACACATTCCCTGCCCACAACGAGCTTAGAGTCTAGAGGGGAGATGAGTGAAGAAGCCATATAAGGCTCCTGTAATTCCAAGCATCCACCAAGAAGGTGAGTTTCCCACTTGGCCTCCTCATCCCAAATCCAGGAACCAGAATCCTCCCAGCCTCAGGCCTCGGTCCCTCCGGAACCAATTTTTTTTTTTTAATGGTATTTGTTAAGCCTTTTCTAGGTGCCAGGAACTGCACTAAGCAGTGGGGTAGGTAAAAGCTACTCAGGTCAGACACGGTCCCTGTCCCACAAGAGGCCCAGAGTCTTAATCCCCATTTTCCAGATGAGGCAACTGAGGGCCAGAGAAGTAAAGTGGCTTGCCCAAGGTCACACAGCAGACAAGTGGCAGAGCTGGGAGAACTAGAACCCAGATCTTTCTGACTCCCGGGCCCCGGCTCTATCCACTAGGCCATGCTGCTTCTCTAGGTCATGCAGCTTCTTTGATTCTTCCTGACTCTTCCCTAGCATGGCAAAGGCATCATTTTCAAAAATCCAAAAACCCAATAACTCCCCGCTGCAGCAGTGTACCCTTCCCCCAGCCTGCCGAGAATATTCCATCTTTTTTTTTCTTCAGTGGTATTTGTTAAGCGCTTACTATGTGTCAAACACTGTTCTAAGCGCTGGAGTAGGTACATGTCAATCAGATCGGACACAGTTCCTGTCCCGCATGGGGCTCAGAGTCTAAGTAGGAGGAAGAACAGGTATTTAATCCCCACTTTACAGTTACTGAGGCACGGTACAGTGAAGTGACATACCCAAGGTCACACAACCAGCATTTGGCAGAACAGGGATTAGAACCCAGGTCCTCTGACTCCCACCCCCTTGCTCTTTCCACTAGGCCGTGCTGCTTCTTTTTCAGTCAATAGTTCTCACGCATCGCCCTTTTAAAGAATGATAAAAACTGTGGTGTTTGTGAAGCCCTGGCTCTATGCCAAGCGCTGTAATAAACGCTGGGGTAGATACCAGATAATCGGGTCGGACACAGTCCCTGTCTCACATGGGGCTCACAGTCTCAGCGGAAAGAGAACAATCACCTTCGCAGAAGGAGCCGCAGGCCGAAAACGATATTGGCCAGGCGTTTGTTGAGCGATGAATTGACGGGGATACGGCCCTGCAGGAGAATCTAATTGTCAGCAGACAAATGGATTTCCATGCCGATGATGGCAGAAGAGTTAGCGTAACAGACCGATTCCAGGAAGTTGTGATGAGAGGAAAAGAAAGGATTCATCCAGGCGGGGGGAAAGGAGAGGCGGGGGGAAAGGAGAGATGGGAGAGTCTCACAAGACAGTGAAGGAAACGTGGCTACTTCTCCTCTAATGAAAAAGCAGATTGAAGTTCCTCAAGGATGCCTGGCTTCAAGTGACATTTCCTTCCTCCCGGCTCAGACAAGCATCCGAGCCTCATTACGAGATAGCGTTTCCCCCCAGAGTGGGTGTTTTCGGAGGCGGTGCTGGCGATTAGGTTTAGAGTTTGCTCCGAAGTTACAACTTTCCCCCACATGAATCGGGGTGATAATTCAGCCCGTTTTTCCAGGCACTTAACTCGAATGCTAATGCTTTAGTGTTTGGCAGAGTGGAAGCAAGTACAATTAGGTCTAGAGAGCGATACTACGAGTATTTCAGCAGTTTATCACCTAATACATAACAAGCCAAATGTGAATTCAATAAGGTACAAAATCCAATTGAGCACTCTGAGGTGAGATAGAAGAAAAGTACATGGAGCTCCTCACGAGCTCAAGATACACTCCTGTATCCTGCCTAGGAATGCCCACCCTAGGACTGCCAATGGGAATTTTCCTCCCTCTTTTCTCTCCTGGAGGACATGAGTTTTAATCTGACTGAGAGGAGAAACCATGAATCTGGAGATTAGCCATATCTGGGCTCTGGTCCCATTCTGCCCACTGACCTCAGCCAGTCAATTGTATTTACTGAGTGCTTATTGTGTACAGAGTACTGTACTAAGCACTTGGGAGAGGACAATCTGACAGGAAGGGAAGGGAAGGGAAGGGAAGGGAAGGGAAGGGAAGGGAAGGGAAGGGAAGGGAAGGGAAGGGAAGGGAAGGGAAGGGAAGGGAAGGGAAGGGAAGGGAAGGGAAGGGAAGGGAAGGGAAGGGAAGGGAAGGGAAGGGAAGGGAAGGGAAGGGAAGGGAAGGGAAGGGAAGGGAAGGGAAGGGAAGGGAAGGGAAGGGAAGGGAGAAACGGAAGGAGGGAGGAAGGGAAGAAGGGAGAAAGGGAGAAAGGGAGGGAAGGAGGAAGGGAGGGAAGGAGGGAGGGAGGGAGGGAGAAACAGAAGGAGGGAAGAAGGGAGAAAGAGAGGAAGGGAGGGAGGAAGGGAAGGAGGGAGGGAGGGAGGAAGGAAGGGAGAGAGGGAGGGAGGGAGGGGAGGGAGGGAAGGAAGGGAGCTGGATTGTAGTAGGAGAATAGTAAGGTGAGGTAGGAGGGCACAAGGTAATTGAGTACTTTAGAAGGATCATGGTCTGGTGGATAGAGCATGGGCCTGGGAGTCAGAAGGTCAGCGGTTCTAATTCTGACTCTGCCACTTATCTACTGCATGACTTTAGGCAAGTTGCTTCACTTCTCTGGGCCTCAGTTACCTCATCTGTAAAATGGGGATAAAAACCGTGAGCCCTATGTGGCATGGATTGTGTCCAACCTGATTCTCTTGTATCTACCCCAGCATTTAGAACAGTGCCCAGCACATAGTAAGCACTTAACAAATACCAAAAAAAAAAAAAAAATGGAAGGAAGGCCTCTGGGAAGAAATGTGATTTTCAGAGGGTTTTGAGGGTGGATAGAGCGGTGGGCTGTCGAATATTCATTCATTCATTCATTAACTCAATAGTATTTATTGAGCGCTTACTATGCGCAGAGCACTGTACTAAGCACTTGGAATGGACAATTTGGCAACAGAGACCATCCCTGCCCAATGACGGGCTCACAGTCTAATCGGGGGAGACAGACGGCAGAGTAAAACAGAACGAAACAAAAACAAGACAACATTATCACGATAAATAGAATCAAGGGGATGTAGAGGGGATGTACACCTCATTAACAAAATAAATAAATAAAAAACATATACAAATGAGCAGAGTGCTGAGGCGAGGGGAAGGGGGAAGGGGAGGAGCAGAGGGAAAGGGGGTTTAGCTGAGGGGAGGTGAAGGGGGGGCAGAGAGGCAGCAGAGGGAGCAGAGGGAAAAGGGGAAGCTCAGTCTGGGAAGGCCTCTCGAAGGAGGTGAGCTCTCAGTAGGGCTTTGAAGAGGGGAAGAGAGTTAGTTTGGCGGAAGTGAGGAGGGAGGGCATTCCGGAACAGTGGGAGGACGTGGACCAGAGGTCAACGGCGGGATAGGCATGAACGGGGGACAGTGAGGAGGTGAGCGGCAGAGGACCGGAGCGTGCGGGGTGGGCAGGAGAAAGAGAGAAGGGAGGTGAGGTAGGAGGGGGCAAGGGGATGGACAGCCTTGAAGCCCAGAGTGAGGAGTTTTTGTTTCGTGCGGAGATTGATAGGCAACCACTGGAGGCTGTTAAGGAATATGAACTAGGAAGGGAGGCCCAGGCCTGAGGGAGAATGCGGGCAGGGGATTGCTGATGCGATAGAGATTGCGGTATGGGGAGTATGTTTGTTAGAGTGTTAGCGTTGTTGTTGTTAGTGTGCAGGCTGGTTTGGCGAAGGAGATCAGCAGTGCTAGTAGGCAGAGAGCTTACTGAATTCCTTAAAGCCTAGGGTAAGGAGTTTCTGTTTGACGCGGAGGTGGATGGGCAACCACTGGAGGTTCTTAAGGAGCGGAGACATGGACTCAACCGTTTTTCAGAAAAATGATCTGGGCAGCAGAGTGAACTATGGACTGGCATGGAGAGGTACAGGATGCAAAGGGGTCAGTGAGGAGGCTGATGTTGTAGTTATTATTATTACTTTCATCCTCATTATTTTATGGTATCTGTTAAGCACTTACTATGTGCCAGGCATTATGGTAAGCGCTGAGGTGGATACAAGCTTATCAGGTTGGACACAGTCCATGTCTCACATGGGACTCACAGTCTTAATTTCCATTCTCCAGATGAGTGACTTGCCCAAAGTTACATAGCGGAAAACTGGCGGATGGGAATTAGAACCCAGGCCTATGCTCTCTCCACTAGGACCTTCTCCTTCTGCTTCTCCTCCTCTCCCTCCTTCTCCTTCCCCTTCTTCTCAGCCTTTCCATTCCCAACATGGCTGTTCTCCCTCTTCCCCTCAACAATAACGCCACCAAAATGCCAATCGCCCATGCTGAGGTCAGGTGGCAGCCCACCAGAGCCAAGGATAGGCCCAGATGAGTAGAAGCCAGATGAGATGACATCCTCTGAGGCCATTTAGAAGCCAATGGAGGAGGCCTCTTCTACAGGCAATATGGCAGAAAGCCCAACTTTGTTCACTTGTGGAGAATTTTCTACCGACTTAACGCCGCTTCAGGGATCTCCGGAAGGGGTTAGCAAGTCCCAAACCAAAGCATCGGAGGCCAAAGATTGGGATGCCTCCCTTCCACGGAGATATGCCCAGCATGTTTGCTGTGTGACCTTGGGGAAGTCACTTCACCTCTCTGGACCTCAGCTCCCTCATCCGTGGGAGAGGGACTGTGTCCAACCTGATTTGCTAGTACACACCCCAGTGCTTAGTATGGTGTCTGGCACATAGTCAGTACTTAACAAAGACCATAAAAAAAAGGTAGGTGCCATCTGGGACTCTCTCCAGACACCCCGTACAGGAACTATTGGAAAATGGTCCCTTGGGAGATATAAACATCAATCAATCAGTCCATCCATCCATCAATCATTCAGTGGTATTTATGGAGGGCTTACTGTGAGCAGAGTATTGTCCCAAACACTTGGGAGAGTACAATTCAGTAGAACTAGTAGATTCATTCATTCATTCAATAGTATTTATTGAGCGCTTACTATGTGCAGAGCATTGTACTAAGCGCTTGGAATGAACAATTCGGCAACAGATAGAGATAGTCCCTGCCCACTGAAATTGACGGGCTTACAGTCTAATCGGAGGAGACGGACAAAAACAAGACAACTTAATAGCAATAAATAGAATCAAGGGGATGTACACTTCATTAACAAAATAAATAGGGTAATAAAAATCTATACAAATGAGCGCAGTGCTGAGGGGAGGGGAAGCGAGAGTAGATGCCCTCAAGGTGTTTACAATCTCATGATGTATCATTTTCTCCATTAGATGTGCCATGAATGGGAAGCAATCAATGCTGTTTATTTAGCATTTACTGTAGAGGTCTTCAAGATGCCTTCCCTGACTAAGCCCCCCTTTCCTCTTTTCCCACTCCCTTCTACGTCATCCTGACTTGCTCCCTTTATTCATCCTCCCTCCCATCCCCCCACCACTTATGTCCATATCTTTCATTTAATTATGTCTACTAATATCTGTCTCTCCCTCAAGCTCGTTGCAGGAAGGCAATGTGTTTACTGTTATATGGTACTCTCCCAAATGCTTAGTACAGTGCTCTGCACACAGGAAGCGCTCAATAAATATGATTGACTACTATGTGAAGACCACTATATCCACACAACCAGGCAAGAAGCAGTTTTGAGGGGAGATGATTCATAAACAAATTCAAACAAAATACCACACCCAAGACGGACACCGTTACTGTAAGCCCGTCATAGGGCAGGGATTGTCTCTATCTGTTGCCGAATTGTACATTCCAAGCGCTTAGTACAGTGCTCTGCATATAGTAAGCACTCAATAAATACTATTGAATGAAATGACTGCAACAAAACTCAACAAAATTAGAATTCCCTGGTGTCTCTAAGATCAGGGAGGGACAGTGGCAACCAGACTGCCTTCTTCCAGGTGCTTAGTACCGAGCTCTGCACCCAGTAAGCCCTCAATCAATCAACAGTATTTCTTCACCCATGAATAAAGGGCTTAGTCGGTTTTAATAAGGCTCTGAAGGTGGGGAGAGTGATCGTCTGTCGATTAAGAAGGGGGAGGGAATTCCAGGCCAGAGGCAGGAGGTGGGCAGGAGGTGGGCAGGAGGTGGGTGGTGCGATAGACGAGATTGAAATACAGCAAGTAGGTTGGCATTAGAAGAACGGAGCGTGCAGGCTGAGGTGAAGTAGGAGGGGGCAAGGGGATTGAGTGTTGTAAAGCCGATGGGAAGGAGGCCTTCTGGAGGAGATGGGATTTCAGAAGGGCTTTGAAGACAGGGAGAGAAGTGACCAGGGGAAGATGGAGAGACTTCCAGGCTGGGGGAGGGTGAGAGCAAGAGGTCAGCGGAAAGGTGAGAGCAAGACACAGTGAGAAGATCAGCTTGAGAGGAACATAGAAGGCAAGACTGGATTGGGCTGGCCTGGGCTGACGTTGACATTTCTTTGGGAGCTTAAGTCAATCAATCCATCCATCGTATTTACTGAGTGCTTACTGTGTGCTGAGAACTGTACTAGGCGCTTGGGAGAGCATGATATGACAGAGTTGGTAGATGAGTTCTATGCCCACAACGATCTTATAAATCGCTGATGAAAAATAGTACTGTCCTTGGTGAAAAAAGACATCATGACGCAAACTTTGCAAAGCGACCCAAAGAAAAGCAGAGAGTTAGTGTCAGGAGGCAGGGCAGGGCATTTCGATTAAGGTCTGGATTTTTAAAATACAAATTTTAGCCTCCAAAATGAATAAAGACTAGAATAATCCCCCTCTCTCCCTCCAGAAGAGTTTCCCTGACATCCAGAAGACCTGAAAGAACTTTCATCTTCTAATGCAAGTCAATTTCCCTACTCCATAGAAGAGGAAGGTGTTTGTGGATGAAAAGGAACAACTTATTCAATCCTAATTGCAAACATTCAAGGAAGCATTCTCTCTCCCTCTCTCTTCCTGTTTGGATGTGGATCAGGGTCCTAATATCTGCTAATGGGCAGCCATAATTTCGGCCCTCCCAGGAAGCTTTTTCGAGCTATTAAATCGGTGACTTCTAATGCAAAGCGAAATCGTGGGGGGATCCAGGGGCCTGCAGCGAGAGAGACAGACGGTGTCCACGAGCCCCATAGACCACAGTCTCACAGAGAGGTTAGGGGAAGAATCGTGTGTGGTCAACCGTAATAATTTGAATAAATACACGTTTCTCCAGACAATTCTCTTCCCTCCCTCCCTCCCCACGGGGAGGAGAGTGGGTAGCTGTGGAGAGGGAGGCCCTCGGCATCCTTCTTCCCCATCCGTGTGGGGTTCGTGAAGGATCAGGGTGACTCGGCTTGGCCCATGGTTGGACGGGTTCTGAATAATAACAAAATAATAAAAATTGTATTTGTTAAGCGCTTACTATGTGCCGAAGCACTGTTCTAAGCTCTGGGGTAGATACAAGTTAAGCAGGTTGGACTTAGTCTCTGTCCCATGTGGGGCTCACAGTCTCAATCCCCATTTTACAGATGAGGAACTGAGGCCCAGAGAAGTGAAGTGATTTACCCAAGGTCACACAGCAGACGTGTGGCGGAGCCGGAATTAGGACCTTCTGACTCCTAGGTCCAGCCTCTATCCACTAAGCCATGCTGCTTCTCATAACTCTAAACTCCAGGGGCAGGGAGGGACCGAAGCTGGTCGGGTCCAATTTGGTTCAGACTGACTCCTGGTTTCACTCATTCAGTCAGTCATATTTATTGAGCGCTTACTGTGTGCATAGCCCTGTACTAAGCGCTTAGGGGAAGCAGCTTGGCTCAGTGGACAGAGCCCGGGCTTGGGAGTCAGAGATCATGGGTTTGAATCCCAGCTCTGCCACCTGTCAGCTGTGTGACTGTGGGCAAGTCACTTGACTTCTCTGGGCCTCAGTTCCCTCATCTGGAAAATGGGGATGAAGACTGTGAGCCTCAGGTGGGACAACCTGATTACCCTGTATCTACCCCAGCGCTCAGAACAGTGCTCTGCACATAGTAAGTGCTTAACAAATACCAACATTAAGAAGAGTACAATACAACAATAAACAGATACATTCCTCGCCCAGTGGTGTAGTGGATAGAGCCCGGGCCTGGGAGTCAGAGGGTCGTGGGTTCTAATCCCAGCTTTGCCACTCGTCTGCTATGTGACCTTGGGCAAGTCTCTTCATTTCTCTGTATCTCAGTTAGCTCATCTGGAAAATGGGGATTGAGACTGTGAGCCCCACGTGGGACAGGGCCTGCGTCCAGCCCGATTTGCCTGTAGCCATCCCAAGGCTTAGTACAGTGCCTGGCATATATTTAGTGCTTAACAAATACCACAGTTATTATTATTAGAGGGCTTACACCCACACCCACACCCTCCCTGCAGCCTTCCCTTAGTCGGGAAGAGGTACATTTGTCCCCTGGGATTCTGGGATTGGGAGAAGCAGCGTCAGTCAGTCAATCGTATTTATTGAGCGCTTACATTTGAATGTCAAGAAAACAAAGATCTTGACAGCTGGAAGTTTGAATACATTCATAGCGGATGGAGAGAAGTTTGAAATAGCTGACTATTTTTTCTCCTGAAATCAATAATAAAGGAACTAGTTGTCAAGAAATATGCCGAAGATTAATGTTAGGGAGATTTGCTATGAAGAGCCTGAAAAAAGTGATGGAACGTGCTGACGTAACAATTGCCACAAAACTACAAATTGTCGATTCTATGGTGTTTCCAGTGACGGTGTATGGATCCGAAAGCTGGACTGTGAAAAAACAGGATAGAAAGACCATCTATTCTTTTGAAATGTGGTGTCGGAGAAGGCTTTTGTGAATACCGTGGGCTGCCCAAAAAACAAACAAATGGATTTTGGAGCAAATGAAGCCAAAGTGGTCTTTGGAAGGCCAAATGACTCGACTTAGATTAGCCTATTTTGGACCCATCATCGGGAGGACTGATTCTCTGGAGAAGACACTAATGCATCCTTCCCTGCAGTATCCTCAGAGGAGCTCTCCTCCCTCCTCGTAAGTGCCACCCCCTCCACCTGTGCCTCGGACCCCATTCCCGCTCACCTTATAAAAACCATCGCCCTGCCCTCCTCCCCTCCTTAGCTTCTATCTTTAACCACTCACTCTGCAATGGCTTCTTCCCCTCTGCCTTCAAACATGCCCATGTCTCCCCCATCCTAAAAAAACCCTCGCTCGACCCCACTCCCCCTTCCAGCTATCACCCCATCTCCCTACTACCCTTCCTTTCCAAGATCCTAGAACGAGTCGTCTACACTCGCTGCTTAGAATTCCTTAACTCCCATTTTCTCCTGGACCCCCTCCGATCTGGCTTCCGTCCCCTCCACTCTACCAAGACTGCTCTCTCTAAGCTCACCCGTGACCTCTTTCTTGCCAAATCCAATGGCTCCTACTCTAGCGTGGCTCAGTGGAAAGAGCCTGGGCTACGGAGTCAGAGGTCATGGGTTCGATTCCCAGGTCTGCCACTTGTCAGTTGTGTGACTGTGGGCAGGTCACTTAACTTCTCTGTGCCTCAGTTACCTCGTCTGTAAAATGGGGATTAACTGTGAGCCTCACGTGGGACAAGCTGATTACCCTGTATCTCCCCCAGCGCTTAGAACAGTGCTCTGCACATAGTAAGCGCTTAATAAATACCAACACTATTATTATTATTATTCTAATCCTCCTTGACCTCTCAGCTGCCTTTGACACTGTCGACCATCCCCTTCTCCACACCTTATCTCACCTCGGCTTCACGGACTCCGTCCTCTCCCGGTTCTCCTCTCATCTCTCTGGCCGGTCATTCTCGATCTCCTTCGCGGGCTCCTCCTCCCCCTCCCATCCTCTAACTGTTGGGGTTCCTCAAGGGTCAGTTCTTGGCCCTCTTCCGTTCTCCATCTACACTCACTCCCACGGTGAACTCATCCGCTCTCACGGCTTCAATTATCATCTCTATGCAGATGACACACAGATCTACATCTCTGCCCCTGTCCTCTCCCCCTTCCTTCAGGCTCGCATCTCCTCCCGCCTCCGGGACCTCTCTACCTGGATGTCTGCCAGCCACCTAAAACTCAACAGGACCAAAACTGAGCTCCTCATCTTCCCTCCCAAGCCCGGTCCTCTCCCTGACTTCCCTATCACCGTGGATGGTAAGACCATCCTTCCCGTCTCTCGGGCCCGCGACCTCGGTGTCGTCTTTGACTCGGCTCTCTCGTTCACCCCACACAGTGGATCCGTTACCGAGACCGGTCGGTCTCACCTTTATAATATCGCCAAGATCCGCCCTTTCCTCTCCACCCAAACGGCTTTCTTACTGCTATGGGCTCTCATAATATCCCGGCTAGATTACTGTGTCAGCCTGCTCTCTGATCTCCCTTCCTCCTCTCTCTCCCCACTCCAGTCTATTCTTCACTCCACTGCCCGGCTCATCTTCCTGCAGAAACGCTCTGGGCCTGTCACTCCCCTTCTTAAAAACCTCCAGTGGTCGCCTATCGACCTCCGCACGAAACAAGAACTTCTCACTCTAGGCTTCGAGACTCTCTGTCACCTTGCCCTCTCCTACCTCTCCTCCCTTCTCTCTTTCTACCGCCCACCCCGCACGCTCCGTTCCTCCGCCGCCCACCTCCTCACCGTCCCCCGTTCTCGCCCATCCCGCCGCCGACCCCGGGGCCGCGTCCTCCCGCGGTCCCGGAACGCCCTCCCTTCTCACCTCCGCCAAACTCATTCTCTTCCCCTCTTCAAAACCCTACTTAAAGCTCACCTCCTCCGAGAGGCCTTCCCAGACTGAGCTCCCCTTTTCCCTCTGCTCCCTCTACCCCCGCCTTCACCTCTCCGCAGCTAAATCCTGTTCTCCCCCCTTTCCCTCTGCTCCTCCCCCTCTCCCGTCCCATCCCCTCAGCACTGTACTCGTCCACTCAACTGTATCTATCTTCATCACCCTATTTATTTTGTTAATGAGATGTACATCACCTTGATTCTATTTATTTGTTATTGTCTTAATGAGACGTTCTTCCCCTCGATTCTATTTATCGCCATTGTTATTGTCTGTCCGTCTCCCCCAGTTAGACTGTGAGCCCGTCAAAGGGCAGGGACTGTCTCTATCTGTTACCGATTTGTACATTCCAAGCACTTGGTACAGGGCTCTGAACATAGTAAGCGCTCAATAATAATAATAATAATAATAATTTTGGTATTTGTTAAGCGCTTACTATGTGCCGAGCACTGTTCTAAGCACCGGGGTAGATACAGGGTAATCAGGTTGTAATAATGTTGGTATTTGTTAAGCGCTTACTATGTGCCGAGCACTGTTCTAAGCACTGGGGTAGACATAGGGGAATCAGGTTGTCCCACGTGGGGCTCACAGTCTTAATCCCCATTTTACAGATGAGGGAACTGAGGCACAGAGAAGTTAAGTGACTTGCCCACAGTCACACAGCCGACAAGTGGCAGAGCTGGGATTCGAACTCATGAGCCCTGACTCCAAAGCCCGTGCTCTTTCCACTGTACTACTGAATGAATGAATGAATGAAAATGTCCAGGGAAGAGGCAGTCCGGCAGCTAGAGAAGTGGCGTGGCTCCGTGGAAAGAGCATGGGCCTGGGAGTCGGAGGTCGTGGGTTCTAATCTCAGCTCCGCCACTTGCCTGCTATGTGACCTCGGGCAAGCCACTTCACTTCTCTGGGCCTCAATTACCTCATCTGTCAAATGGGGATTCAATATCTGTCCTCCCTCCCACTTAGCCCGTGAACCCCAGGTGGGACCCGGTTATCTCGTATCTCTCCCGGTGCTTAGTACAGTGCTTCTGGTATTTGCTAAGTGGTTACTGTGTGCCAAGCATTACACTAAGCAGTGTAGATGGCACCACCATCCTTCCTGCCTCACAGGCCCGTAACCTTGGCGTTACCCTTGACTCCTCTCTCTCATTCAGCCCACATACTCCATCAGTAAATCCCGTCGGTCCCACCTTCACAACATCGTTAAAATCCGCCCTTTCCCCTCCATCCAAACGGCTACCACGTTCATACAATCACTCCTCGTCTCCCGCCTGGATGACCACATCAGCCTCCTCGCTGACCTCCCGGCCTCCTGTCTCTCCCCACTCCAGTCCATACTTGGCTCTGCTGCCCGGATCATTTATCTACAAAAACATTCAGGACACATCACCCCGGTCCTCAGAAAACTCCAGGGGTTGCCCATCCACCTCCGCATCCAACAAAAACTCCTCACCGTTGGTTTTAAAGGAGTCCACCATCTTCCCCCCATCCAACAAAAACTCCTCACCGTTGGTTTTAAAGCAGTCCACCATCTTCCCCCCATCCTACGTCACCTCGCTACTCTCCTTCTACAACCCAGCCCAAACACTTTGCTCCTCCACTGTACCTCGGTCTCCGCCGACCCCTGGCCCACAGCCTGCCTCTGGCCTGGAACCCCCTCCCTCCTCAAATCCCACAGATAATTCCTCTCCCCACCTTCAAAGGCTTATTGAAGGCACACCTCCTCCAAAAGGCCTTCCCAAACTAGGCCCCCCCCTTTCCTCTTCTCCCACTTCCTTCTGCTTCACCCTGACCTGCTCCCTTTGTTCTTCACCCCTCCCAGCCCCGCCCCATTTATGTCCATATCTGTCATTTCTTTATTTCTATTCAAGTCCGTCTTCCCTCTCTAGGCTGTAAGCTTGTTATGGGCAGTGGATGTGTCTGTTTATCCTTGCACTGTACTTTCCCAGGGGCATAGCACAGTGCTCTGTACCCAGTAAGTACTCAATAAATATGACAGAATGAATGAACACCATATGAGCATATGTTGGTATTTGTTAAGCGCTTACTATGTGCAGAGCACTGTTCTAAGCGCTGGGGTAGATATAGGGTAATCAGGTTGTCCCATGTGAGACTCACAGTCTTCATCCCCATTTTACAGATGAGGTAACTGAGGCACAGAGAAGTTAAGTGACTTGCCCACAGTCACACAGCTGGCAAGTGGCAGAGCTGGGGTTCGAACCCATGACCTCTGACTCCCCAGCCTGGGCTCTTTCCAATGAGCCACGCTGCTTCTCTATCTAGCATATCAGACACAGTCCCTGACCCACATGGGGTTAATAATAATAATATTGGTATTTGTTAAGCGCTTACTAGGTGCAGAGCACTGTTCTAAGCGCTGGGGTAGATACAGGGTGATCAGGTTGTCCCACTTGAGGCTCGCAGTTAAGCCCATTTTACAGACGGGGTAACTGAGGCACAAAGAAGTTAAGTGACATGTCCACGGTCACACAGCTGATGAATGGCAGAGCCGGGATTCGAACCTATGACCCCTGGTTCCCAAAGCCCGGGCTCTTTCCACTGAGCCACGCTGCACAGCCTAAGGCAGGGTAGGAGTCTTATCCCGATTTTACAGATAAAGAAGTGAGCCTTCTTTATCAAGCGACTTGCTCAAGGACACCCAGCAAGTAGCGGAGCCCAGTTTTAGACTCAAGTCTCTTGACTCCTCTACCTTGACTCTTTCCACTAGGCCACACTGCTTCTCCAAAGCCTCACCTGTTATCCGTGGTAACTTTCCTCACAGCCTCAGTCAGCTAGATTACTCTTATTTTGTCTGTTTGTCCTTATGTGTTGTTTTAGGGCTTTTTTGTTTCATCTTTCCGTTTTTTATGGCTCCACCACTATCAGCTGTGTGACCTCGGGCAAGTCACTCCTCTTCTCTGGGCCTCAGTTCCCTCAGCTGCACAAAGGGGATTAAAGTTGTGAGCCCCATGGAGGACCGGGACTGCGTCCAACCTGATTAACTTGTATCTACCGCGGCGCTTAGAACAGTGCTTGGCTCAGAGTAAGCGCTTAACGAAACAGGGTGGGGACTCAATGAGAATGTGGTTTTGTCCTACCTGAAGCCTCTTAGGAGTCTGGGAAGGCCTCTCCCAAGTTGTTGGGAACTGGAAAGGTAAATGGTTTTCTAATAATATTGGCCAAAAAGCTGTTGTTCTTCTGCAGCCCTCCCATGGGACGCCAGGGTGAATTTTACAGCTACAAAAAGCCTTCAATACTAATGGGGAAATTGCAAAGGAGTGGATGACGTCTTACCATTCTTACGTTTTTATGGATCAGCAGATAGATGCCTGTCTCATTCTTTCCCTTTTCCTCCCTTCCCTCCCTCCCTCTCCCCTTTCCAACCCTGATGGTATTTACTGAGCGCTTACTGCATATGGAGCACTGTACTGAGCACTTGGGAGGCTACGAGAGAGAAGGTAGGCCCTATCCGTGTCCCTAAGGGCCCCACCTCTCTCCTTGCTAAGGTCGAAAAGAGCGTATTTCCAGCACAGTTCATGATATTCACTGAGCAACTTGCCTCTTTGTTCTACATTTCAACTGCTTCCATCACTATTATTGTCATTATTATTATTGTGGTATTTGTTAAGCGCTTACTATCTGCCCAGCACTGTTCTAAGCGCTCGGGTAGATACAGAGTCATCAGGTTGTCCCACGTGCTCACACTTTTAATCCCCATTTTACAGATAGGTAACTGAGGCACAGAGAAGTGGCTTGCCCAAGGTCACACAGCAGACAAGTGGCGGAGGTGGAATTAGAACCCACGTCCTCTGACTTCCAAGCCTGGGCTCTTGCCACTAAGCCATGCTGTTTCTCACTACTCTTATTTTGTTCTCTCCCAAGTGCTTAGGGTAGTGCTCTGCACACAGTAAGAGTTCAATAAATACGATTGACTGACTGACATTAGATTTCTGAAAACTTTTTTTTTTCCAAAATGCTATCTATTAAGCACTCATTATGTGTCAGAAGCAGCGTGGCTCAGTGGAAAGAGCCCGGGCTTGGGAGTCAGAGGTCATGGGTTCGAATCCCGGCTCTGCCACTTGGCAGCTGTGTGACTGTGGGCAAGTCACTTCGCTTTTCTGTGCCTCAGGTACCTCATCTGGAAAATGGGGATTAACTGTGAGCCTCATGTGGTACAACCTGATTACCCTGTATCTCCCCTAGCGCTTAGAACAGTGCTCTGCACATAGTAAGCGCTTAACAAATACCAACATAATAATAATAATTATTACTAAGCGACTGGAATAGATACAAGCTAGTCACTATGTGTCAGGAAACTGTCCTGAGCGCTGGGATAGATACAAGCTAGTCAGGTTGGACACAGTCCCTGTCCCACATGGGGCTCATGGTCTTAATCCCCATTTTACAGATGAGGTAAACTGAGGCACAGAGAAGTGAAGTGATTTGCCCAAGGTCACATGGCAGCAGAGAAGTGACAGAACCAGGATTAAAACCCAGGTCCTTCTGACCTCTCCCCCGACTCCCATGCTGTACTCAGGAGGCCGTGCTGCTTCTCTGTACTTTTACCTTTTATTCAAAGGCCCAAACCTAAATCTAATGAGGTGCATTGTGGCGGCCTAGTGGGTAGAACCCGGACCTGGGGATCAGAAGGAGTTAGGTTCTAATCCCGGCTCCTCCATTTGTCTGCTCTGTGACGTTGGCCACGTCACTTCACTTCCCTGTGCCTGAGTCTCCTCATCTGTAAAATGGGAATTAAGACCGTGAGCCCCACGTGGGACAGGGAGCATGTCCAACCTGATTTGCTTGTATTCAGCCCCGCGCTTAGGACAGTGCCCGGCACAGAGTAAGCCCTTAACAAATACTCTCTCTATATATAGATACATGTATGACAATAATAATAATAATAATAATGATGGCATTTGTTAAGTGCTTATTATGTGCCAAGCACTGTTCTAAGCACTGGAATAGATACAAGGTCATCAGGGTGTCCCACGTGAGGCTCACAGGCTTTATCCCCATTTTACAGATAAGGGAACCGAGGCCCGGAGGAGTGAAGTGACTTGGCCAAAGTCACACAGCTGACAAGAGGCAGAAGTGGGATTAGAACCCACGACCTCTGACTCCCAAGCCCGGGCTCTTTCCACGAATCTACGTCTATATAGCTAGATAGACTGTGAGCCCATTGTTGGGTAGGAATTGTCTCTATCTGTGGCCGAATTGTCCATTCCGAGCGCTTAGTACAGTGCTCTGCACATAGTAAGCACTCAAGGGAAGCAGCTTGGCTCAGTAGAAAGAGCCCGGGCTTGGGAGTCAGAGGTCGTGGGTTCGAATCCCGGCTCTGTCACCTGTCAGCTGTGTGACCGTGGGCGAGTCACTTCACTTCTCTATGCCTCAGTTCCCTCATCTGTAAAATGGGGATGAAGACTGTGAGCCTCACGTGGAACAACCTGATGACCCTGTATCTCCCCCAGCGCTTAGAACAGTGCTCTGCACATAGTAAGCGCTTAACAAATAGCAACATTATTATTATTATTGATAAAGACCATCGAATGAATGAATATGCTTTGACCTTGTCAGGGAAGTTTGGGTCACTCTGCTAAGCGACCAGCAGGGGGCGGTCCACAGCAGCAGCCGGGAAAAAGCGGGAAAAAGGTGAGAAGCCTTCGATATATTTCCAAGGGAAAGGATGCAAATGTCCATTATTAAATAAAATGTATTATAAATACATCATATTTATGTATTTATGATCTATGATATTGTAAGACTGAGCCCCATGTGGGCAACCTGACCACCTTGCTTCCCCCCAGCGTTTAGAACAGTGCTTTGCACATAGCGCTTAACAAATGCCATCATTATTACAAAATTTTATATAATCGATCAATAGTAATAATAATAATGTTGGTATTTGTTAAGCGCTGACTATGTGCAGAGCACTGTTCTAAGCGCTGGGGGAGATACAGGGTCATCAGGTTGTCCCACCTGAGGCTCACAGTCTTCATGCCCATTTTACAGATGAGAGAACTGCAGCCCAGAGAAGTGAAGTGATTCGCCCACAGTCATACAGCTGACAAGTGGCAGAGCCGGGATTCGAACCCGTGACCGACTCCCAAGCCCCGGCTCTTTCCAAGCCCCAAAGCCCCTTCCAGGAAGAAAGAAGTGGGGGGCTCCCAGGAAGTTGGGGGAAAGGAAGGCTTTGGTTTCAAATAAATGTGTTTTTTTTGTCTTTAGATTTGGGGTGGCCGTGAAGAGAGAGACAAGGGGATCAAACCATCAATCAGTGGTATTTACTGAGGCAGTCGGTCAACTGTATTTATTAAGCGCTTACTGTATGCATCGTACAAAGCGCTTGGGAGAGTAGAATACAATAAAGATTTTCCTTGTCCACAATGAGCTTACAGTCTAGAGTGTTTACCGTGTGCAGAGCACTGTGCCTCCATCTGGTCTATCAGACCAGCGACCCCTGGCCCATGTCCTTTCTCTGGCCCGGAAAGGCCTCCCTCCTCAAATCGCTCCACAGGGACTCTCCCTCAAAGCCTTATTGAAGGCCCATCTCCTCCAAGAGACCTTCCCTGACTGAGCCCCACTTTTCCTCATGGGCCACTCCCTTCTGCGTCCCCCTGACTTGCCAACCTCCTCCTGGGCCGTTTTCATCGCCGCTCGCCTTCCCCAGTCTTCCTTTCCCTGGCTCCCTCCCAACCCACCGTGTCCCCTGTGGCCAACTCTGTCTCTCAAAGTCTCCAGGTCTCAGGCTCTCTTTTTCTCTTCCCATCTCTGTCCCCCACAACCAGCCCTGACCCTTTGTCCTTCCTCCAGCTCTCCTCCTCCTCCTCCTCCTCTTCCTCCACCTTTTCTCCTGTCTCACCTTCCTCGTAGTCCTCTCTTCCTCCTCCTCTGCCTCTCCCCCCCTCCCCTCTCCCCCACCCTCTTCTCTTCACCTCTTCCCTCTTTCTCCTCCTCTACCCCTTCCCCTCCCATTCCTCTCTCCCCTCCTCTTTTCTCTTTCCTCTCCTCCTCCTTCCTCTCTCCCCTCCTCTTCCCCTCCCCTCTTTCCTCTCTCTCTTTCTCTCTCCCTCCCTTCCTCCCCCCCTCCTCTCTCCTCTCCTCTACCCCCTCCCCTTTTTTCTCTCCTCTCTCCCTCCCTTTCCTCTCTCCCCTCCCCTTCATTCATTCAGTCAATCGCATTTATTGAGCGCTTACTGTGTGCAGAGCACTGTACTAAACTCTCTCCCCTCCCCTCTCTCTCTTCTCCCCCTCCCCTTCTTTTCTCTCTCCTCTCCCCCTCCCCTTTTCTCTCTCCTCTCCCCCTCCCCTTTTCCTCTCTCCTCTCCCCCTCCCCTTTTCCTCTCTCCTCTCCCCCTCCCCTTTTCCTCTCTCCTCTCCCCCTCCCCTCTTTTCTCTCTCCTCTTCCCCCCCTTTTCTCTTTCCTCCCCCTCTTCTCTTTTCTCTCTCCTCTCTCCCTCCCCTTTTCTCTCTCCTCTCTCCCTCCCCTCTTTTCTCTCTCCTCTCCTCCCCTCTTTTCTCTCTCCTCTCCCCCTCCTCTTTTCCTCTCTCCTCTCCCCCGCCTCTTTTCCTCTCTCCTCTCCCCCTCCCTTTTCTCCCTCCTCGCCCCCTCCCTTTTCTCTCTCCTCTCCCCTTTTCTCTCTCCTCTCCCCCCTTTTCTCTCTCCTCTCCCCCCCCTTTTCTCTCTCCTCTCCCCTTCCCCTTTTCCTCTCTCCCCCTTTCCTCTTCTCTCTCTCCTCCCCCTCCCCCCTTTTCCTCTCTCCTCTCCCGCTCTCCTCTTTTCTCTCTCCTCCCCCTCCCCTCTTTTCTCTCTCCTCTCCCCCTCTCTTTTCTCTTTCCTCCCCCTCCCCTCTTTTCTCTCTCCTCTCCTCCTTCCCCCCTCCCCTCTTTCCTCTCTCCCTCCCTTTTTTCCTCTCTCCCCCCACCCCTATCCTCTCCTCTCTTCCCCTGCCCTGTCTCCCCTCTCCCCTCTGTGTCTCTGTCTGTCTGTCCCCCCCACCTCCTTTCTTGGCTGGTTTTCCCGAGGTGGGGGAGGGAGAAGGAGGAGGAGAAGGAGGAGGGTGGTTGGGTGGGTGGGTGGGGGCGAGGTCACGGGTGTCCCTGAGCTCAGGGCTCTGCTGGGCTGTGCCAGTCTCTCCCTCTGTGCCCTCTGCCTGCTGCTGTGCCCTCCCTCCGGCCCCCTCCCCTCCCGGGCCATGTCCAAACTCACCCCCAAAACGGCCTTCAAAACTCTTCCGGAGCGGGGGGCCGGGCCCCCCGGGCCCCCCGGGTACAGAGGGGACAGCCCGGAGGCCGGCGGGGAGGAGGAGGACGAGGAGGAGGAAGAGGAGGTGCCCAGGCCCAAAAACTACCTGTTCCTCACCATTTTCTCATGCTTCTGCCCCGCGTACCCCATCAACATCGTGGCTTTCGTCTTCTCTGTCATGGTGAGTGGGGGGAGAGGGGGATGGAGGGGGGAGGGAGAGGAGGACCCCCCCCCCGGGCAGGGGGAAGCCGCCCCCTCCCCACGGCTCCCCACCTTCCAGAATCTCGGGCTGCAAATTTGGGGGCTGCAAACACCTCCCGGGCTACAAATTCTGGGGTTGCAACCAACTCCCGGAGTGCAAGTCCTTGGGCTGCAAACAGCTCCCGGGCTGCAAATTCGGGGGTTGCAAGCAACACCCGGAGTGCAAGTTCTGGGGGGGCTGCAAGCAGCTCCCGGGTTGCAAAATCTGGGGTTGCAAGCAACACCCGGGGTGCAGATTTCAGGGCTGCAAACAACTCCCAGGCTGCATATTCTGGGGTTGCAAGCAACTCTCGGGGTGCAAGTGCTTGGGCTGCAAACAACTCCCGAGCTGCAAAATCTGGGGCTGCAAACTCCCGGACTGAATATGTGGGGGCTGCAAACGACTCCCGGGCTAAAAATTCTGGGATTGCAAGCAACTCCCGGACTGCAAATCCTTGGGCTGCGAACAGCTCCCGGGCTGCAGATTTGAGGGTTGCAAGCAACTAGTGGGGTGCAAATATCTGGGCTACCAACAACTCCCGGGCTGCGAATTCTGAGGTTGCAACCATCTCCTGGGATGCAAATTCAGAAGCATGGAGGCTTAGTGGAAAGAGCCCGGGCTTGGGAGTCAGAGAACGTGGGTTCCAATCCCGTCTCCACCACCTGTCTGCTGTGTGACCTTGGGCAAATTACTTAACTTCACTGTGCCTCAGTTACCTCATCTGTAAAATGGGGATGAAGACAGTGAACCTCACGTGGGACAACCTGATTACCCTGTATCTACCCCAGCGATTAGAACAGTGCTCTGCACATAGTAAGCGCTTAACAAATACCATTATTATTATTATCAACTCCCGGCCTACGAATTCTGGGTTTGCAAGCAACTCCCGGGGTCTAAATTTTGGGGCTGCAACCAGCTCCCTGGTTGCAAATTATTTGGCTGCAAACAATGTATTTTGCTGTCCGTCTCCCCCTTCTAGACTGGGAGTCCGTTTTGGGGCAGGAATTGTCTCTTTCTGTTACCCAATTGTACATTCAAGCGCTTAGTACAGTGCTCTGCACACAGTAAGCGCTCGATAAACACGATTGAACGGATGAACTCCCGGGTTGCAAATTTGGGGGCTGAAAACAACTCCCAGGCTGCAGATTTGGGGGCTGCAAACAACTCCCGGGCTGCAGATTTGGGGGTGGCAAGCAACTCCCGGGGTGCAGATTTCAGGGGTGTCCAACAAGTTCCCATCTCCCTTTCCCCCAAACCCGCCGAAGGTCCGAGGCCCAGGGCAGGACCAGATCTGGGTTGGCATCCAGACTCTCCCTCCTTCCCTTCCTCCTTCCCCACCACAACCTGCCTCCTGGATCGGGCAGTCGATGGTATTTATTGAGCGCTTACTGTGTGCAGAGCACTGTACTAAGCGCACAGGAGAGTGCAGTGCATCTGAGTTGGTAGACACGTTCCCTACCCTCAATGAGCCTTCAAAGCCTTACTGAAGGCCCACCTCCTCCACGAGGCCTTCCCAAACGAAACCCCACTTTTCCTCATCTCCCCCTCCCTTCTGCATCACCCTGACTTGCTCCCTTTCTTCATCCCCCCTCCCAGCCCCACACCACCTCTATTATTATGGTATTTGTTAAGCGCTTACTACGTGCCAAGCACTGTTCTGACCGCTGGATAGGTACAAGGTGATCAGGTTGGCCCCCACGGGCCTCACATTCTTAATCCCCATTTTAGAGATGAGGTAACTGAGGCACCAAGAAGTTAAGTGGCTTGCCCAAGGTCACACAGTAGACAAGTGGAGGAGCCGGGATTAGAACCCATGACCTTCAGACTCCCAAGCCCGGGCTCTGTCCACTAAGCCACACCGCTTCTAATAATAATAATTACGGTATTTGTTAAGCGCTTACTATGTGTCAAGCACTGTTCTTAGCGCTGGGGGAGATATCAGGTGGTCCCATGTGGGGCTCACAGCCTTCATCCCCATTTTCCAGAGGAGGGAACTGAGGCCCAGAGAAAGGAAGTGACTTGCCCAAAGTCACACAGCGGACAAGTGGCGGAGCCAGGATTAGAACCCACGACCCCTGACTCCCAAGCCCGGGCTCCTTCCGTTAAGCCATGCTGGGTTGCCCTTCTCACTTGTATACATAGCTGTCATTTTATTTATTTCTATTGATGTCTGTCTCCCCCGACTGTAAGCTCCTTGTGGGGAGGGAATGCCACTGTTTATTGTTGTATTTTACTTTCCCAAGCGCTTAGCACAGTGTTCTGCACACAGTAAGCACTCAGTAAATGTGAATGAATGAATGAGTGAATAAATGAATGAATGAATGAGTTTCTGGTCTAGAGGGGGAGAAAAATAGAGAAACTGTGCCTTCCTCCTTCCCATCACCTGTATTTCTTATGGTACTTGTTAAGTGCTTACTATGTGCCAGACACCAGTCAGTCATATTTATTGAGCGCTTACTATGTGCAGAGCCCTGCACTAAGCGCTTGGGAGAGGACAATACAACAATAAACAGACACATTTCCTGCCCATGACGAGCTCACCGTCTCCCCGCAGTTTAGAACAAACCACTGTTTATGAGAGAGAAGCAGCGTGGTTCAGTGGAAAGAGCCCGGGCTTGGGAGTCAGAGGTCATGGGTTCGAATCCCGGCTCTGTCACTTGTCTGCTGTGTGACTTTGGGCAAGTCGCTTCACTTCTCTGGGCCTCACTTATCAGCTGTGGGACTTTGGGCAATTCACTTCTCTGTGCCTCAGTTACCTCGTCTGGAAAATGGGGATTAAAAGTGTGAGCCCCATGTGGGGCTACATGATTACCTTGTATCCTCCCCCCCCAGTGCTTAGAACAGTGCTTGGCACATAGTAAGCACTTACCAAGTGCCATCGTCATTATTATTATTGCTATTATAAGCAATGTGGCTTTGGGTTAGAACCCGGACCTGGGAGTCAGAAGGTCGTGGGTTCAAATCCCAGCTCCACACGTGTCCACTGGGTGACCTTGGGTAAGTCACTTCACTTCTCTGGGCCTCAGTTCCCTCATCTGTAAAATGGGACTCGAGACTGTGAGCCCCACGTCGGGCAGGGACTGTGTCCAAACTGATTTCCTTATATCTGCCCCAGGGCTTAATACAGTCCCTGGCCCATAGTAAGCGCTTAACAAATACCGTCATTATCATTATTAGTGGAGGCAGGAGGAAACGTGAGAGTCAAGTGGGAGGAGGGATGTGGGAGGCGGATTTGTGAGTCATTTCCTAGGGAATAATTATAATAATGATAATGTTGGTATTTGTTAAGCGCTTACTATGTGCCGAGCACTGTTCTAAGCGCTGGGGGGAGGTACACGGTCATCAGGTTGTCCCGCGTGAGGCTCCCGGTCTTCATCCCCATTTTCCAGATGAGGTCACTGAAGCCCGGAGAAGTGAAGTGACTTGGCCACAGTCACACAGCTGACAAGTGGCGGAGCCGGGATTCGCACCCATGACCTCTGCCTCCCAAGCCCGGGCTCTTTCCACTGAGCCACGCTGCTGAGACTGGGATTCCCCGGGGGGGACAGGAACCGATGAACTTGGATCTCCTCCAGCGCTTAGAACAGTGCTTGACGCATCCTCGGGGCTTAACGAGGATCGTAATAAACCTCAAGCTCTTGAGTCCGAAGTCAAATTTCTCCTTTTCCCACCCAAATCCGCCCCACCGTCTTTAGTCGGGGCGGCGCAGAAGGGAGCGGGAGGAGAGGAGGGCGCAGTCAGGGAAGGCTTCTCGGAGGAGACGGGCCTGCGATAAGAATTTGATTTAGGCAGTAAAGTGATAGCCTTGTGGGCAGGGAACGTATCTGCCATCTCTGTTAGACTTAACTCTCCCAAACGCTTAGCACAGTGCTTTGCACACGGGAAGCGCTCAATAAATACGATTGGATGAATTAATTAAATCAGTTTTGTAAATTGTTGTTCTGCCTCCGTCTTCTCGCTCATCGGAAGCCTTCATCGGTAACAGAGAAGCAGCGTGGCTCAGTGGCAAGAGCTGGGCTTGGGAGTCAGAGGTCATGGGTTCGAATGCCGCCTCTATCACTTGTCAGCTGGGTGACTGTGGGCAAGTCACATCACTTCTCTGGGCTTCTAGAGAAGCAGCATGGCTCAGTGGAAAGAGCACGGGCTTTGGAGTCAGAGGTGATGGGTTTGAATCCCGGCTCTGCCACTTGTCACCTATGGGACTTTGGGCAAGTCACTTCACTTCTCTGTGCCTCAGTTCCCTCATCTGTAAAATGGGGATTAATACTGTGAGTCCCATGTGGGACACCTGATTCCCCTGTGTCTACCCCAGCGCTTAGAACAGTGCTCTGCACATAGTAAGCGCTTAACAAATACCAACATTATTATTATTATTATTCTGTAAAATGGGAATTAACTGTGAGCCTCACGTGGGACAACCTGATGACCCTGTATGTACCCCAGCGCTTAGAACAGTGCTCTGCACATAGTAAGCGCTTATCAAATACCAACATTATTATTATTAGGCTGTCGGCTCGTTGTGGGCTGGGAATGTATCGGCCTGTTGTTATATTGTCCTCTCCCAAGCGCTTAATACAGTGCTCTGCACGCAATAAGCCCTCAATAAGTACAGTTGACTGACTTCAAGACTGTAAGCTCTTTATTTATTGTCTGCTGTGTGACCTCGGGCAAGTCGCTTCACTTCTCTGTGCCTCAGTTGCCTCATCTGTAAAATGGGGATCGAGACTGTGAGCCCACGGGGACTGTGTCCAACCCGATTAGCTTGCATCCTCCCTAGCGCTTAGTACAGTATCTGGCAGGTATCGAGTGCTTAACAAGCACTATGATTATTATTATTAACAATAATAATAATAAACTCCTCTAGGCTGGAAGCTCAATGTGGGCAGGGAACGTGTCTACCCACTCTGATTTTTTTTTTAATGGTATCTCTTAAGCGCTTACTAGGTGCTGGGCACTGTGCTAAGCACTGGGGCGGATATAAGATATTGAGGCTGGACACAGTCTGTTGTCCCACAGTCCTAATATCCATTTTACAGATAAGGTAACTGAGGCACAGAGACAGTGCTCAGCACTTACAACAGTGCTCTGTACGTCGTAAGCGCTTAACAAATACCAACATTATTATTATTATTATTATTATTATTATTATTAAGCATGACTTTTTTATGGCATTTGTTAAGCGCTTACTATGTGCAAAGCACTGTTCTAAGCACTGGGGTGGATACAAGGAGATCAGGTGGTCCCACGTGGGGCTCACAGTCTTCATCCCCATTTTACAGATGGGGTAACTGAGGCACAGCGAAGTGAAGTGACTTGCCCAAAGTCACACAGCTAAGTGGCTGTGCTGGGATTCGAACCCACAACCACTGACTCCCAAGCCCGGGCTCTTCACACAGGAGACAAGTTATACTGTATTCTTCCAAGCGCTTAATACAATGCTTTGCACACAATATTCATTCATTCAGTAGTATTTATTGAGCGCTTAATACAGTGCTCTGCACACAGTAAGTGCCCAATAAATGCGAACAGTTGATTGATTGATTGAGACATGACCAAGAGAGAAGAATTAATTGGGGAAGGCCTCCTGAAAATGAGATTTCACTCAGTCATGTGTATTCACTCATTCATTCATTCGATCGTATTTATTGAGCGCTTACTCTGTGCCGAGCACTGTACTAAGCGCTTGGAATGGAGAAATCGGTAACAGATAGAGACAGTCCCTGCCCTTTGACGGGCTTACGGTCTAATCGGGGGAGACGGACAAGAACAATAGCGATAAATAGAATCAAGGGGATGATTGAGCACTTACTGTGTGCAGAGCACTGTATTAAGCGCTTGGGAGAGTCCAGTATGACAATAAAGAGTCACATTCCCTGCCCCCTAAAAATGCAGAGAATAGGGATCAACTGATGTGAAGAGGGAGGGGATTCAACCCGGCAAATAATCGCTATTATTCAGTGCGTGATCAATCGGTCGATCAGTCAGTGCGGTATACTGTACTAAGCACTTGGGGAAAGTACGGTGGAGATACTAAGACTGTGGATTCGTTTCACTTCTTTCGGTAAATTATTTTCTGTTTGTCTCCTCTGCGGGACCGTAAGCCCCTTGAGGTCAGAGGTTCTGTCTTCTAACTCTCTATTACTCTCCTAAGCGCTCAGTACAGTGCTCGGCGCAGAGTGGGTGCTCAACGAAGAAGATGAGAGCTGCTCTGTTCAGCAGAGAACCAGGTTCGATTAATGCAAGGAGCACGGAGTCGGAGGATCTGGGTTCTAATCCCGGCTCTTCCACGCGCCTGTTGTGTGACCTTAGGCAAGTCACTTCACTTCCCTGGGCCTCAGTTTCCTCATCCGTAAAACAGGGAGGAGATTCCTCGGTTCGTTCATTTATTCAGTCGTCTTTCTTAAGCGCTTCGTACAGCGCTCTGCATGCAGTAAGCACTCAATAAATGCGATTGAATAAATGAATACTTACAGATCACTGTACTAAGCGCTTGGGAGAGCCCAATACGACAGTAAACAGTCACATTCCCTGCCCACAGCGAGCTTCCAACTTGGATTTTTGAGCCCCGTGAGGGATAGGGATCGTGTCCAATCCGATTAACTTGTATTCATTCATTCATTCGGTGCTATTTATTGAGCGCTTACTGTGTGCAGAGCACTGTACTAAGCACCTCAGCACTTACTCCAGGGCTTCTCCCAAGGTAAGCGCTTCACACGTACTTTTAAAAAAATGCTGTGGCACCCCGTCTGGATTCATTCAGTTGAATTTATTGAGCGCTTACTGTGTGCAGAGCACTGTACTGAGCGCTTGGAAAGGACAATTCGGTAACAGATAGAGACAGTCCCTGCCCAACAACGGGTTCACAGTCTAGAAGGGGGAGACAGTCTCCCCTCACTTCTCCTTCTTAGTCAATCAGTGGCATTTATTGAGCACACGTTACGTGTGCAGAGCCCTGTCCTAAGCGCTCGGGAGAGTACGGAAGAGTCGGCACGTGCGTTCCCTGCGTGCAGAAGGGGAGACGGACACGAATACGAATCAATAAATTACATCTGTGGCCGTGAGCGCTTCGAGGCCCAGAGCGAGTGAATACCTATCAGCTGTGTGACTTTGGGCAAATCACTTAACTTCTCGGTGCCTCGGTTCCCTCATCTGTAAAATGGGGATGAAGACTGAGCCTCACGTGGGACAACCTGATGACCCTGTAATAATAATAATGTTGGTATTTGTTAAGCGCTTACTATGTGCAGAGCACCGTTCTAAGCGCTGGGGTGGATAACAGGGTAATCAGGTCGGCCCACGTGAGGCTCACAGTTAATCCCCGTTTTCCAGATGAGGTCACTGAGGCCCAGAGAAGTGAAGTGACTCGCCCACAGTCACCCAGCTGACGAGTGGCTGAGCCGGGATTCGAACCCCTGACCTCTGACTCCCAAGCCCGGGCTCTTTCCACTGAGCCGCGCTGCTTCTACACTGAGCCACGCTCCTTCTACATCTCCCCCAGCGCTCAGAACAGTGCTCGGCACAGAGTAAGCGCTTAACGAATACCAACATTATTATTATTATTATTAAAGGGGAGCAATCACTGGGCGCAGCACACTGTACTAAGCGCTGCCGTAGATGCGCCTGTACTCTCCCTAATGCTTAGTACGGTGAGTGATCGACACGTGCCAATCATTGACTCGGATTTCATTCATTCGGTAGTATTTATTGAGCGCTCACTATGTGCAGAGCACTGGACTAAGCGCTTGGAATGGACAATTGGGCAACAGATAGAGACCGTCCGTGCCCAACGACGGGCTCGCGGAACGGGGGAGACGGCAAGGCGAACCAGAACAAAACGAAACAACGTCACCAAGATAAATAGGATCAAGGACACCTCGTTAACAGAATAAATGGAGATTTCCTGCCACAGCCCAGCCCGCAGCTTCGCTCCCCTAATGCCCACCACCTACCCGCCGGACCCAGCTCTCGTCTAGCCCGTCGCCAGCCTCTCGCCCGCAGCGTGGCTCGGTGGCAAGAGCCCGGGCTTGGGAGTCGCGGGACCTGGGTTCGAATGCCGGCTCTGCCCCTTGTCAGCTGTGTGACTGTGGGCGAGTCACTTCCCTTCTCTGGGCCTCAGTGACCTCACCTGGAAAATGGGGATGAAGACTGTGAGCCTCACGTGGGACAACCCACGCTTAGAACGGTGCTCTGCACCTAGTAAGCGCTTAACAAATACCGACATTATCATTATTATCCCGCCTCTGGCGCGGAACACCCTCCCTCCTCAAATCCCCCGAGCAATCATTCTCCCCCGCTTCAAATCCTTATCGAAAGCCCATCTCCTCCAGGAGGGCCTCCCTGGCTGCACCCCCCTTTCCTCTTCTCCCGCTCCCTTCGGCGTCGCTCGCACTCGCTCCCTTTCTTCATCCCCCCCCCCCCTTCCCAGCCCCGCACCACTGATGTCCCTATCTCTTATTTATTTAATACGGACGCCGTCCCGAGTCCTTGGGAAGGGACAGTAGAGCCTGCCGTCCTCAAAGAGCTTAGAGTCCGCAGGGTGCAGAGCGCTGTGCTAAGCACTTGGGAGAGTACAGTAAGCGGGATCGCTGCCCTCAAGGAGTTTAACAGTTTGCTGCACCCAGGCCACTGTACCGAAAGCTTGGGAGAGTACAGTAGAGTGGGTTGACCCGATTAATAATTATTATTATGGTGTTTATTAATAATAATGTTGGTATTTGTTAAGCGCTTACTACGTGCAGAGCACTATCGTAAGCGCTGGGGGAGATACAGGGGGACGAGGTTGACCCACGTGAGGCTCACAGTGTTCATCCCCGTTTTACAGATGAGGGAACAGAGGCCCAGAGAAGTGAAGTGACTCGCCCACAGTCACCCAGCTGACAAGGGGCAGAGTCAGGATTAAGCACTTATTAAGCAGTTATTACGTGCCAGGCACTGTACTAAGCGCTGGGGTGGAGACAAGCAAAGCGGGTTGGAGGGAGTCCCTTGTCCCATGTGGGGCTCGCAGTCTCAATCCCCATTTTACAGATGAGGTAACGGAGGCACAGAGAATAATAATAATGATGTTGGTATTTGTTCCTTCATTCATTCAATACTATTTATTGAGCGCTTACTACGTGCAGAGCACTGTACTGAGCGCTTGGAATGTACAAATGGGTTAAGCGCTTACTATGGGCTAAGCACCGTTTTAAGCGCTGGGGGAGATACAAGGTGATCAGGTTGTCCCGCGTGGGGCTCCCAGTCTTCATCCCCAGTTTCCAGATGAGGGAACTGAGGCCCAGAGAAGTGAAGCGACTTGCCCAAAGTCACACGGCCGATAAGGGGCAGAGCCGGGATCAGAACCCACGACCCTCTGCCTCCCAGGCCCGGGCTGTAGCCGGTAGGCCAGGCTACTTCTCACGTCCCTCCGCCACCTCCCGCGGCAGCCGCCGGCCTCCCTGGCACGACAGGGAGGCCGGCGCCCGCTGACCGAGCGGGCCCCGAACGGCCTCCCTCCTCACACCCCACAGACGATTCCTCTCCCCCGCCGAAAGCCCGATTGAAATCCCACCTCCTCCAGGAAGCCTTCCCAGACTAAGCCCCCCTTTCCCCTCCTCCCTCCCCCTTCTGCGTCGCCCTGACTCGCTCCCTTTCTTCATCCCCGGCTCCCGGCCCCACACCGCGTAGGTCCACATCCCTCTTTTTTTTTAATTTCTCTTCATGTCCGTCTCCCCCTCTAGACTGGAGGCTCCTCGTGGGCAGGGCGGTGACTGTTATATCGTCGAATTGCACTCGCCCAAGCACTTAGTACAGTGTTCTGCACGTGGCAAGTGCCCCGTTCCGCTCCTTCCGCTGGGTTTCCTTATTCAGTGGCTGCAACGCTGAAGCGGTCTCAATCCCCTATTTTACAGCTAAGTTACCGGAGGCACAGAGTAATAATAACGATGGTATCTGTTAAGCGCTTACTATGTGCCAAGCACCGTTTTAAGCGCCGGGGTAGATGCGAAATGATCAGGTTGTCGCACGTGGGGCTTACAGATTTCATCCCCATTTTACAGATGAAGTCACTGAGGCCCACAGAAGCGAAGTGACTCGCCCAACGTCACACAGCGGACAAGTGGCAGAGCCGGGATTAGAACCCGTGATCCCCTGACTCCCAAGCGCATGCTCTATCCACTACTCCATGCTGCTTTTTCTTAGACTGTAAGTTGGTTGTGGGCAGGGAGTGTGTGGAAAGAGCCCGGGCCCGGGTGTTAGAAGGACCTGGGTTCTAATCCCAGCTCCGCCACTTCATTCAACCGTATTTATTGAGCGCTTACTGTGGGCAGAGCACTGGACTGAGCGCTTGGGAATAAACGGTGACATTTCCTGCCCGTGATGAGCTTACGGCAAGAGAGCGGAGCTGGGGGGGGGTGGAATGGCAGGAGGGCAGAGTGGTGGGTGGGTGGACTTGTACTTTCCCAGTGCTTAGTCCAGTGCTCTGCACACAGAAAGCGCTCAATGAAGACGATCGAATGAACGAACAGTCCGACCCTCTAGACCGTAAGCTCGTTGTGGGCAGGGAATGGGTCCGTTCTGTCGTCCTCTCCCAAGCGCTTAGTACAGTGCTGTGCACACAGTAAGCGCTCAATAGATACGACGGACTAAAAAGATAAAAAGACGTCAGATCGGTCTGAAAGGCGAGGGATAACAATAATGACGATGGTAAATCTCCCCACGTTGGGACAATCTGAGTATCCTGTATCTACCCCAGCGCTTAGAACAGTGCTCTGCACATAGTAAGCGCTTAACAAATACCATAATAATAATAATAAGCGCTTTCTATGTGCCAAGCACTGTTCTAAGCGCTGGGATAGATATTAGTCAATCAGGTGGAACCAGCGTCCCGGTTTTGGGGGGAGTGAAAGGGTTATGCAGCGTGGCTCAGTGGCAAGAACCCGGGCTTGGGAGTCAGAGGTTGTGGGTTCTAATCCTGGCTCCGCCACTTAGCCGTGTTACTCTGAGCAAGTGATTTAACTTCTCTGTGCCTCAGTTCCCTCATCTGTAAAATGAGGATGAAGACTGTGAGCCCCACATGGGACAACCCGATTGCCTTCTATTTCCCCCAGCGCTTACAACAGTGCTTGGCACATAGTAAGCGCTTAACAAATACCGTCATTATTATGCCTGCTGTGCGACTTTGGGAAGTCACTCAACCCCTCTGTGCCTTTGTTTCCTCAGCTGTAAAATGGGGATTCAGTACCTGTTCTCCCTTCTACTTAGGCTGAGAGCCCCTCGTGGGACCGAGTTATCTTGTATCAGGAAAACAGGGTGGTCTGGAGGGTAGAGCCCGAGCTTGGGAGACAGAAGGACCCGGGTTCTAATCCCGGCTCCATCGCTTGTCTGCTGTGGGACCTCCCCTGGCCCTCAGCCTTTATGTCCATATCTGTCATTTATGTATTTCTCTTCATTCCCGGCTCCTCCTCTAGACCATAAGCTCAAGGCGGGCGGGGAATGTCTCTGTTCTGTTGTTCTGTTGGACTCTCCAGAGCGCTAAATAATAATAATTTTGTTATTTGTTAAGCGCCTACTATGTGCAGAGCACTGTTCTAAGCGCTGGGGGAGATACAGGGTAATCAGGTTGTCCCACGTGGGGCTCACAGTTAATCCCCATTTTACAGATGAGGTCACTGAGGCACAGAGAAGTGAAGTGACTTGCCCACAGTCACACAGCTGACAAGTGGCAGAGCCGGAATTAGAACCCATGACCTCTGACTCCCAAGCCCGGGCTCTTTCCACCGAGCCACGCTAATAGTGCTCTGCACAGTAAGTGCTCGATGAATACTTTTGTCTTATGCCGTCGTGTCCGCCCCGTAACGACGCCATGGACCCATCTCTCCCAGGACGCCTTCCGTCTGCCGTCGTTCTGGTAGTGGATCCGTAGAGTTTTCTTGGGAAAAATCCGGAAAGGGTTGCCCATCGCCTCCTTCCGCGCGGTCGACCCGAGCCTCCGCCCTCGACTCTCTCCCGCGCCGCCGCTGCCCGGCACGGGCGAGTTTTGTCTTGCAGCAGATGCCCTGACCCCCCTTCTAGACTGTGAGCCCGTCGTTGGGCAGCGATTGTCTCCATTTGTTGCCGAATTGTACTTTCCAAGCGCTTACTACAGTGCTCCGCACCCAGTAAGCGCTCAATAAAAAACGATCGAATGAACGAATGAATGAACTCGTAGCCCCTCGCTAGCCACCGGCCCAGCTAGGACTGGAACGGACGGGCCTCTGCCTGACTCTCCCTCCCGTAGTCGAGACTGGTAAAGTACTGGAAACCCTCCAGGTGCCACCCTGAGAGGGATTGATGAATACTGATGACTGATGAATAGAGAAGCGGCGGGGCTCAGTGGAAAGAGCACGGGCTTTGGAGTCCGAGGTCATGGGTTCGAATCCCGGCTCTGCCGCTCGTCAGCTGTGTGACTGTGGGCAAGTCACTTCACTTCTCTGTGCCTCCGTTACCTCATCTGTAGAATGGGGATTAAGACCGTGAGCCCCACGTGGGACAGCCTGATTCCCCTGTATCTTCCCCAGTGCTTAGGACAGTGCTCTGCACAGAGTAAGCGCTTAACAAATGCCAACATTGTTATTACTGTAATAATAATAACGGTGTTAAGCGCTTCCAGTGTGCCAACACTGTTCTAAGCACTGGGGTGGGTACGAGGTCAGCAGGTTGTCCCACGTGGGGCTCACGGGCTTCATCGCCATTTGACAGATGAGGCGACGGAGGTTCAGAGAAGTGAAGCGGCAAGAGCTGACAAATAGAACCAGGATTAGAACCCGTGTCCTCTGCCTCCTAAGCCCGGGCTCCTTTCACCAAGCGACGCCGTTTCTGTTGACTGAGCGGCTCCGCCTTTCTCCCCTCAGGCTCTGAACAGCTATAACCAAGGAGACGTGGAAGGGTCCCGAAGACTGGGTCAGAACGCCAAATGGGTGGCCATCGCGGCCATCGTCATCGGCCTCCTCCTCATCGCGACCTACTGCGTAGTTCACTTCAGCGGATGGGTAAGCCCGCCGGGCACCTGCCTTCCGTCCCGCATTCCCCTTTCTCCTTTCGGGTTTTCGTTGTGTTTGTCAAGCGCTTACTACGTGCCAGGCACTGTAATAATCATGTTGGTATTTGTTAAGCGCTTACTATGTGCAGAGCCCTGTTCTAAGCCCTGGGGGAGATACAGGGTCATCGGGCTGTCCCTCGTGAGGCTCACAGTCTTAAACCCCATTCTGCAGATGAGGTAACTGAGGCACCGAGAAGTGAAGTGACTCGCCCGCAGTCACACAGCTGACGAGGGGCGGAGCCGGGATTCGAACCCATGACCTCTGACCCCCAAGCCCGGGCTCTTTCCACTGAGCCACGCTGCTTCTCGACTAAGCCCTGCACTGTACTAAGCCCCGGGGCAGGTAGAAGCCAATCGGGTCGGACCCGGGCCCGGTCCCACCCCGGGCTTCGCAGTCTTAATCCCCAGTTTACAGATGAAGTAACTGAGGCCCGGAGGAATGAAGTGACTCACCCAAGGTCAAACAGCCTCCGGTAGCCCACCTGAGGGCTTGGGAGTCCACACGGAGTTGGGGAACCGGGAGGCCTCAATCCTTACTCCAGATTGGTTGCTTGATTGCCTTTTTTTAAATGATATTTTTTAAGCTCTTACTACGTGTCAGACACTCGTCTAACCACTGGGGTAGGCACTGGTCAATTAGAACAGGTATTGAATCCCCATTTTACAATTGAGGAAACCGAGGCACAGAGAAGTCAAGCCACTCGCCCGAGGTCACGCCGCGAGCACTTGGCAGAGCCGGGATTAGAACCCAGGTCCTCCGACTCCAGGGCCCGTGCTTTTTCTACTAGTCCAAGCTGTTTAGACTGTGAGCCCCATGTGGGTTCTGAATACCTTGTATCTACCCCAGCGTTGACTGCAGTGCTTGGCACGTAGTAAGCGCTTAACATATACCACCATTATTATTATAATAGTTATATAATTATAATATTCATTATAATAATTATAATTATAATAATGATGGTATTTGTTAAGCGCTTACTATGTGCCGAGCACTGTTCTAAGCGCTGGGGGGATACAACGTGATCAGGTTTTCCCCCGTGGGGCTCACAGTCTCTATCCCCATTTTCCAGATGAGGTCACTGAGGCCCAGAGAAGTGAAGCGACTTGCCCAAAGTCACACAGCTGACAAGGAGGGTAGCCAGGATTAGAACCCATGACCTCTGACTCCCGAGCCCGGGCTGCATCTTGTGTCTACCCCAGCGTTTAGTACAGTAACTGGCCCAAAGGAAGCGCTTAACAAAGACCACAATTATTATTAATAATAATAATAATAATAATGTTGGTATTTGTTAAGCACTTACTATGTGCAGAGCACCGTTCTAAGCTCTGGGGGAGATACAGGGTCATCAGGCTGTCCCCCGTGAGGCTCACAGTTAATCCCCATTTTCCAGATGAGGTCACTGAGGCCCAGAGAAGTGAAGTGACTTGCCCACGGTCACACAGCTGACGAGCGGCAGAGCCGGGATTCGATCCCATGACCTCTGACTCCCAAGCCCGGGCTCTTTCCACTGAGCCACGCTGCTTCTCTAATGATTACTACTAATTATTAGTAGTAGTACCGTGGGATCTGATTATCATGTGTCTACCCCAGCGCTTTAGTGCAGTGCTTGGCACATAGTAAGCGCCAAATAAATACCATCGACTGAATGAACATAGTAAGCACTTAACAAATACAATTATTATTAATAGTAGTCCATTGTTTAGCACATAGTTAGTGCCTAACAAGTACTATTCAAAAAAGCGTTCACTGTGTGCGGAGCACTTAGTTGAAGGAAGTCGCTTGCTTGCGGATTGGGGGTTTATTTTTTTCTGGTATCGGTTAAGGGGTTACTGTGAGCTAGGCACTCTTCTAAGCGCTGGGCTAGAAACAAAGAAATTAGGTGGGACCCAATCCCTGTCCCACAAGGGGTTCACAGTCTTCGCCCCCGTTTTACAGATGAGGAAACTGAGGCATGTGACGGGGATCGGGAAATCGGGGTCTGTGCTCGACCCCTTCTGGAGCCCCGCTAGGTACTTCTCACTCTCTTAATCTGAAGAAGGAGGAGGAGGTGGAAGGAAGAATAGTAGCGTTTATTCATGGTTTCATTCATTCAATAATATATTTATTGAGTGCTTACTAATAATAATAATGTTGGTATTTATTAAGCGCTTACTACGTGCAAAGCACTGTTCTAAGCGCTGGGGGGATACAAGGTGATCAGGTTGTCCCTCATGGGGCTCGCAGTCTTCATCCCCATTTTCCAGATGAGGTCACTGAGGCCCAGAGAAGTGAAGTGACTTCCCCACAGTCACACAGCTGAGGAGTGGCAGAGCCGGGATTAGAACCCACGACCTCTGACTCCCAAGCCCGGGCTCTTTCCACTGAGCCACGCACTGGACTAAGCGTTTGGAATGGACAAATCGGTAACAGATAGAGACGGTCCCTGCCCTTTGACGGGTTTGCGGTCTAATCGGGGGAGACGGACGGACGAGGACAGTGGCGATAAACAGAATCGAGGGGATGAACGTCTCATTAAAACAATAGCAAATAAATAGAATCGAGGTGATGTACATCTCATTAAACAAAATAAATAGGGTGATGAAGATATATATACAGTCGAGCGGACGAGTACGGTGCTGAGGGGAAGGGAAAGGGGGAGGAGCAGAGGGAAATGGGGGGAGAAGAGGGTTTAGCTGCGGCGAGTTCTGGTTCTTGTTATTCATTCATTCAGTCGTACTTATTGAACGCTTACTGTGTGCAGAGCACTGTACTAAGCACTCAGAATGGACAATTCGGCAACAGTTGGAGACGATCCCTGCCCAACAAGGGGCTCACGGTCTAAAAGGGGGAGACAGACAACAAGATAATAATAATAATGGTGGTATTTGTTAAGCGCTTACTATGTGCAAGTCACTGTTCATTCATTCAGTAGTATTTATGGAGCACTTACTATGTGCAGAGCACTGTACTAAGCGCTTGGAGTGGACAATTGGGCAACAGATAGAGACAATCCCTGCCCCTTGACGGGCTTACTGTTCTCAGCGCTGGGGGGGATACAAGGTGATCAGGTTGTCTCACGTGGGGCTCACAGTTTTTAATCCCCATTTTCCAGATGGGGTCACTGAGGCCCAGAGAAGTGAAGTGACCTGCCCGAAGTCACACAGCTGGCAAGCGGTGGAGCCGGGATTTGAACCCATGACCTCTGACTCCCAAGCCCGGACTCTTTCCACTGAGCCACGCTGCTTCGATACCATCAAGATAAATAGAATCATAGATATATACACCTCAGTAATAAAATGAATAGAGTAATAAATAATATACACAAATATGCACAAGTGCTGTGGGGAGGGGAAGGGGGCAGAGCAGAGAGAGGAAGCAGTGTGGCTCAGTGGAAAGAGCCCGGGCTTGGGAGTCAGAGGTCATGGGTTCGAATCCTGGATCTGCCACTTGTCAGCTGGTTGACCGTGGGCAAGTCACTTCACTTTTCTGTGCCTCAGTGACCTCATCTGTAAAATGGGGATTAACCGTGAGCCTCACGTGGGACAACCTGATTACCCTGTATCTACCCCAGCATTTAGAACAGTGCTCTGCACATAGCGCTTAACAAATACCAGCATTATTATTATGGTGATGGATTTATTAAGCACTTACTATGTGCGAAGCATTGTTCTAAGCGCTAATATGGACTGATATGCACACAGGAAGTACAACTGACTCACAAGCCTGCCTGGGAGTGTTTGTTTGGGGGTGGGTGAGGAGGTTTAATTGTGTGACTGTAAATCTTTGTGAGGGCATCTGTTATCAGGAGGGGGTGTACAGCATGGGATTGTAAATTCCCTGAGGATAGAGAATCTGGCTACCAACTTTATTGTATTACACTCCCCCTTGTGCTTAGTACACAGCCCACGAGAAGCACTCCGATGACTGGTTGATAATAATAATAATTATGGTGCTCGTTAAGCGCTTACTATGTGCCAAGCACCGTTCTAAGCACTGGAGTAGATACAGATGATCAGGTTGGACCCAATCCCTGTCCCACGTGGGGCTCACAGTCTTAATCCCCATTTTCCAGATGAGGGAACTGAGGCCCAGCAAATTGAAGGGACTTGCCCAAGCCCCATAGCAGACGTGTGGCGGAACCAGGATTAGAACCCCTGACCTTCTTGAAGAGCAGGGTGTGAGGCTGAGAGTGAGTGAGAAAGTGAAGCGTGTACGCACATATTTCGGTGTATGGTACACACACAAGCCAGTGTGTGAGGGTTTGTCTGGGGTGACGAGGATATATTTAATGGACAGAGAAGCTGAGGGAGGGAACTAATAACAATAATAATGTTACTTGCTAAGCGCTAAATCTGTGCCAAGCACTGTTCTAAGCCTAGTGGTGTTACAATAATAGTAATAATGTTGGCATCTGTTAAGCGCTCATTATATGCCAAGCACTGTTCTAAGCGCTGGGGTAGATACAAGATAATCAGGTTGTCCCACATAGGGCCCACAGTCTTCATCCCCATTTTACAGATGAGGTCACTGAGGCCCAGAGAAGTGAAGTGATTTGCCCCAGGTCACACAGCTGACAAGCGGCGGAGCCGGGATTCGAACCCATGACCTCTGACTCCCAAGCCCGGGCTCTTGCCACTGAGCCACGCTGCTTCAATTTAATCAGGTTGGACACAGTCCCTGTCCCGCGTGGGGCTCACGGTTTTAATCCCCTGTTCCAGATGAGGGAACGGAGGCCCAGAGAAGTGAAGTGACTTGCCGCCAGTCCCCCGGCTGACAGGTGGCAGAGCGGGGATTGGAACCCATGACCTCTGACTCCCAAGCCCAGGCTCTTTCCGCTGAGCCACTAGATCCTGCTCTCCCAAGCGCTCGGTACGGTGCTCTGCACACAGTAAGTGCTCGAGAGATGGAGTGGTGAGTCGACAGGCTCGGAGAGTCTGGCTTTTCGCCCTGCTTGGAGCCCCGCCCGGCAGGCTGGTGGGTTCAGAGGGGCAGAAGCCGTCAGAGGAGCGGTCAGTTTTCAGTGACATGGGTCATCGGGGCCCCGCCGGGTGCCAAGGACGGGTCAGGTTACCCGCCGGCAGATGCCCAGGCGAGGAGCGCGTTCGGAAACCAGCCCCCTCAGAGCTGCCCAAACGGCCGAGCCCATCCCGGAGGAAGAAACGAGGGAGGGAATCGATCGGTCGTATTTATAAGAAGAATAATAGCGATGGTACTCGTTAAGCGCTTACTATGTGCCAAACGCTCTTTTCATTCATTCAGTAGTATTTATTGAGCGCTTACTCTGTGCCGAGCACTGGACTAAGCGCTTGGAATGGACAATTCGGCCGCAGAGAGAGACAGTCCCCGCCCAACGACGGGCTCCGAGTATAATCGGGGGAGACGGACCGACAAAAACAAGACAACATAATCTTCTAAGCGTTGGGGTAGATATGGGGTAGACGCGAGTGTAAGCCCGTCGACGGGCGGGGATGGTCTCTGTTGCTGAATTGTACATTCCAAGTGCTTAATACAGTGCTCTGCACATAGTAAGCGCTCAATAAAGCGCTTTATTGGGAAGCAGCGTGGCTCAGTGGAAAGAGCCCGGGCTTGGGAGTCAGACGTCGTGGGTTCTAATCCCGGCTCTGCGACTTGTCAGCTGTGTGACTGTGGGCAAGTCACTTCTCGGTGCCTCAGTGACCTCATCTGTAAAATGGGGATGAAGACTGTGAGCCCCACATGGGACAACCTGATGACCCTGTATCTCCCCCAGCGCTTAGAACAGTGCTCTGCACATAGTAAGCGCTTAGCAAATACCACCATTATTAATAAATACTATTGAATGAATGAGTGAATCGGGTTGGACGCAGAGCCTGTCCCGCGTGGGGCTCACGCTCTTAATCCCCAGGTTGCCTATCGACCTCCGCTCCAAACAAAAACTCCTCACTCTAGGCTTCAAGGCTCTCCATCACCTTGCCCCTTCCTACCTCTCCTCCCTTCTCTCTTTCTACCGCCCACCCCGCACGCTCCGCTCCTCCGCCGCCCACCTCCTCGCCGTCCCTCGGTCTCGCCCGTCCCGCCGTCGACCCCCGGGTCACGTCCTCCCGCGGTCCCGGGACGCCCTCCCTCCTCGCCTCCGCCAAACTGATTCTCTTTCCCTCTTCAAAACCTTACTTAAAAATCACCTCCTCCAAGAGGCCTTCCCAGACTGAGCTCCTCTTCCCCCTCTACTCCCTCTGCCATCCCCCCTTTACCTCTCTGCAGCTAAAGCCTCATTTTCCCCTTTTCCCTCCGCTCCTCCACCTCTCCCTTCCCATCCCCACAGCACCGTACCCGTCCGCTCGACTGTATATATTTTCGTTACCCTATTTATTTTGTTAATGAATTGTACATCGCCTCGATTCTATTTAGTTGCCATCGGTTTTTACGAGATGTTCTTCCCCTCGACGCTGTTTAGTGCCATTGTTCTTGTCTGTCCGTCTCCCCCGATTAGACTGTAAGCCCGTCAAACGGCAGGGACTGTCTCTATCTGTTGCCGACTTGTTCATCCCAAGCGCTTAGTACAGTGCTCTGCACATAGTAAGCGCTCAATAAAAATACTATTGAATGAATGAATTTTACAGATGAGGGAACGGAGGCCTAGAGAAGTGAAGTGACTTGCCCGTGGTCACACAGCAGACACGGGGCGGAGCGGGGATTAGAACCCAAGTCCTCCTGATTCCCAGGCTCTATCCCCTAGGCCACGCTGCTGCTTATGGAGCGCTTCCTGTGTGCCCAGCACTGTATTCAACGCTTAGAAGAGTAAAGTCTAGCAGAGTTGGTAGTCACATACCCTACCCGCAGTGAGCTGACACTGTAGAAGGGGAGACGGACGTTAATGGAAATGAATAAATTACGGCTATGGTAGAGAAGCAGCGTGGCTCAGGGGAAAGAGCACAGGCTTTGGAGTCAGAGGTCATGGGTTCGAATCCCGGCTCTGCCACTTGTCAGCTGTGTGACTGTGGGCAAGTCACTCAACTTCTCTGTGTCTCATTTGCCTCATCTGTAAAATGGGGATTAAGACTGTGAGCCCCACGTGGGACAACCAGATTCCCCTGTGTCTACCCCAGCACTTAGAACAGTGCTCTGCACATAGTAAGCACTTAACAAATACCAACATTATTATTATTAAGCGCTTACTATGAGCAGAGCACTGTTCTAAGCCCTGGGGGAGATACAGGGTCATCAGGTGAGGCTCACAGTTAATCCCCATTTGACAGATGAGGTAACTGAGGCCCAGAGAAGTGAAGTAACTTGCCCACGGTCACACAGCTGACAAGTGGCAGAGCTGGGATTCGAACCCATGACCTCTGACTCCCACGCCCGGGCTCTTTTTATTTGTTGGCTTAACAAATACCAACGTTATAACTGCTATGGGGCTGAGGGGCATGGGGGTGTCACAAGGCCTCCAGTTACCGCCCCGTGAGATTTTCCCACAATACATCTTTCACAAGGATGGTTTCTGTTTGGAAACATAGTTCCCTCCCCACCCCTTGGAAGGGGACTAACGCCGCTTGTTCTGGCTCAAGTAGTTCAGTGGTATTTATTGAGTGCTCGCTGTGTGCAAAGCACTGTAGTAAGCACTTGGGAGAGTACACTATAAAAACCAACAGACACATTCCTGCCCACGACGCGAGGGGAAGACGGACACTAATATGAACTAAAAAGTAGATAAATATATACAGGTATAGACATATGTGTCGTGGGGATGGACGAATGAAGGAGCAAGACAGAGCGGTGCAGAAGGGAGTGGGAGACGAGAGGAGGGAGTAGTCTGGGAAGGCTTCGTCATTCATTCAATAGTATTTATTGAGCGCTTACTATGTGCAGAGCACTGTACTAAGTGCTTGGAATGTACAAATCTGTTACAGATAGATACAGTCCCTGCCCTTTGAGGGACTTACAGTCTGATGGGGGAGACAGACAAGAACATTAGCAATAAATAGAATCAAGGGGATGAACATCGCATTAAGACAATAGCAAATAAATAGAAGCAAGGCCATGTACATCTCATTAACAAAATAAATAGGGTAATGATTATCATAAAGAGGGTAATGATTATCTTCTTGGAGGAGATAGGCCTTCAATAATGCTTTGAAGTGGGGGAGAGCAACTGTCTGATATGAAGAGGGAGGGTGTGGGTGAGAGGACGTCGGAGGTGAGATAGATGAGATTGAGGTACAGTGAGAAGGTTAGCGTTGGTCACTTCACTGCTCTGGGCCTCAGTTACTTCATCTGGAAAGTGGGATTAAGACTGTGAACCCTCTGTGGGACAGGGACTGTGTCCGACTTGATTACCTCGTGTCTACCCCAGGGCTTAGAGCGGCTTAGTGGGACAGGGACTGTGTCCGAATTGATTACCTCGTGTCTACCCCAGGGCTTAGTGCCTAGCACATAGGAAGCGCTTAACAAATACCACGATTACTGTTATTGTTAGGGAGCCCTTTGCAAGCTCAAATTTCAGGGCCTTACCAGTCTGCTGGGGCCCTGAATTTTTTCTTTGAGCCAGTCCAAGGATTTCGGAGGCAAGGCTGGATCCAGCCCATTTATGTGTTGGTTGGTTGAGCAGAGAGGCAGTGTGGCTCAGTGGAAAAAGCACGGGCTTGGGAGTCAGAGGTCATGGGTTTGAATTCCGGCTCTGCCACTTGTCAGCTGTGTGACTGTGGGCAAGTCACTTCACTTCCCTGCGCCTCAGCGACCTCATCTGTAAAATGGGGATTAAGACTGTGAGCCTCACGTGGGACAACCCGATTACCCTGTATCTACCCCAGTGCTTAGAACAGTGCTCTGCACATAGTAAGCGCTTAACAAATACCAGCAGGGGCCACAGATAGAGTCAGATCCCACGCTGGAAAATAAGGGATTTCGCAGGCCAAGTGGCCCTTAATAGTAGACAAGCATTCATTCTACAAGACAAGTAGAGAAGCAGCGTGGCGCAGTGGAAAGAGCACGGGCTTTGGAGTCAGGGCTCATGAGTTCGAATCCCAGCTCTGCCACTTGTCAGCTGTGTGACTGTGGGCAAGTCACTTAACTTCTCTGTGCCTCAGTTCCCTCATCTGTAAAATGGGGATTAAGACCGTGAGCCCCACGTGGGACGACCTGATTCCCTTGTGTTTACCCCAGCACTCAGAACATAGTAAGCGCTTAACAAGTACCAACATTATTATTATTATTATTATTCATTCACTCGTCTTTATCGAGCGCTTACTGTGTGCAGAGCACGGTATTAAGCGCTTGCAAAGTACAGTTCGGCAACAGAGAGCGACAATCCCTACCCTTCAATGGGCTTACAGTCTAGAAGGGGAAGAAAGACAACAAAACAAAGCAAGGAGTCAGGCATTAATGCCATCAAAATAGATCAATAGAATCATAGATATATACACGTCATTAATAAAATAGAGTAATAAATGTGTGCCAGTATATACAAGTGCTGTGGGGCGGGGAAGGGGGTAGAGCAGAAGGCGGGAGTAGCGGCGATGGGAAGGTGAGGAGGAGCGGGGGAAAGGGAGGGCTCAGTCTGGGAAGGCCTCCTGGAGGAGGTGAGCTCTCAGGAGGGCTTTGAAGAGGGGAAGAGAGTGAGTTTGGCGGAGGCGAGGAGGGAGGGCGTTCCGGGACAGCGGGAGGACGTGGGCCGGGGGTCGACGGGATAGGCGTGAACGGGGGACGGTGAGGAGGTGAGCGGCAGAGGAGCGGAGCGTGCGGGCTGGGCTGGAGAAGGAGAGAAGGGATGTGAGGTAGGAGGGGGCCAGGGGATGGACGGCTTGGAAGCCAAAGCTTTGAAGCAGCCTGGCCTAGGGGATAGAGCATGGTCCTGGCAGTCAGAAGGACCCGAGTTCTAATCCATGTTCCACCACTTGTCTGTTGCATGACACTGGGTGTCACCTCACTTCTCTGGGCCTCAGTTTACCTCATCTGTAAAATGGAGAATAAGACCGTGAGCCCCAAAGGGACAGGGACAACCATGTATCCACCCAGAGCCTAGTTCAGTGCGTGGCACGTGAAGTGCTTAACAAATACCAAATTTAAAGAAAAAAGCCAACTGTGCTGCAGGGTGTCCTGGGATATCTGGTCTCTTTTTGATTCAGATTCATTCATTCATTCAATAGTATTTATCGAGCGCTTACTATGTGCAGAGCACTGTACTAAGCGCTTGGAATGGACAAATCGGCACCAGATACAGTCCCTGCCCTTTGGCGGGCTTACGGTCTAATCGGGATTCAGATCTTCACTGCCCCCCTTATTTGGGCTCCCCTTACTCAGTTCTACTTTTGAGAAGGAAATGAGAGTCCGAGAGGCTATCGGAACCCTCCAAGTTGGACTTTATTCAGACCTGACCTGGTCTTCGTGGAACGCAGAATGCACTGCGGCGAGTGCCGCCATATCGAGTCTTAAGTGCCCCAGTTTCTTTAAAAGTGCCCCAGTTTCTTTAAAAGTGCCACGAGGCCAGACCTCAGGTAGGCCTGCTTTTTGGCAGGGGACAAGGTGCAGCTTGAATAAACTGTGCACGGTCTTGTCTGGGCATTGGAGGAAGTACTATTCATTCATTCAACTTGATGACCGTGTATCTCCCCCAGTGCTTAGAACAGTGCTCTGTACATGGTAAGCGCTTAACAAATACCAATATTATTATTATTATTAGAATTATTATTAGAAGGACCTGGGTTCTGATCCCGGCTCTGCCACGTGTCTGCCAACTGACTTTGGACAAGTCACTTCACTTCTCTGGTCCTCAGTTCCCTCAAATGGAAAATGGGGATTAAGACTGTGAGCCTTTTGTGGGGCAAGGACTGTGTCCAACCCAATTACCTTGTATCTGCTCTAGCACCTAACAAATACCTAAATTATCATCATCATTATTATTCATTCAATAGTATTTATTGAGTGGTTACTATGTGCAGAGCACTGTACTAAGCGCCTGGAATGTACAATTCGGTAACAGATAGAGACAATCCCTGCCCATTGATGGGCTTACAGTCTAATCGGGGGAGAAAGACGGACAAAAACAGTAGCAATAAATAGAATCAAGGGGATGTACATCTAATTAACAAAATAAATAGGGTAATAATATATACAAATGAGCGGACGATTATTATTATTATCCCAACAGAGTCTCTCTCTCTCTCTCTCTCTCTCTCTCTCCCCCTTTCTCTTTATGCCCTAGTCCGAATTTTGATGGACTGCAGGTCGCCGGAAGGAATAGCCGCAACTCAACCCCAGAGAACGAAGTTTCTGAAGAAGTTCCTATCTATCCCCCGTCACAGACTGTTTGATCCTTCCCCTCGCGATCCCCTCCCGAGACGGGGCCGGCCCCGGCGGACGAACCCGACGACGGATGAGCCCAGTCCCAAGCGGCGCCAATGGTATCGCCCCAGCCTTGATTGGTAAAACCTAATCTCAGTGAAGCCCCCTCCCACCTTCTCCTCTCCTCAGAGTTCGAGGTGCGGGGGACGGCGTTGGAAGGCCTCCAGAATCCTCCTGGATTCTGGATTTGGGGAGGGGGGTCCCCGTGAGAACCCGCACCCCCGACCCAGCACGTGGATGCTGCGCACAGCGAAGGGGGAAGAGATGGAGCGTATCTCGGGGCGCCCAGCACCGAACACCCGACCGCATGTGGCGAACCGACCGTAGCGGTCCCCGCAGAGGGAGACCGCCCCCCGGCCCTCCTCTTACCAGGGAGGATGGGTTTGAAGGGATGGACCGGTCCTCTCCTCACGAATCGCTCGTTTTTCCCGGCCGAATCTCTTGTCCCCTCTCCTGCGGCTTCCCGCTCCCTGTACCCCCTCCAGCCGGGGGGTCAACCTCGGTGCCGTGGACGTCTCGTCTCCCTCCCGCGAATGAACCGCCCGTGTCCGGAATGGGGTCTTTTCATTCTTTTCCCACCCCCCCGGCCATTCCCTCACAGCCCCGCGTGAATGTCGCCTCTGACTCCCTGAACCCCAGTTCCTACTGCCTGCCAAAGCCCTCTTTCCTTAAACGTCCCTGCTGGGCTGATATCCTTGTTAAAGCTCACCTCGGGCTCCCGTCGAAACTCCGGTTGCGGCCCGGGCCCCGGACCTTCACCCCCTGGGAGTACCGGGGGGTGAGGAGGCCGGAGGGGGACGTCACCCTCCGCCACACAGAATTCCGAGATTCCGTCCTCGGGTTTCCGATTCCCCGGGGGCGCCTCTGGAGCTGGCTCTCTCTCCTCGAGGGGACCCGAGCGCGTGGCCGAGAGTCAGAATAAATCTGGTTTTATCTAAACGCTTCGACCGCGGTGTGGAGAGTCTGATTCCTCGGCACCGGCTCTGGCAGATCCCGACTCTTTCCCTCGCGCCCCGGCTCTCGGAGAGCCGGCAGGAGAGGCCTGGACGGGATCGACGTAAGACGTCGCGGGCGGAGCCGGAAGGCCGCTCGTTTAGGGGCTGTGCCCCGGATCGATCGAATCGATCGGCGGTATTTATGGAGCGCTTACTATGGACTGAACACTGGACTGAGCGCTTGGGAGAGTATAATACAAGAGTCGGTAGACGGGTTCCTTGCCCACCAGGAGCTTACAGACTAAAGCAGCGTGGCTCGGTGGAAAGAGCCCGGGCTTGGGAGTCAGAGGTCGTGGGTTCAAATCCCCATTCAGCCGCTTGTCAGCTGTGTGACTGTGGGTAAGTCACTTCATTTCCCTGGGCCTCAGTTCCCTCATCTGTCAAATGGGGATGAAGACTGTGAGCCCCACGTGGTTCAACTTGATCACCTTGCATCCCCCCCGCAGGGGTTAGAACGGGGCTTGGCACACAGTAGGCGCTTAACGAATGCCATCGTTATTAAAGGAGGAGAGCAAAGGGCCAGTAATTCCCACCTCGGGCGGGAGAGGAGCCCAGTGTCCTTTCCGAGGGAGGGGCCCAGGATCCCGGGCGTGGCTGCGGAAAAACAAGGTACCTCAAACGTCCAGCTGCCGGGGGTGGAGTTGGGGATAGGGGCTGAAGGGGGGATCATTCATTCATTCATTCATTCATTCATTCAGTAGTATTTATTGAGCGTCTACTATGTGCAGAACACTGGACTGAGCGCTTGGACTGGATAATTCGGCAACAGATAGAGACAATCCCTGCCCAATGACGGGCTTATGACAGCATTCAGGACCCTGAGGACCCCCCAAAAGCACACACGTTACATCCGTCAATCTATCGATCGCATTTATTGAGCACTTACTCGGTGCAGAGCACTGTACTCAGCCCTTGAGGGTCGATAGACCCGTTCCCCGCCCGTGAGAAGCTTAGGCCCATTCTCAACACCCCTCTTCCCGGTCATCCAGTAGCCACCTCCAGCACCAACACACTCATTTATTCCCACCCACCTCCAGCACCGATATATTGATTTATTCGTACCCACCGCCAGCACCGATATATTGATTTATTCTTACCCACCGCCAGCACCGATACAGCGAGAGAAGCAGTGTGGCTTAGTGGGTCGAGCGCGGGCCCGGGAGTCAGAAGGCCACGGGGTCTATTCCCAGCTCTGCCGCTCCACTTCAACCAACCCCTCTAATAATAATAACGATGGCATTTGTTAAGCGCTTACTATGTGCCAAGCACTGTTCTAAGCACCAGGGGTAGATACGAGGTCATCAGGTTGTCCCACGTGGGGCTCACGGTCTTCACCCCCAAATCCTTAATCCTCTGGGCCGCAAGCTCCTTGTGGGCCGGTAGCCTGTGAGAAGCAGCGTGGCTTAGTGGAAAAGAGCCCGGGCTTGGGAGTCAGAGGTCGTGGGTTCGAGTTCCCGCTCCGCCGCTTGTCAGCTGTGTGACTTTGGGCAGGTCACTTCACTTCTCTGGGCTGCAGTCACCTCATCTGTAAAATGGGGATTAAGACCGTGAGCACCACGTGGGACAACCTGGTCACCTTGTATCTACCCTAGTGCTTAGCACATAGTAAGCTCTTAGCAAATACCATTATTATTACCAACTCTGGTATTACATTCTCCCAAGTGCTTTGTACATTACACTGCACACGTAGTGAACGCGGTGAACGTTCTAAATATAAAAGGCGCATTTGGGCCACTTGAAAAAGGCCGCCTTGGAGCAAACGTTCAGCATTTCTAGCCTATAAGTTTCAACCGTTTCCTCAACTGTAAAGTGGGGATTCATTTTACCCTCATTTTACAAACGCTCAGTAAATAATGAGTACCAAGAGAAACAGCGTAGCTCAGTGGAAAGAACCCAGGCCCAGAAGTCAGAAGGACCTGGGTTCTAATCCCGGCTCCGTCACTCCGTCGCCTGGGTGACCTGGGGCAAGTCACCTGGCTTCTCTGGGCCTCGGTTACCTCGTCTGTAAAACGGGGATTAAGACAGTGAGTCCCAGGTGGGATAGGGACCGAGTCCAATCGGAGAACCACGTATCTACCTCAGCGCTTAGAACAGTGCTTGGCACACGGTAAGCGCTTAACAGATGCCACGGTGATTACTGTTATCTCCACAGTCTGTCAGCTCACTGTGGGCAGGGATCAGGTCTACCGACAATATGGTATTTGTCCTCTCCCAAGCCCAAAGTACAGAGTTGGGCACACAGTGGGAGCGCAATATAAACTCATTGTGGGCAGGGACTGTGTCTACCAACTCTCTTAGTGGAAAGAGACCGAGCTTGGGAGTCAGAGGACGTGGGTTCCAATCCCGCCTCCGCCGCTTGTCAGCTGTGTGACTTTGGGCCAGCCGCTTCACTTCTCTGTGCCTTAATAATAATAATGTTGTCATTTGTTAGGCGCTTACTATGTGCAGAGCACTGGTCTAAGCGCTGGGGTAGACACAGGGGAATCAGGTTGTCCCACTTGGGGCTCACAGTCTTCATCCCCATTTTACAGATGAGGTAACTGAGGCCCAGAGAAGTGAAGTGACTTGCCCACAGTCACACAGCTGACAAGTGGCCGAGCCGGGATTCGAACCCATGACCTCTGACTCCAAAGCCCGTGCTCTTTCCACTGAGCCACGCTGCCTTAGTGACCTCATCTGGAAAATGGGGATGAAGACTGTGAGCCCCACGGGGGACAACCTCATTACCTTGTGTCTACCCTAGCATTGAGAGCAGGGCTCGGCACATAGTAAGCGCTTAGCAAATACCGTCCTCATCATCGTCGGTACTGTCCCAAGAGCTCAGCTCAGTGCTCTAGGTGTTTCTTCTCCTCGACTCCTCTCTCTCTCATTCAACCCACATGTTCAATCCATCGCTCAATCCCTTCGGTCCCACCTGCCCGGCAGCGCCGCAGTCCGCCCCGTCCTCTCCATCCCGATCGCTACCACGTCGATCCCGTGAATGAATCCGCAGGCCGCCGCCAGCCCCGGCGGCCGGCGGCCCGTCTAGCGGGTGGCAGCCGTCCCTTCTGGCCCCTCGCCCACCTCTCCACCTCTCGTCCAGGGCCACGAGACCCTCTCCGGCCTTCCTGAGCGGGGCCGGGGGAGCGGGCGGAGGTCGGGGGCGTTTACGGACAGAGACAGATGGAGTCGGGGAATCGCTGCCCTCAGCTTCTGGACCAGAGGAACGTCTTTCGCGTCTTTGGGGACAGCTGCCTCCTGCAAAACAGCCCCGGGCCCGCGGCTGGATACGCCGTAACCCGAGAATAACGTTCTAAATATAAAAGGCGCGTTCGGGCCGCTCGAAAAAGCCCTTCTTGGAGCAAACGTTCAGCATTTCTAGACTGTAAGTTTCAACCGTTTCCTCAACTGTGAAGTGGGGGTTCATTTGACTCTCATTTTATTCTCATTCATTGGACTTGGACTCTGAGCCCCATGGAGGACAGGGTTCGTGTTGACCTAATTATCTTGTAATAATAATAATGATGATGGTACTTGTTGAGCGCTTACTGTGCGCCAGGCACTGTACTAAGCGCTGGGGTGGATACAGGCCATTCGGGTTGGACGCAATACCTGCCCCTCATGGGGCTCACAGTCTCAATCCCCATTTTCAAATGAGAGAACTGAGGCCCAGAGAAAGGACGCGACCTGCCCAAGGCCACACAGCAGACAAGTGGCAGAGGCGGGATTAGAACCCATGACCTGACTTCCACACCTAGGCTTTATCCACTACGCCTTGGTGACCCTTGGGTGGCCCCAAGTCCAGCGGGTCTGAATGGATGCAGCTGATTCCTTTCTGTTAATGGTTAAGCACTTACTATGTGCCAGACACTGTTCTAAGAGCTGTGGTAGGTACAAGATAAGGTGGAGAAAGTCCCTGTGCCGTATGGGGCTCACAGCCTTCATCCCTATTTTACAGATGAGGGAACCGAGGCACAGAAAAGTGAAGCGACTTGCCCAAGGTCACACAACAGACAACACGATAGACTGTAAGCTCGTTGTGGGCAGGGCGTGTCTGTCAGTTCTATTGTCCTCTTCCAAGTCCTGAGTACAGTGCTCTGCACACAGTAAGCGCTCAATAAATACGACTGAATGAAGAGCCAGGGCTTGGGAGTCAGAGGTCACGGGTTCTAATTCCGGCTCTGCCCCTTGTCAGCTGTGTGACTGTGGGCGAGTCACTTCACTTCTCTGGGCCTCAGTGACTTCATCTGTAAAATGGGGATTAACAGTGAGCCTCACGTGGGACAACCTAATGACCCTGTATCTCCCCCAGCGCTTAGAACAGTGCTCTGCACCTAGTAAGCGCTTAACAAATACCAACGTTATTATTATTGAATGGAAGTGTTTGGATGCTTGGAGACCGTAAGCTCGTCCTCTAGACCGTAAGCTCACTGTGGGCAGGGAATGTGTTTATTGTTCTCTTGTACTCTCCAAGCTTAGTCCAGTGCTCTGCACACAGTAAGTGCTCAATAAATACAATCGAGTGAATGAATGAGTGCCGGGCCACAGCAGGGGTCGGGGCGGGGCGGGGACCACCGGGATCTGTCCCAGGAGAGCTGTCTGAGCGTCCAACGCCGGCGGGGTGGAGACGTTCACATCATGCTCCTTCCCAACCGCTCCTTCCCTGCTCTGACCTCTGCCTCGGCTCCGGCCAAGCTGAAAATAGCCGCGGCCATGTCTGAGGAGGGGCGGGGAGGGACGGGGGTGACCATGCTCCAAGGAAGAAGGAAAACAAGCCTCCATTGGACTGGGGGAGGGACCCCTCAGACCTATTAATAATAATAATATGTCCCAAAAGAACAGTGCTCTGCACACAGCAAACACTCAATAAATACAATTTAATGAATCGTGGCATTTCTTAGGTGCTTACTATATGCCAGGCACTGTTCTAAGCGCTGGGGTAGATACAAGCAAATCGGGTTGGACACAGTCCCTGGCCCACATAGGGTTCACGGACTTAACCTCCAATTTAGAGTCGAGGGAACTGAGGCAGAGAGAAGTGAAGTGTTTTGTTGTCTGTCTCCCCCTTCTAGACCGTGAGCCCGTTGTGGGGTAGGGATTGTCTCTATCTGTTGCCGAACTGTACTTTCCAAGCGCTTAGTACGGTGCTCTGCACACAGTAAGCGCTCAATAAATATGATTGATTGAATGAATGACTTACCCAAGGTCACAGAGCGGACAAGGGGCAGGGCTGGGATTAGAACCCAGGTCCTTCCGACACCCAGGCCGGGAATCTAGCCACTAGGCCACACCACTTCCTCCCCTCCAGACCCTCTGGAGCCTGAACTCAAGAACCACTCAATCAAGCAATCAAACAATCGATCCATGGTATTTATGGAGCGCTTACAGTGTGCAGAGTGTTCATTCATTCATTCAATAGTATTTATTGAGCGCTTACTATGTGCAGAGCACTGTACTAAGCGCTTGGGATGAACAAGTCGGCAACAGATAGAGACGGTCCCTGCCGTTTGACGGGCTCACGGTCTAATCGGGGGAGACGGACGGACGAGAACGATGGCGATAAATAGAGTCGAGGGGAAGAACGTCTCGTAAAAACCGATGGCGACTAAATAGAATCGAGGCGATGTACGATTCATTAACAAAATAAATAGGGTAACGAAAATATATATACAATATATAGAGTGCTGTTCTCTAAGCGATGAGGAGAGTACCATACAACAGATGCTTGTCAGCTGTGTAACTTTGGGCAAGTCGCTTAACTTCTCTGTGCCTCAGTTACCTCAACTGTAAAATGGGCATTAAGACTGTGAGTCCCACGGGGGACAACCTGATCACCTTGTATCCTCCCCAGCGCTTAGAACAGTGCTTTGCACATAGTAAGCGCCTAACAAATGCCATCATTATTATTATCATTATTCCCTGCCCACAAGGAGCAGCGTGGCCTAGACGATAGAACACGGGCCCGGGAGTCAAAAGGACCCGGGTTCTAATCCCAGATTCATCAGTTGTCTGCTATGTGACCTTAGGCAAGTCACTTCACCTCTCTGTACCTCAGTGGTCTTATCTGTAAAATGGAGATGAACACTGTGAGCTCCATGTGGGACAGGGATTGGGTCCAACCTGATGAGCTCGTATCTACCCCAGCGCTTAGAACAGTGCTCTGCACATAGTAAGCGCTTAACAAGTACCATAAAAAAAAAGGAGTTTACAATCTAGCAGAAAGGTTCTTTTCCCTTCCTGCCAAGGACGGGCAGCTTTACAAGCCCCTGCCAGGCTTCATGGGCAGAACCACGCAGAGAAGCAGTGTGGCTCAGTGGAAAGAGCCCAGGCTTGGGAGTCAGAGGTCCTGGGTTCTAATCCTGACTCTGCCACTTGTCAGCTGGGTGACTTTGGGCAAGTCACTTCACTTCTCTGAGCCTCAATTACCTCATCTGTAAAATGGGGAATGAGACTGCGAGCCCCAAGTGGGACAGGGACTGTGTCCAACCCGATCAGCTTGTATCCACCCCAGTGCTTAGTACAGTGCCTGGCACATAGTTAAGCACTTTACAAATACCATAATTATTATTATTATTATTATTATTATTATTATTATTATTAACCAAGTCCCTTGGGTCTGTCTGCCCGCATGGAGTTTGGGTCTATCTGAACCCCGAATTTCTCATTATACATGTGACCATTTAGAGTTTCCAACAATTAATCAAGCGACGGTTTTTTATTAAGCACTTATGGTGTGCAGAGCGGTAGACTCAGTGCTTGGAAGGGGACGCTCCAAGAGAATCCTTTCCGTCAATCAATCGATCGTATTTCCTGAGCGCCGACTCTGTGCGGAGCGCTATGCTAACCACTCGGGAGAGTCCACTGTAACAGAGTGGGTAGACGCATTCCCTGCCCACAGTGAGCTTACAGTTTGATTCACAGATGCTGCTGTGTGGAAAGCAGCACGGTCTAGGGGAAAGAGCCCGGGCCTAGGAGTCAGAGGATCTGGGTTCTAATCCCTGCTGCACCACTTATCTGCTGGGTGACCTTCCACATCTGTAAAATGGAAAATGTTCTCCTTCCCACTTGATAATAATAATAATAATAATGTTGGTGTTTGTTAATTTGTTGGTGTTTGCCCAGAGCGCCAGACGCCCATTCTGCCACTAGGACAAACGCACAGAGACAGGAGTCGTGGGACGGACCCAGAGCCAGATGTTCAGGCAAGATCTGACGCCACCCACAGAAACAGTTGAGGAATTCAACAAATAATAACGATAATAATAATGTTGGTATTTGTTAAGCGCTTACTATGTGCAGAGCACTGTTCTAAGAGCTGGGGTAGACATCGGGGAATCAGGTTGTCCCACGTGGGGCTCATAGTAATAATAATAATAATAATGTTGGTATCTGTTAAGCGCTTACTATGTGCCGAGCACTGTTCTAAGCACTGGGGTAGATACAGGGTAATCAGGTTGTCCCACGTGAGGCTCACAGTTAATCCCCATTTTACAGATGAGGTAACTGAGGCACCGAGAAGTGAAGTGACTTGCCCACGGTCACACAGCTGTCGAGTGGCAGAGCCGGGATTCGAACTCATGACCTCTGACTCCCAAGCCCGTGCTCTTTCCCCTGAGCCACGCTGCTTCTCATAGTCTTAATCCCCATTTTCCAGGTGAGGTCACTGAGGCCCAGAGAAGTGAAGTGACTTGCTCACCGTCACACAGCTGACAAGTGGCAGAGCGGGGATTCGAACTGATGACCTCTGACTCCCAAGCCCGGGCTCTTTCCACTGAGCCACGCTGCTTCTCTGAACTTGAATCACAGCAGTACACTAACCCCAGCTGAATAAGGTTTCCCTGCGGGTTCTCTCAGCAGCAGTTACCGCCAACAGCAGAGAGGCCTCTTCCAGTTCAAAGCCAGTAGGATGGAGACCGAACAGATGGTGCTGCCTTTGCAGACTTGTGCTGTGGAACTGTGGGGTTCTGACTTTTGGAGGACCCCCAGATGAACCAAGGTCAGGCCTGATAGACGACTGCTGCCTCCAGCCCTAGATCTGACCCCAGGTTGCTGCTTCTGGGACCATCAGCTGAGCTTGCCTGCTGCTCCCCAGGACATGAGGTCCCACAGACCCTCAGAAAGTCATCCAGATATGAGCTGTGAGAGAATGAAATTCTCCTCTAGACTGGGAGCTCGCTGTGGGCAGGGACTGTGTCTACCAACTCTATCGGAGAGTCAAGTGAGAGCTCACCTCCTCCAGGAGGCCTTCCCAAACGGAGCCCCCCTTTCCCTCTGCTCTCCCTCCCCTCCCTCCCCACCCTCTGCTCTCCCCCTTCCCCTCCCCTCAGCACTGTGCTCGTATATATTATTTATTACCGTATTTATTTTGTCAATGTATAATGTTAATGTATATCTCCTTGATTCTATTCATCTTGATGATGTTGTCTTGTTTCTGTTTTGTTCTGTTTCGCGTTGCTGACTCCCCCGTTTAGGCTGTGAGCCCATCACTGGGCAGGGATTGTCTCTGTCTGTTGCCAAACTGTATATTCCAAGTGCTTAGTACAGTGCTCTGCGCATAGTAAGTGCTCAATAAATACTATTGATTGATTGATTAAGCGCTTACCACGTGCAGAGCGCCGTTCTAAGCGCTGGGGGAGATACAGGGTCATCGGGTTCTCCCACGTGAGGCTCGCAGTCCTCATCCCCATTTTAAAGATGAGGTAGGTGAGGCCCAGAGAAGTGAAGTGACTTGCCCACAGTCACACAGCTGCCAAGCAGCAGAGCCGGCATTCGAACCCATGACCTCTGACTCCCAAGCCCGGGCTCTTGCCACTGAACAACGCTACGTCTCTAGACTATTAGCCCCATGTGCTCCCTAATTCCCTAATTCGTACCCACCCCAGCGCTTAGTACGGTGCTTGACACATACTAAGCGCTTAGCAAATACCATAATAATAGCAATTATTATTATTATTATTAGATTGTACTCTCCCAAGCACTTAGTACAGTGCTCTGCACACAGTAAGTGCTCAATAAATCGGATTGGTTGATATCGTTACTGAGTGAGCCTGCCTTGGTGAGGGTCTCTGAGAGACAATCTCTTGCACGCTGGTCCACTGCGCCCGTGGAAATAAGGCCCTGCTTCTTTTCCGCTGCCCTGGCATTTGGATAGGCATTGCTTGGACTTGTTTTGTCTTATGCGTGGCTCAGTGGAAAGAGCCCGGGCTTGGGAGTCAGAGGTCAGGGGTTCGAATCCCGGCTCTGCCGCTTGGTAGCTGTGTGACTGTGGGCGAGTCACTTCACTTCTCTGTGTCTCAGGTACCTCATCTGTAAAATGGGGATTAAGACTGTGAGCCTCACGTGGGACAACCTGGTGACCCTGTATCTCCCCCAGTGCTTAGAACAGCGCTCTGCGCATAGTAAGTGCTTAACAAATACCGACATTATTATTATTATGCTTTATAGTCATCTCCGTTCCATAGAGACCCCATGGACGCATGTCTCCCAGAAGGCCCCACCTCCATCTGCCATCGTTCCGGTAGTGGATCCGGAGAGTTTTTTGGGAAAAATCCAGAAGCGGTTGACCATCGCCTCCTTCCGCACGGTAAATTTGAGTCTCCGCCCTGGACTCTCTCCCGGGCCTCCGCTGCCCGGCGCGGGGGAGTTTTGACTGGTAGCCGACGGGCTGCCCCTCGCTAGCCGCTGCCCGAGCTAGGAATGGAAAGGACGGGCCTCCGCTCGACTCTCCCTCCCGTAGTCGAGACTGGTAGAGGCCTGGAAACTCTCCAGATGCCACCCTGAGAGGGGAATTGCTTGGACACCGGTGGTTAAGAGGAGGAAGGCGGTTTCTAGCACCAGCATGACCTTCAGTCCTTTTTAGCCACGGCAGGGATGGGGAGACTACAGTTAGAGCAGTCATTCATTCATTCAGTAGTATTTATTGAGCCCTTACTATGTGCAGAGCACTGTACTAAGCGCTTGGAATGTACAATTTGGGAAGATAGAGACCATCCCTGCCCAGTGACGGGCTCTCAGTCTAAACAGAGGAGACAGACAGCAAAGCAAAACAGAACAAAACAAAATCAAGATCAATAGAATCAAGGAGATGTACACTTCATTAACAAAATAAGTAGGGTAATAAATAATATATACAAATGAGCACAGTGCTGAGGGGAAGGGGGAAGAGCAGAGGGTGGGGGGATGTTGAGTTTTAGGTGGCGGGCAGACGACCTGGGGGCAGGAGAATCTACAAACCTGGAGGGAGGGGGAGAGAACCGGGGAGGAGATGTACATTTGGGTATCATCTGTGTAGCGGTCGAAATCAATAATTGAATATGCCAGTTAATAAACACACGCCAAAATGCTGAGGATGTGGAGGAGGCCGGGGAGGGGGAACTGAATTCATACACGCTGGAGCTGGCTGATGGCTTTATATGGGTCTATTTGGCATAGAGGGTGTGAGCGAGAGGAAGAGAGGGAGAAAGGAAGATAGAGAGAGTGGGGGAGAGAAAAATAATAATAATAATTGTGGTATTCGTTAAGCACTTACTCGGTGCCCTGCACTCTACTAAGCGCTGGGGTGGATACAAGCAAATCGGGTTAGACGTGATCCCTGTCCCACATGGGACTCACAGTCTCAAACTCAGTTTGGCAGATGAGGGAACTGAGGCCCCGAGAAGTGGAGTGACTGGCCCAAGGTCACACAGCGGACAAGTGGCAGAGCCAGGATTAGAACCCATGACCTTCTGACTCCCAGGCCCGGGCTCTAGCCACTACGCCATGCTGCTTAGAGAGGGAGAGAGAGAAAGGAAGAAGGAAACAAAAAGAGGAGAGAAGAGAAGAGGTAGAGAGGAAGATAGTAGCAGAGAGAAAGATTGAGAGGGAGAGAGATGAAGAGAGAGAAAGAGGAAGAGAGAGAGGAGAGAGAGAGAAAGGGAGCAAGCAGTGTTTCTAGTGGATAAAGCCCAGGTCTGGGAGTCAGAAGGACCAGGGTTCTAATCCTGCCTCTGCCACTTGTCTGCTATGAGACCTTGGACAAGTCACTTCACTTTTCTGTGCCTCAATTGCCTCATCTGGAAAATGGGGATTGAAACTGTAAGCCCCAGGGTGACCAAATACTGTGTCCAATCTCATCATCTTGAAGCAGCGTGGCTCAGTGGAAAGAGCACGGGGTTGGGAGTCAGAGGTCATGAGTTCGAATCCAGGCTCTGCCACTTGTCAGCTGTGTGACTGTGGACAAGTCACTTAGCTTCTCTGTGCTTCAGTTCCCTCATCTGGAAAATGGGGATTAAGACTGTGAGCCCCACGTGGGACAACCTGATTCCCCTGGGTCTACCCCAGCGCTTAGAACAGTGCTCGGCACATAGTAAGCGCTTAACAAATACCAACATTATTATTATCTTGTATCTACTCCAACGCTTAGTAGAGTAGAACCTGGAACCTAGGAAGGGTTTAGACAAATACCATAAGGAAAGGAAAAGAGAGAAAGTAGAGAGAGAAGGAGGGAGGGAGGAAGGGGGGTAGAGAAAGAAGAAGAGAGGAAAAGAAAGAGAGGACGAGAGGTGAGAGGGGAAGAGAAGGGTAGAGAAAGAAGAGAGGGAAATGAGAGGAAGAGAGGAGAGAGTGGGAGAGAGAGGAAGAAAGGAGGAGAGAGAGAAGAGCGGAAAAGAAGGATAGAGAAAAAGGGAACAAGGAAAAGAGAAAGGGGAGAGAGAGGAGAGGGAAAGAGAAAGAGGGAGAGAGGAAAAGAGAAGGAAGAGGGAGGAGGAAAAGAGAAAGAGGGACGAGGTAAAGAGAAAGGGGGAAAGAGAGGAGAGGGAAAGAGAAATAGGGAGAGAGATGGAGAGAAGAGAGATGGAGAGAAGAGAGGAAAAGAGGGAGAGAAGGAGAGAAGAAAAGAGAGGAAAAAAGAGTAAGAGAGAGGAACGGAGAGTGGGAGATAGAGGAAGAGAGAAAGGGAGAGAAAGAGAGGAAGAGAGATGAAGAGTGAGGAGAGAGGAAAAGAGAGAGGAAGAGGGAGAGGGAAGAGACAGAGGGAAAGAGGATATAAGACAAGGGAGGGAGAATTAGAGAAGAAAAGAGGTAGGGAGGGAGAGAGGAAGAGAGAGAGGCAGTTCCAGGATTCAGTTGCCTGTTGGCCCTGTGGTGCTTCCTCCTGTCCCTTCCCCCCGAATCCCGTGATTAATCCCGATCCTGCCCTACCCGACCTCTAGTCCGGGCCTAGCCCGGTAGCATCCGGGTTTCTCATAGTAAGCGCTTAACAAATACCAACATTATTTTGACAGTGGATGGAAGTTTGGGCTTTAGTGGTTAGACGGAGAAGCTCTGAGTTCTATTCCTGGTACTCAGGAAAAGGGAAATGGATCATCACTACATAATAGCTTGAGAGCTCCATAGAACACAGTTGCTAGCGTCGCCTTGTGGCTAGAGCACAGCCCTGGGAGTCAGAAGGACCTGGGTTCTAATCCCACCCCGCCAGGTGTCTGCTGGGTAACCTTGGACAAGTCACTTCACTTCTCTGGGGCTCAGTTTCCTCATCTCTAAAATGGGGATTGAGACTCCGAGCCCGGTGTGGGACAGGGACTGTGTTCAACCACGTTACCGTGTATCTACTCCAGTGTTTAGTACCGTGCCTGGCGCACAGTAAGCGCTTAGCAAATACCACAGTGGCTAATTATTATTATTACTATTGTGAAACCAATATGCTCACAGAGAGGGAGAGCATGTATTATACCCTCGTTATACACAAGAAGACCCTGAGGCCCAGGGCGATGAAGTGATTTGCCAAAGTCACCCGGCGGGTGAATGGTGGGGGCAAGACTAAAGCCAGATCTCTTAGATCCTCGAGAAGCAGCGTGGCTCAGTGGAAAGAGCCCGGGCTGGGGAGTCAGAGGTCATGGATTCAAATTCCGGCTCCGCCGCTTGTCAGCTATAGACTTTGGGCAAGTCACTTCACTTCTCTGTGCCTCAGTTCCCTCATCTGGAAAATGGGGATGAAGACTGTGAGCCCCACGTGTGACCACCTGATCACCTAGTATCTTCTTTGGTGCTTAGAACAGTGCTTGGCACATAGTAAGCACTTAAATGCCATTATCATCTCCTAGTCAGTCAGTCATCCATATTTATTGAGTGCTTACTTTGTGCAGAGCACTGTACTAAGAACTTGGGAGATGACAATAGAACAACGGAATAGACATAGAGAAGCAGCTTGACTCAGGGGAAAGAGAGCAGGCTTGGGAGTCAGAGGTCATGGGTTCAAATCCTGACTCAGCCGCTTGTCAGCTGTGTGACTCTGGGCAAGTCACTTCACTTCTCCGTGCCTCAGGGACCTCATCTGTAAAATGGGGATGAAGACTGTGAGCCCCACGTGGGACAACCTGATCACCTTGTATCCTCTCCAGCGCTTAGAACAGTGCTTTGCATATAGTAAGCGCTTAACAAATGCCATCATTATCATTATTATTATATTCCCTGCCAACAGTGAACTTATGGTCTAAAGGACTAAACTCCTTTCCATCAGCTTTCAAGCAGTCAATCCCCTTAGCCTCTTCTACCTCACTTTGCCACCCTCCTACTAAAACCCAGCCCGCACAGTTTGCTCCTCGAATACCGACCTTCTCCCTGTATCCCCATCTCACTCACTTAACCGCCGACCCTTCGCTCACATCCTGCCTCTGGCCTGAAACGCCCTCCCCCTCCATATCCGCCCGATGATCGCTCCCACCCACCTCCGCGACCTTACTTAAAGCACGTCTCCTCCGAGAGGCCTTCCCTGACTAGATCCTCATCTCCTCTTCTCTCACTCCCTTCTACCCCTCCTTCACCCCCCACAGCCCTTATGCCCACATCTGTAAATTATTTATTCATATTATTTTCTGTCTCCCCCTCTAGTAACTTGTAACGTGCAGGGAACGTGTATACCAACTATTTTGCACTAAGCTCTCCCAAGTGCTTAGTACAGTGCTCTGCATACTGTAAGTGCTCAATAAATGCCATTATTCATTTGATTGACTCTCCGCTTGGCCTGCCACCCGCCACCAGGTCCATTCTTGGTCATTTGATCAAACCCATGAGGACATGTTACTTTGCCACTTCTAAGCACTCCATTCTCCCAGAGCTCAGCGAAACCCTGTTCTACTGTAATCTCCCAAGTGCTCTGCACACGGAAAGGGCTCACTACATATGATTGATTGATTGATTGATTGATTGGTTGCTTCCTGCAGAAGGATGGGAGGAGAGTTTGTTTGGACAGTGGCATTTGGGAGGGATGGATTCTGGAGAATTTCGAGGTGGAAAGGGCAAGCTCCGGGGGCTCTTTCGGCACAATCCCTGAGGGCAAAGAGGAAGAGGGAGAGGTGGGTGTGGAGGAGGAGGAGGAAGAGGAGGGAAAAGAAAGGAGGAGGAGGAGGAGGAGGAGGAAGAAGGAGGAGGAGGAAGAGGAAAGGAGGAAAAGGAAGAGGTGAGGAGCAGCATGAGGAGGAGGAGGAAGAGGAGGAAGAAGGGGGGAGGAAGAGGAGAAAGATGGGGGGATGATGAGGAGGAGGAGGAAGAAAGGGGAGGAGAAAGAGGAAGAAGGGGAAGGAGAAGGAAAGGAGAAGGAGGAGAAGGAAAAAGGAGGAGGAGGAGGAGGAGAAGGAGGAGAAAGGGGAAGGAAAGGAAGAGGAGAAGGAAAGGAGGAGAAGCAAAAAGAAGGCAGAGGAGAAAGAAGAAGGGGGAAAGATGAGGAGGATGGAGAAGGGGTAGGAGGAAGAAGGAGGAGGGAGGAGGAGGAAGGGGAGTAGGAGGATGAGGACGGTGGAGGAGGAGGAGGAGAGGAGGAGGAGGAAGGGAGAGGAGAAGGAAGAGCAGGGAGAAGAAGGAGATGAATACTAATAATTATGGTACTTGCTAAGTTCTAAATATCTAAGTACTGGGAAAGATACAAGTCAGTTAGGTAGGACACAATCCCTGTCCCACATGGGGCTCACTTTCTAAGTAAGAGGGAGAACAGGTATTGAATCCCCATTTTACAGAGGAGGAAACCGAGGTCTAGAGAAGTGAAGCGACTCGGCCAAGCTCACACAGCAGGCAAGCGGTGGGGCGGGGATTAGAACCCAGGTCCTCTGGCTCCCAGGTCCCGGCTTCATCCACTAGCCTTTGCTGAAGGGTTGTTCTGGGAAATAGTTGGAAAGAGAAGTTTAAAACCTGACTTCCATTCCCAATCTTTTCTTAATGGATCATGCAAATGGATGCTGAGCCTCATCCTTCCTGGGTCCTCTTATCACTTCACGGATCTGGCCCCACTCGTGCTGGATCAGTCAGCACTTAAGTCATCGAGAAGCGGCGTGGCCTAATGGAAAGAGCCCGGCCCCGGGAATCAGTGGACCTGGGTTCTAATCCCCGCTCCACCGCTCGCCTGCTGTGTGAGTTCGGCCAAGTCACTTCCCTTCTCTAGGCCTCGGTTTCCTCCTCTGTAAAATGGAGATTTAATGCCCGTCCTCTTTCCCTTTGACTGAGAGGCCTAACTGGGACAGGACCCTGCGTCTGATTTGATTATCCCGTGTCTCCCCCACTGCTCAGCATGGAGCCTGGCACCTAGTGAAGCAGCGTGGCTCAATGGAAAGAGCCTGGGCTTGGGAGTCAGAGGCTGTGGGTTCTAATCCCCGCTCCACTGCTTGGCAGCAGTGTGATTTGGGGCAAGTAATTTCACTTCTCTGTGCCTCAGCTCCCTCATTTGTAAAATGGAGATGAAGACTGTGAACCCCACGTGGGAAAATGTGATTGCCTTGTATCATCCCCAGCTCTTAGAACAGTGTTTTGCACATAGTAAGTGCTTAACAAATGCCAGGATTATAATTATTATTATTAATACCCCAGTGCTTAGAACAGTGCTTGGCACTGTTATTATTATTTATTATAATTTATTATTACTAAGAAATGCCGGTTAGCATTATCAGTCCGGGGCTCACACGGCACTCACTGCTTGGACCGTCTTTCCGGGAGGGTCCTGTTTCTGTCGTCCTGGAGGGGTGGTCCCTGTCCAGGATTCTAATTAGAGACTCTGGACATTCTTCCTTGAGAAAAATATCTCCACTCCCACAGAATATTAGGTTCAGAGAAAATTCCCCAGCCCACACACATACTCTTCAGCCTGACATTCAGGGAAGGATCCCATCCACCCATCACCCTGATTTGCTCCTTTTTTTGGCCCCTCCCTGAACCCCGGGAACTCAATGATCGTGGTGTCCGTTAAGTGCTTACTCTGTGCCAAGCACCATGCTAAAGACTGGAGTGGATACATGCAAATCGGGTTGGACACGCTCCCTGTCCCACTTGGGGCTCACAGTCTTAATCCCCGTTTTCCATAATAATAATTATGGTTTTGGTTAAGCGCTTACTGTTCTAAGCGCCGGGATGGACACAGGCAAATCGGGTTGGACAGGTTCCCTGTCCCACATGGGGCTCGCCGTCTCCATCCCCGTTTTTTCAGATGAGGTAAGTGAGGCCCAGAGAAGTGAAGTGACTTGCCCAAGGTCACACAGCAGACAAGCGGTGGAGCTGGGATTAGAACCCATGACCTTCTGACTCCCGGGCCCGGGCTCTATCCACCATGTCGTGCTGTACATGGGGCTCATAGTCTTAATCCCCATTTTGCAGATGAGGTAATGGAGGCCCAGAGAGGCTAAGTGACTCATCCAAGGTCCCACGGCAGACAAGTGGCAGAGCAGGGATTAGAACCCAGATCCTTCTGACTTCCTGGCCCGTGCTCTATCCACTAGGCAACACTGCCGCCCAATTACTTCCCTATCAATAATGTATTTAGGTATTTTAATGTCTGTCTCCCCTTCTACAGTGTAGGCTTATCGTGGGCAGGGACTGTCACTCCCAATTCTCTTACTGGAAAGAGCCCGGGCTTGGGAGTCAGAGGTCATGGGTTCGAATCCTGGCTCTGCCACTTGTCAGCTGTGTGACTGTGGGCAAGTCACTTAACTTCTCTGTGCCTCAATGACCAAGCATCGTGGCTCAGTGGAAAGAGCACAGGCTTGGGAGTCAGAGGTCATGGGTTCGAATCCCACCTCTGCCACTTGTCAGCTGTGTGATTTGGGGCAAGTCACTTCACTTCTCTGTGCCTCAGTGACCCCATCTGTAAAATGGGGATGAAGACTGTGAGTCTCACGTGGGACAATCTGATGACCCCGTATCTCCCCCAGCGCTTAGAACAGTGCTCTGCACATAGTAAGCGCTTAACAAATACCAACATTATTATTAAAATGGGGATGAAGACTGTGAGCCTCATGTGGGACAACCTGATTACCCTGTATACCCCAGCGCTTAGAACAGTGCTCGGCACATAGTAAGCGCTTTACAAATACCAACAATATTATTATTATTACCCTATCTACCCCAGCACTTAGAACAGTGCTCTGCACATAGTAAACGCTTAACAAATACCAACATTATTATTATTATTATATCGTTCTATTGTGCTCTCCCAACCGCTTACTACAGTGCTCCGCTCACAGTAAGCGCTCCATAGATACGACTGATCGATCGATCGACTGACCGGCAAAATCCACCGTGAACGATTGAAGTAGTTGGTCCAGTTCTCCCCCGTGTCACGGTAAAGAGGGCGCTTAGGGCAGAGACCACGGGGAGCTTGCGAGGAGGCCTGCGGCCGCGGACGTTGTGTTCTCCTTTTTCAACTTTTCTTTTAGTCCCTCCTGAATTCCCCTGTGGTTTGAGCTAATTGCCAGGATGGCTCCCCTGGCCAGAAGCAGAAAGCCGACAAGGTAGAGCCAAGCCCGCCCGATCGATTAATCAGTGGTATTTGTCGAGCACTTACCGCGCGCGGAGCACACCGATCGGAAAAGCCGCGTGGTGGGTAGAGCCCGGGCCTGGGAGTCAGCGGACCTGGGTTCTAATCCCGGCCCCGCCGCTTGTCTGCTGCGTGACCCTGGGCAAGTCAGTTTGCTTCTCTGGGCCTCAGTAACCTCATTTGGAAAATGGGGATCAATAACAATAATAATAATAATAATAAAAATGGTATTTGTGAAGCGCTTACTTTGTGCCGAGCGCTGTTCTAGGCGCTGGGGTAGAAACGGGGTAATCGGATTGTCCCCCGTGGGGCTCACATTTTTTAATCCCCATTTTTACAGAGGAGGTCACTGAGTCCCAGAGAAGTGAAGTGAATTGCCCAAGGTCACACAACAGACAAGTGGCAGAGTCGGGATTAGAACCCATGACCTCTGACTCCCAAGCCCGGGCTCTTGCCACTGAGTCACCCTGCTTCTTAAGACCGTGATTAAGGATTAAGATGGTGAGCCCCATGTGGGACAGGGACCGTGTCCAACCCTATTTCCTTGTGTCCACTGCAGCGCTTAGAACAGTGCCTGGCACCTAGTAAGCGCTTAACAAATACCTTAGTTATTTAGTTATTATTATTATATTTATTGAGGCCTTACCATGGGCAATACAGAGTACTAAGCATGGAGAAGCAGCGTGGCTCAGTGGCAAGAGCCCGGGCTTGGGAGCCAGAGGTCATGGGTTCGAATCCCACCTCTGCCACTTGTCAGCTGGGTGACTGTGGGCAAGTCACTTCACTTCTCTGGGCCTCAGTTCCCTCATCTGTAAAATGGGGATGAAGACTGTGAGCCTCACGTGGGACGACCTGATGACCCTGTATCTCCCCCAGCGCTTAGAACAGTGTTCTGCACATAGTAAGCGCTTAACAAACACCAACGTTATTATTATTATTATTACTAAGCGCTTGGGAGAGTGCAATACAACAGAGTCGGCAGACGTAATCCCTGCTCACAGCGCGCTTATGGAATAATAATAATAATTGCGGGATTTGGGATGTTCTCGCTCGGGGCGGAGCACTGTACTAAGCACTGGGGGAGATAGCGGATAATCAGGTTGGAAACGGTCCCCGTCCCACGTGGGGGTCACGGGGACTCATTCTGATCTTGAAAGGCGGAAAGTGCTCTGGGTAACATGCGGTAATTATTTGCCGTAAAGATCTTTAAGGGAAATGCATTCCCTACCTATGAGATGGAGATCTCTTGTAATGGTAATGTAGTTATTGTTAGGGACCTTTTAATGAGATCATAATAACCTTAGCCATAAAGGGCCAGGTCAGTTTTCCATTGGAAAATTCCTCTTTTCCATCCCGAGTGTCCATAGATAAAGTCTAGCATTTACCACCGCAATCAATTCATTCATTAAATCGCATTTATTGAGCGCTTACTGGGCGCAGACCACCGTACTAAGCGTTTGGAAAGTACAATTCACCAACAAATAGACAATCCCCACCGGACAAGAGGCTCACAGTCAATCAGTCATATTTATTGAGCACTTACTGAGCGCTGAGCACTGTACTGAGCTCTTAAAGAAAGAGAAGCGGAGTGGCCTAATGGGAAGAGCACGGGCCTGGGAGTCGGACCTGCTGTGTGACCTTAGGCTAGTCGCTTAATTTCTCTGTGCTACAGTTACCTCATCTGCAAAATTCTCTACCCATTCTCTCTCCCTTCTTTATTTTTTTCTTTCATGGTAACTGTTGAGCACTTACTATGTGCCAGACACTGTACTAAGTGCCGGGGTAGATAGAAGATTGCCAGTTGGACACAATCTCTGTCCCACCTGGGACTCACAGTCTTAATCCCCATTTTACAGGTGGGGTAACTGTAAAAGTGAAGTGAAGTGGCTCAGTGGAAAGAGCCCGGGCTTAGGAGTCAGAGGTCACGGGTTCAAATTCCAGCTCAGCCGCTTGTCAGCTGTGTGACTTTGGGCGAGTCACTTCACTTCTCTGGGCCTCAGTTACCTCTTCTGTAAAATAGGGATTAAGACCGTGAGCCCCATGTGGGGCAACCTGATCACCTTGTATCCTCTCCAGCACTTAGAACAGTGCTTTGCACAGAGTAAGCGCTTAACAAATGGCATCATTATTATTATTATTACTTGCCTCAGGTCACACAGCGTACGAGGAGCAGAGCCGAAATTAGAACCCAGGTCCTTCTAACCCCCATGCCCCCGCTCTATCCACTAGACCGCACTGCTTCCCTGCCATCCTGATATAAATAACTTCTCTGTGCCTCAGTGACCTCATCTGAAAATGGGGATGAAGACTGTGAGCCTCACATGGGACAACCTGATGACCCCGTATCTCCCCCAGCGCTTAGAACAGTGCTCTGCACCTAGTAAGCGCTTAACAAATACCAACATTATTATTATTATTGTTATTATTAAATCTGTGCTCTCACCACTAGGTCGTACTGCTCCTCTGCCTGTTTGATTTTAAAAAAACATATATAATGAATTGTAAATGGCCAAAACAACTTGGCTGATTGGGAGGTTAAGGTGGCTGGGAGAGGAGTGACAGGGTTCGTTAGCGAAGCAGCGTGGCTCAGTGGAAAGAGCGTGGGCTTGGGAGTCAGAGGTCACGGGTTCTAATCCTGGCTCCGCTGCTAGTCAGCTGTGTGACCTTGGGCAAGTCACTCAACTTCTCTGTGCCTCAGTTACCTCATCTGTCAAATGGGGATTTAAAAAAAACTGTGAGCCCCACCTGGGACAACCTGATCACCTTGTATCCCCCAGCCCTTAGAACAGTGCTTTGCACATAGTGAGCGCTTAACAAATACCACAATTCATTTTTTTTAAATTTTCATTGCAGAGTTTATTCTTTTGTCTGAGAAGCAGAACCCTGGCGCTCAGTAAATATTAACTCCCGTTCCGGGGCAGTGATGACTGGCATGTCGACAAGGCCGTCGGAGGGTGGGTGCGGAGCCCGGATGGATCCTCACTGCTTCTTCCCTTAATAATAATAATAATAATAATGTTGGTAGTTGTTAAGTGCTCTTCCATGTGCAGAGCACTGTTCTAAGCGCTGGGGGAGATACAGGGTCATCAGGTTGTCCCATGTGAGGCTCACACTCTTAATCCCCATTTTACAGATGAGATCACTGAGGCACGGAGAAGTGAAGTGACTTGCCCACAGTCACACAGCTGACAAGCGGCAGACCCGGGATTCGAACCCATGACTTCTGACTCCCAAGCCCGTCCTCTTTCCGCTGAGCCACGCTGCTTCTCCCTTCCACCCCCACCTCCTCTTAAACAGCACTTATGTGTGTATCTGTCATTTTATTTATTTATATTGATGTCTCTTTATTCATTCATTCATTCAATCGTATTTATTGAGCTCTTACAGTGTGCAGAGCACTGTACTAAACGCTGGGACTGTACAATTCGCCAACAGATAGAGACCCTCCCTGCCCAACGACGAGCTCACAGTCTAAGAGGGGGAGAATTTATATTGATGTCTGCCTCCCCCCTTCTAGACTGCCAGCTCATTGTGGGCAGGGATTATCTCTCTTTATTGCTGTACTGGACTTTCCCAAGTGTTTAGTACAGTGCTCTGCACACGGTAAGCGCTCAATAAATACGACTGAATGAATGAATGGCAGAAGCCTAGTGTGGGCTTCACCCAGGAATTTGAGAAGCAGCACGGCCTAGTGGAAAGAATTAGGGCCCCGGGAGTCCGAGGACCTGAATTCTAATCCCGGCATGGCGTAGCGGATGGAGCGCAGGCCTGGGAGTCAATAGGTCATGGGTTCGAATCCCGGCTCCGCCACTTGTCCGCTGTGTGACCTTGGGCGAGTCACTTTCTTTCTCTGGGCCTCAGTGACCTCAGTTGGAAAAGGGGAATCGAGACTGCGAGCCCCACGTGGGACAGGGACTGTGTCCAACCCGATCTGCTTGTATCCACCCCAGTGCTTAGTACAGTGCCTGGCACATAGTAAGCGCTTAACAAATGCCAACGTTATTACTATTATGAGTGTCCTGCTCTCCCTCCTACTTAGACTCTGAGTCTCATGAGGGACAGGGACTGTGTCCAAACTAATTCACTTGTCTCTACCGCAGTGCTTAGAACGATGTTTGACACATAGTATGATGACGATGATGATCATGGTGGTATTTGTTAAGCGCTTACTATGTGCCAAGCACTGTTCTAAGCGCCTGGGGAGATACACGGTAATCAGATTGGCCCACGTGGGGCTCACACGCAGTAAGCGGTCCAGCGCTTAGAAGAGTATTTGACACATAGTAAACGCTCTACAAATACCATAGAATTTTTTTCTGAAAGCCCAGAATTGTGTTGTTTATTTTTTAAATTATCATTACAAAGGTCGAACCCATCTCACTGTCTTTTCTGCTGCGGGATTTTGTCTCTGCCCGACAGCCCATTATGGAGGGTTAATCCGAAATAATAACGACGATGACAGAAGTAGTATTGACAGAAATATTGGGAAGCAGTATAGCTAGTGGCTGGAGCCCGGGCTCGGGGGGTCAGAAGGACATGAGTTCTAATCTCAGCCCTGTCACTTGTCTTCTGTGTGGCCTAGAAGCTGTGTGGATCAGTGGAAAGAGCCTGGGTTTAGGAGTCAGAGGTCGTGGGTTCGAATCCCGGCTCTGCCACGTGTCTGTTGTGTGACCTTGGGTGAGTCGCTTCACTTCTCTGGGCCTCAGTTCCCTCATCTGCAAAATGGGGATGAAGACTGTGAGCCTCACGTGGGACAACCTGATTCTCCTGTATCTACCCCAGCCTTTAGAACAGTGCTCGGCACACAGTAAGTGCTTAACCAATACCAACATAACTATTTTATTGTTATTACTTCACTTCTCTGGGCCTTGGTGACCTCATCTGGAAAATAATAAGAAGAAGAATAATGTTGGTATTTGTTAAGTGCTTACTATGTGCAGAGCACTGTTCAAAGTGCTGGGGGAGATACAGCGTGGAGGAGCAGCGTGGTACAGTGGAAAGAGCCCGGGCTTGGGAGTCAGAGTTCATGGGTTCAAATCCCGACTTTGCCGTTTGACAGCTGTGTGACTGTGGGCAAGTCACTTCACTTCTTTGGGCCTCATTTCCCTCATCTGTAAAATGGGGATTAAAACTGTGAGCCCCACGTGGGACAACCTGATCACCTTGTTTCCCCCCGCGCTTAGAACAGTGCTTTGCACATAGTATGCGCTTAACAAATACCAATATTTATTTATTTTTACAGGGTCATCAGGTTGTCCCACGTGGGGCTCACAGTCTTAATCCCCATTTTACAGATGAGGGAACTGAGGCCCAGAGAAGTGAAGTGACTTGCCCAAGGTCACACAGCTGACAAGTGGCAGAGTCGAGATTCGAACCCATGACCCAGTAGTATTTATTGAGCGCTTACTATGTGCAGAGCACTGTACTAAGAGCTTGGAATGGACAATTCGGCAACAGATAGAGACCATCCCTGAGGGGCTTACACTCTAATGCCATGATTATGTTTATTATTAGCTTTATTATTATTAATGACAGAAATGGGATTCCCCCAGCCTCTTTCTTCCCTGCAGTTATGGGGCTTTGACAGCTCCAGTGTCCTCCCCTGAGCCCCAAGCCCCGCAGGGGCTGCTTGGGGAGGGGGGGGGGGATGGGCCTGCCCATTTTCCAGACGGGGAAACTGAGGTCCCGGGCTCCTGAGGCGGCCCTGCGGCGCCCCTAGCGGAGGGAGGCGGAGTTACTTCGGGAGGGGAAGGGAGGGGCGGGAGCCAAGGGAGGAGAGACCGGAAGCGGAAGTGGGCGCGGCGCGCGCCGCGCCTCCCTCCCCTGGCTGAGGCGCGGGGGACCGGAAGCGGAAGTGGACGGGGTGGGCGGGGCCAGTGAAGCCGGCCCCGCCCCCCGGCTGCCCTCACTCCTCCCTCACTCCTCCCACCCGGCCCCGACCCCGCCCGAGGAGGAGGAAAGGGACGGGCTGTTCATTCATTCATTCATTCATTCATTCATTCATTCATTCATTCATTCATTCAAGCATGCATTCATTCAAGCATGCATTCATTCACTCATTCATTCATTCATGCAAGCATTCATTCATTCATCCATTCATTCACTCATTGAAGCATGCGTTCATTCATTCATTCATGCAAGCATGCATTCATTCAAGCATGCATTCATTCATTCACTCATCCATTCATGCAAGCATGCGTTCATTCATTCATTCACTCATTCATTCAAGCATGCGTTCATTCATTCACTCACTCATTCATTCATTCACTCATTCATTCATTCAATGGGATTTAATAATAATAATGTTGGTATTTGTTAAGCGCTTACTAGGTGCAGAGCACTGTTCTAAGCGCTGGGGGAGATGCAGGGTCATCAGGTTGTCCCCCGTGAGGCTCCCGGTCTTCATCCCCATTTTACAGATGAGGGAACTGAGGCCCAGAGAAGTGAAGTGACTTGCCCACAGTCACCCAGCTGGTAAGCGGTGGAGCTGGGATTTATTGAGCGTTTACTATGTGCAGAGCACTGTTCTAAGCGCTTAGAATGGACAGTTGGGCAACAGATAGAGACCATCCCTGCCCCATGACCCTGTGAGGAGCAGCGTGGTTTAGGGAAGGCCGGGCTTCAGGGTCAGAGGTCGTGGGTTCTAATCCCCACCCCACCTCTCGTCTGCTGGGTGACCTTGGGCAAGTCTCTTCACTTCGCTGGGCCTCAGTGACCTCATCTGGAAAAGGGGGATGAGGACTGGGAGCCCCACATGGGACAATCTGATTACCCTGTATCTCCCCCAGCGCTTAGAACAGTGCTTTGCACATCGTAAGCGCTTAAATGCCACCGTTTATTTATTTTTTTATTACCTTGGATCTACCCCAGCACTTAGAACAGTGCTCGGCACACAGAAAGCATTTAACAAATACCATCATTATTATTATTATTATTATTAATAAATGAGAAGCAGCGTGGCTCAGTGGAAAGAGCCCGGGCTTGGGAGTCAGAGATCATGGGTTCGAATCCCAGCTCTGCCACTTGTCAGCTGGGTGACTGTGGGCAAGTCATTTCACTTCTCTGGGCCTCAGTTCATTCATTCAATAGTATTTATTCATTCAATAGTATTTATTGAGCGCTTACTATGTGCAGAGCACTGTACTAAGCGCTTGGAATGTACAAATCGGCAACAGAGAGAGACGGTCCCTGCCCTTTGACGGGCTCACGGTCTAATCGGGGGAGATGGACAGACGAGAACAATGGCAATAAACAGAGTCAAGGGGACGAACATCTCATCTCAGTTCCCTCGTCTGTCAAATGGGGATGAAAACTGTGAGCCTCACGTGGGACCACCTGATTTCCCTGTATCTCCCCCAGCGCTTAGAACGGTGCTGTGCACATAGTAAGCGCTTAACAAATACCAACATTATTACTATTAAATACCAACGTTGTTATTATTATTATTATTATCACTATTAAGAGGGTGCGGTGGGCGTGGCCCGCCTCCCTGGCCCCGGCCCCGCCGGAGGAGGAAAAAGAGGAGGAGAAAGAGGAGGAGGAGGAGGAGAAAGAGAAGTAGGAGAAGGGGGAGAAAGAGGAGGAGGAGGAGGAGAAAGAGAAGTAGGAGAAGGGGGAGAAAAAGGAGGAGGAGGAGGAGAAAGAGGAGGAGGAGAAAGAGAAGGAGGAGAAGGGGGAGAAAAAGGAGGAGGAGAGGAGGAGGAGAAGAGGAGGAGAAAGAGGAGGAGGAGGAGGAGAAAAAGAGGAGCAGGAGGAGAAAGAGAAGGGGGGGGGGAGAAAGAGGAGGAGGGAGAGAAAGAGGAGGAGGAGAAAAGGGGGGGAGGAGAAGAGGAGGAGAAAGAGGCGAAAAGAAGGAGGAGAAAGAGGAGAAAAGGAGGAGGAGAAAAAGGAGGAGGAGAAAGAGGAGGAGGAGAAAGAGGAGGAGAGAAAGAGGAGGAGGGGGAGGAGAAGAGGAGGAGAAAGAGGAGGAGGAGAAAGAGGAGGAGAAAGAGGAGAAAGAGGAGGAGAAAAAGGAGGAGGGAGAAAGAGGAGGAGAAAGAGGAGAAAAGGAGGGGGGAGGAGAAAGAAGAGAAAAGGAGGAGGAGAAAGAGGAGGAGGAGAAAAAGGAGGAGGGAGAAAGAGGAGGAGAAAGAGGAGAAAAGGAGGAGGGGGGGAGGAGAAGAGGAGGAGAAAGAGGAGCAGAAAGAGGAGAAGGAGGAGGAGAAAGAGCGGAAAGAGGAGAAGGAGGAGGAGAAAGAGGAGGAGGAAAAAGAGGAGGAGGGAGGGCCGGAAACGGAAGTGGTGGGGCAGTTTTCGGTTGTAGCGGCGGGACCTTCCTCCTCCTCTTCCTCCTCCTCCTCCTCTTCCTCCTCCGTCCTCCTCCTCCCCAGCCCGGGCTCCACAGGAAGGGTAAGGACCGTTTCCCCCTCCATTTTCATCCATTCCATAGCATTGATTGAGCTCTTACTATGTGCACAGCACTGTAGAGAGGCAGCGTGGCTCCGTGGACAGAGCAGAGGCTGGAGGGTCAAAGGTGACGGGTCCGAATCCCGGCTCTGCCACTTGGCAGCTGGGTGACTTTGGGCAAGTCACTTCTCTGGGCCTCAGGGAGCTCATCTGGAAAACGGGGATGAAGACTGGGAGCCCCACGGGGGACCATCTTGTAACTCTCCCAGCGCTTAGAACAGTGCTTGGCATATAGTAAGCGCTTAACAAAGACCAACATTATTATTATTATTATTATCATTACTGAGCACTTGGAATGGACAATTGGGCCACAGAGAGAGACCATCCCTGCACCATGATGGGCTAAAAGTCTAATCTGGGGAGACAGCAAAACAGAACAAAAAAACAAGACTCCATTTCCTTGCCCTCCCCCACCCCTTCTAATAATAATCATGATGGCATTTTTAGGCGCTCAGTATGTGCCTAGCACTGCTCTGAGCGCTGGGGGTAGATCCAAGGTCATCCGTTTGGTCCCCGTGGGGCTCCCGGTCGTCATCCCCTTTTGACAGAGGAGGTCACCGAGGTGCAGAGAATAATAATAATAATGTTGGTATTTGTTAAGCGCTTACTATGTGCAGAGCACTGTTCTAAGCGCTGGGGGAGATCCAGGGTCATCGGGTTGTCCCCCGTGAGGCTCACAGTGAATCCCCATTTGACAGATGAGGTAACTGAGGCCCAGAGAAGTGAAGTGACTCGCCCACAGTCCCACAGCTGACAAGCGGCGGAGCCGGGAGTCGAACCCATGACCTGTGACTCCAAAGCCCAGGCTCTTTCCACCGAGCCACGCTGCTTCGAAGTGACATGCCCAAGGCCACACAGCAGGCAAGTGGCCGAGGCGCGATTAGAACCCACGACCTCTGACTCCCAAGCCCAGGCTCTTGCCACTAAGACACGCCACGAGCCCGTTGTTGGGCAGGGGTTGGTGCTGTTTGCTGCTCAGTTGTACTCTCCAAGCGCTTAGTACAGTGCTCTGCACACACTAAGTGCTCAATCAATGCGATTGAATGAACACTTTCATTCATTCATTCAATAGTATTTATTGAGCGCTTACTGTGTGCAGAGCACTGTACTAAGCGCTTGGGATGAACAAGTCGGCAACAGATAACACGGTGCCTGGCACATAGTAAGCGCTTCACAGAAACCACCAGGAGAAGCGGCATGGTGCAGTGGAGAGAGCCCGGGAGGCAGAAGGTCATGGGTTCTAATCCCGACCCTGCCCCCTTTCTGCAGTGTGACCTTGGGCAATTCACTTTGCTTCTCTGGGCCTCAGTTCCCTCGTCTGTAAAATGGGGATTGAGACTGTGAGCCCCTCACTTGGGACAGGGACTGTCCAACTCCCACTTGTTTGTATCCACTGCAGCGTTTAGTACAGTGCCTGGCACATAGTAAGCGATTAGCAAATACAGTTATGATTACTATTAATAAGGGGCCGGGCGTGGGGGGTGGGGAGGGTGAGGGGTCGGGCCTGGGGGGCAGGAAAGCTGCAGGGAAGGGGAGGGCGAGGGGGGCTCGGTCCCAGGGGTCCAGGGTGCGGGAGGGCCGGGGGTCGGGCTCCAGGGGATGGGGAGGGTGAAGGTCCAGGATGAGGGTGAAGCAGTGGGGTGAGCCCCTCCGTCCCGCCCGGCTCCTCGTGTCCGTCCGTCCTTCTCGCAGCCTTCAGCCATGGGGAACACCAGCAGCGAGCGGGAGCGGGCCGGGATGGAGCGGCACGGGGGCCACAAGCCGGCCCGGAGGGACAGCTCGGGGGGAGCCATCACCACCAAGGACGGGGACCGGCCTAAGATCCTGATGGACAGCCCCGAGGACACCGACCTCTTTCACTCCGAGGAGATCAAGGTATCGGAGCCCCGCCGGGGGACCGGGGAGGGGAGGACCTGACTGGCTCCTCGCTGCGTCACGACCTCCTTCGTTGGGCCCGACGACCTTTGGTTTTATTTTTACGGTGTTAAAAGCCCTTACTGGGTGCCGGGCGCCGTACCGAGTCAGGTCGGACGCCGTCCCCGTCCCACGTGGGCTCACGGCTTTAATTGCGCTTGTCCAGATGAGGGAACCGAGGCACAGGGGAGGGAAGTGACGTCCCTGAGGTCACCCGAGAGGCAAGCGGCCGAGCCGGGATTGGAACCCGGCTCCTTCTGACTCCGAGGCCCGGGCTCCGTCCACTAGACCACGATTTGGATTCGGGTCGGGGGCCCTGTAAGCGGAAGCCCCTTGGGGCAGTCCTCTCTCCAATCCCCTTGCCCCCGGCAGGCCTGCGAACCACATCTGATAGTAGAGTTTATTAAACAACTCCTATATTTAGAGCAGTCGATGGCATTTGTCAGGCTGAGCTGGCGGTGGGCAGGACGCTAAGCTGGGAACCCCAGTTCGGGCAGTGAGAAGATTCCCCCGAGACCCGAGGGGGCCGGGCAAAAACGAGTAACCCGGAAGCGGTGGTTAACTTAACAGCCGTGGACCACCTCCTTAGTAAAATCCCTATTGGAGTGCCCCCGGGACCTTTCAAGGAGGGGTTCAGTGAGTACCCTCGGTCGATAATCGGTCCGCATTCGGGTCGGTAACGAGCGACGGCAGTCCGAGTTCTGAAAACCCAGCGCCGACCTTGCCCACGGTATCGGTTTTCTTCTACTTAACTGTCGAGGGCGACCGTCGTCAGTGAGCAGAGGAGTTCCCGTGACCTCCGAAGAGGACATTTTAAATAAAGCAACCCGGCTTCCTGATTCCTTTGTTTTCCGCCTCGGTGACATTCCCCACTCCCTGCTCGGTCTTTCCTTCAGCGCGCTCTCTCTAGGGGAACGCGTTCTCTGCTGCTAGTAACTATTTGTGTGCACGGTGCGTGCCGCCTAGGATACTCGGGGCAGCTGTCTAATGCCGTGGCTCCTCCTTTGAAAATAAGAGCGTGGGTTTCTGTAGTATATCCACATACTCGTCGCAAGTATTTCATTCAGTAGTATTTATTGAGCGCTTCCTATGTGCAGAGCACTGCACTAAGCGCTTGGAATGTACGATTCGGCAACGATTGTATATTTGCAAGGTTGTGGGGTTTTTTTAACTCCTCTCTGGCATCCAGTGAGCTTTGACACTTTCATTCATTCAGTAATATTTAATGAGTGCTATGTGCAGAGCACTGTACTAAGCGCTTGGAATGTACAATTGGGCAACAGACACATCATACTCTATCTGTACATTGGACCCCTATTTTCAACAGGCTGCCCCAGTCTCTTCCACACTCTCTATCGTTTCTCGACAACAGTGGTATTTTCTGAGCGCCTAACCGTGCGCAGAGCATTGAACTGAGCACTTGGGAGAGTACAGTGAAACAGAGTTGATAGGTTCCCTGCCCACCACGAGCGTACTGTCTAGTGGGTAGTCGCCAGATTTTCCACAGTCGTCGATCAGATTGTAGCTTGTACCTGGCTAGTAAACAGCCCCTTTTCCTGGCCCTGCCGTGATGTCGGTGAGGATGACGATGTTATTTGTTAAGCGCTGACGGTGTCCGCCAGCCTGATCAGCGTGGCCCAGCGGAAAGAGCGTGGGCTGGGGAGTCAGAGATCATGGGTTCAAATCCCAGCTCCGCCGCCTGTCGGCTGTGTGATTTTGGGCAAGTCACTTCTCTTCTCGGTGCCCAGTTCTTAGAACGGTGCTTGGCACGTAGTGAGCGCTTAACGAATACTATTATTATCACCGCTGTTGTTACTCACCTCACTCTTTCCCCTCCCAGCTGCTCGCTGCTTTTTCGCATCTCCTTTTCACCCAAAATAACGCGTTGGGGTCATTGGATTTTGAAATGGGTCAGGTCCCGTGGCGAGCTCTACTCGTTAGACTTGCTATTTGGGCCGTGGGTGATGGGCCCAATTTGAAGCATAGGTGAAGTTTACCAGCTCTCATTTCTTAAGGTAGTGATTTTTCGTGAACCCACGAAGGAAGTGAAGGTTGCCCGTAAATCTCTCCTAGCACACTTGGGTTTTTTTCTGGTATTTAAGCACTTACTTTGTGTCAGGCACCGTTCTAAGGACTGCGTTATTTGCAAATTAATAAGGTCAGCACAGTCCTTCTGGGCAAGTCACTTAACTTCTCTGTGCCTCAGATACCTCATCTGTCAAATGGGGATTAAAAAACTGCGAGCCCCACATGGGACAACCTGATCACCTTGTATCCCCCAGCGCTTAGAACAGTGCTTTGCACATAGTAAGCGCTTAGCAAATACCACAGTTTATTTTATTTTCATTAACTGTGACCCCCCTTTTATGGGGCTCACAGTGTAAGCAGGATGGAGATCAGTTATCGAATCCCCGTTGTGCAGGTGAGGGAACAGACTCCGAGCAGTTAAGGAGCAGGCTCCGTGGAAAGAGCCCAGGCTTGGGAGTCAGAGGTCATGGGTTCGAATACCGGCCCCGCCACTTGTCAGCTGTGGTACTGGCCAAGTCACTTCACTTCTCTGTGCCTCAGTTACCTCATCTGTAAAATGGGGATGAAGATGAGCCTCACGTGGGACAACCTGATGACCCTTTATCTCCCCCAGCGCTTAGAACAATGCCCTGCACATAGTAAGCCCTTAACAAATACCACCATTATTATTATTATTATTATTAAGTGACTTGCCCAAGGTCATGTATGTATCTGTAATTTTATTTATTTGTATTCATGTCTGTCTCCCTCCCTGTAGACTATAAGGTCGCTGTGGGCAGAGAATGTGTCTGTGTCTTGTTGCGGTCTCCCAAACGCTTAGTACAGTCCTCAGCACACAGTAAGTGCTCAGTAAATTCGATTGAATGTGCCAGGCACTGTTCTAAGCGCTGGTGTAGATACAAGGTCATCAGGTTGTGCCACATGGGGCTCACAGGCTTCAGCCCCATTTTACAGATGAGGGAACTGAGGCACAGAGAAGCGAAGCGACTTGCCCAAAGTCACTCAGCTGTTAAGTGGCAGAGCCAGAATTAGAACCCACGACCTCTGACTCCTCAGCCCGGGCTCTTTCCACCGAACCACGCTGCTTCTCACGCCGCCATCTAACTGTAATCAGAGAGCCGCAGAGGGTAGGGAGATGGAGTGGGGTCCTCTTGACTCTCCCCCTCACACCTGATTCTGGAGGCTTTGCCAATTTTCGACTTGGGCAACTTGAGAAAGGGTCGGGCTCGAACCTTCTTGGTCTGCGACCCTGCGTTTAGTATCAAAATTATTAGTAGCAGTAATTATAGTGATAATTATGGTATTTGTTAAGGGCTTACTATGTGCCAGGCACTGTACTGAGTGCCGGCATTTCTCCCGGGTCTATACTGGAGACTTGCTAAGGTGGATGCAAATATCAGAATAATAGTAACAGTAACTAATAATGGTAATTATGGTATATAAGTTCTTACTGTGTGCCAGGCCCCGTTCTAAACACTGGGGTAGATGCAGAGAAGTCCGGTGGGACGCAGCCCCTTTCCCACTTGGGGCTCCTGGTCTTAATCCCCATTTTACAGTTGAGGGAACTGAGGCCCAGAGAAGTGAACTTCCCTCCCCAGGGTCACCCAGCAGACAAGTGGCGGAGCCGGGATTAGAACCCAGGTCGTGCATTCATTCAGACATATTTATTGAGCGCTTACCCTGGGCCTACCGAGAAGCAGCGTGGCTTAGGGGAAAGCCCCGGCTTGGGAGTCAGAGGTCAGGGGAGTCAGAGGCTCTGCCGCTTGTCAGCCGTGTGACTTTGGGCAAGTCACTTTATTCATTCATTCAATAGTATTTCTTGAGTGCTTACTATGTGCAGAGCACTGTACTAAGCGCTTGGAATGTACAATTGGGCAACAGATAGAGACAATCCCTGCCCAGTGATGGGTTTACAGTCTAATGGGGGGAGTCAGACGGACAAAAACAAGACAACGTCATCACGATAAATAGAATGAAGCGGATGGACACCTCATTAACAAAATAAATAGGGGAATAAAAATCTATACAAATGAGCACAGTGCTGAGGGGAAGGGAGAGGGGAAGAAGCAGAGGGACCTCATCTGGAAAATGGGGATGAAGACTCAGCCCCTCGTGGGTCAACCTGATTACCTTGTATCACCCCCCCAATGCTTGGAACAGTGCTTGGCACATAGTAAGCGCTTAAGAAATACCATCATCATCACTATACTAAGCGCTTGGGAGAGGACAGTAGAATAAACAGACACATTCCCTGCCCATAACAAGCCTCTGGCTCCCAGGCCCGTGCTCTATCCCACCAGGCCACAGTGCTTGGCATTGAGTGACTCCTCACCGCGTAGCCTCATTGCCTGTGATGGCCAGTTGGTAGCTGCTTGGACGGTTCCTAAGTGAAAAATGCTGTGTTCTCTAGGCTCAACATTATTATTATTATTATTATTAGGCTCCCGAGAAAGAAGAATTCCTCGCCTGGCAGCACGATTTGGAGGTGAACGACAAAACTCCCACGCAGGCCCGCCCAACGGTGTTCCGTTGGACAGGGGGAGGAAAAGAAGTATACTTATCGGGATCCTTCAACAACTGGAGCAAACTTCCCCTTACAAGAAGGTAACCGACCCCGATAATATGCTTCTCTAGTTTGGCCTCGGTGAAATTTTTTTTTTTTTCCCTTAAATGGTATTTGTCGAGCACTTACTAGGTTCCAGGCCCCGTTCTTAACGGCGGAGAAAGAAACCAGGTCGGGCACAGTCCCTGTTCCACAAGGACCTTAATCCCCATTTTACAGGTGAGGTAACCGAGGCCCACAGAAGTTGCGACGTGCCCGGGGTCACGCAGCAGACGAGCGGCGGAGCCGGGATTAGAACCCGCGTCCTCCTGACGGCCAGGCCCGGGCTGTGGCCCCTGGGCCACGCCGCTTCTCTACCGAACGTATCCCTGCTTTGGAAAGTCAGGCTGGGCAGTGGGGAAGAACACTCCAGCCCCGATGGAGTAAATCCGCCCACCACAACGTTAAGAACGGGATTTAACGGCATCGGAGAGCCCCGTTGGGGTTAGAAAATGGGAGCGCGAGGTAGAAGGAGTCTTTGGTGCGAAGAAGAACTCCATGGCCCAAAGATCAGCGGGGCAAGTTCACACAACTCGGGACGGGGGACCCGATTTCTGTTTTCTGGCTCCGGGTCCTCGGAACCAGATGTGCAGAAGGTCTCTCTCCCAAATTGGCGCGGCCAGAGCATTTTTAATTAGACCTGGAGAAGGGATGGGAGCGGGCTGGATTCCGGTCCCCCGGCTGGGGAGGGGCAACTTCTCTTTAACCCTGGGGGCGGTTCAGGTGAGGGGAAGGGTCACTCACGGACGGGAGTACAAGCGCTAAGCACTCATTGCGGGACTGTGCATCCAGGAAGCGCTCAGTACCGCCGATCGACTAAACTGGGGGGCCAAGATGCGTCGGTAGGCTTTTCAATTAAAGGCAGTTTGCAGTTTTCCCTTCTTTTTTTTTTTTAATGTATTCTTAGTAGTGATTTTCGGTACACCGTTCACTCAGTCGATGGTATTTAGTGAGTGCCTACTGTGGGCCAAACAAGTAACTGGGCGCTTTCTTTTCCTTAATGGTATTTGTTAAATGCTTCTAATGTGCTGGGCACTGTACTAAGCGCTGGGCTAGATACAAGGTTGTCAAGTGGGACACTTGGGTGCTCACGGTCGTAATCCCCATTTTACAGATGGGGTAACTGAGGCTCAGAGAAGGTCACCCAGCAGAGATGCGGCGGAACTGGGATTTAGAGAAGCAGCTCAGTGGAAAGAGCCCGGGCTTGGGAGTCAGGGGTCATGGGTTCGAATCCTGGCTCTGCCACTTGGTCAGCAGTGTGACTGTGAGCAAGTCACTTCTCTGGGCCTCAGTCCTCAGTCATCTGTAAAATGGGGATGAAGACTGTGAGCCTCATGTGGGACAACCTGATTCCCCTGTATCTACCCCAGTGCTTAGAACAGTGCTCTGCACATAGTAAGCACTTAGCAAATACCAACATTATTATTATTATTATTATTATTATTCTTCGAACCTAGGTCTCCCTGATACCCAGGCCCGGGCTCTATCCACTAGGCCCTGCTGCTTCTCAGCGCTTGGGAGAGCACAGTGCAGTAGAGGGGTAGAACAGCTCCCCGCCCACAGGAATGGAACCGTCTAGAAGGGAAGACAGTCGTTGAAAGAAATTCCAGATAAGGGAATGGGAGAGTGTCGAGATGCGTCCTTGATCCCGCCACGCTGTCGGTCGGTCCGGCCTGAGTCAGACATGTAACAGGAGCCGCCACGGGGGCAGGATAATGCATTTCTCTCAAGGGCAACTGTTTTGGCTTCCAGGGCCCACTTGCTGCGTCGAGGAAGCAGATATGAGAGCGAATGGCTCGGTTTGTGTAATTAATTAATTTGTTTGTTCGGTTGTATTTATTGAGCACTTACTATGTGCAGAGCACTGTACTAATCACTTGGAATGTACAGTTCGGCAACAGATGGAGACCATCCCTGCCCAGCAACGGGCTCACAGTCTGAACGGGGGAGACAGCAAAACAAAACAAGTAGTCAGGCGTCAATACCATCAAGATAAATAGAATCATAGTTATATGTACATGTCGTTTATAAAATAGAGTAATAAATAATATGTACAAGTATGCACAAGTGCTGTGGGGAGGGGAAGGGAGAAAAGCAGAGGGAGAGAGGAGGGGGAATGGGGAGGGGGGGAGGGCAGACACTAGGAATGTGATATTTGCCAGGTTTGGCATTTGTAGGCGACGGGACAACCCGTCAGAATTCGCCCCTCGGTTTTCCTGACTGAATGATATTTGTTAAGCGCTCACTTTGTGCCGAGCCCTGTAGTAAGCGCTGGGTTGGAGACACGCAGATTGGGTTGGACACCGTCCCTGTCCCGCATGAGGCTCCCCATCCCCATTTTACAGATGAGGTCACTGAGGCGTAGAGGAAGTGAAGTGACTCGGCCAAAGTCACACAGCAGATGTGTGGCGGAGCCGGGATTAGAACCCGTGGCCTTCTGACTCTCGAGCCTGCGCTCTAGCCACTGCGCCATGCTTCTCATTGAGAGCACATTGGGTCTGTGTCCCTCGCCTACCCTTCAGCAGAAGCTTCTCTCCAAAATGATTTGGTTTCCTAATTGAGGGTGCATTGTGTGCAAGGCCACTCTTGTAAGCGCCTGGGAGAGTAGAAGTCGAGAGTCAGCAGTCAGTCGTATTTATTGAGCACTTATTGTGCACAGAGCTCTGCAGTAAGCACTTGGGGAGAGGACAATTGAAAAATAGACACATTCCCTGCCCGCAAAGTATTTACGGTCTAGAGAATGAGCTTGACACATTCCCTGCACACAAGAAGCTTGCAAAGTCGAGGGGAAGACAGATGTTAACAGAAAATAATAATGATAGCATTTGTTAAGCGCTTAGTATGTGCCAAGCACTGTTCTAAGCACTGGAGTAGATACAAGGTGATCAGGTTGTCCCACGTGGGGCTGACTGTCTTCATTCCCATTTTACAGATGAGGTAACTGAAGCACAGAGAAGTTAAGTGACATGCCCAGGGTCACACAGCAGACAAGAGGCAGAGAAGGGATTAGAACTCACGGCCTCTGACTCCCAAACCCGGGCTCTTGTCATAAAGCCACGCTGCTTGGCACATAGTAAGAGCTTAACAGATGCCATCATTATTATTATTATTATTATTATTATTATTACATTAAGTGCCGAGGGGCTCAGGGTGGAATGAATATCAAATGCTTAAAGGACCCAGATCTAGGGCCTCAGGGACACAGGAGGGAGTTGGGGAAAAGAGGGCTTAATCGGGGAAGGCCTTTCGGAGGAGGTGGGTTCTTAATAAGGCTTTGGAGGTGGGGAGGGCGGTGATCGGTCAGATCTGGAAGGGGAGGATGCGGGCGAGGACTCTGCCGCGACGGACAAGATCGGGGTACAGTGGGGGAGTTGGCGTCGGAGGAGGGGAGCGTGCGGGCCGGGTCGGAGAAGGAAATGGGCGAGGTAGGGGAGGAGAGGGTGAATTGATCGAGTGCTTTAAAGCCACTGGTGAGGAGATACTGTTCGATGCGGAAGCGGATGGACAACCACTGGCGGTTCTTGAGGAGTGGGGAGACACCGACCGATTCCTTTTTCCAAAATGAAGTGTGGACTGGAGCGGGGAGGGACAGGAGGCCAGCGAGGAGGCTGGTGCAGTAATCAAGTTGGGGTAGGAGACGTGCTTGGGTCAGCATAGTAATAATGATAATGATAGTATTTGTTAAGCGCCTCCTAGGTGCCAAGCACTGTTCTAAGCGCAGGGGGAGATACAAGATTATCAGGTGGTCCCACCTGGGGCTCACAGTCTTAATCCCCATTTTCCAGGTGAGGTAACTGAGGCCCAGAGAAGGCAAGTGAGTCGCTGGAAGGTGACAGGTGGTGGAGCTGAGATTAGAACCCACGACTTTTGACTCCCAAGTGCGGGCTCTTTCCATTAAGTCACGCTGCTTCTCTAGAAGCATTTAGGATGGAGAGGAAGGGGGAAGATTTTAGTGAGGCCAAGGTAGGACAAACAGGATTTGGTGGCGGGTAGAATAAGGGGATTTAATGAGAGAAATTAAGGAGAATGCCAAGGTCGCGGGGTTGTGAACGGCGATGGGGAGGACGGAGTTTGGGTGGGAAGATGAGTTCTACTTTGGACGTATTTAGTTTGAGGCGAGGCGAGGACATCCAGATGGAGATGTCCTGAAGGCAGGAAGAAATTCAAGACCGCAGAAAGGGAGAGCGGTCCGGGCCTGGAGAGGTAGACCGGGGAATCGTCCACGTAGAGATGATAGCCGAAGCCACGGGAGGGAACGAGTTCTCCGAGGGAGTGGGTGGAGGTGGAGAACAGAGAAGGGGCCCGAGAACCGAACCCTGAGGGACATCCGCGGTTAGGGAGGGGGAAGCGGAGGAGGAGACCGTGAAAGAGACCGAAAAGGAAAGGTCAGAGAGCCAGGAGGAGAACCGGGAGAGATCGGCGTCAGAGAAGCCGAGGTTGAACGTCGCTTCGGGGAGAAGGGGACGGTCCCCGGCGTGGGCGGCGGCCCGCGTCCGTCAGCCAGTCGGTGGTGTCTCATCGAGCTTCCGTTCCTTTTGCGTCGCAGCCACAATAACTTTGTCGCGATCCTGGACCTGCCCGAAGGAGAACATCAATACAAGTTCCTCGTGGACGGCCAGTGGACCCACGACCCTTCTGAGGTAACTGTCTCTCCGCCTCCGAGCGGCCCCCTGTAGTCGGAATAACGTCAGACTCCTCCTTCCGGGCTGAGGCCAACCCGGGCCCTCTCCAACGGCCCTCGGCCGTGTCGTCGGACGGTTCAGGTCCTTCCGGACGAGGGGGACCGGACCGGTCGTCGGTAGAGGAGCGAGATGGGGCGGGGGGCGAACGAGTCCCGCGGACCCTCTGGGTTCTGATGTCCGCCTGTCTGTCTCTTCCCAGCCTGTAGTAACCAGCCAGCTCGGCACGCTTAACAACGTCATTCAGGTGAAGAAAACGGATTTCGAAGTGTTCGATGCTTTAATGGTGGACTCCCAGAAGTGCTCCGACATGTCTGGTACGAACGGCTTTCTCCTAACGCCACACGTGTGAAGGTGGGGGGGGGTCCGTGTGACCCAGACGCAGGGCTCTTTTTTCCCCTCCCGAGCCTCGCCTCGGCCTCGTTAGTCGAGCCCTCTGCTCTCAGCCCACCGGAGCTCAGCGGCGTCTGGTCGGGGCAGAGTCTCGCGTTTGCCGGGCGGAGAGCAGCGGGCACTCGCCTCGATGATGGTGATGGTATCCGTTAAGCGCTTAGGGCGTGCCAGGCACCGTACCAGTCGCCGGGGTGGATATAAGCAAATGGACTTGGACCCAATCCCCGTCCCCAGTGGGGCTCCCGGTCTCCATCCCCATTCTACAGATGAGGTCACCGAGGCCCAGAAAAGCGAAGCGACTCGCCCAAGGTCACACGGCAGAGCCGGGGCGGAGCCGGGTTAAGAACCTCGACTCGCAGGCCCGGGCTCTTTCTACTAGGCCAAAAGACAGGCGCGGCATCAGGTAGGGATGCCAAGGCCTTGGGCGGCGGGCAGGGTCAAGTCGCCCCCAGTCCCGGACTCCTCGGCCCAGACGGGCAGACGCCGCGGCCGACGGCTCGGATCAGAAAGGAGTGCGAATGTCCGGTCGGAGTCGCCGAAGGGAAGTCGAGATTGGCTTCCCCCAGGCAGACTGCTCCACTGCAGGCAGGAAATATGCCTGCTTATTGTTCTGTCCGTACTCCCCCAAACGTTTAGCCCAGTGCTCCGCACGCCCTAAGCGCTCCATAAACACCAATGAGTGAATGATGAAGGAATAGAGCTGGATGTGGGTTGGGAATCAGTTCTGCCTTAAGAGCTCCTAAATCTTGAGGGAACAGTTTAATCTTAGAATTCAGGTTTTTTTTTTCCCCCCCAAAAAAGACTTCTTTTGTATTTTATTTATTTATTTTTTTAGTTCCCAAACTTTTCCATCTCAGTTGGGAAGCTGTCCAAGAATCCCAGCGGCTTGTGTAACTCTGCGTCGGAGCTATACTCTGTCACTGGCCAAAGAACCAGCACGGCCTAGTGGAGAGAGCTTAGGCCCGGAAGTCAGAAGGACGTGGGTTCCAGTCTCCGTTCCGCCACTTGCGTGCTATGTGACCTTGGGCAAGTCACTTCACTTCTCTGGGCCTCCGTTATAAATCTTTTAAATGGCGATTAAGACGGCGAGCCTATGTGGGACGAGGACTTTGTCCACCCTGATTAGCTTCTGTCTACCCCGGGGTTTAGCACAGTGCCTGGCACACAGTAAAGCACTTAACAGATACCGTCAAAACCGAATCGAGCCGAACATCCTTCCCGATGTGGGTTTGGCCAGTCAGAAGGCCAATTCCAAACACCCGCTGAACCTGATTATCCCAGTGCCCCGGCTGCTCCGGGGTAGGAAATGAAACTGAAGCCACGGTGCCATTAAGGCGGGTGGGGAATTTTCGTTCCGGAAGAATCGGTCCACTGCCTCTCTACTTTGGACCCTTCTGAGAAAGCCACTCACCGGTTTAAAGACATTTATGGGAAAGTTATCCCGCCCTCGTGGGGCTGAGGCACAGACGCGTCATGCCACCTCTGGACCGGACATAAGCGACTAAAGGCTGTTTATCAGACTTCTAAAGCCTGCCTCGATCATGCCCTGACCCGAAACATTGCCCAGAGAGGAGAAATCCTTTTTTTTTCTTGGATTTACTCTAAAGTGACCCTTCCCTTCTGTCCCGGGCTCGCCTATGCCATTGTTCTTGTGTATTTCGTGAATTTTAAGAGTGGGTGTTCAAGCTCATTGATTCATTCAATTATATTTATTGAGCGCTTACTGTGTGCAGAGCGCTGAGCACTTGGGAGGGGAAAATGTAAGAGTAAACGGACACATTCCCTGCCCACAACGAGCTCAGTCTAGAGGGGGAGATGGACATTAATATATCTAAATAAATGAATAACTACATTTATTTCCATTTAGCTCCATCATTCAGTAGTATTTACTGTGTGCAAAGCGCTGTACTAAATTCCATCACTGCCATTACTCTGTGGCCTCACCACTCTTGCTCAGGATACGTAGATAATAACAATTATGGTGTTTGTTAAGCACTTACTCTGTGCGAGCACTGTTCTAAGCGCCGGTGGCTCTTCTGAAGGTCAAACCACCCCCAGCGGAGCCAGCCGTCGCCCTCTCCGCCCCAGTACCCTGCCTTAAGCCCGCCGTGTGACTCCTCTCTCTCTCGTGTGTCGGCTTGAAGTTCACCGGCCCGTGTCGCTCTTTCGCGGCAGAGTTGTCCAGCTCGCCCCCGGGACCCTATCACCAGGAGCCTTACGTGAATAAGCCAGAGGAGCGGTTCAAGGCCCCGCCCATCCTCCCTCCCCACCTCCTCCAAGTTCTCCTCAACAAGGACACCGGCGTTTCCGTGAGTAGCAGAAGGCCGGGGAGACGGCGTCCCGCGGGTCTACGGAGGGTGACCGGAATTCAAGAATTACGGCGCTTGGTCAGCGCTCACTACGTACCGAGAGCGGTCCGTCCTTCCTACTTGGACTGGCAGCCCCGGGTGGGATGGCTTGAAGTCCTCGGCCCAGGGCGGACGTTTAACAAATATGAGTGTTCTCGTTTATATCAAGAGTCAATTCGATGGTTTTTATTGAGCTCCTCCTGTGTGCGGAGCACTGGACTAAGCGCTTGGGGGAGGACAACCCAGCAATGTACCGGACACGTTCCCTGCCCACAGCAAGCGTCCAGTCTAGAGGGGGAGACAGAGGTGAATAGAAAGAAAGAAATAGGGACATAAGTGCCGCGGGGCTGGGAAGAGGAGAGGACTCGGCCAGTGTCTGCCCCAGGTCATGGTGTCCGGAAGGTAAAACACCTCTGCCTTCCGCATTTTCTCTGACGTGGTCTCTTTGGTTGGTTTTCTTTTTTTTTTTCGGTTTTCCTTCCCTCCCCGTGTTGGTCATCCTCCAGTGCGATCCCGCTCTGCTGCCCGAACCCAACCACGTGATGCTCAACCACCTGTACGCCCTCTCCATCAAGGTAACAAAGGCCGCGGGCGGGCCGGAGGGTGGACGGACGGACGGAGGGAGGGAGGGAGGTCGGTGGCCGACTCCTCCCGCCCGCGTCTCTTTCAGGACGGCGTGATGGTGCTGAGCGCAACCCACCGCTACAAGAAGAAGTACGTCACCACCTTGCTGTACAAGCCCATCTGAGGGGCCGGCACAGCCTCCCGGCCGGGCCGCCCCAGGGAACAAGCTCATTCTCCCGCACCCCCTTTCTGAACCCCCTCCCCTCCTCCCCCTGAGAGAAGGCTCTCCCCCCGCAGCCCCGGCCGACCCGGAACGCCTTTCGGCCAGGCCGATCCGGAGTAGCCGGTCTGACCGCTGACCGACTCGGAAAAGCCTCGGGGATTTAAAGTCTCAGAAGCAGAAGCTCAGTTACGTAACATCGAAAGCCAAGTCCGCCAACCAGCCCGAGGGAAGGAAGCCTCTTCAAAACAGGCACAGACAAAGTGTTCTCCTTCGAACGGGGAGGTGAGGGGGTGGATGGCGCTCGAGGGTGACACTTTCTGCTATTTTAATATCAGCGACTTCTTTTTAGAAGCATATTAGCGGGGCTTCAGTAGGATGAAGTATTGATGGCGGAGGCCTTGCGAATCCAAGCAATAGATTTCAGCCACCTCTTAAGTTCCGGGAGGAGAGGTGAAATTTGTATTAGGCCTGTTTTCTAGATGAAGCTATTACACCTCAATTTCTCACACTTTATGTGCACTAAGTATTTTTTTAATGAGATGGCTGTATATAGATATGGAGATGTGTGTGTGTGTGTGTATATATACACACACTATATATGTGTGTGTTTGTATGTGTATATATATATACACACACACACACACAGTCTTTTCAGGGCAGTTGTTTTTAATTGCCAGGATTAAAGTATGGCAGTCATTTAAAAGTGCTCTATGATCTGTTTTTGCAGCAGGTTTTTTTTAAAAAATGACTCCCGCTGGTTATCTGAGGACAAACCAGGGTAGCCTAAAGGTTCTACAGCTTTTTATTCTCGGATCAGTCATAGGGCAACCTAAGCCTTGTATAAATGAACCGACCTCCATTTAGCTCAGACTCTGCCAACAGCTCTAACGCGGTCTTGGGAATCAAGGTAAACGCCAGGCAGCGCTGGACCTCTAAATCCTCTTTTCGTCGTAGGCAGGGAGCGTGTCTACCACCTCTCCTATATCGTACTCTCCCAAGTGTCTAGTACAGCGCTCTGCGCACAGTAAGCACTCGATAAAGGGGATGGATGGAGCGATAGCCCCAGTACCTTTTTTTAGGGTATTTAAGCGCTCGCTATGGGCCAGGCACCGTACTGAGCACCGGGGTAGATACGTTAATCGGGTTGGACGCCGTCACTGTCCGACATAGGACTCTCAGTCTTGTTCCCCATCTTACAGATGAGGGAACTGAGGCACAGAGAAGTGGTGACTTGCCCAAGGTCACACCGCAGACAAGCGGCGAATCAGGGTTTGGAATCAGGTCCTACTGAGTGCCAGGCAGGTGGCTCTAGCCACTCGGCCATGCTGTTTCTCGGTACCTGTTCTCCATTTCTCCCCGAGTTCTTTCCCCGGTTCTGGCTTCCCTGGGCTGAGACCTCTACAGCTCTTGTGCCAAGAGGAGTGACCGTCAGCCCAGTTCCCTGAATTCCCCAAGGCAGGAAGGACTATTTGCATTCCTTCCCTCCTTTAGGCTAGTGACCCCCTCTCTCTCACCCAATCTCTCTAGCCCTTCTGTCGCCTCGTCGCGGCATTTATCCGGTAGCATGGTTTTCCCATCCTCCCGTCATTTTCAAAACACGAGAGGGCGGTCCCCTCGTCCTACCTCAAGTACAGCTTCGTCAAGAGAACTGGTCTGACTTTGGCCAGGGTGGAAGGTGGCGTCAGGTGAGATACATATTCCAGAATCTTGTCAACGCTGGGCTTTTCATTTATGTCCAGGTTGCCAGCCGCATCGCTCCAGCAGTGGGATTTACTGAGCGCTTAGTGTGTGTGCAGGGCACTGTACTAAGCGGTTGGGAGAGGATAATAATTACGGTGCTTGGTAAGCGCTTGGTATGTGCCAGGCACTCGGGTAGATGCATGTTCATCAGGTTGGACACAGTCTCTGTCCCACAGCGTTAATTCCCATTTTACAGATGAGGGAACCCAGGCCCAGAGAAGTGAAGTGGCTTAGTGGAAAGAGCCTGGGCTTGGGAGTCAGAGGTCGTGGGTTCTAATCTCAGCTCCGCCACTTGTCTGCTGTGTGACCTTGGGCAAGTCACTTCACTGGGCCTCAGTTACCTCATCTGTAAAAAATGGGGATTAAAAAACGTGAGCCCCACGTGGGACAATCTGATGACCCTGTATCTACCCCAACACTTAGAAGAGTGCCCTGCACATAGTAATCACTTAAATACCAACATTATTATTAGTGCCCCAGGTCACAGAGCAGACAGGTGGAGGAGCTGGCATTAGAACCCAGGGCCCTCTGACTCCCAGGCCTGGGTTCTAGCCACTCAACCACAGAGGAAGTACAATATAACAGAGTGGACGAGGGCTGTTTTCTGCCCCGAAGGAGCTTACGGTCTAGAGGAAAGGAAGGACTTCCAAGCAGGTCTGTTGCCCGACCTGTGTGTTTTGACCCGGCAGGCGGGGCTCGGCGGTTTTGAAACGGGGTGAGAATGGAGCCCAGTTGGTCCCCTCGGCCACACTGGGGTCCAATTAAGAGGAGTGGTTCAGGCCGACTGTCCCTCATTGCTTGGGAAACACATCTCTGTGCCTCAGTTCCCTCATCTGTAAAATGGGGATTAAGACCGTGAGCCCCACGTGGGACAACCTGATCACCTTGTACCTACCCCAGCGCTTAAGAGTGCATGGCCTATAGTGAGCGCTTAACAAATATCATAACAATAATAATAATAATACCGCAGAAAGTAGGCTCTCGAATATCAGCCATCCAATTTCAAAACATAGTAAATCTTGAGCACTGACTCTTTGCGGAGCACTGTACCGAACACTTGAGCAAGCCCGATCGTAAGCTCCCCGACGGAAAGGATAGTACCTACGTAGTCTAATGTACTCTCTTGGGCACTTATTACAACATTCTGCATAAAGCCAGCGCTCCGTAAATTCCACTGGTAGATTACAGTCAAGTTAACGAAGACGCCAGTCCCTTTTCCCCTCAAGGAGCTTCCAGTCTGGTATGGGAGGAGAGGCACTAAAACGAAAGGTAAGGAAAACTACTGCCCCCAGTTTCAACGGGATGGAGCCATTGGGGATATTGCCACAGTAGCTGAGCTATAAATAGATTGAGGTCAAAGCAGAAAGCTAAACAATTGCAGAAAACTAAAGGAAATTAAATAATCCTTCAGTCGCATTGAGCATCAAGAGGCACATTGAGTCACACACTGAACATAGAGAAGCAGTGTGGTTTAGTGGAGGAAGCCCGGGCCCGGGAGTCAGAAGGACCTGAGTTCTAATCTCAGCTCCTCCACGTGTCTGCTGTGGGGGACCTTGGGCAAGTCATTTTACTTCTCTGGGCCTCAGCTACCTCATCTGTAAAAATGGGGATTAAGGGTTTGAGCCCCATGTGGGACAGGGACCGCGTCCAACTTGATTGACTTTATATCGACTCCGGCAGCTTAGAACAGTGCTTGGCACGGTGTAAGGGCTTAACAAACACCAGAATAATTATTATCGCTCCCATATTGATTTGGCATATTTTCATTCATCCAATTGTGTTTAATGAGCTCTTACTGTGTGCGGAGCACTTTACTAAGCGCTTGGGAGAGTACAACCTGATTACCCTGTATCTCCCCCGGCGCTTAGAACAGTGCTCTGCACATAGTAAGCACTTAACAAATACCAACATTATTACAAAACAATAATCAGTGACATTCCCTGCCCACGACGAGTTTACGGTCTCTGCTCGCTCACACACAACCCACACCATCATCCACTTTTCGGTCGAGTCTGTGAAGCTTCGCCTAAGTCAGTAAGCACCTCCGTTGTCACCCGACACGCAAAATCAATTTCCTTATACATTCGGTGCTTCTATAATGCATATTTTCAACTCCACTTTAGAGCTAGAACCCTCTTAGGGAACTACCTTTCCCCCTACTCGTCGATCAGTTCCTCGAGAACTGGGATCGAGGCCCTTAACCCAACCATACTCTCCCAAGGGCTCGGGACGTACTCATCCGGACAGGACGTGATGCGAGGTTGGAAGAAGCGGCGTCTGCCTGTACGTGATACGTCGAGGCATGCGGTGACACCACCTAATTTGGGGGGATTTTTACTCAGTGCCTCGCCCCTCTCCTAGCCCCTGCGTCGTAGAACCGTTTTTAAAATCACAGAGGAATCTCTCCCTGGTTTTTGGAGACAGAAGAATCCGCAGAGAGGAAAGAAGAGAAACTGCCAAACAGCACAGGAGGTAGAAAGGAAGGCCATGACTTACTCTGGATAGTCTGTGGACACGGGAGGGAGAGAGACGCGTCCAGGACTGCCCTGAAAGGCCAAAGCGGGAGCAGGGCACCGTCCTTTTGAGACGGTCTCGGCTGGCGGTGGGGGTCGAAGAAGATGGATGAGGGGACGAGGGTAGGAAAATGGACAGTGATGAATCAGCCTGCACCTGCTTCAATCACAAAATTGGGGAATTTTCAAGAAACCGGCGCTTCAAGAAGCTTCCCCCGTCGCCCCGGGACCAGATTCCTTCCGCCCTCAGGGTTCGGGCTTGGGTGGTCTCAGAACCTGATCCTGGGGGCTCCTGGGGGACCCCCCCCTACTAAATCAGCAAGGCCAGGCTCAATCAATCCATCGTCGGGGTTTCTCTCTCCCAAGTTCCTTCCAATCCAGAACAGTAATAACAATGGTGGTATTTGTTAAGTGCTCACTATGGGCCAAGCACTGTACTAAAAACTGGGGTAGGTACTAAATTATCAGGTCCCACCTGAAGCAGCGTGGCTCAGTGGAAAGAGCCCAGGCTCGGGAGTCAGAGGTCATGGGTTCTAATCCTGGCTCCGCCACTCAGCTGTGTGACTTTGACCAACTCACTTCACTTCTCTGTGCCTCAGTTTCCCTCATCTGGAAAATGAGGGTAAAGACTGTGAGCCCCACGTGGGACGACCTGATCACCTTGTATCCCTCTCAGCGCTTAGAACAGTGCTTTGCACTTAGCGCTTAACAAGTACCATCATTATTATTCTAATTCTAATCCCGGCTCCATTTGTCAGCTGTGTGACTTTGGGCAAGTTACTTAACTTCTGTGCCCCAGTGACCTCATCTGTAAAATGGGGATTAAAGACTGGGAACCCCACGTGGGACAACCTGATTACCTTGTATCTCCCCCCCAGTGCTTGGCATATAGTAAGCGCTTAATAAATGCCATCGTCATCATCACATGAAGGATAACAGGTATCGCGTGCCCATTTTGCAGATGAGGGAACCGAGGCATCGGGAAGAGAAGCGACTCCCCCAAGGTCACACAGCTGACAAGGGGCGGAGCCGGGATCGACCAATCCATCAATCCATGACATGCACTGAGCACTTACTGTGTGCGGAGCACTGTACTAAGCTCTTAGGAGGGTGCAATATAGTAACCTTAGTAGGTATGATTCTAGAGGGGGAGGCAGACATTAAAATAAAATATAGCTATAAATATACACTATCCTGTGCTATCAGAGTGGATAAGCCCTGGAAAGGGGCCCCGTCCTCTTTAGACGTTCAGTACATGCACGTGCTAGACTCCACATTTCATCGGGCCCATCGGACTCGGGCAAAGCAGGGATCTGGCCTTCATCTGACTTCTAGACTGGAAGCTCGTTGCGGGCAGGGAACGTGTCTACCAAAGCTGTTATATTGGACTCTCATTCATTCAATGGTATTTATGGAGCGCTTACTGTGTGCAGATCACTGTACTAAGCGCTTGGAAAGCACCAATCAGCAACAAATAGACAATGCCTACCCAACAACGGGCTCACCCCAACCGCTTCTTTGGGGTATTAAGCGCTTCCTGTGTGACAGGCACTGTACTAAGCACTGGGGGAGATAGGAGATAATCGGGTTGGACACAGTCCCTGTCCCACTTGGGGCTCAGAGTCTTCGTCCCCACTTAACGGATGAGGGAATTGAGGCACAGAAAAGTGAAGTGACTGACCCAAGGTCACATAGCAGACAAGTGGCAGAATACAGTGCTCTGCACGCAGTAAGCACTCACTAAATTTGATCGACTGACTGATCCCTAGTGCTATCGTTTCCCCCAACCTGGAATTTATTTTACCGTCTGCCCCCCCTGCTAGACTGTAAGCTCCTCAAAGACAGGGCATCGTGTCTACCAACTCTCGTATTGCATTCATTCAATAGTATTTATCGAGGCTTACTATATGCAGAGCACTCTACTGAGCACTTGGAATGTACAATTTGGCAACAGATGAGACCAGCCCTGCCCAATGCCGGGCTCACAGTTTAAATGGGGGAGACAGCAAAGTAAAACGGAACAAAACAAAACGACATCATCAAGATCAATAGAATCATGGAGATATACACCCCCAGGTGCTTAATACAGTGCCCTGCTCACGGTCAGCGCCCAATAAATAGTACCCACTGATAGGAAATTAATGGCCGTGAGAGGTGGAAATCAGGAGCTGCGGGGATGTGCCAACTCAGAGCGAGCCTTGGGGGACGTTTGAAATTCAGGAAGGCTCTGGCCATTCTAATGGGGGTGCGTGGAGCGGGAAGCAGCGTGGTCTAGCCGAAAGATCACGGGCCTGGGAATCGGAGGATCTGGGTTCTAACCTCAGCTCTGCCGCTTGTCCGCTGTGTGACCTTGGGCAAGTCACTTTATTCTCTGGGCCTCAGTTTCCTCATCTGTAAAACGGGGAATCAATCCTAATCCCTCCCGTTCAGACTGTGAGCCCCATGGGGGTCAGGGATTGTGTCCAACCTCATTATCTCATATCTACTCCAGTGCTTGCTACAGAATAAGACTAAAAATAATAATATAAAAGCAATTCCCTTTGATTTCGGTGGGGAGGGATAGCGGGAGGGATAACCTATTACCTCTGCCTCACGTATCTTAAGGAAATAACAGAACCGTGTCTACCTTTGACAAATCATCTGAAGTCGTCTTTTTCCACTCGGTTTCGGCACAGCTACTGGTATGGAGTGACAGGCTTGGTCCAGGGTTACGAGCAACCAAAGGCTTAAAATATTTTAGTGTGTCATCATCGGAATCGTTTCGGTTTGGTCACGGTTCTGATCGTGCAGCGCGGGATAAAGAATGGAAAAATTCGTTAATGCACCAAAGCGAAACAGAAAAAGGACTCCTGGACAAACTCTCGTTTCATTCGCAGGCGAAATCAGGCACAGTCGATAAATCGAGATTTGCCCTTTGTGTAGATGATCTTATCGGGAAACCAAAATCTCTCCTGGACCAAAAGCAACAGGAGCTAGATAAAGCCGGTTTGGAAACGCTTCGCCCACAGTAACCTCGGGTGGGAAGTCTGCGTGTTTGAAACAAAAACCTTAGACCTGAAACCAACTGATAAAACGGCACGCAGCAGGGTGTTAATTTATACCTATAGAGGAAATACACGGTCGAGCCTCGAAAATGAATTCTGAGTGAAAAATAGAAGTATTTACGCTTTTATCTGACCTCGATTTTTTCCCAAATCTACACTCTCAGAAGGTCCATGACCTGGTCAGGTGGAACGAGAGCTTCAGAGTTATCGAGTTATTCAGTCCCTGCAGAATGAAAGACTTGAAATGACCAACTGTTTCCCTCGGCCGTTGCAGACTCTGAGGCGTGGAACAGCACCAAGTAGAGGGTAGAGAAGCTGCACGGCCTACGGGAGAAAGCCCGGGCCTGGGAGTCAGAAGGACCTGGGTTCTACTCCCCGCTCTTCAAACCTGCCTGGGGTGTGAACTTGGGCGAGTCACTTCACTTCTCTCGGCCTCAGTGACCTCATCTGTACCATGGGGATTAAGACCGTGAACCCCTTGTGGGGCGTGGACTGCGTCCACTCTGATCAGCCTATACCTACCCCAACGCTTAGAACAGCGCCTGGCACATAGTAAGCACTTAACAAATACCGTCTAAAAAAAAAAAAGTGTCACGTTGTCGGGGGACCTGCCCAGAGGCAGAGGGATGGCTCAATTGAATGACCTCTCATTCCAGCCCTCTGGCCTATGAAATTCTCATACCTGGTTCTGGGTAAGGAGACTGGGCCTGGGAGGACCTGGGTTCTAATCCCGGTTCTGCCACTTGGCCTGCTGTAGGACCTTGGACAAGTCACTTATTCCACAATCGTCATTATTATTAACTTCCCCGTGCCTCAGTTTCCTCATCTGAGCGGCCGAGAGTAACTCACTCCTCCGGAAGAATCGGACGATCTGCTTCGGCAAGTTCTAGGGCGAGGCAGCGTCTTGGAACTGGCCGAAGCCGGGCTCCCCTTCGTCCGGGTCAGGATGCGCCGAGAGCCAAGGATCACCCAGCCCCGGCAAAGCGCTTCGGTCCCCACTGACGTGACGGAAGCAGTTTACGACGTGCTCTTACGGCAAAGGAAGAGGTCAGGTCAACGTACCGGTCGATGTATTTAATTGCTTTATTTGATTATTGTTCGACAACAAAAGTTCGTTATTTTCAGGGTGGATCTTGAGGCATACCGCGTGTCCTTTTTCCTTGTTAATAATAAAAAAGGTAATGAAGAAAAAAGCCTGTTTTATTGGAAACTGAGAACCTTATTATGCCAACAAGCTTTCGGCTGCTGTTGCACGTTACCTTATTTTCTCCTCCCGGGATCTTGGCGGTCACAGTGAGCTCCCACCCATCCGATGAAGATGGCCATTCCCAACCACCATTAAAACCAAAAGTTAGTGTTGAAAAATGCACCTTTTACGATAAAAAAGTAGAAACCAATTCAATTCCCTTTGTTTTGTTTTGTTTTTTTACGAATATAAAGTTTCTTGTAAATATGTACAATCTTTTGAGCTATTTCTATAGCAGGAAGCATTTCACAAACAAGACACAAGATATACACTTTCGGGACTTGAGAAGCCTGTTTCTCCTGGAGACCCTAAATAAAATGAGAGGGCCAACAGACCGATTTCAGGGGCCTTCCAAAATATTTGGGAACCAAGAGACAAAAAAACCCCAAAAACCAAACCAAAAAACCCCCAAAAACATCGGCAAATTTTCGGTCACATCTTCTGCTCTAAGAGTGGAAAAACGAAATAAATTTAAAAAAAAAAAAAAAACCAAAAACAAACGAACCCCCGGACAAACACACGGAACACAACAACCATAATACTTGCCAAAGGTACTGACAGTGCTGGGAGTTTTTTGGGAATCTCAAAGAGGTGAGCACTAGGTAAGAGACGAGCAGGAAGGAGAGGAGTTCGGGCTGGAGTGCAAATCGGAAAGTGAGCTAAACTGTAGATGACGAGAGTCTCGCTCCGACCCCCCGCCTCCGAACTAGGCTGAGGCCAATTCACCCTCCCCTGAAAATTGTTTTTTCGGCGCCTTGGCTTTTTTGGAGCCCCGAGTAGAAGTCCTTCCAGATAATGAGCTTCAACCGGTGGCTCGTGGAAGGTTGGGGGGCGCGATTCGGGGTGACATAAGGCCGCGCTCTTCGCCGGCTCAAGGGCGAGATCCGACGTCGGGATCCCTGAGCCCTCGTGCCGCCCCCGAAGAGAAGGTCTCCGTTTCCGCGGGATGGGACCGGCCGAGGTGGCGGCTTCCTATCCCGCGCTCCCCCGGCCCCCGTCCTGGGACGGACGTGAGGGGCGGGGCTTGGGGAGAGTCCGCTTTAAAGAGGAGAGCTCGGCTGACCGGAGACCTCCGAGATCCGAGGGGGATCGCCGGCCCGATCCCCGGGCCGGGCTCGCTCGGATCGTTCTCGTCTCGGGACGAGGCCCGGGCCGGCTTTCGGGGCTCTCGGGCCGGACCCGCAATCTGGCAAGGGGTCGCCGGGCCCCGGTTGGCTCCCGGGCGAGTTATCCTCTGTCGGGGAGCGAAGCGACCCGTCGACGGGGCCGACGGAGTGGTAGGGCGCGGCGGACCGCCGCACGCGAGGCCCAGGGAGTCCCTTCCCCGACCGGGAGGTCGGTCGCGGCCGGGCTCCCCACGGGACCGGGGGCGGCCTTTCCGGCCGGAGCCGGGAAAACGGCGGTCTGGACAGGGGAAGCTCCCGGAAGCTCCGTCAGGTTCCTCGGCCTCCGGCCGCCCGCCTCCGAACGAGGACCACGGACGGGTGGACGTCCTAAGCCGGCGGGGGCTGGGGAGAGAGGCTACAGAAGGCAATGGGTTCCAGAGCCATTTGGCTACAACGTCTTCCTGGGTCAGAAGGGCCGCTTGCAGATGATGAAACCCAGAGAGGGAACTTAGATGGGGGCGGGGGGGAAGGGGAACAAATCGAAGGAGACCGATTTACACTTCGGTAGTACGGCGCCAACGGGCAGAGTGGTTTGCCCTCGTCCCGGAGTTCGCTTTTGCCCAAATCTCTCGAGACTTCCATCGTTTTTAAAGAACCAAAAAAACCAAACAAACAAAAACCGAAAGAGAAGAAAGAGGAGAAAATGGTGATCTTGTAAATTCACTAGTAAGTGCACCGCATCCTGTTCGTTTCCTCGAAGAACCGGCAGGGAAGCAAGCAGAGTACAAAAGTTTATGAACGGCTTGGAAGAGTAACAGTGGTACAAAATGCAGAGGGTGTGACTGGAGGAAGGCAAGGGGGAGGAGGGAAAAAGGGAAAAGAAACAAACCGAAAGACACCGAGAGGCAGACGGTTCCCAGAGATTTCGCCTGCATCTCCTGGAGTGCTGGGTCGTATTTACCGAGGAGCTACCGGCCCCGGAGGGAGGGCGGGAGGGCGAGGGAGGGGATGTCGTCAACTGCCCCCCGGGCAGGAGAACGGTGTGCACATGCTCAGTGTTATCTCTTTAGGTTTTCCTGCAGATATCAAGAGGAGGCGTCGCTTTTCAGGCCGAGACTTACACCGAAGACTGGTCCCAGACCTTAGGTGGGGGGGAAGAGAAACGAAGACGGGTTCAACGGGCCCCTTGGGCCTCCGCGGCTCGCTGCCCCACCCAAGAGTCGGAGCGCCCGGCGCCGACTCCCTTTCCCTCCCGGGCGGTGCCCACCCTGGAGGGGGCTCTCTCAAGTCACTCGTTAGGCACCGGGGCCGGAGAAGCCCAAATCGCTGCACTCTCCCCACGCTTCGTACAGTGCTCTTCATGCAGTGAGCGCTCAATAAACCAGTGATCGATGGATTGCAATCTGCCCGTTCCCATCCCCGCCTAGACCGTAAGCTTGTTATGGGCAGGGACGGCCTAGCGGCTACAGCCCGGGCGTCAGGAGGTCAAGGGTTCTAATCCCGGCTCCGTCGCTTGCCTGCGGTGTGACCTTGGGTGAGTCAATTCACTTCTCTGAGTCTCAGTTACCTCATCTGTGAAATGGGGATCGAGACCGCGAGCCCCACGGGGGACGGGACTCGTGTCCGACCCGATAAACTCGCATCTGCCCCAGTAGATGCGGTGCCGGGCCCAAAGTAAGCGTTTAACAAAAATCATAATTATAATTATTAACTCTATTGTATCGTATTCTCTCAAGCGCTTAGTACAGCGCTCTGCATGTAGTAGGAGTTCAACAAATACCATCGATGGATTGACTCGAGGGGTGTCTTCCTTCTCCACATTCACCGTTCATCCCACCGGCTCCCCTTGTCCATCCAGGGTCACACTCGGGGTACAAGGTGCCATAGGGATGGTGGGGGAACCCCGTGAAGGGCGGTTACTATTCCCTTCGACCCTTGCTCCGTCACGTTCCACAACTATTGTTCTCGTCTGTCCGTCTCCCCCGATTAGACCGTAAGCCCGTCAGAGGGCAGGGACCGTCTCTGTCTGTTACCGATTTGTCCATTCCAAGCGCTTAGGACAGTGCTCTGCACATAGTAAGCGCTCAATAAATACTATTGAACTCCCTCCGTAAAAGTGAGAGTAGATAACTGATACTAGAAGTGTTGGGAGGAAGAGGGTTCTCTTCACATACCCCGAACTCCCTCTCAACTTTCTTCAGCTCCCTGGCTCATAATAATAACTGAGGTATTTGTTAAGCCCTTACCACGTGCCAGGCACTGTACTAAGCGCTGGGGTAGATACGAGACGGTCGGGTTGGACACAGTCCCCGTCCCACACGGATGGGGCTCAGTCTCAATCCCATTTTACAGATGAGGAAGCCGAGGCCCAGAGACCTGAAGCGGCTTGCCCAAAGTCACGCAGCAGACACGCGGTGGAGCCGGGATTAGAACCCTCGACTTCTGACTCCCAGGCCCGGGCTCTTTCCACTAGGCCACGCTGCTCCCCGGTTCATTCATTCATTCAATCGTATTTATTGAGCGCTTATGGGGTGCAGAGCACTGTACTAAGCGCTTGGAATGTACAGTTCGGCAACAGTCAGAGACAATCCCTGCCCAACAACGGGCTCACAGTCAAAAAGGGGGAGAAAGACAGCAAAAGAAAACAAGTGTCTCGGTGGTATTTCCCGAGCGCTCACTCTGCGCCGGGCACCGAACCCGGCGCTCCCGCGAGAACGGGCGGGTGCCCGATACCCGCCCGGCGGTGCCGACCGGCTCCCCTCCATCCCGTCGAATCAGTGGCCGTTAAAGGAGCGTTTCCCGTGGGGGAAGGACGGCCCGCCCGAGCCGGGCCCTCCAGGAGCTCCGGGTCGACCGGAGGAGGAGGAGAAAGAAGAGGAGGAGGAAGAGGAAGAGGATGACCCTACCTTATTGACTTGGGAGAGCGGGGTCCTCACGGCTCCGACGGGTGGCCGGCCCCTGCTGGTCTCGTCGAACAACCTCCCCGGAGAGCGCTCCCGGCGCGTGCTCAGGAGCCTGCCCGGAGACTTCTCCCTTTCCAGGGGGCGGCCGGGGGACTTATCCCGGCGCAGCTCCGGCCTCCCTTCTCGGTAGCGGTGGGGTGTGCTTGGTTCTCGAGGGTGGCTGGGGCCTTCCGGGGGGGCGGGGCTGGAGGCCACGCGCTTGGTTATGTGCTCGTTATAGGTCGGGGGACCCCTCTTGTTAGGGCTGCTGTCATTCAAAAACAATTGACGCGGGCGGCTGAGTGATAAAAACCTCAAAGTTACATTTTCACTCCAGTTCTCCCGGGCTCCCCTCCCCTCGGCCCGCCGGGGGCCGGCCGATCCCAAGAGGGCGGCGGGGGACGCGGGGAGAGGGGGCGAGAACTCTGACCTCGAAGGGGCACCCAGGTTGCCTTCGCCTGAAATTTGGCCTTGCTTTAAAGAAGCGTCTGGGTTCTAGAAAAGTAGGGGCCGGGCACGTTTCCAAGAAATCGTTCCCGAGCCTTTTGAACTCCGGTCAGACAGAGAAGAGAGAAAGCCCACTTGCCCTCTCAGGAAAAATGCCTCCTAAAATGGCGTGCGGTACACGACACAGGGAAACTGTACGATTCCGGTACCCGTTAAGCGCTTACTATGTGCCGACCACTGTTCTAAGCGCTAGGGTAGGTACAAGTTAATCGGTAGCCGATGGTCACTAAAGGAGGGCTGACAGTTGACTTGAGCAAACCCAAAAGGAGCCGGGTCCTACTCCCGGCTCCGCCGCTTGTCTGCTGCGTGACCTTGGGCAAGACATTTCACGTCTCTGGGCCTCGGTTCCCTCATCTGTACAGTGGGGATGAAGAACGTGAGCCCCGTGTGGGACTGGGACCGTGTCCGACCTCGTATCTACCCCGGTGCTTAGTACAGCGCCTGGCACTCAGTAAGGGCTTAACAAATACCATGGGGGAGGAGGGAAGAAACCCACAACCCGGGGAGAACCAGGTCCGCATCTCAACCGAGCCCCAGTCAACCGACGATGCGCTAAGCCCTACGTCCGAACACACGCTTACCTGCGAGAGGCAGAGGGTCCCCGGTGGTGGTCGCTGCTGGTTTCCTTCGCTAGGTTTCCCTTGCAGCAGATGACTCGTAACTTATCCTGATAAGAGGACGCCAGGTAAATAGCTCCCGATGAAATTGCCGGTCCTAGGTATCGAGGATTTGGAATTTCCAGATGGGCCCGAGCCGGAGTTCTGAGGGAGTCAAGGACCCAAAGTTTCCTTTCAGTGAGATGGTCAGAGAACATTCGTACGTTCATACGTTCGGTCATTCGGTCGTATTTATCGAGTGCTTACTGGGTACAGAGCGATGTATTAAACGCCTGAGAGAGGACAATATAACAATACAACGGACGTATTCCCCGCCCACAGCGAGCTTACGGTCTAGAGGGGGAGACAGACACGAAAACGAATTAATCAGTGACAGATCTGTGCATAAGTGGTGTGGGGCTGGGAGAGGAGATGAATTCATTCATTCATTCATTCAATAGTATTTATTGAGCGCTTACTATGTGCAGAGCACTGTACTAAGCGCTTGGGATGAACAAGTCGGCAACAGATAGAGACAGTGAATAAAAGGAGCGAGTCAGGGTGACGCAGAAGGGAGCGGGAGAAGAAGATGTCTGCCAACTCTGTTCTCTATACTGTAAGCTCATTGTGGGCAGGGAATGTGTCTGTCCCAAGCGTTCATTCATTCATTCATTCATTCAATAGTATTTATTGAGCGCTTCCTATGTGCAGAGCACCGTACTAAGCACTTGGAATGTACAATTCGGCAACAGAGAGAGACGATCCCTGCCCATTGACGGGCTCACAGTCTAATCGGGGGAGACAGACGGACAAAAACAATAGCAATAAATAGAATCAAGGGGATGTACATCTCATTAACAAAATAAATAGGGTAATAAAGATATTTACAAATGAGCAAATGAGCAGAGTGCTGAGGGGAGGGGAAGGGAGGGGGGAGGAGCAGAGGGAAAGGGGGGAAAGGGGGCTTAGCTGAGGGGAGGTGAAGGGGGTGCAGAGAGGCAGCAGAGGGAGCAGAGGGAAAAGGGGAAGCTCAGTCCGGGAAGGCCTCTCGGAGGAGGTGAGCTCTCAGTAGGGCTCTGAAGAGGGGAAGAGAGTCAGTTTGGCGGAGGTGAGGAGGGAGGGCGTTCCGGGACAGAGGGAGGACGCGGCCCGGGGGTCGACGGCGGGACGGGCGAGAACGGGGGACGGCGAGGAGGTGGGTGGCGGAGGGGCGGAGCGTGCGAGGTGGGCAGGAGAGAGAGAGGAGGGAGGAGAGGTAGGAGGGGGCGAGGTGATGGTGAGCCTTGAAGCCTAGAGTGAGAAGATTCCGTTCCGTGCGGAGGTTGATAGGCAACCACTGGGGGTTTTTAAGGAGGGGACTGGTACAGTGCTCCGCACACAGTAAGTTCCTGATAAACATGATTGCCTGGCTGACTGTTCTACTGCCCTCTCCCAAGCGCTTAGTACAGTTCCCCGCACACAGACAGCGCTCAATACATAAGACGGATTGATTGGCCTGAATTTCACTAGTGTCCCCGTGGGGACCCATATAGCCGGGCCGCCCCACCCTCCCGCCGGGGGCTGCTGCTTAGAAAAACGTCCGAGCGGCCATCACTTACCCCAGAGAAGATCGGGCCTGAATCTCGATCACCTCGAGGGAGTTGAAGTGGGTCACGAACAGGTAAGGCTCTCTATAGGCTAAAAGTCCACCCCGCGGAGAGAGAAGAGAAAGTCAGCAAACCCTGGGGGAACGGCTCGAGGTCAGATTTCGTTCTACCCGGGGTTGATCTCGGGCCGGCCCGCGTTTAAGGTCACGGTGGGGGGGAGGGGATGGATTTAACCATTTCTGGCCAGAGATGATATCGCCCAGGGAGCGGAGCCAGAGGAAAACCACCCCTGTAGCCAACCGGCTCTTTAGTATTGACTCCGCCTCGCCGTCTCACGGTTCATTTTAGGAAGCTGGGCCCTGAGCCCTTCGTGATTAATAATGATGAGTACTACGGTATTTGTTCAGCGCTTACCACTTGCCAAGCGCTGCTCGAAGGTACAAGGTTATCCGGCCGGACACAGTCCCTGGCCTGCAAGGGGCGCCCAGTCTAGGCAGGAGGGAGGAGGATTTGAGCCACACTTTTCGGATGAGGAAACCGAGGCCCAGAGACCTTAAGTGAACTGCTCAAGGTCACACAGCAGGGAAGTGGCCGGGATTAGAATCCGGGCCCTCCGATTCCCAGGCCGGCGCTCTTTCCACTAGGCCACCGCTGCCCCTCTCGAGACAGTACCTATACACTGCGTATACTCGGAAGCGCAAACTTGCCCCGGTTAATCCCCGGCAATCCAGGAGTCTTTCCCAGAACAATTTTGTTTTTAAAATGGTATCTGTCAAGAGCTTACTATGTGCCAGGCACTGTTCTAAGCACTGGGGTAGATACGAACCAATAGACACAGTCTGTGTGCCACGTAGGGTTTACAATCTCAATCCCCGTTTTACGGATGAGGGAACTGAGGCCCAGGGAAGTGACGTGACTCGCCCAAGGTCACACGGCAGCCAAGTGGCGGCGCCGGGATTAGAACCCAGGTCCTCCCGACTCCCAGCCCGCGCTCTAGCCACCAGGCCACGCTCCTTCTCGTGGAAGTTTATTCCGCGGTCATTTTCCAAGCACTGGGTGCAGTGCTCCGCAGACAGTTAGCGCTCAATAAATACCACTGCTTGAATGATTGGCTGACTGAAGCTTCAGGAGGATTTTCTCCGCGTTTAGGTTTATTTCTCTGGGACGAATGGATGGAAGGGCTCCGGGTGAAGACAGACGTGACGGAAAACTCCAGCGGGGATTCTTTCCCAGAACACTGAGTGAGCTGCCCCGGCCAAACTATTCAACTTCGCGTCGATTGGCACCTACCGAATGCCAAAGGCAGGCGGCTCCACTTCAGGTCATCCGTGCGACTGCGCCGTCCGTAGGAATCCACAAATACGCCAAATTCTGCGGGGAGTCAACAGTCAATCAACGGTACTCATTGAGCGCTCACAGTACGCAGACCACTGTGCTAAACGCTTGGGAGACTACAAGAGAACAGAACTGGCGGATACGTTCGCTGCCCGTGGTGAGCTTACGGTCTAGAGGGGGAAGGGGGGAGAGAGACTTTAATATAAGAGCTGTGCGGACCCAGCCCTCGCCTGGAGCGGCGTCTCTCTCCCTCTATCCCTCCCTTCCCTCTGCCAGCCAGCACGGTGGGAGCCTCACCGCCCGCCGCGGGTTAGGTGAGCTAGTGTTTCACGAGGCTACAAGGCTCAGGGCACTTTGCAGTCGATCTGACGAAGCTGCACTACGACTGCTCTCGGCCACCTCAACGGGCCGTCGGAAGAGCAGAATTTTCTTCCGCAGAGGAACGGGCGCAAACGCCGAGAAGCAGCGTGGCCTAGTGGAAGGAGCACGGACCCGGGTTCTAATCTCGGCCCTGCCACTCACCTGCCAGGTGAACCTGGGCGGGGCATTTATCTTCTCTGTGTCTCAGTTCCGTCTGTAAAATGGGGATTCGATACCTCCTCTCCCTCACCTTTTTTTTTTTAAAATGGCATTTCTTATGTGTTTACCGTGTGCACTGTACTAAGTGCTGGGATCGATAAAAGATAATCAGGTCGGACACAATCCACATCCCACGTGAGACTCACCGTCTTAATCCCCACTTCATAGATGAGGTACCTGAAGCACGGAGAAGTTAGGTGACCCATCCAAGGTCACACAGCAGAGACGCGTCTGAGCCGGGATCAGAACCCAGGTCCTCCCGACTCCTAGACCTGTGATCTTTCCACTAGGCCACACTGAGCCCCACCTCTAAACTCCTTGAGAGAGTTGTCTACACCAGCTGTCTCCGCTTCCGCTCCTCCGATTCTCTCCTTGATCCCCTCCCATCAGCTTTCCGTCCCCTTCCTCTCACAGAAGCTGCCCTCCTTTCTAAGGTCACTAATGGCCTTCTCCTCTCCAAATCCAGTGGCCTCTACGCCGTCTTAAGCCTCCTAGACCTCTCCTCTGCCTTCGCCACCGCGGACCCTTCTCTCCCGGAAACATTATCCAACCGTGGCTTTGTGACGCAGTATGTCGCAGGCTCCTCCTCTGCCTCCCACCCTCTAACTTCAGGGGTCCTTCAAGGCTCAGTTCTGGATCCCCCTTCCATTTTCCATCTACGCCCACTTCCTTGGACAACTCATTTGCTCCCATGGCTTGACGCGGACGATTCCATAAACTTACCTCTGTGGCCCTGCCCTCTCTCCTCCTCTGCAGTCTCACATCTCCTTCTGCCTTCAGTACAGCTCTACCTGGATGTCCCGCCGTCGCCGCCAATTGAACGTGTCCGAAACGGAACTCCTTATCTTCCCCGTCCTCCCCACCTTTCCCAGCTCTGCAGACAAAACCGCTACCCTTCCTATCTCACAAGCCTTGGTTGTACCAACTCATTTCTCTCATTCAACCCGCACGTTCAGTCTGTCACCGTATCCCGTCGCCCCTACCGTCACGATATCCTTAAAACCCGCCCTCTCCTCTCCCTCCAAACTGCTTCCGCATTAATCCTATCCCGCCTCCATTACCCCGTCGGCCTCTTCGCTGACCTCCCTGCCTCCCTCCTCTCCCCACTCCAGTCTGTACTTCACTCCGCTGCCCGGATCACCGATCTACCAGATATACAGCTGGGTTCTTGACGCACAGGAGGAAGGACTGGGCCCGTTTCCTACCCGGCTGGAACGGAGGGTAAGGGAGTCCATGAAAAGAATGTTTTCTGTCTGTAAAGAAGGTGGTCCTGCGATCCCTCGCCATGGTAAACATCGCCCCTAACCCTCTGGTGCCCGAGAACACGGGACTACGCGTTCACGGCCCCCCACGTGAGCAAGGTCGCGGGGTGCAGCCGCGGGAGCCTCGGCCTTACCGTGGAAACAGAGCAGGTATTCCTCTCTCTGCCCCGCACTGTTCACCTGCACAATGGTGACAGGGAAACTGTTGGAGGAGGACGCAAACACCGCCGGCGCTAAGGAGTGGTCATTCTTATCCAGGAATTCTGACGGAGGCGGGAGGGAGGGGAACAAAAACGATAGATCGAGTCCAAATTTTCAACACTTTGGTCAGCTTAAAAGCGATCGTCGACCTCCGCAGAACGGGGATACGGTAACCTGGTTACCCTGCGGAAGACGAAACGGTCCTTACCTTCAAGGGTGTACTGCTTCATCTCAATCTCGTAGAATTTATTTGTTCCGATGATGATACTGTAATTAGTGAAATGGATACAACTGCATGGCTCTGATGTTTCTATTTCCTGCAGAGGAAAGGGAGAGGCAGGGAAGGAAAAAATTAAGACGACTGAATGCACGATCTTTCACAGACACTTCCCTATGGCCTAGTGGATAGAGCCTGAGCCTGGGAGTCACAAGGTCATGGGTTCTAATCCCAGCCCCACCACTTGTCTGCTGTGTGGCCTGGGGCATGTCGCTTCACTTCTCTGTGCCTCCGTTACCTCAACTATAAAATGGGGATTACGATTGCGAGCCCCAAGAGGGACAGGGACCGTGTTCAGCCCTAATGACTTGCATTCCCCCTCGCCCCAGCGCTTAGTACGGTGCCTGACACATAGTAAGTGCTTAACAAATACCACAATTATTATTAGTACCATTTCCCCTGTTCCTTCGTTTATTCCATCGTATTTATTGAGCACTTACTGGGTGCAAAGGACCTCGCTGAGCACTCGGACGAGTACAGTAGAACAATAGATAGATACATTCTCTGAACTAATCTATTTTCCTGTCGGTCTCCCCCTACAGACTGTAAGCTTCTTGCGGGCAGGGATCACACCTACCAACTGACTCTGTCACATTGTACTTTCCCAAGGTCTTGGTACAGCGCCCTGCACACACTAAGTGTTTGATAAAAGCACTGATGGTTACTTTTTCAGTTTCAAAACCGAAAAGGTCCGTGGAATGTCGGTATGACCACCCCCAAAAGCTCTCCCTGCCCACCAGGCTTAACGATTCACATATCTTCACATCTTCCTATCACTCCCTATTCACTAGGCAACAAAACACAACAATAATAATAATAATAATAATGTTGGTATTTGTTAAGCGCTTACTATGTGCAGAGCACTGTTCTAAGCGCTGGGGTAGATACAGGGTCATCAGGTTACCCACGTGAGGCTCACAGTTAATCCCCATTTTACAGATGAGGTCACTGAGGCACAGAGAAGTGAAGTGACTTGCCCAGAGTCACACAGCTGACAAGTGGCAGAGCCGGGAATCGAACCCATGATCTCTGACTCCCGAGCCCGGGCTCTTTCCACTGAGCCATGGGATCCAAATACGTTTCGCTGCTTACCCATGAAGAGCCACGGAGGCAGGCGAGGCTTAATAAAAAATACCCTCGTGACATCTCCTTAGCTCCGTGACCCGATTTATTTTCGGTTGAACTCGAAACAATTTCCTGCAGAACCAACTTGCCTGGAGGTCTCTGATCACCGCCAGCAGCTGGAGATGTACTGAGACTGAGGATAACGGAACATCACCGAGATCCGCCCTCTCCTCTCCATCCAAACCGCTACCTTGTTAGTACAATCCCTCATCCTATCCCGACTGGATGACTGCATCAGCCTCTGACCTCCCAACCTCCTGTCTCGCCCCACTTCAGTCTATACTTCACTCTGCTGCCCGGATTATCTTTCTGCAGAAATGCCCTGGGCATGTCATCCCCTTCTGCAGAAATCTCCAGAGGTTGCCTATCAACCTTCAAGCACGCCTATCTAGCAAAAAATCCTCACTCTTGGCTTCAAAGCCGTCCATCCCCTGGCCCCCTCCTACCTCCCCTCCCTTCTCTCCTTCTCCAGCCCAGCCCGTGCACCCCGCTCCTCTGCCGCCGCTCACCTCCTCCCTGGGCCTCCTTCGCGCCCGTCCCGCCGTCGACCCCCGGCCCAAGTCCTCCCTCTGGCCCGGAACGTCCTCCCTCCTCACGTTCGCCAAACTATCCCGCTTCCCCCCTTCAAAGCTCTACTGAGAGCTCACCTCCTCCGGGAGGCCTTCCCAGGCTGAGCCCCCCTTTTCCTCTGCTCCTCCTCCCCATCCCATCTCCCCGTCTCTCCCTCCCTCTGTTCTAACCCTTTCCCCACCCCACAGCACTTGTTATATATGTACATATTTATTATTCTATTTGTTTTCTTAATGATGTGTATATATCTATAATGCTATTTATTTATATTGATGCTATCGATGCCTGCCTACTTGTTTTGTTGGCCCTCTCCCCCCTTCTAGACCGTGAGCCCGATGTTGGGTAGGGATCGTCTCTATCTGTTACCGAACTGTACTTTCCAAGCGCTCAGTAAAGTGTTCTGCACACAGTAAGTGCTCAATAAATACGACCGAATGAACTGAACGAATGAACGAGACTCATTTTCCCATCCAAGGCCTGCTGGCTGATTTAGTTTCTACATTCACTCGTTCATTCAATCGTCCCCGACTCTAAACGATGAGACAAGAGGACTTCACCCCCGGGGATGTCGATCCCCAGGCTAGCAGTTCAGGTCGGTATAATTTCCCCATGGACCTTCCGTCTGGAGTTTCTCTTCGTGCGCAAAGTCATTACACAACCCTGCGGTAAGACTAGCTGGGCTCGGTCCAAGGTTGTACCTGTTTCCAAAATAACCTACTTCTCAAGGGAAGTGAGAGACCCTTAAGTTAGTACTGCTAAACCGATTCGAGCTTTTCCATGGGAATCAGCAATATATTCTCTATCCAGAGGCCGCATCTTGCCCCGGCTGCGGGGGGCAAAGTCAGGGATCCGACAGACTCCGTCCGTCTGCACTATCATCGCCGTCCGGTTGCCGACACTGACCGCGCCTCGACGGGCAACCGCCCGAGCCGTGGGAAACGTTTCCAAAGGAGGCTCCTCCCGGTCGTTTCTCACGTGATAGCGGTGAATTAGAAAATGAGAATCAACCCTGACGTCTTCACGTCGTTATTACTAAAACCCCTGAGGTGTTTGACAGGGATTTTAGGATGCCTGGAGGGACAGTGGCTTCAGGAGAAAGAAGGTACCTTTACTCTTCGCCTCAGAACCCGGGCCGGGGACGAGTAAACTGGCCTTTCGTGCTGGCCCTCCTTGGGCTCTCCCCAAAAAGCAAGACGAGGTCAGTGAGCACCCCAAATCTCCGTCTCTAAACTATAAGCTCTTTGCGGGCAGGGAATGTGTCTGTTCGCTGTTATATTGTCCTCTCCCAAGCATTCAGTACAGAGTTCTGCACACAATAAGGGCTCAGTAAATAGGATCGAACGGATGAAAGAAAGATACGCAGAAAGACCACGTGGGCCTGCTGGGCCTACGAATCCCAGCGGCATTTCGGAACAACTGTTCGATCGGTCAATCGATGGTATTTATTGAGCGCTGTTCCTTCATTCCTTTAATCGTATCTACTGAGCACTTCAAAGTGTATCCATGGAGCCGCTACGAATCGGAAACGACTCGACGGCACTTAACAGTGATAACTGAGCTCTTACTCCGCGCGGAGCATTGTACCGAGCGCTTGGGAGAGTACAATACAACAATAATCAGATACAGTCCCTGCCCGCAACGAGCTTACAGTCTAGAGGGGGTCACAGTCTAGAGCGCTGTGCGCAGAACACTGGAATAAGCGTTTGGGAGAGTCCAATAGAACAGAGTTGGTAGACACGCTCCCTGCCCACAAAGAGCTTACAGTCTATTTGTTTTGTTGTCTGTCTCCCCCTTCTAGATTTTGAGCCCGTTGTTGGGTACGGACTGTCTCTATCCGTTGCTGAATTGTACTTTCCAAGTGCTCAGTACAGTGCTCTGCACAGAGTAAGTGCTCGAAGCGTACTAAACGCTCGGAAAAGAAGCATTTTGATGGTATTGATGCCTGACTACTTGTTTTGTTTAGCTGTCTGTCTCCCCTTTCTAGACTGTGAGCCCGTTGTTGGGTAGGGATTGTCTCTATCTGTTACTAAATTGTATTTTCCAAGCGCTCAGTACAGTGCTCTGCGCACAGTAAGCACTCAAAACGTACTAAACGCTTGGAAAGGAAGCGTTTTGATGGTTTTGATGCCTGACTACTTGTTTTGTTTAGCTGTCTGTCTCCCCCTTCTAGCCTGTGAACCCGTTGTTGGGTAGGGAGGGTCTCTTATCTGTTGCCCAGTTGTACTTTCCAAGTGCTCAGTACAGTGCTCTGCACACAGTAAGGGCTCAATAAATACGATTGAATGAATGAATGGAGACTGCAGGAAAGTGTAATAGCACCACAGCCAGCATACCGAGCGGGATTCACCCCTGCTTACTGCCCAGAGGAAGCCCAAGTTACCTGTGTACCCCAAGCCCAGCCCTACACTCTTCTTTTAGGGAATGAGCCCCGGCCTCCGCAGGGCTGACTTGATCCAGCTAAGTGTGGGCTATTCCCTAGCATTTTAGCCTGGGCTGCCTCAGACATCCAAATTACCGTTTCTCTCAAATGGGCCGGCTTTCTTTTTCTTTATCCCCCTCCCTATCACGATCGGTCCGAGCCCGGTCGAGACACCGAACAGACAGAAATGGAAAATGAACGCTGCCCTCGCTCAAGACGGCCCGTGTTGCCACGGAGCTCTTCGGAAGAAGAGTCTTCTAGTCCCTGTCACGTAAAACACTCGCGCTGATTCCCGCTAATGCCCGGTGGATGTCAGCCCCGGCTCCCGCTCCCGCGCCTTTCACTTCAAATCGGGGCCCTTCTTTTCCAGAGAGAAGAGACTTCTGACGCTCATTCCCCTCGCACAGAGGATTGCCATGAAGCAGCATGGCCTAGTGGCTAGAGCCGGGGCCCGGGAGTCGGAAGGTCACGGGTTCTAATCCAAACTCACGTAAAATGGGGATTGAGATCGTGAGCCCCACGAGGGTCAGGGACTGTGTCCAACCTGATTTACTTGTATCTACCCCAGCGCTCAGCAGAGTGCCCGGCACGTAGTGAACGCTTAACGAATACTCTCATCATTACTATTATCGGTTTCGGTCGTGCCCGACTTTGGAGCTGTCGACAGACTTACTTTCCTAATGCAGTACTTGCTGAGGTTTTCATTGTAGCGGAGAATGACCACCTTGTTCGGCATGGCCGCGCAGATACAGAGTCCGTTTTCAATCTGCAGGGCAAAGGGAAACGGAGGCAGGTTAGCCACATACCCGGAGGGCTTGGTACGCAGCCGGAAAAGAGGCCGGGAACAGACGAGGCCCCTGGATCAATAGGGGTTCGGCGCGAGAAGAAATGAACCAGGATTCTACCACCGACCGGGATGAATTTGTTCCAACATGAAAATCCTCTTTCAACGCATGGGAAGCAGAGTTAAGTCCCTCAGCTGTTTTGGGGAATCCCTCGACAGGTGGGGATTTAAATTCACATCCGCTTCACCTCCCCTCTTCGCCCCCGCCTCCCTCACAAAAGAAGAATATTCCTCAAAACTGAGAAGCAGCGAGGCCTGGTGGAAGGAGCACGGGCCTGGGAGTCAGAGGATCAGAGTTCTAATTCCGGCCCCGCTACCTGTCTGCTGAGTGACCCTGGGCAAATCACTTCACTTCTCGATACCTCCGTTAACTCATCTGTCAGATGGGATGAAGACTGTGAGCTCAATGCGAAACAGAGGCTGTGTCCAACCGGATTATCTTGTATCTACCCCAGTGCTTAGAACAGTGTCTGGCACATAGGAAGTGTTTAACAAATACCACTAAAAAAACCAAAAACTGCTCTGAGACATGGGCTCAATGACACGTTTTCCCGCGAAAGCATTCCAGAAAATGAAGTTTTCTCCAGTCTTCCCGATCCTTTCTAACCATCTAGCCAGTAACGTCTTAAATCGGTAACTGTCAGAAGCCTGAGATTCATTCAATTGCATTTATTGAGCGCTTACTGTGTGCAGAGCACTGTACTAAGCGCTTGATGCCAGGGGTGTATCAATGAATAATATTTATCGAGCGCTTACGGTGCGCAGAGCACTGTATTAAGCACTTGGAAAGAGCACAATATAACAAGCACCTTCCGGGCCTACAGTGAGCTTACAGTCGAAAGCGGGAGGCAGATATTAAGAAAAATAAATTCTTTTGGACACGTGCTGTGGGGCTGGGAAGGGGGGATGAATAAAGGGAGTAAGTCAGGGTGATGCAGAAGGGAGTGGAAGAAAAGGATAAGAGGGTTGTAAGTTCCTTGTGGAATCGTATCCGGTGCTTAGAACAGTACCAAATTATTATGGTAAGCGCTTAACAAATGCCATCATTATTATCATTATTCAAGTTTGAACTTTCCCACCGGCTTTGTATTTCTGGCCAAGCCCGCACTAGGACCCCGCCCGATCTGCAAACTGCACTGGACCATTGTTCACTCCCACAGGGGGTTGAAACCGTATGCGGATTTCAGTTTGAAATTTGTGACAAGAGGATTCAACAGGCTGTAGACGCCCTGAGCCTGGCACTGAGCCCATTTAGAGAAGCAGCCTGGCGGAGTGGCTAGAGCGTGGGCCTGGGAGTCAGAAGGCCACTTGTCTGCTGTGTGACCCCGGCCAAGTCCCTTCCCTTCTCTGGGCCTCAGTTCCCTCACCTGTAAAATGGGGATCGAGACGGTGAGCTCCACAAGGGACAGGGACTGTGTCCAACTCCACTTGCTTGCTTTCGCCCCGGCACTCAATAGAGTGTCTGATAGATAGTAAGCATTTAACAAATACCATCATCATCAAAGAAAAATCCAGCCCGTGGAGAGGCCAACCAATCCTGTACCCTGGGCAAAGAACCCACCTTGCCAGCTGCAAATAAGTGGCATCCTTTGACAGCTTCAAAGATGGTCGGCGAAATATCAGGCTGTGCTGGAAGGTGAGACTGTGCTAGCGACTGCTTCACTTTCTTCACGTCGACAAGACATAAGGCCCTTTCTTCCCCTAGAGATGATAAAATTTCGTCAGCACAAGGAAGCATGGATAAATACTAGACCGCTGCTTGAGGGATAGCATAAGCCTGTCAAAGGGCAGGGACTGTCTCCGTTACCGATTTGTCCATTCCAAGCACTTAGTACAGTGCTCTGCACGTAGTAAGCGCTCAATAAATACTATTGAATGAACGAATGTCTGGTCCTAAAGGAAAACCCACAAGGAAGTCATTTACCCGCTAATTAACTTTACTGTCAATTGGTTGACCATATCTTAGGGCTTAATTTTACGGCATGAGTGGAGACGGCAATCGATCGGTGGTATTTACTGAGCGCTCTCTGGGTGCAGAGCGCTGTACTAAGAACTTCCCCGCCCACAGTGAGCTTCCAGGCTAATCCATCAATCAATTAATGGTATTTGGTGAGCACTTTCTATGTGCAGAGCACTGTTCTAAGTGCTTGGGAGGGTACAATAGAACAGAACTAGCAGACACGTTCCCTGCTCACAGTGAGTTTACGGTGTAGAGGCGATAATATAAATACGTAAGTAATTCTGGAAGAGGGGCTGTTATGAGTTTGAAACCGGGAGAGAGGTAAAGGATAGCCAGACCTACTGGGCTAAAAGAATACCTCGTCTTACAGCTGAGATTCTAGAACTCGTCTAGCTGAAGAAACATTTCTAAAGCATCAAAGAATCGGTTTATGTTTGACTTAAAAATTTTTTTTATATTTATATTAATGTCCGTCTCCCCTTTTAGACTGTAGCTCGTTGTGGGCAGGGAACAGGTCTACTAACTCTTTTGTACAATAATAATAATAGTGATAGTATTTGTTAAGCGCTTACTATGTGCCAAGCACTGTTCTAGGCACTGGGTGGATATAAGGTAAACGGGCAGTCCCAAGTGGGGCTCACAGTCTTCATCCCCTTTTTCAGGTGAGGGAATTGAGGCACAGAGAAGTGAAGCGACTTGCCCAAGGTCATACAGCACACAAGGGGCGGAGTTGGGATTTAAGTGCTTAGTACAGTGCTCTACGCGTAGTAAGCACTCAATAGATACCTCTGATTGCTTGTCACATAGTAAGCACTTAAATACCATCACCATAATCATTATCATTATTGTTATTAACAATAATGATAATAATGATAATAAAGGGCCATGGATTTGTCCTTTCATTTAGGCTATTAAAAATGCTTAGTGATCAAATGTGCATAAGAGGAGCCAGTTTGAGCCTCAGCCCCACAGCACTTATGTCCGTATCTGTAATTTACTATATATATATATATAATTATTATTTTATGTTTATTTATTTATATTCATGTCTGTCTCCCCCTTCTAGACTGTAAGCTCACTGTGGGCAGGAGACGTTTCTACCGACTCTGTTTTATTATACTCTGCACAAGCACTTAATACAGTGCTGTGCACACAGTAAGCGCTCAATAACTACCACTGATTGATCGAATGAAATTAAATTCAAGATAAAATTAAACGTTTTGTGTTTTCCAAGTTATCAGGGAATAGCTCAGTGCCCTCAGAGCACAAAGGTTCCTCTGTCTCTTCAGGCAGGCGGGGAGAGTAACTTCCCCCCAGGAGAATTCAGAGGCGACTACGATTATGAGGAGACGCTCCCCAAGCCCCCCTCGTGGTCCGGCGAGTTCCCAGGAGAGTAAAGAAGAGGCCGTCTTCTCGGCGGGAAACCTGCTATCATGAGGAGCTTCTCCAGATCCTTGATGATGTAAATTTGGAAGATGGCTCCAACTCCAGGGATGTGGGTCAGGGAATTTTTCAAGACGTTCAGAGCATAGAGCCCTTCCTCGGTTCCCACCAGCACTACCTGCGAAGATAGAAAACCAAGAGAGGAGATTGGAAGACTGGTCTAGAGATAACGAGAGATAGATAGAAAATGTGATGCAGGCATGAGGTTTAGACACTGACAAGTCTTCCAATCTCTAAATCTCATGCCTGCGTGACATTTTATATCTATAAATTATACATATAAAATAAATGTACACACATATATGTGTGGGTACGGGGATATATTCTATAGACTGTAAGCTCCTGTCCAGCGACTCCGCTGTAGTATACTCTCCCAAGTGCTTAGTACAGTGTTCTGTACACCCTAAGCACTCGTGGCCTAGTGGAATGAGCACGGGCCCGGAGTAAGAAGGACCTGGGTTCTAATCCCGGCTCTGCCGTTTGTCTCTTGTGTGACCTTGGGCAAGTTGCTTCGCTTCGCCGGGCCTCAGTCTCCTCATCTGTCAAATGGGAACTAAGACCGTGAGCCCCGTGAGGGACCGGGACTGTGTCCAACCTGGTTATTGTGTATCTACCCCTACTATAGTGCCGGGCACATAGTAAGCGCTTAACTAGGCAAGGAACGTATCTACCAACTCTATTGGACTGTCCTCTCCCAAGGGCTCAGTACAGTGCTCTGCACATGGTAAGAACCCAATAAATACAATTGGTTGACCGTTTTTTAAAAAAAGAGAGGCCAAAATTGATTAATCGTTATCAGGTAAGCAGTCTATTTACAAAGGAAACGCAAAGCATTCAGAAAGATACGACTCGGAGTTCGTTCATCAGTACGCCTGGATCCGTGAGCTGGTTGTGGGCAGGGACCGTTTCTGTCTGTCGTTGTACTGTACTCTCCCAAGCGTTTAGGACAGTGCTTTGCACAGAGTAAGCACGGGATAAATATGACTGAATGAATGGATGACTCATCAGTAGGTCTGGGTACCTGGGTGGACCTTACCTGATCACTGAAGGGCAAAGTGCAGTTAAGGTCCAGGCGATCATCCCCTTCAAGTTTCAGAAGTGAATTTCCAAGCAGTTTCTTTTGGAATGTGAAAGGATAAAAGAAAAAAAAATACAACATTACAAAACCCGGCAAACTGTTGGAGCAGGAGCAAGCGGGGAGAATGAAGCCAGCTGCCTGACATCCAACAGCAATTTATTCCTCAAAATCTTCAGAACCGGCGACAAGGAGGGCAACTCTTCCGTAAAAGAAAACCAGTCGAGGTTACTGAGATTCGACTTGGATAAGGGTCGACCTGCAGGATTCTAGACTCTAAGCTCGTCGCGGACAGGGAATCGTCTGCTTATAGTTGTATCGCCCTCTCCCAAGAGCTTAGGACAGTGCTGTGCACCCAGTAAGAGCTCCATAAATACGACTGAATGAATTATCAGCTCTCCCCCAAGACAGCGTTGCCCAGGTTACCCAAAAGCAACGGCGGTCTGAATCTCTTTACCGGTCACTCGAGCCGGAAAGAGGGTCACTACCCCGTCACGTATTAACGTTGACAACTGAGAAGGATTCATCCTTTTTAGGGTGAAAAGGACAGCTAACTAGTCTTCATTCATTCATTCAATAGTATTTATTGAGCGCTTACTATGTGCAGAGCACTGTACTAAGCGCTGGGACTGTACAATTCGGCAACAGATGGAGACAATCCCTGCCCATTGACGAGCTTACTGTCTAATCACTGACAAGAGGGAACAAAGTTCATTTCAGGGGACTCGTGCGTCAATTGAAAGCTAAATGCTTGAAGTCCTATTTGCTCTATCGGACATTCGAAGCCAAGGAGTTGTATTTAAAGTCTCTAGACAGTATTGCCCCTCTCAGGGTGGCACCTGGAGAGCGGCCGGTCCTCTACCAGTCTCGACTACGGGAGGGAGAGTCAAGCAGAGGCCCGTCCGTTCCATTCCTAGTTTGGGCAGTGGCTAGCGAGAGGCAGGCTACAAGTCAAAACTCCCCCGTGCTGGGCAGCAGCGGCAGGGGAGAGAGTCGAGGACAGAGACTCAAGTTGACTCCACGGAAAGAGGCGATGGCCAACCGCTTCTGGATTTATCCCAAGAAAATTCTCTGGATCCGCTACCAGAACGATGGCAGATGGAGAGCGGGGCCTTCTGGGAGCGATGTGCCCACGGTGTCGCTACAGGTCGGAGACGACTCGACAACATAAGGCAACACAAGCCAGTAATGCCCACTAAGTCCTGTATCTATACCTTTGGCACTTTGAAGATGAAAGATCTGCACCGTTCCAGATAACCGACGAGGCCAAGGGCAACCAAAAAAAGAAAAAAGATGGCAGACGAAGCCGAAATGGCTTAAAAATGACATTACGCTTCGAGGCCTGATCCAGATACCAACTCGCTCATGAGATTCAAGTCGGCCCCAGTGAATACTTTTAGGTTTGGGGCTGAAGACTCAGTTCCCTCACCTGTAAAATGGTGTTTAAGACTGTGAGCCCCACGTGGGACGTGGACTGTGTCCAACCTGGTGAGCTTATAATAATAATAATAATGTTGGTATCTGTTAAGCGCTTACTATGTGCAGAGCACTGTTCTAAGCACTGGGGTAGATACAGGGTAATCAGGTTGTCCCACGTGAGGCTCACAGTTAATCCCCATTTTACAGATGAGGTCACTGAGACACAGAGACGTGAAGTGATGTTAAGAAATCTTGAAGAGCATAGAAACAGCGTGGAGTAGTGGATAGAGCCCAGGCCCAGCAGTCGGAAGGTCATGGGTTCTAATCCCGGCTCCGCCACTTATTAAGGTCTGTCTCCCCCCTCGAGACTGTAACGTTCACTGGGGGCAGGTAACGCATCTGCCAACTCTGTTCTATTGGACTCTCCCAAGCGCTTAGTACAGCGCTCTGCACATAGAAAGCACTGGAGAAACGCGATCGATCGATAAGCCAGTATTCTGCTTATACTTACGGCATCGGCTTCCGCTTTTTCCCTAGAAACTCTCCCACTTGCCGCAACCGTTTCTAAGGCGGAAACCCAGCGTTGCTTCTCAGGGAAGCCGGGGGCTAGTAAGTAGAGCGTTCTCCCAGGCCAACAAGTGGTGTGGGGGTGAGATTCCATCTTCAGGATATATGGTACATCTAGAGAAGACACAGAGAACGGCAAGTCTGGATTCCCCTCCGCGGAATCCAAATCGCCTCAGGATGAGCGGAGAGAAAACGCCCGGGCCCGGGCCGGCGTGATATCGCTCTAATCGGCAAAAGGCCGATCCTCCTCTCGCCTCGGCTGAGGTCGAGTCCCTTCCGTCCCTCTGCTCTTCTTAACCACGGGGCCCATCCCGCCTCTCCCAGAGCCCCCTCTGCCCCGTCTCACCTGTCTTGGCCGTATTTGCCAGTTCCGAGGCTCCGACTGCTCCGTGAATAGACACGTCCCCGTCGGGAAGGCACAATTCAAATTCTTCCGCTGGTCTCTGTCCAGCTTGGTGCAAAGAGGAAGGGCAGAAAGGAAAAACAAAACAAAACAAAACAAAAAAAACCGAAAGAGAAGAACAGCGAGGAGAAAGGGAGAGAGATCGGGCACGTGTGTAAAGAGAGAGGCGCACAAAACGAGAAGTGACAACACAAGGCGGGTGGGGGGGAAAAAAAAACGGGGAGCGGGACGGGGAGGGAGAAAAGAAATAAATAAATCGGGTCAAATGAGCGGCATATTGGACTTTTGGATGATGAAGCAGATATAGGGGTTCGGTGCCCGAGGCATTATTTCTCAAAGGGCGTCGGGAGGACCGTTTCCTCTGGCCACCGCCCTGCAGGCTCTTGGGAATGAAGACACACAGGGGTGAGTACCTCACAATCACCGTCAGAGAAGTTAGTCTTTTCACGACATCGCGCATGGAAAGTTACTCAAAGTCCCTAAGCACAGTCCAAGACACAGCGCTAAAACGTGACTAGGTTCGGACTTGTCTTTAATGCGGTGACGCGGAGATTTCTCGGAAGAATTCATTTACCTTCCTTAGCTTCATTGTCATAAATTAGTACTTTAGACCCCTCCAGGACAATGAATTTCCTGTCCCAGCCTTGCTGTCCACGTTTATTGTTTCTGAAAAATACGTTCGAGAGCACGTTAGGCATAGCGTAATGGTAATAATGATGATACCTGTGGTATTTGGGCAGCGCTTACTCTGTGCCAGGCACTGCTCTTAGCGCTGGGGTAGATACAAGCTAAACGGGTCGGACTGTGTCGGACTCTCCCACTCGGGGCTCACGGTCTTACTCCTCATTTTACAGCTGAGGGAACTGAGGCCGAGAAAAGCGAATCGACTTGCCCAAGGTCACCCGGCAGACAAGTGCCGGAGCCGGGATTAGAACCCGGGCCCTTCTGACTCCCAGGCCCGTATCCACTAAGCCACGACGCTTCTCTTATTTCCGTCTCTATGGAGTCCGGCCTGAGGTAGGGAGAAAAAGAACTGGATTTTACCTTGCAAAATCCCACGCGAATGCCAGGCATGCAGCCCCAAAGAGACCCCGACTAAGCCCTCCTTTTCTCTTCCTCTACTTCCTTCTGCGTCACCCTGACTTGCTCCCTTTATTCACCCCCGCCTCCCCCCCGACCCACAACACTTATGTCCACATCTGTCATGTATTTGTTCATATTAATGTCCGTCTCCCCCCACTCTAGACTGTAAGCTCGTTGTGTGAGATCATGTGTCTGTTTATTGTTGCATTGGATTTTCCCAAGCGTCTAGTACGGTACTCTGCACCCAGTAAGTGCTCAGGGAACGAACTGAATAAACCCGGGGAATCGAGAGCCGCTCCGAGCGGTTCCACCTTAGTCAAGGTCCGGCCAGGGCCGGGCTCGTGGTTTTACCTTGGCACCTTCATCCATCCTTCCAGGCGCACGTTGCTGGTTGGCTCTTTGATCTGCAACCCCGGGGAGTTCATCTTCTCCCGGCAGAAGGCTTCCGTGAAGTGGGTGGCATATTCGGCGGGCAGCCCGCAGGTCGCTGGCAAGCACGTCGAGCACTTGGGGTGGCACATCACCTGGCATTCTAAGAAAAAGGAAGACAACTTGAGGCCGGATGCGGCGCTGCCTGACCAGGCCAAGTTCTCGGCCGGCCGGCACGGGCCTTCCCGTCCCCCCGGATTCCGTCCCGTCTGGCCTCGGCACCTGAAGCCCCCTCGTCCGAGGAGCCCCCGTGGATGCCCAGTTGCCAACCTCCTGCAGAGAGAGAGAGGACACTGGGAGGAAAGGCGCTGTTCCCCGCCGAGGTCGTCTACCAACCGCAAGGATTGGAGACGCTTAGTCGAGGAGGGAATTTCAAGTTCCCTCTCACGGTTCGCTCCCGGGCCGACGAGCACCCTAAATTAGTTGGGGCGTGGAGAAATCCAGCGGACCAGTTTTTGTCTGCCAAGCCCTCTGGTTCGGTGGATGGCACTCAAGAGCTGAAATAGCCCCTCAGAGTCAGCCAGTCAGTCAATCGTATTTACCGAGCGCTTACTGTGTGCGGAGCACTGTAATAAGCCCTCGGGAGAGGACGGTAAAACAATAAAACAGACACATTCCCTGCCCGCAACCAACTTACGGTCTAGAGGGAGAGACAGACATTAATAGAAGTAAATAGCAGGGACGAGACCCTTCTCAATAAAGCCCCAAGCTTGGAAATATTGGTAACAGAGGGTATTAGCCACCGGGTAGCTTCTTCTCCCGGATGATCGGAATGGCGGGCGCAAGCAATCCGTTCTCACCGAGGCATTTCGATGCCTGACGTCCAAAGTGCACAGTATCCAGGCACACTGCACACTTGGTTGCTCTCATATTGAGTCCCACATTGAAGCGGTGTGGAATATTGTGGTGCATTCTCTCTTTCAGGCGTCGATTGAATTCTAGAGGGAGGGGAAATAAAAACAAAAAATCGCCGTCCGTAATAGGAGCATGGTTAGGTTATGAAACGGTTCCAGTGCTAAGTTCCCTCCCCACATCCTGAACCTAATAAAATTCAGAAAAGAAGCAATTAGTGATGCACCTTGATTCTATATATTTTTTTAATTGAGAAAATTAAACTGGCCTTTGGTTCAGTTCACGATGGGCTGTGAATCATGTGACCCGAAGGAAAGTCATTAGCAACCACTGGTTTTAAAAAAAAAATAAAAAAAAAAAGTCGACACGGTCTCTGAGATGAACTGCCAAGGAATTCAGTTCTTTCAACAACAGGCTGCTCCTTTTAACTGCCTAACCTAAGTTTTCATCAGACACTCTTACATTAATATTTTGGATTTAGTGGATCGGTACAACTCACCCGTGCTGACCAGCAGAGGCAAGGGAGAGTCGAGGGCGGAGACTCAGATTTACCGTGTGGAAGAAGGCAATGGTGACCCACTTTCAGATTTTTCCCAATAAAACTCTATGGATCCACTACCAGAACTACAGATGGAGGTGGGGCGTTCTAGGAGAGATGTGTCTCTGGAGTCGTTACGGGTCGGAGACGACTCGACAGCATAAGGCAAGAGATTTTTCAATCAATGAATGGTATTTATTGAGCGCTTACTACAGTGCAAGGGCACTGTACTGAGCGCTTGGGAGAGGACAACACGACAGAATTAACAGTCACGTCTCCTGCCCATAACGAGTTTATAATCTAGAGGCGGAGTCAGACGTTAACGCAAATGAACAATATATGATTTATCACAAAGATATAGCTCAAGTGCTTTGGGGCTGAGGGTAATTATAAAGTCGCTTTCTTAGATCGTGAGGTCCCCGAGAGACAGAGACCACGTCCAATTCGCACCTTTGTGTTCTCTCCCCGTGCTTAATACAGTCCTCTGCACACACTTAGCGCTTAAGAAATACCATTCCAACTAATGACCAGAAGAAATGGCAGCCTTGTGACGGAAAGAGATCCTTATCGGAGGCGAAAGGGCTCATCAACTTTTTCTTCATGCCAAGCCGACGAAGGCCTGAACTATATCCTTGAGGAAAGGAAATAAAACTGAATCCTCTTTTTTGTTAACTTGGGGCACTAAGTCCAGTAACTGTTCTTCATTCGAGCAGCATACACACCGCTCTAACTGTAGTATACACTTCCCCAAACCAGCGCCCGGGACGTTTACCTTCGGGAGTGGACGACTCTTTTCGGCGACTAGAAGGTGGAGCGAGCAGATTGATCGGATTGGGCTGGTGCTCTGGGGAGCGCACAATGGCAGACATGATGATCTGCTGCCTTGCCGTGGCCGGGGTGGATGGGTGAGGGTGGTCTGATGCCTTCCGGTGGGCGGCTTTAAAGAGACAGATACGGTGTCCGTTAAGGCTCCGAGGGAGGGAGAGAGTGGGATGGGGTGGGGGGGAGAAGGGAGAGGGAGAAAGGGAGAGAAAGGAGGAGAGAGAGAGGAAGGGAGAGGAAGAGAGGGAGAGAGAGGGAGGGAGAAAGGGAAAGGGAGGAGGGAGAGGGAAGGGAGAGGTGCAGAAAGGGAGAGGGAGAAAGAAAGCAAGAGAAAGGGAGAGAAGGAGAAAGAAAGAAAGGGAGATGGAGAGAGAGAAAGGGAGAGAAAGGAAGAGAGAGAGAGAGAGAGAGAGCGCGCACGAGCGACCACAGCTGGGACTCGGATCATCATCCTGAGGTTTGAACCCTTAAGCTCAAGGAATGGACTCCCCCTGTACTGTCTCTGAAGGAACATAGGAAAACGAGCTCATTTAACTGAGTCATTTCGCTAAGGGATAAAGACTTTTTAGTACGATCTTCGAATCGTCAGCTTTTAAGCCAGAAAAAAAAAAGGGAAAAGATAAGAGAGCAGCTTCCCTCAGTCACCAGATTTTGTTTTTTGGCTTCCGAGCTCCTGCAGCAGGACACCGACACGGAGTCGATCAACGGGCCGGGGGTTATCGACTCCGTCCCCGGGCTGGCAGGCGCCGGAACTTCCTACCATACCCTCGGGCCTGTAAAGCTCCTACCTTCTTCTCGAGCCGATCGGAGTTCGATGCGGGTTTTCTGAAGGGCCTCCTCCAGCTCCGCAGTGCGAGCCTTCTCCTTCTCCAGTGCCACTTTCAGCTCATTGTACTGCAGAGGAACCTGTGTGGGCAAAGCAGGGTCCTCTTTCCGTCGACTAAATAAACCCTAGCAATGGAAACAGAGATAACTCCTAACTCCTAGAAATTGGTGGCGGCCAACTAGCTAGAGGAAAACTGGCTAGGTTCAAGCCACAAAAGCCAGGAGCAAACACTCACTGTAAGGGTATTTTGTGAAAATTGTGTTTGAGGGAGTGCGGGGTGAGGGGGGGGTGTTAAGATGAGTCACGGCCAGAGCTTCTCAGCTGTAAAGAAGAGGGACGTGGAGGTTTTCCGCAAGAGGGTTAATGATAATAGTAATAATATTGGGATTTGTTAAGCGCTTACTACGTGCCAGGCACTGTCCTAAGCACTGGGGTGGCTATGAGCAAATCGGGTCGGGCAGAGTCCCTGTCCCACGTGGGGCTCACAGTCTCAATCCCCATTTTACAGATGAGGGCCTGAGGCACAGAGAAGTCAAGTGCCTTGCCCAGGGTCACACAGCAGACGAGCGGTGGAGCCGGGATTAGAAACCGCGACCTTTCGTCTCCCAGGCCCGGGCTCTATCCACTACACCGTGTTGCTTCTAAAGATTAAAAGATTGAGGGTTAAAGATTTTATAATGACCGCAACCTCTTTCGTGTAACATTTCCAAGCCAGAGGAGTCATTTCCTGACAGTCTTTATCCTCGTAACGGAAAGCAGAGTGTGGTGTCGAGGAGAGACTGTTTGGGAAATCGATCTCTCCCCTGAATGGATCTCTTCTGCTTCTGAATTATAAGGCGTGACGACGAATGGATTCGGAAAAAAAACGACACGGTGTCCATGGTGATAGCCGAGTGTGGGGCTGATTAAACAAATGTACACAGATGGAATGGTAATGTTTATGTAGAGAAAAAAATACACCAACGCACTGATGAAAACACCCGAAAAGAGACCTGATGAAACAACAGCGACAAACTTCCACCGACTGTCCCACCCGCCACTTGGTTGTACTTGTATTAAAGCAAATCCCAAACTCGGAGAGCTAACAGACTCAACACAGCGGCACACAGTACGTGGGAAAATACTTTCCTGCAGAATCTCCTCAGGAGAGGTTTGCAGCAGCCGGCCTGCTACTTGGGCCAACTCCCTGAGGGGAGGGTCGGGAGGAATTTATGCAGGCCGACGGCTTCCATCTTCCACTCCTAGGTTTTCCAGGTAGTCCCGGGCTTTTCCTGTCAACTGTAGCCATCACTACAATGGAGTTGAACCTTCACGCCCAAGCTCCAAGTGCCCCGAGATTTTATTTGTTTTTCCTACGAACTCACAGCTCTTTGCTCCCTGAAGTCCAGGCCAGATTTCCTAGGTTTGTGACCCCGAAACTCTTGCCACAAGATTTTCGCTGCATTTTTCAAAACACTTGGTAGGGTGCATTTTTTCGAGGGTGCCTTCGGATAAACCGATGTCTGCGTTTATTATTATTAATAATTACAGTGGTATCTGTTAAACGCTATGTGTCAAGCACTGCTCTAAGCGCAGGGGTAGATACAAGCTAATCGGGTTGGACATAGTCTCTGTCCCACGTGGGGCTCACAGTCTTAATACCCCTTTTACAGATGAGGTCACTGAGGGCCAGAGAAGTGAAATGACTTGCCCAAGGTCACAGAGCAGACAGGTGGCGGAGCTGGTATTAGAACCCAGGTCCTTCTGATTCCCAGGCCCGGGCTCTAACCATGAGGCCATGCTGTTTCCCTAATGGATAGATGGTACATCTCTTATTTTTAGGAGTGTTTCAATTAAAATATGAGGAGGGTGGGAAGAGGAGAGCGGCAGTATCCCTTTGCCTTCCCCCCAACTCCTCTACAAGTGACCCTCTGTCCACAGTGGTCATCACCTTTACGGTCACCAAAACATCAACAGCCACTAAGGTAAGGTGGCTTAATGAAAAGACTCAAATCTCAATTTATGGTAACAAGAATCTTAAAATTGCTCAATTTTTTCCTACCAAGATGAGTCTCTATCAAGGATTAGCAATTTCTTTCAAAATTCATTCGTTACTAACATATATGTGGGTGAAGGATACCCTTTCGTGTTCCTGAGTATCCCCTTCCAGTTTCCTAAACGTAACGGCATCCCCACAGTCTCGGGGCCGTCGTCGATTATGAAATGGAGATGCAGAGTCCTTTTTCTCAAACGCTTTCACCCACCTTTTTCTTCTTAACCGGCTGGTCCATCTTGGCTTGCAGAAAGTCGATGAGTTTGGTTTGCTGGGAGATTGTGCCCTCCATTTTCACCTTCTCATGAGAATAGAGAACCTGCAAAAGCCACAGAAAAGAAAATCAATGTCAAAGAGAAAGTGACGTTAATATCGATCGAGCGGTTACCAGGCGCTTGGGAAGTAGAGAATACAAAAGCGACGTGTTATTCCTTGGCAACAAGGAGCTCCCATTCTAAAGAGGAAGAGAAACATAACAATATTTACAGGCATGATCCAAATAAATAATTGCATGCGCAACCGTATAGACATATATACGAGAGCACTGAAAATGGTTATAGAGGTTTTCCCCTCTGGACTGCAAGCTTGTTGTGGGCAGGGAATGTGTCCAAGTGCTTAGTACAGTGCTCTGCACACAGAAAGCAGTCACTGCAATATCACCGACGATGACGAAATACGTTCACGGGTGCTAGAGCTGGCCGATGGCATCATCTGGCTTTGGAGGCTAGGAAATTATTCCCACGGGAGGGTTCTGAGAGGAGAGGAGAGATATGAGTCACCGACGTTTCGTGAAGCTGATCGATACAGCAGTAGGTAGTAAGATTGATGTGGGGAGAGGCAAGAGCCTGGGAGACCAGCGAGGAAGGTGATCCAAAATTCTAGCCAAAATCTGACCAGGGCCTGCACCGAGATGGGAGCAGTTTGGGTGGAAAGGGAAGGGGCGGATCTGGGAGACGTTCTGTAGGAAGGATTTGGCAGGAAAGTGAGAGCCGAAAGGCAGAAAGGAGACGAGGATGACATGGAGGCTGTGACCTTCTAAGGCGGGGAAGATGGTAGGGGTGTTTATCAACTGAGATGGGACAGTGAGGAAGAGAGGAAGGGGGATGTTTTGGAGGGGAAAGAAGAGGAGTATTGTTTAGATGTAATAATGATGGTATCTGTTAATGGCTCATTATGTGCTAGGCACTGTTCTAAGAGTTGGGGTAGAGACAAGATAATTGGGTTGGACACAGTCTCTGTCCCACGTAGGACTCGCGGTTTCAATCCCCATTTTAGAGATGAGGGTACTGAGGCCCGGAGAAGTGAAGTGACTTGCCTAAGGTCCTACAGCAGACAGGTGGCGGAGCTGGGATTAGAACCCATGACCTTCGATATTAGAACCCATGACCTTCTGATTCCCGGGCCCGGGCTCTATTCACTAGGCCATGTTGTACTACTCCAGTGCTAGAACAGTGCTTGGCACTTAGTAAGCGCTTAACAAGTACCATAAATACTATTGTTATTGATAATATAATATTATGATAGCATATAATATAATATCTATTACTATTAATAATACAGACTTTGGCCCGGGCCTGAAACTGCCTCAATCTGACAGGATGGGCAATCAACACGGGAAATTCAACAGCTAAAACTGTCCTCCGACTCAGTCCTAAATGGGGATGGGCCAAGCAGACTTAACCATTCTCTCAGGAGGCGACTGTCCCTCTGCCCCCCGACCCTCCGCACCCACAGCATCGGCTTCTACCTGTCGGGTTTTTCCGATCCTCACCTGAATGTTTTCCAGTTGGTACTCTAGATCGCTCCGTTCTGTCTTCAGCAGATCAGCCCGGTCTAAAGCCTCTTGCAATCCTTGGGTCAGGCGGAAGATGTGATTCTTCTGCAGGTCCATTTGCTGCTGTAGTTTGGCTTGCTGGTGGAGAAAAGAAACAAACAAAAAAAACCCCACACAGAATTATTTTGCTCGTGCATTTCAAGCACCTTCATTAAGTATAATAATAATAAAGATGGCATTCGTTAAGCGCTGACTATGGGCCAGGCACTGTTCTAAGCGCTGGGGTAGATACGAGGTCATCAGGTTAGAGAAGTAGCGTGGTTTAGTGGAGAGAGCACGGGCTTGGGAGTCAGAGGCCACGGGTTCTAATCCCGGCTCCGCCACTTGTCTGCTGTGTGACCTTGGGCAAGTCACTTAACTTCTCTGTGCCTCAGTTACCTCGTCTGTAAAAATGGGGATTTAATAATGTGAGTCCCACTTGGGACAATCTGATTACCCTGGATCTACCCCAGCGCTTAGAACATTGCTCTGCACCTAGTAAGCGCTTAACAAATACCATAATTATTATCAGGTTGTCCCACGTGGGGCTCACAGTCCTAATCCCCATTTACAGACGAGGTAACTGAGGCACAGAGAAGTTAAGTGACTTGCCCAAAGTAACACAGCTGACAAGTGGCAGAGCCACGATTAGAACCCACAACCTCTGACTTCCAAGCCCGGGATCTTTCCGCTAAGCCACACAGTAGGACTTCACAACCCAACTGCTTGGATGTCCCGGATCGTTCTTTTTTTTTTGAAATTAAAAGTTCTGCTCTGATGACTGAATTATCTATAGGTTTTCTTTGTGGATTCATTCATTCATTCAACAGTATTTATTGAGCGCTTACTATGTGCAGAGCACTGTACTAAGCGCTTGGAATGGACAAATCGGTAACAGATAGAGACGGTCCCTGCCCTTTGACGGGCTTACGGTCTAATCGGGGGAGACGGACAGACAGGAACAATAGCGATAAATAGAATCAAGGGGATGAACATCTCATTAAAACAATAGCAAGTAGATTCCTCATATTCATCAGCGGCAGGGGTTTTTAGTGATTTTTGCGAATTAAAATTTGATGGTTCCTAGAAGGAGCGCAGGGTGATGGATGGCAAAGCCCTCTTTGTGTCTCCGGACAGAAGAAACTCCTCTCCCCCCATCCCTGCCACTGCTTCTTCTCCATTTAAGGATAGGGATATACTAATGGCCTTGGGTTTTCTCCTCTCTCTTTTTTTATGGTTATCTGTTAAGCACTTACTATATGCCAGGCACTGGACTAACCGCTGAGGTAGATACAAGCTAATCCGGAGTGGCTTGATTTTTAATCATCGGTTCCCTTGGTTTCAAGGAGTCACCACTTCATGGTTATCAACTGAGATCTTTCCAAAGGTAAATATTGAGAGCTTCCTGGGTGCGGAGCACTGTACTAAGCGCTTGGGAGAGTAAGTACAGTAGAACAGAGTCGGTAGACACATTGCCCGCCACGTTCTCCACCCTCTCATATTTACCTCTTCCAAAAGTCTCTGTTTGAGCTCTCGTTCGGTCTCGAGTTTCGTCTGTAAGCTTCGGGCGTTCATTTCAAGCATCGCGTGCTTCTTCTCCAGGTCATTGAGCTAGACAGGTGGAAAGGGTAACCGGGGATTAGGTGTAAAATTCATTTCCAACCCAAAACATACAGTCGAGTCAATCGAGTGTATGTACTGAGCGCTTACTGTACGCCGAGCGCCGTAATGAGCATTTGGGAGAGTACAATCCAGCAACGTAACAGGCACGTACCCTGCCCACGACGAGCTTACAGTCGAGTAAGCGCTTCATAAATACCCTAATTATTATTATTGGACACTGGAAAGGGAAACCTGTACTTTCAAGTTCCTCTGAGAGTTTTGGTTCATGCCCCTTTTTTGGAGCCCACCACGCTGGATTTCACCGAAGCTTCTCTGCCTTAAAGAAGCAGCAGCGTGGCTCAGTGGAAAGAGCCCGGAATTGGGAGTCAGAGGTCGTGGGTTCTAATCCCGGCTCCGCCACTTGTCAGCTGTGTGACTTTGGGCGAGTCACTTCACTTCTCTGTGCCTCAGTGACCTCATCTGGAAAATGGGGATGAAGACTGTGAGCCCCACGTGGGACAACCTGATTACCTTGTATCTACCCCAGCACTTAGAACAGTGCTTGGCACATAGTAAGCACTTAACAAATATTATCATTATTATTATTACTGTTATTAAAACCTAATTTCTGGTGGGGGAGATAGGTTCTGTCCGATTCTTTCCTTAGCTTTTCTGTTCCCCTGCTCCCTAGAACTGGGGATGGTCACTTCTGGGCACATGAATTTCCCATAATTACTCCTAATTATAATTATCCAAGCAGCGTGGCTCAGTGGAAAGAGCCCGGGCTTGGGAGTCAGAGGTCATGGGTTCAAATCCCGGCTCTGCCACTTGTCAGCTGTGTGACTGTGGGCAAGTCACTTCACTTCTCTGTGCCTCAGTTACCTCATCTGTAAAATGGGGATGAAGACCGTGAGCCCCACGTGGGACAACCTGATTCCCCTGTGTCTACCCCAGCGCTCAGAACAGTGCTCTGCACATAGTAAACGCTTAACAAATACCAACATTATTATTATTACTCCTCGGAGGAACCGATGCCATTTCCCACGAAGAAATAGAAAAAGCTCTGACCTTATCGGAAAGACTCTCGGCTTTGAGTTTCTGCTCCTTCAGTGCTTGCTGCAGAGCCAGGATTTCCGCTTTGTGCTCCTTCACGGCCAGTTCCACTACTTGACGAGACTCGGTAATACGCTGATCTGCTCGCACTCTGTCAGAAATAAATGGTCTCATTTTCAGCACAAACGTTACCACTGAGGTGGAGAGAAAACACAGCGGCAAATTTAAGCTCTGACACGTGGAGAACCACCCCAGCTCAGACTCTTTGCTTTTCTCAAATTTAACCTTTTTTTTTTTTTCGCTTTCAGCTCTACCATCTCAGATCCACTGCTTGCATCACCTCCTGCCTTCAAGACATCTCTACTTGGATGCCCTCCCGTCGCCTAAACTTAACATGTCCAAAACAGAGCTCCTCATCTTCCCACCCAAACCCTGTCCTCCCCCGGACTTTCCCGTCACTGCAGACGGCACCCCTCCGGCGAGCCCGTAAACTTGGCGTCATCCTCGACTCCTCTCTCTCGTTCAATCCACGTACTCAATCCGTCACCAAATCCCGTCGGCCCCACCTTCTCAACATCGCTAAAATCCACCCTCTCTTCTCCAGCCAAACCGCTTCCACGTTAATATGATCACTCGTCGTCTCCCGTCTGGATTTTACTATCAGCCTCCCTTGCTGACCTCCCAACCTCCTGCCTCTCCCCGCTCCAGTCCATACTTCCCTCCGCTGCCCAGATCATCTTTCTACAGAAACGTTCAGGACACGTCACCCCCTTCCTCAAAAATCTCCAGTGGCTGCCTATCCACCTTTGTAGCAAATGAAAGCTCATCGTTGGCTTTAAAGCAATCCATCATCTTGGTCCCTCCTACCTCACCTCCCTTCAGAGCTCTACAACTCAGCCCGCACACTTCTGCTGCTAACGTTCTCACTGTGCCTCGATCTCGCCCGTCCCGCCGCCGACCCCTGGCCCACGTCCTATCTCTGGCCTGGAACCCCTTCCTTCAAATCCGCTTCAAACACTTCCTCTGCCCCGCTTCAAACCCTTACAGAAAGCACACCTCCTCCAAGAGGCCTTCCCATCATGATCCCCACTTTTCCTCATCTCCCACTCTCTTCCGCATCGCCCCGACTTGCTTCCTTTGCTCTTTCCCCTTCTCCGTACCCCACAGAACTTATCTTTATATATCTATCATTTTATTTAATCATATCAGTGTCTATTTGTACTGATGTCTTCCCCCCCCCCGACACCGTGAGCTCGTTGTGGGCAGCGATTGTCACTCCTTATTGCTGTATTGTACTTTCCCAAGGGCTTAGTACATTGCTCTGTACACAGTAAGCGCTTAATACAATTGAATGTACGCTCGCACCTCTATTTTCTTCCCTGCCCCTTCAGAGCCCTCAATCAACTCTATTTATTGAGCGCTTACAGTGTGCACAGCACTGTACTGAAAGCTTCGGAGAATGCAATTTAATAGAGTTTTTAGACTTATTCCCTTCCCTCAATGAGTCCAAAAAGCCACTTATCCTACTTTTCCATCTCCCCTACTCTTCCTCCTCCTCTCCTTGTTTTCCTCCTGCTCCTCGTATTTACGCATTTATTTTTTCATGGTAATTGTTAAGTGTTTACTCTAGACTGTAAGCTTTTTGTGGGCAGGAAACACGTCTACCAACTCTACTGTACCGTATTCTCCTATGTGCTTAGTAGAGTGCTCTGCACACAGGAAGCGCTTAATAAATACCACTGATTAATTCATTACACGCTAGGTACTCCACTACACATTGGGGTAGATACAAGGTGATCAGGCTGGATGCAGTCCAGGTCCCACATGGGACTCCCAGTCTTCTTTCCCATTTTACAGATGAGATAACTGAGGCGTGGAGAAGTGAAGTGACTTGCCTATGGTCATTTGGCAGACAGGTAGCAGAGCCGGCATTCGAACCCAGGTCCTCTGACTCCCAGGCGTGGCTCAGTGGAAAGAGCCCGGGCTTTGGAGTCAGAGGTCATGAGTTCGAATCCCGGCTCTGCCACTTGTCTGCTGTGTGACCTTGGGCACGTCACTTCACTTCTCTGTGCCTCAGTGACCTCATCTGTAAAATGGGGATGAAGACTGGGAGCCCCACGTGGGACAACCCGATTCCCCTGTGTCTATCCCAGCGCTTAGAACAGTGCTCGGCACGTAGTAACCGCTTAGCAAATACCAACATTATTATTATTATTACTTTCTACTAGTTCATGCTGCTTCTCTTACGGCTAGACATGATTCTCATTTGACCCTTTGTAAAAGCCCCACAATTGTTTTGGTTTTCAATAATAATAATAAAAATAATAATGATAATAATGGTATTTGATAAGCGCTTACTATGTGCCTGACACTGTACTAAGTGCTTGGGTGGATATAAGCAAATCAAGTTGGACGCAGTCCCTGTCCCACAAGGGGCTCCCACTTGTAATCCCGATTTTACAGATGAGGGAACTGAGGCACACAGAAGTGAAATGACTTGCCCAGGGTCACGCAGCAGACAAGTGGCGGAGTTGGGATAAAAAATATGCAAAACAGCAGGTCGTTATGCAAGTAGATATGGCATATACTGCTAGGTTTTTAATGTATATGTAACATATACATACATATGTAGGTAGATATAGATATATAAAAATATATACACCTAGAAACCACTGATGAAGCAAATCCATAAACATGGGATTCTTTCTTTTCAGGATAAAAGGCCAAAGACATTTGAATTTTTTCATCATTCGGTTCAGCTCTCTTACAGCTCAGCAAAACCTCGCTTCTGTAAATTTGTTATAATACTTCCCCCTACTACACTATCCTAAAATAATCCTGCTTCATTATGCAAAGAAGTCATCATACAGAGGGATTAAACAATGACTAGTCTGCCCAGTGTTAATCATGATGAATTAATCCGGTGAAAATGTATTTTCCAATTATCGGAAGGTCGCTTATCTGCAACCCAGTGTATCGGCCCACAGAAGAGGGAGGGGAAGAGGTGTCCCGGGTACGATTCCACGTTCGATCCCTTAAACCGGCCACTACGGCTTCCCAACTCACGACCTCAGTCGATCTCCGCCAAAATCATTCGTTTCTCGTTCTACATTCCCCAGGTGAACAGCGTCTCACCCGGAAGCCTGCGAAAGTCTTTCCGAAACGGATAACCGCACCTGCTCTGTTTCTCAGTATCCAGCATCCTCTGTAATTCGCGAACTCGACATTCGAACTGGGACTTCTCGTCGCCGAGAACGCTCCGCCAAGCCTCCCACTGACGTTCTTTTTCGAGCAGCTCGTCGTTGAGGGCCTCTAAATCCATCACTTGCTCTTCCAGCATCGTACACGTGGTCTTCAGGGCCTCCATCGTCTGGAAATCAGAGCTGTCAACCTTCACTTCTCACAGCAGGTGGGGATTTTCTACGGGGCCGACTCACCGCTCTGGTTTTCCGAAGTCCAAATGTGGACCCGGCAAGCGAGGCGCGAGGTGTTCCTTTTCCCAGCTACACGCCCGCCCATGCAAACCGAACCCAGGGAGGTGAGGAATGACCATTCTGTGGTTGTCTTAAGGGGAATGGTTTATGTAGACATTGACCACGGTGCTCAAAACACTCCCTGAGGGGTGAGAACTGGGGAAACCTTAAGGACCCCAAGACATTCATCTTCCTCAGTATATGAGTGTCGACGCCTCTCGGAGGTTACCGTGGGTCTTTTTGTCAATTCTTCAAGAACGAGTTCGAGAAAACACACGGTCCTATTACTGAGGGCCCATCTCCTCCAAGAGGCCTTCCCTGACTAAGCCCCCCTTTCCTCTTCTCCCACTCCCTTCTGCGTCGCCCTGACTCGCTCCCTTTCTTCACTGCCCCCTCCCAGCCCCGCGGCACTTAGGCTCATATCTGTCATTTATTTATTTCTACTAATTCATTCACTCATTCATTCAGTTGTATTTACTGAGTGCTTACTGTGTGCCGAGCACTGTACTAAGCACTTGGGAGAGTATGGTACAACAATAAACAGACACATTTGTCTGTCTCCCCCCAACAGACTATAAGATGATAATAATAGTACGGTATTTGTTAAGCGCTTACTCTGTAAGTACTCTATAAGCCAAGTACTGTTCTAAGCGCTGGGGTAGATACACGGTAATCAGTTTGTCCCACGTGGGGCTCACAGTCTTCATCCCCATTTTACAGATGAGGTCACTGAGGCACAGAGAACTGACTTGCCCAAAGTCACACAGTTGACAAGGGGCAGAGGCGGGAGCACTGTGGGTAGGGAATGTGTCTGTTTATTGGTGTACCGTACGGTGGCTCAGTGGAAAGAGCCCGGACTTGGGAGTCAGAGGTCATGGGTTCTAATCCTGGCTCCATCGCTTGCCAGCTGTGTGACTTTGGGCAAGTCACTTCACTTCTCTGTGCCTCAGTTAACTCATCTGTAAAATGGGGATTAAAACAGTGAGCCCCACGTGGGACAACTTGATCACCTTGTATCACCCCAGCACTTAGAACAGTGCTTTGCACATAGTAAGCGCTTATCAAATACAACTTTTTTTTTCCAAGTGCTCAGTACAGTGCTCTGCCCAAAGTAGGCGCTCAATAAATGCCACTGATTGAACGAATGGATGAATGTTCTTGTTCCTGTCCGTCCGTCTCCCCCGATTAGACCGTAAGCCCGTCAAAGGGCAGGGACCGTCTCTATCTGTTACCGATTTGTCCATTCCAAGCGCTTAGTCCAGTGCTCTGCACATAGTAAGCGCTCAATAAATACTATTGAATGAATGAATGAATGAAAAGCCCCAATCCTCTGCCCCGCTGAGGCGCCGTGACAAAAACCAGCTATTGAAAGCCGCTTCCCCTCCTCCAAACCCTTCCAACCCCGGAGCTGGGAATTCTCCCTCCCGTCAGCTGGGGCGTCCATTTCTCCGCTCTTACTTGTTTCTGGCTGGTGAGCTGCATCTCCCTCTCGGTGATTTCCCTGCGGAGGTGATCCACCTCGCTTCGCAGCTGCACGATCTCATCCGAGGCGCCGGAAGCCTCGTCGAGTTGTTTGGATAAGTAGAAGTTCTGATTGTTCAGCTCGGCGTTGTCCTCGGTCAGCTGGTTCAGTTGCTCCTCCAAGTCTGTAATCACCTAGAACGGTGGAGAAACTGCATTGGACACCGACTCTTCTTCGATTAGGCTTCCCTCCCGCTGAGCCTCAGAGTTGGAACTCAAGCATATTTCTCCAGAAGGACAGCTCGGGCTTGGTTTTGGGTTTTTTCTTCCCCCCCTTCTAGAATCTCACATGGCCTGCAGAGGCTGTAGCCCATGGCTACATGGAAGCAGTGTGGCTTAGCGGAAAGAGCCCGGGCTTGGGAATCAGAGGACGTGGGTTCTAATCCCCGCTCCGCCACCTATCAACCGTTTGACCTGGTGCAAGCCACTTCACTTCTCTCTGCCTCAGTTACCTCATCTGGCAAATGGGGATTAAGAGTGCGAGCCCCACGTGGGACAACCTGATTACCTCGGATCTACCCCAGCGCTTAGAACAGTGCTTGGCACGTAGTGTTTAACAAATGTCAACATTATTATTATTATTATTACTCATCTCACACCTAACCTTCTGGTCGATCCGTAAGAATCAGTTACGGATCAACCGTAAGAGATCGCCGCTCGTCTGCTGTGACACCCTGGGCGAGCCGCGGCATTTCACTGTGCCTCAGTTACCTCATCTGACGGCGGAGAAGTGACGTGACTGCCCGAGGTCGCACAGAAGGCAGGCGGAGGAGCCGGGATTAGAACCCAGCTTCTTCCGACTCCCGGGTCCGGACTCTATCCACTAGGCCGCACATTGGACAGAGTTGGTAGCCACGTTCCCCGCCCGCCACGCAATGTCGGCGTGGCTGTGCTTTAGTGATAAGAAATGGAGAGTGCTGTGAAGTGGAACATTCTCAATCAAACAGTCTCTCAATTAATGGTATCTATTGACCAGACACTTGCTCCCATCTGGGGCTCACACACGGACTTGAAAGAAATCAAGCTAGAAGCAGGAGTCCAGTCACGAGGGCGGCCTTCCGTACGCCAGGCAGACCGCCCTGTTATAATCCACTCAAGAGAGGGGACTCATCTGGCCCACCCTCTATTCCCTCCAAAGCAAAGAGTGCATGGCAGAGTGGATAGAGCTGGGGTTAACCGTTCTTAACCGTTCTAAGCGCTGGGGTAGATACAGAAGATAGAGAAGCAGCGTGGCTCAGTGGAAAGAGCACGGGCTTTGGAGTCAGGGCTCATGAGTTCGAATCCCAGCTCTGCCACTTGTCGGCTGTGTGACTGTGGGCAAGTCACTTAACTTCTCTGTGCCTCAGTTCCCTCCTCTGTAAAATGGGGATTAAGACTGTGAGCCCCACGTGGGACAACCTGATTCCCCTATGTCTACCCCAGCGCTTAGAACAGTGCTCGGCACATAGTAAGCGCTTAACAAATACCAACATTATTATTATTACAGGGTAATCAAGTTGTCCCACGTGAGGCTCACAGTTAATCCCCATTTTACAGATGAGGCAACTGAGGCACAGAGTTGTGACTTGCCCACAGTCACCCAGCTGACAAGTGGCAGAGCCGGGAATCGAACCCATGACCTCTGACTCCGAAGCCCAGGCTCTTTCCACCGAGCCACGCTGCTTTACCAAAACCCCAAAGGAAACCGTGCCGAAATCAATTGATCTCCCCGCTGTAGACCACTTGGGCTCCTTTTTGCCCACTATCCTCTTTTGATTAATTTAAGAGTCTGCCAGATACTGGGAGACGGATTCAGCGTCCTCTTCCTCATCCCCAAATTAGACTCAAAAGGGAGGAAAAACAACTCTGAAAAAAGGCCCTCGGGTCTCAAAATTCCTTTCTCACTCCTATTTCAATGGATGGTGTAGAGCAGAGTAGGAGGGTCCCTCTGTTTCCCTGCTGTCACGCTGGTTCCAGAGGAACTCCTGTTTCCAGGAGGCCTTATGTCTCCTGATTTCTATTCCCAGTTTGTGATCATTGATTCTATATCTGGTAACAATATCTATTTTGCCCGTTTGACTGGAGGAGGATCAGCGATGGTACGAAGCATCCGTGGAAGGATTAAAACCAATCCCTCTCGCCAAATCTTTGGCTGTATCCATTCTGATCGGCTATGGGCTGAGCTTTCATAGCTTGGAAAACCGCTGTGACGTCTGCTGATTTAGAAATTAGGCTTTTTTCAGATATTAATGCTTCTCACTTGAGAATGATTAGACTGTAAGCCCGTCAAAGGGCAGGGACCGTCTCTATCTGTTGCCGATTTGTCCATTCCAAGCGCTTAGCACGGTGCTCTGCACATAGTAAGCGCTCAATAAATACTATTGAACGAATGAATGTGTACCATGAAAGACTGAGACTACGGATCAAATTTTCCTTGGGGGATTACGGTGACTAAGGAATGATTTTTAGCAACCAGAGATCGACGGCAACAAGATAATCAGATTATCCTGATTAGCCCTTATCTACCCCAACGTTTAGTACAGTGCCCGGATCATAGTCGTAGCTTACTAAATACCCTAAGGACGAAACGAACAACAACAACAACAAAAAGCTGTGGGAATTATTCGTTGGCCTCTGCTACCATCTCCGAAATATGCCAAGTACTGGGAATACTAAATGCAATTAGAGAGAGCTATCGATCTGTCCCGATCCATAACGATAGTTGGCCCCGACCTTCAAAGTCAAAAGAAGGTTCACTTGATTAGGCAGCTCGTTTTGGCAATAGTAAAATTGAAAAAATCGGGCCCTTGACTGACGCGGAGGGAAGGCAACAGAGCCTTTTAGTTTGTTTTCATAGCTGGCTAAACTTCCTCATTTATTATAAAGGTTGGCTATGGGTCCAGATGCGCCCAATAAAACTATTAATAACTGTGGTGGTGGTTTAGCACTTACTCTGTGCCAGGCTCCGTTCTAAGTGCCGGGAGAGATACCAGATAATCGGGTTGGCCGTAGAACCTGTCCCACATAGGGCTCACGATCTTCATCCCCATTTTACAGATGAGGGAACTGAGGCCCAGAGAAGTGAAGTGACTCACCGAAGGTCACACGGCAGACATGTGGCGGAGCTGGGATTAGAACCCAGGTCCTTCTGACTCCTAGGCCCGCGCTGTATCCACTAGGCCACTCTGCTTCTGTGTATTTGAGTATTTCCTGTTCTTTTCCAGATCGTTTTGCAAATCTTGGGTGCTTAGTACCTGGTACCACGTTGAGTTTATTTGTCAGTCTCTGACTAGTTGACACCAGGATCCGGTGGTTAGATTGGACTCTTCCAAGTGCTTAGAACAGTGCTCTGCATGCAGTAGAAGCTCATTAAATAGGATCGATCGACGGGGTTGGGTTTTTCTTCAATGGGAGCACAGAAAAAGCCAGCTGCTCCACAAGCCAACAGGTAGGTTAACGTCCGTGTGAAAAACGGAGAGCTAAGATTACATTCCGTCTAACAACTTGCTTTCTTTTGGAGGGCATCTGTGTTGTCTGCTATTTATTTTTAATCCTAGAGTTGCATAATTAAACCTATGTTGAATGTTTGTCTCCCCACTCTCTTCTACAGCAGATTTTGGTATAATTCTTCTTTCTGATTGGATCAAAAGTTGGTTTTTTTCCTTAAACGTCTTCCAATCATTAGCTATCTGCATCTTAAGGCTTTTTTTTGTTTCGTTTCTTTGTTTTTGCCAAGTGCCAGGTACCGTGCTAAGCGCTGGGGTGGCTAATGAGGTTGGACACAGTCCCTGTCCCTCAAGGGGCTTGTAGTCTTAATCCCCATTTAACAGATAAAGTCACTGAGGCACACAGAGAAGTGAAGTGACTTGCTCAAGGTCACAGGAGAGGCAAGTGGCAAGCGGGGATTAGAACCCAGATCCCCTGACTGCCAGGGTCATGTTCTATCCACCAGGCCAAACTGCCTCTTGTGTTGATATGAGTCTCTAAAATAAAGAGATGAAAGCCCTTGTAAAAAAAAAATCTGTCCTTCCTTTAGATTTCCAGATCTTCACTGGAAGCATTTTGAAGTACAGTCTCTAAAGCCTCCTCTGCTCTTGAAAAAGTACAACGGATTGAGTTAGCTTTCATTCCCCACAACTAACAGCTGCTTCTTGAGTAGAAAAATGCGTATGTCTCTGGAAGAAGCTGAGTAGAAGTCACGGAATACAATGTGAGAAACTCAACATATTCCGCAAACCCATTCCTTTGTGTCTTCAACAGAAAAAAACCAACAACAACCGGCTACAAAAAGCAGTGGGAAAGAAAGCAAATAAAATTCCAGAGTGTGGAATGGAGTTCAGTGGGTTGGAAAAGATAGTTTTTTAAAGAGCCAGACAAAACTAAAATATGTCCATTTTTGTCATGCATCCATAGGTGAAGTTAGGACATACAAAAGAGATCAAAAAACTAAGAAAGCTAATAGTAAAGGCAGAGGGAAAAGAAGGCAGCAAATCAAATTCATTCATTTATTCAATTCATTCGATCGTATTTACTGAGCTCTTACTCTGTCAGAGCACCGTGCTTGGGAGAGTACAAAAAAAAATAAAGACACGTTCCTCGCCCATCCCCCTATAAGCTGTGATCCATCAATTGTATTTATCGAGAACGTACTGTGTGCGGTGAACACTGTACTAGACGCTTGGGTGGGCAGGGAACGTGTCTACCAACTCTGTTGCATCGTACTCTCCCAGAGGCTTAATACAGTGACTGACTGACTCAACGATGGCCAGAATAGGGGGGGAATTGTTGAGACGACCATCATGCCACCATATTTCTTAGCGACCGCAAGAAACGCTGCTATTTCGAGTGGAAGGTTCTCCAGTCCCCGTGGAATAAATCCTTTGCTAAGGAAGTGGAAGAAAGAATATGTTAATGCTAGGAATTTTATAAAAATTGGGATATCTGGCAGGCAGAGGGGGTGGAAAAAAGATGCAGGGAGAAAGACCAGAGGAGGACAATAAAGCAGATCTAGAATCCCTGAAAAAGGAAGGAAAAAATAAAAGCAAGAACCCACGAACAGGACCGAGATGGACTGTACGCCTGTTGTGGGCAGGGAACAGGTCTATCAAATCTGTTAAACTGTTCTCTCCCAAGCACTTAGTTCACATTAGACGTTCCCCCCGCCCTTTTCCTCTGCTTCTCTTCCCCTCCGCATCGCCCCTACTCCCTCCCTCTGCTCTACCCTCCTCCCCTTGTGTATATTTGTACATATTTATTATTTGTTTTATTAATGATGTGTATATATCTAGAATTCTCTTTATCTATTTTGATGCTACTGATGCCTATCTCCTGTTTTGTTTTGTTGGCTGTCTCCCCATTTTAGACTATGAGCCCGTTGTTGGCTAGGGATTTTCTCCATCTGCTGCCAAATTGTACTTTCCAAGCGCTTAGTACAGTGTTCTGCGCAGAGTAAGCGCTCAATAATTACTATTGAATGAACGAATGAATGAATTAGAAGCATTAGACACATTCTCTGCCCACAATGCGCTTACAGTCAAGAGGGGGAGACAGACATTGATATACAAAATGAATAAGCAACTAAATTACAGAAATAAATACGTTACGCAAATATCTTCCATGGGAAAATTCCCTCATCTTGGGATTTCTTATACAAATTAAAGTAATCCCTCCAAGTCTCCCGGGCAAACTCCATCAATAAAGGGGAATTTAAATATGGCTCTCTCTAAACAAAATGCTGAACAAGAAGCAAGTTGGCTTTTCCCTCTAGGCAAAGGCTCGTGATCCACATAAAGAGAAGGGTTATTCTGATTTGGTCGGAATCGCTCTTTCAGTCCAGGCTCTTCCTGGATCAATTTCCTGCTCGCTTGGTATTTGTTAAGAGCTGACTATGCATTTTTTTCTTTAATATAAAAAAAATCCTGTGATTATTACCCTTATATTTATTAAGCGCTAACTGAAGCATAGTGGATAATAATTGTATTTGTTAAGTGCTTACTACTACTACCAATAATAAAGCTGATATATGTTAAGCGCTTACTACGTGCAGAGCGCTGTTCTAAGTGCTGGGTAATGTTGGCATTTGTTAAGTGCTTATTATGTGCCGAGCACTGTTCTAAGCGCTGGGGTAGATACAGGGTCATCAGGTTGTCCCACATAAGGCTCACAGTCTTCACCCCCATTTTACAGATGAGGTCACTGAGGCACCGTGAAGTGAAGTGACTTGCCCAAAGTCACCCAGGTGACAGGTGGCGGACCAGGGATTAGAACCCATGACCTCTGACTCCTAAGCCCCTGCTCTTTCCATTGAGCCATGGTGCTTCTATGTGCAAAGCACCTTTCTAAGCGCTCGGGGGGATACAAGGTGATCAGTTTGTCCCACGTGAGGTTCACAGTCTTCATCCCCATTTTCCAGATGAGGGAACTGAGGCCCAGAGAAGTGAAGTGACTCGCCCACAGTCACACAGCTGATAAGTGGCGGAGCCGGGATCGGAACCCACGACCTCTGACTCCCAAGTCTGGGCTCTTTCCACCGAGCCACGCTGCTTCTCTAGCATAGAGCGAGGTCTGGGAATCAGAAGGTTATGGGTTCTAAACCCGGATCTGGCTCTTGTCTGCCATGTGGCTTTGGGCAAGTCACTTCACTTCTCTGGGCCTCAGTGACCTCATCTGGAAAAGGGGGATTGAGACCGTGAGCCTCACGTGAGACAGGGACTGGGTCCAACCCGATTTGCTTGTATCCACCCCAGCGCTTAGTACAATGCCTGGCACATAGGAAGCGCTTAACAAATACCACTATTATCACTATTACGTGCCAAGCACTGTACTAAGCGCTGAGGTAGATACAATATAATCAGGCTGGACAGTCCCTATCCCAAGTGGGGCTCACCGTCTAAGTAGGGAGGGAGAAGGATTGATCCCCATTTTACAGATGGAGAAGCTTAGGCCCAGAAAAGGAAAGTGACTTTCCGGATCACACAGCGGGCAAGTGGAGAGGCTGGGATTAGAACCCAGGTCCTCTGACGCCCGGGCCTGGGCCCGGGCTTTTTCCGTTAGGCCGTGCCACTTTGGTACAGCTGTCTATCCATTCTATTTGTTCATTCATTCAATAACATTTATTGAGTGCTTACTCTGTGCAGAGCACTGTACTAAGCGCTTGGAATGAACAGTTCGGCAACAGATAGAGACGATCCCTGCCCAATGGCGGGCTCACAGTCTAATTTGTTGCACTCGGCATCCTCAGTGGTACTTACTGAATGACCGCTACAAATAATAATAATAATGTTGGTATTTGTTAAGCGCTACGTGCAGAGCACTGTTCTAAGCGCCGGGGTAAATACAGGGTGATCTGGTGGTCCCACTTGGGGCTCACAGTTTTAATCCCCATTTTACAGATGAGGTAACTGAGGCACAGAGAAGTGAAGTGACTTGCCCACAGTCACACAGCTGACAAGTGGCAGAGCCGGGATGATTTGAGCACCCAAGTCCTCTTCTTTGCTCAAAAGCCAAAGACTGCCATTGACTTTTCAAATTGACCTCCCCACTCCGCCCCAAGGGAAAAACCCCCTCAGAATTACGGACTAATTAAAGACTAGCAATTTAAATCCAATCAGTCTAAAATCAAGTCAACTCCGAAAGTCCAGGCTGGAAACCACTGACGGGCCCGGAGTAAAGGAATTTACCCATTTCCTTCCTCATTCTTAATTTCGACGATCTCAATTTACATACTCACCGTGCAGCTATTACGAAGGGCTTCAAATTTACGTTGGATTTCATCTCTATGGGCCTAAAAGGTAAAAAAGTTCATTAGCAGCGGTTCATAGATGAGAATATGATTTGAATAGCTATTGCTCAAATAATCTGAGCAACAATCTACCTCGTAAGCAAAATGGGTAAGTATCTGTACATCTGCGGCTGGGAAAAAAAACAACTAATTAGCATGAGTCATCGGTTTAAAAAATATACATAAGTTGCTGGAACGGCAAAACAGAACTACACCGATCGAAATTTTCTGTGTATATTTAGTTTTTACAAGGGTCTACTAACTAGAGAAGCAGCGTGGCTCAGTGGAAAGAGCCCGGGCCTGGGAGTCAGAGGTCATGGGTTCGAATCCCGGCTCTGCCACTTGGCAGCTGTGAGACTGTGGGCGAGTCACTTCACTTCTCTGGGCCTCAGTGACCTCATCTGTAAAATGGGGATTAACTGTGAGCCTCACGTGGGACAACCTGATTACCCTGTATCTACCCCAGCGCTTAGAACATAGTAAGCGCTTAACAAATATCAACATTATTATTATAACTTGGGGAATCTAGATTTTTCAGGGTTTAGTTCCTTCAGCTTAGCCACTCAGGTCAATTCCGCCCCCCTCCTTATTCTAATCGTATTTGTTAAGCGCTCACTATGTACCAGGCCCTGTGTTAAGTGCGGAGGTAGATACAAGTTAATCGGGTTGGACTGCGTCCCTGCCCCACGTGGGGCTCACAGTCTTAATCCCCATTTTGCAACTGAGGGAAACGGAGGCCCGGAGAAGTTAAGGGACTTGCCCAAGGTCTCTAAGAAGCCGAGTGGTGGAGTCATTCATCTATTCAATAGTATCTATTGTGCGCTTACTATGTGCAGAGCACTGTACTAAGCGCTCGGAATGGACAAATGGGCAACAGACAGAGACAGTCCCTGCCCTTTTTTGGGCTTACAGTCTAATCGGAGTCGTGACTAGAACCCAGGTCCTCTGCCTCCCACTTAAGCCACACTGCTCCTCTACCGTAGATTTCTAAAGAAGCACCATGGCCAAGTGGAAAGAACACAGGTCTGGGAGTCGGAGGAACTGAGTTCTAATCCTGGCTCGGCCACTTGCCTCCTGCGTGACGTGTGGGCAAGGCACTGGGCTTTGGTTACCTGTAAAATAATAATAATAATGTTGGTATTTGTTAAGCGCTTACTACGTGCAGCGCACTGTTCTAAGCGCTGGGGGAGATCCAGGGGGAATGAGGTTGTCCCTCGTGAGGCTCCCAGTCTTAATCCCCATTTTACAGATGAGATAACTGAGGCCCAGGGAAGTGACTTGCCCACAGTCACACAGCTGACAAGGGGAAGAGTTGGGATTCGAACCCATGACCTCTGACTCTCTACAATATCGCCAAGATCCGCCCTTTCCTCTCCACCCAGACGGCTACCTTACTATTACGGGCTCTCGTTATATCCCGGCTAGACTACCGTGTCGGCCTTCTCTCCGACCTCCCTTCCTCCTCTCTCGCCCCGCTCCGGTCTATTCTTCACTCCGCCGCCCGGCTCGTCTTCCCGCAGAAACGATCTGGGCAGGTCACTCCCCTTCTTAAACGACTCCAGTGGTCGCCCGTCGACCTCCGCTCCAAACAAAAACTCCTCACTCTAGGCTTCGAGGCTCTCCGTCACCTCGCCCCTTCCTACCTCTCCTCCCTTCTCTCTTTCCACCGCCCACCCCGCACGCTCCGCTCCTCCGCCGCCCGCCTCCTCGCCGTCCCTCGGTCTCGCCCGTCCCGCCGTCGACCCCCGGGTCGCGTCCTCCCGCGGTCCCGGGACGCCCTCCCTCCTCACCTCCGCCAAACCGATTCTCTTTCCCTCTTCAAAACCCTACTTAAAAATCACCTCCTCCGAGAGGCCTTCCCAGACTGAGCTCCTCTTCTCCCTCTACTCCCTCTGCCATCCCCCCTTTACCTCTCCGCAGCTAAAGCCTCATTTTCCCCTTTTCCCTCCGCTCCTCCACCTCTCCCTTCCCATCCCCACGGCACTGTACTCGTCCGCTCGACCGTATATATTTTCGTTACCCTATTTATTTTGTTAATGAATCGTACATCGCCTCGATTCTATTTAGTCGCCATCGGTTTTTACGAGATGTTCTTCCCCTCGACGCTGTTTATCGCCATCGTTCTCGTCTGTCCGTCTCCCCCGATTAGACCGTAAGCCCGTCAAACGGCAGGGACCGTCTCTATCTGTTGCCGACTTGTTCATCCCAAGCACTTAGTACAGTGCTCTGCACATAGTAAGCGCTCAATAAATACTACTGAATGAATGAATGACTCCCAAGCCCGGGCTCTTTCCACTGAGCCATGCTGCTTCTCTTCTAAAATAGAGATTTAATACCTGTTTTCCCTACTACTTGGACGTGAAGTCCCATGCGATTTGTCCATTCCAAGCGCTTAGTCCAGTGCTCTGCACATAGTAAGCGCTCAATAGATACTACTGAATGAATGCGGGATGGGAATTGGATCCGATCTCATCAACTTGTAGCGTGTAAGCTCACTGTGGGCATGGAACTTGTCTATAATATTGTCCTCTCCCCAGCCTCCAGTGCAGTGCTTCAGGGCAGGGATTGTCTCTATCTGTTGCCAAATTGTACATTCCAAGCGTTTAGTACCGTGCTCTGCGCATAGTAAGAGCTCAATAAATACTACTGGATGTATGAATGAATGACTGGGTCGAACCCAATTACCTTGTAACTACCACAGCACTTGGAACAGGCTTTAGCACATAGTAAGCGCTTATCAAATGCCCCAATTATTATTGTAGTTAATATCATTATTATTAAGCGCTTAATAAGTATATAAAACAAAACAACCCCGCAGGCCACTGGCTCCATCACCCCTCATTACTAGCACTGTCCACAGCTCCGCTTCTGCAGTCTAGGCCCACCCTAGTCGCTATGGCAACTAATAATAATGATGGTATTTGTTAAGTGCTTACTATGTGCCAAGCACTGCTCTAAGCACTGGGGGGGAGACAAGGTGATCAGGTTGTCCCATGTGGGGCTCACAGTCGTCATACCCATTTTTACAGAGAAGATAACTGAGGCACAGAGAAGTGAAGTGTCTTGCCCAAAGTCACACAGCTGACAAGCGGCGGAGCCGGGATTAGAACCCATGACCTCTGACTCCCAAGCCCGGGCTCTTTCCGCTGAGCCACGCCGCTTCTCTAACTACCAATCGTCAATCGATCAGTCGTATTTACTGAGTACTTATTTTGTGCAGAGCCCTGTACTAAGTACTTGGGAGAGTAATAATAACGATGGCATTTGTTAAGCACTTACTCTGGGCCAAGCACTGTACTAAGCGCCGGGGTGGAATCGAGCAAATTGAGTTGGACACAGCTCCTGTCCCACGAGGGGCTCACGGTCTCAATCCCCATTTTACGGATGAGGCCACTGAGGCCCAGAGAGGCAAAGCGACCTTCCTAAGGTCCCAGCAGACAAGTGGCGGAGCCGGGATTAGAACCCATGACCTTCTGACTCCCAGACCCTTGCTCTATCCACTATGCCATACACACACATTCCCTGCCCACCATCATTCATTCGATCGCATTTATCGAGCGCTTAGTGTATGCAGAGCGCTGTACTAAGCGCCTGGGAAAGTACAGAAGCAGAGTGGCTCAGTGGAAAGAGCCCGGGCTTGGGAGTCAGAGGTCATGGGTTCTAATCCCGGCTCTGCCGCTTGCCAGCTGTGCGACTTCGGGCAAGTCACTTCACTTCTCTGTGCCTCAGTTACCTCATCTGTAAAATGGGGATTAAAACTGTGAGCCCCGCGTGGGACTTTGTATCCCCCCAGCGCTCAGAACGGTGCTATGCACATAGTAAGCGCTTAACAAATACCACCATAATTACAAGACAACAATAAACAGGCACATTCCCTGCCCACATCGAGATCATCACATCCAGCCAAACATCAGGGCCTTTTCCAGCCCCAAACTCGCTCCATTTCCGGTCTTGGACATGGAGGAGAGGCTCACCAATAAATATGAGAGGAGGAAATTCATTCATTCATTCAACAGTATTTACTGAGCGCTCTTACTATGTGCAGAGCGCCGGACTAAGCGCTTGGAATGGACAATTCGGCAACAGAGAGAGACAGTCCCTGCCCACTGACGGGCTCACGGTCTAATCGGGGGAGACGGACGGACAAAAACAAGACAGCTTAATCGCGATAAATAGAATCAAGGGGATGGACACCTCATTAACAAAATAAATAGGGGAATAAAAATCTATATAAATGAGCAGAGTGCTGAGGGGAAGGGAGAGGGGGAGGAGCAGCGGGAAAGGGGGCTTAGCTGAGGGGAGGTGAAGCGGGGGAAAGAGTACAAAAGGGAGGAAAAATAAACACCCCCCCAACCGCCTGTTCTCCCCTCGTATCGGCAAAGAATGAGGCTGGCCTTTTCTGAAAGCTCAGATCTCGGAAAGGAAAGGGCAGCGTTTGAAAAATGCTTCTGAGGGGGAAACTCGCTGAGGAAGACCTGAGGGAGGGAGATCAGCCCAAGAAAAGCCGGCCTGCCTACGGGAGCGGAGGGACAAGTGAATTATACATGAGATCGGGAAGATGCACTGCAGTGTCCCCACTTCGCCCGGTCTGCCGCGCCAGCGGCTCCTGACTCCTCGTTTCCAACCGGCCCCGCGAATATCTTATTGCCCCGAAACCCCGAGCAATATGAATCCGTTTTTATAAACCGAGCCCTCGTCTTCAAAGTCCAACTTGTAGGAATTTCTCTCCCTCCTCTTTCCAGCCCTCCAAAACACCCCCCCTAATAATGACGACGATGGTGTTTGGTTAGCGCTTACTATGGGCCAAGCACTGTTCTAAGCTCTGGGGTGGATCCAGGTGATCAGGTTGTCCCAGGTGGGGCTCGCGGTCTTCAAGGCTATTTTGCAGATGAGGTAACCGAGGCCCAGAGAAGTGAAGTGACTTGCCCAAAGTCACACAGCTGGCAAGCGGCGGAGCCGGGATCAGAATAATAATGTCGGTGTTTGTTAAGCGCTTACTATGTGCCGAGCGCTGCTCTAAGCGCTGGGGTAGACACAGGGGAATCAGGTTGTCCCACGTGGGGCTCACAGTTTTAATGGTCATTTGACAGATGAGGTAGCTGAGGCCCAGAGAAGTGAAGTGACTCGCCCACAGTCACACAGCTGACAAGTGGCCGAGGCCGGATTCGAACCCATGACCTCTGACTCCAAAGCCCGTGCTTTTTCCCCTGAGCCACGCAATAATAATGATGTTGGCATTTGTTAAGCTCTTGCTATGTGCCGAGCACTGTTCTAAGTGCTAGGGGAGATACAGGATTATCAGGTTGTCCCACGTGAGGCTCACAGTCTTCCTCCCCATTTTACAGATGAGGTCACTGAGGCACCGAGAAGTGAAGCGACATGTCCAAAGTCACCCAGCTGACAGGTGGCAGAGCTGGGATTAGAACCCATGACTTCTGACTCCTAAGCCCGGGCTCTTTCCCCTGAGCCACACTGCTTCTCTAGTGCCCCCTTTATCCTGGGCAAGGGGGAAGCCGGCCATTTGCGAAGCTGTTCAGATGGAAGAACTTGACCTCCGCGATAGCAAATGTAGGAATTTCCATGAGGTTCATTCATTCGATCGTTCATTCATCCATTCAGTAGTATCTATTGAGCGCTCACTATGTGCAGAGCACTGTACTAAGCGCTTGGAATGAACAAGTCGGCAACAGATAGAGACGGTCCCTGCCGTTTGACGGGCTTACGGTCTGATCGGGGGAGACGGACGGACGAGAACGATGGCGATAAATAGAGTCATATTTATTGAGCGCTTACAGTGCGCAGAGCTCTGTACGAAGCGCTCGGGAGAGTACGCTCTAGCAGTAGACGTACTCCCTGTCCACAATGAGCTTACAGTCTAGAGGGGGGGACGGACATGAATAGAAATAAATAATTGACGGATGTGGACATCAGCGGTGCGGGACCGGGAGGGGGGATGAAAAAAGGGAGCGAGTCCGGGCGACGCGGAAGGGAGCGGCAGAAGAGGAAAGGGGGGCTCAGTCAGGGAAGGCCTTTTGGAAGTTTATGCTCTCCGGGGTCCTTAATAATAAGGCATTCGTTCAGAGGGCCGAAGGTTTTACCGAAATCCACTTCATCATGGCTGTCATTTTTAATAATTCATCCGGACGGGTTGCCAGTACTGTTAATCTATTTCTATTCAAATTAATCAGTACAGGCTTCGGTGATATTTCTGAAGGATCGCAGGAGCCTACTTGACTGCTCAGTGTAATTACAGTCGGTAACATTTTAAGATTACTACTGGCAAGGGACTAGGACAGAAAGAAATGTACGGTATATAATAATGACGATAATAATAACTTCAGTATTCGCTAAGGGCTTACTATGTGTCAAGCATCGTTCTGAGGGCTGAGGTATTTAATAGATCTATTTATTTATATTGACGCTGTTGATGACGGTCTACTTGTTTTGGTTGTTTTCTTGTCCGTCCGGCCCCTTGTGGACCGTGAGCCTGTTGTTGGGTAGGGACTGCCTCTATCTGTTGCCGAATTGTACTTTCCAGACGCTTAGTGCAGTGCTCTGCACACAGTAAGCGCTCAATAAATACGACTGAACGAACGAATGGACGAATGAGGTAGATATGAGATAATCAGGCTCCACAGTCTAAGGAGGAGTCTAACCCGTAGTGAAGTCTTAACCGAATTTATCACTAGCTGTGTGCCCTCTGACTTCAGTGAGCTCAGAGAAGCAGGCGTGGCTCAGTGGAAAGAGCGGGGGCTTGGGAGTCAGAGGTCATGGGTTCCAATCCCGGCTCCGGCGCTTGTCAGCTGTGTGACTGTGGGCAAGTCACTTCACTTCTCTGGACCTCAGTTCCCTCATCTGTAAAATGGGGATGAAGACTGTGAGCCTCACGAGGGACAACTCGATCACCTTGTATCCCCCGCCCAGCGCTTACAACAGTGCTTGGCACATAGGAAGCACTTAAATACCATCATTATTATTATTAAAAAAAGATCGACAATGATAACTTCATTTTTTTCTTTCTTTTTTTTCAAAGGGCATCTGTTCAGCACTTTCTATGTGCCAGGCATTGTACTAAGTACTGGGGAAGGTCCAAGGTATCAGATTGAACGCAGTGCCTGCCCCACAAGGGGCTCACGGCCGCAATCCCCATTTTACAGATGAGGTACCGGAGACCCAGAGAATCGAAGTGACTGCCCCAAGGTCACACACCAGACAAGTGTCTCCTCTGACCCCACAGCTCCCTCCACTTATCGCCCCATCTCCCTCCTACCGTTTCACTCCAAATTTTTTGAGAGTTGTTTCCACCTTGCTGTCTCCACTTCCTCTCCTCCAATTCTCACTCAGGTCCCCTCCGATCTGGTTTAAGCCCCCTTCGACCCACAAACACAGCCGCCTCTAAGGGAGCCAGAGGTCCTGGGTTCTAATCCCGACTCCGCCACTTGGCTGCTGCGTGACCTGGGGCAAGTCACTTAGCTTCTCTGGGCCTCAGTTCTCTCATCTGTAAAATGGGGATGAAGACTGTGAGCCCCATGTGGGACAACCTGATGACCTTGCATCTACCCCAGTGCTTAGAACAGTGCTCGGCACATAGTAAGCGCTTAACCAATACCACCATTATTATTATTATTAACCCATGACCTTCTTCTCCCCAAATCTGATGGCCTCTACTCCATCCTAATCCTCCTAGACTTCTTAGCTGCCTTTGACCCTGTAGACCATCCCCTCCTCCTGGAAATATTATCCATCCTTGAATTCACTGGTCATTGTCCTCTCCTGGTTCTCCTATCTCTCTGACCGCTCCTTCTCAGTCTCTTAATGATAATAATGCTGGTATTAGTTGAGCGCTTACTATGCACCAAGCACTTTTCTAAGCGCTGGGGTGGATACAAGGTGATCAGTTTGTCCCACGTGGGGCTGCGCTACTTCTTTTATTGACTCCTCCTCTGCCTCCTACCCTCCGACAGTAGGGGTCATTCATTCATTCAATCGTATTTACTGAGGCTTACTATGTGCAGAGCACTGTACTAAGCGTTTGGAATGTACAATTCGGCAACAGATAGAGACACTCCCTGCCCGGTGACGGGCTCACGGTCCTCAAGGCTCAGTTCTGGGTCCCTCTCCCTGGGTTATTTCTCCGTCTACACCCACTCCCTTGGAGAAATCATTCACTCCCAGGGCTTCGGCTACCATCTCTGTGCAGACGATTCCCAGACCCACATCTCCAGCCTTGATCTCTCCTCCTTCCCTGCAAACCTCACATTTCCTCCTGCCTTCAAGACACAGCCACTTGGATGTCCTGCCGACGCCTCAAATTAAACATGTCCGAAACCCTGTGCTCCCCATGTCTCTCCCATCACGGTAGACAACATCACCTTACTCGCGTCTCACGAGCCCGTAATCTTGGCGTTACCCTCGACTCATCTCTCTCACTCCACCCACATATTCAATCTGGCACCAAACCAGTCGGTTGTATCTCCACAACACCGCTAAAACCCGCTCTTTCCTCTTCATCCAAGCTGCCACCATGGTGGTCCAAGCCCTTAATCCTCTCCCGCCTCGACTGACCTCCTCGCTGATCCCCGGGCCTCCTGTCTCTCCCCACTCCGGTCCATACTTTACTCCGCTGCACGGATCATTTATCAACAAAAACGTTCAGTTCACGTATCCCCGCTCCTCAAGAACCTCCAGTAGTTGCCCATCCACCTTTGCATCAGACAGAAACTCCTCATTATCGGCTTTAAAGCCCTCAATCAGCTCGCCCCGTCCTACCTCACCCATCTGCTACCTCCGCCCAGCCGCACGCTTCCCTCCTTTAGCGCCAGCTTCCTCCCTGGACCCCGATCTCGTCTATCTCGCTTCCGACCCCTTTCCCACGTCCTCCCCCTAGCCTGGAACTCCCTCCTCCTCCACATACGCCAGACCACCGCTCTCTCCACCTTCAAAGCCTTATTAAGGTCACACTTTCTCCAAGAGGGCTTCCCCGATTAAGCCCTCTCCCCCCAGCTCGCTCTCCTTTCTGCGTCGTCTACGCATTTGGACCCGTGACCTTTGGACGTTTGATAGTCTCCTCACTCCTAACCCCACAGCCCTTATGTAAACAGCTTTCAATT